>NC_134106.1:105977500-106602500 GCF_040939455.1 Microcebus murinus
TACCTACAAAAACAAATGTCTCCTCATTGATCTAAATGATATTTTCTGAAGAGATAGAATTTTGTAGAGGGAAAACATGAACCAATGGGACTAGGTTTTTATGTGTTTTCTTAGTAGTTGTGTAACTTATAAAAAATTTCCTTAAATCTTCTGATCTAAGCTTCTTCAATCACAATAGGAAAGATAATGAAAATATTTATAAGTATTTCTTGAAGTATCATATTAAATAATATATACAAATGCACGGCAGCAACCAAAACAAAACATATACCCACACACATTCACGTGCACATATGTGATCATTTCTTCATTTTGTACAAAGTAAAAACTTTGAATACATATGAAAATATTCTTTAATCTTTCTTTACTTTTTTTTTTTTACAAAAGAAGGATAAACATATATTTGTACCTCAATATTTTGATTTGGCATTATTAAGTTACTCTGTGTTCCTTTAAAGGGAAGCAGCATTAATATGAAATGAGTAGTCAGGAGGACTGGGTTTAGAATATTCCCCTTTCTCTTTCTGGCACATAGAATAACTACTTTCCCAATCACCTTGTGATTATTTACTGTGGCATGACCTGCTTTGCCAAAGGAAAGAAGGTTGTGAAATGTGAAACTTAAGAGAGCAAAGTTTTAAAAGCTAGGCATGACTTGCTACATCCCATTTCCTCTGCCTTGGTGATCTGGAAATACAATTCCATCTGAAACAGACCCTTCTGCCAACCTACAATGGTGATTTGTATTGAATGAGAAATAAGCTTTTATTTTTCTAAGTCACTGTGATTTTGTCCTAGTTAGTGTAGCATAATTTAGCCTGTTCTGAATAATGCAGTTCTTCAAAAGGTAAGATTTATTGTTTTACGCCCTGTGATATCATTAATGCCCAGTAATATGTTTTAAGGATTCATGCACCTTGAGTCAGATGTTAATTAAATCTAAAAGTATGTAAAAGTATTATAAACATTTCTTTGGAATTCTAGTTAAAGAGCTTAACATTACATTGCAGATAAATTCTACAGTTGGAAAATAATGGTAAACGTAAACTGGTAGCTTAAAATATCCAAGCTAAAAGTCATTAAAGTAGAATAAGCCCTTGAAAATGAATATAGACTCAGATAAATGCATATATTTAGTCAAACATTTCTGAAGATACTTTCTCTAACTGGGAAATTCAGAAGCACAGAAATAAATGCAAGTAATTTGAGTGCTCTGCACTGGCATTTAAATACTAGAGAAAAAATGTTAATAGGATAAGTACCAGAAAGGATTAAGTGACGCTAAACACCAAAGAAGATTAGTTATTATCCTGCCTTTACAGGCACCCAAGTTTCATGTGGCCAAGTAGATAGGAAATAAAAAGCCAATACTATAAAATGGGATTTTTTTCTTTTTGCAAAAGCTTATATTAAAATCAGTTTTATTATGGCACATAACTAAACAAGTAACACAATACCTGAGCTTTCCTCTGAATAATCTAAAAATGTGGCATGCTTTTAAATACATTTCAGAGAAATTTTTTAAAAAGTATTTTTCCCTTCTAAATATTGTTTTTCAGAAAAGCACATAAATTTGCAATTAAACAAGAGGTATCCTACTTTTGAAACCCATCATTCATAACTATATAATGAGTTAGACCTTTTCTCAATATTGAAGTAAAAGATAACTGCAGAGACTTGCAGTATTTTGTTTTATTTATTGTATAGATATCATTACATTAAGGTGAGATACAAAGTATGCATGTGCATATATATATATATCTCAAATATATAAATATATGTACACACATTTACCAACATAAACATTTAACATGTAAATATCTCTGAAATTGAGGCCTGTCTTAAAATAGATGAGAACAAACTGCTGTGGTTGTCTATGCAGTTTTTGTCATTTCCTATCTATGTAATAACTTGGTTGTCATTCTTCGTGGCATAATAGGAAAATTGTAGTCTCATTATTATGTCAGTCAACAAACAATTTAAAGTTTATTTGAAAAAGAAATGAGAACCCTGGTGGCTATATGAGAACCTTCAATTGATACCTTCAGTAGATAAAAAAAAATAAAAACTCCAGCATTAAAAATGTATAGAATAGATATCAGTGGCTTGGAAGAGAATACTGGAGACAAGAGAAGAGCACTCTTAAGAAATGCTGTATCACTGATACTTTGTAGCATAGTGACCAATGTTGTGTGCTGTGACTTAGTGACAATTTTCAGTCAAAGATTCTGAAAAATTATTGTTAGATACAAAGTTGACCTAGGAATATATTAACCAATTTATTTTGCTTATATTTTTGTGTATATATGTAAAAGTAATACAGGATTTCAAAAACTATCTCAGTAATTCTAAAAAGTAAAAAACTCTTCCAATACAACAAAATTATAAACATATTATTGTATACTTGTCAGCATTTTTTCTTTCCTACTACATAAAATAGATTTCAACTTATAGTTGATGACACTTATATTCCATGAAATATGCTAGTGTTATTAGCATTTCTATCGGGAATGTTATTCTAGCTGTTATTCAGACCACATCCTGTGTAATTTCTAACTTTACATCATTTTTCTCCACATTAACTTGTTTACTAAGGGTGGAAAGGAACTGAAGACATGATTTGAAAGTCAGACTGTTTCCTAAATATAATGAAGTGATGGTTAAATTTATCTACCTCGTTCAGGTTTTTAGTGTAGCAATACATTTAACTAATGAATATCTATTCCCTATTCACAGATAACTAAAGACTTACTAAATTGTGTTCATTCATTGAATAATTATTACTCAGTTCCTAATAGGTACCAGAAACTGTTTTAAGGGAGAAATATTATAAGTGAGAGATATATTGAGATCTCTTACTTAAAACAAATGGTTTTTGCCACATATTAGGAACTGAGATATGCCCTATTGGTCATGTTTCTCTGGATTACCCTGACTAATACAATGGTGAGTTGCAGAGTTAAGAAAGAATATGGGCTGCTACTGTATGTACAATGACAGCATATCCTAATTTACTAGGGCATTCTCAGATTATACCCATGCATCAGCATAACTATTAAAATGTATGCATTTTCACTATCTAAAATGTCCCAGTTTGCCCAAAAGATTTTATATAATTATCTGAACTATGTATATAATGATATTAAAATATTTTAGAATGATTTTTTTCTATTAAATATTACTCATAATAACTCCTTGAGGGCTAGCTGTTTCACTCTACTTTTGATCACTAGAGATGATCAAATTTTATTCAATTCATATTTTATCAAATTCATATTTATTTAGAAGGAATTGGTGTCAAAGATATATTATCTCTAATATTAAACCTTATGAACCCTCTGTTTGTATTTTTACCAGATACTTCCTGGCATACAGAAATCACTTAACAAATACTGAGTAAATAAAGAAATGACTTCTAATTCTTCAGACGCAATGCAATATAAAACTTGAAGATTGGGTGAGAACAATTTAATTTTATAGTACCACTTTAGCTTTAAGTCTCTTTGTGAAGATCTAAAACCTACAAGTGTAAACACTAATAATATTTTAATATCAATATATGTACATAAAGGGAAATATTGTGGATAAGGAGTGAGCAAGCCCTGTTGTTGTAATTCCACATGCAACCTCTCCACCTCCACAATGATGCAGTATGTCAAAGACGTACAGTAGCCAAATGAAAATGTTGCCAATGGCCAAAATTGGAACAATTTGAGCAAGAAAACACATAAAATACTATTGGATGATAACCTAATGTAAAAAATAAAAATAATTGTCTATATTGATATAAATAATTAATTAAATAATTAATGGGTGAGAATCGACAAATTTGATACCTCACCCATAAGGAGAATTTATGAAACAAATATGACAAAAATGTTTCCATTTCATATAGTTGTTCTTACAAAGAATAGAATATTAATTTTCTTCAAGATAAGAACTAGAGTGTTGAGTTATTTCTGAACCATACCATATTTTCATTTCACCCCCCACCCCAAAACTGTTGATTTGCATGGACAAGTATTTTTTCGGTATTTTCCTGGGAGGTTTGTTCTTAGTCTGAAATGCCCTTATAATTGGATAGAGAATGTATAGAGTTTAATATCTCTTCTGAAGTGAATTGAAGTACCATCTTCTTAATGAATAGACTCAAATTAGGATTTATTCGTTTTCTCTACCTTTTTTTGTTCTTGAGTTAATTGGAGTATTTGGCTGCATATATCTCTTCCTCCTCCATCCCATCTTTTCTTCCCTAGATATACTCTTCATTAAGCAAGACCTCAGAATTATTACAAATCTGCTGTTTTATTTCCATTTTGCCAATCCAGGTATTTGGTGGCAAGAGTGACAGAATTTTCCTCAGAAAGACCTTCTGTTTCAGATTCTACGACTGTGATATGACTCCCCAACGTCCTTTGGGAAGAACTTATTCTACTGTTTCCATCTTTGGCTTTCTCAAAGGACTCCATGATCTAAACATCAACCTATTAACCCCAACTAAGACTGAATTCTATGAAAAGAATACAAGTTCCACAGTAACAAACCACTAACATGTGAATAGTTTCATCATCGCAAGAGTCGCGTTTAGAACAATCCAATCCTGGAGAAAAGAATGTATGCTGAGTACACACACCTTGTAGTTTGGTTCACCCACCCTAAGTCTCATGTCTAAGTCACAAATTGCCACCTGTTCTCCCTTGATCTGAATTCTTTCTTTGCATATTTAGCTATTTCTCTCAGTCTCCACACATCTTTCAGTATTATTCCTAACAACGTGAACAGTTTGTATTACTCTAGCCCTATGTTTTTAAAACCTGCAAAGCTAATCATTGCTTAAAAGGATAAAGAGCATCGTGTCTTTCCTTGTCAGTAAAGAAAACCGAGTATTTGCTGATATGTCCATACTAAGTATCTTCATGGTCCTGATATACTTACTAAGACTTCAGGGGCCTCAGTTTTCTCATCCATAAAATAAATAAATTTGCTTCAGTGATAATTAAAATTCTTTCCTGTTCTACACTTCTATAACTCTATTTCAAATATTACTTCAAAATAAATTGTATAAATTAAAATCATTGCCATTGGTTGCTTCTTTTGAATCCAGGAAGTCACAGGAAGAGCTCAATTTTTTTAAATAACACTGATGCCTTATAAAAATCTGTAAGTCCTTGTCCTTACTGAAGCAAACTTACTTTGACTTTCTTAGATTTAATTCCCAAGAGGGGAAGCATAGAATTTATTAAAAACTCTTAAAATTACAATCCTCCTTAGAACATATCTCTTCCATTTTCATCATCACCCCCCCCGTGAAATTAATTTTTGATATACATGTCTGCTTCTGAATCCATGTTTTTGCGTATCTTGAAGTTTGACAATTGTGTCTGTTCTTATCAATGATTTTGAAAATCAAGTTGTAAGTTCATATATTTCTGTACATTTTTTTTAAATTTTAGTTTTACTTTTGGCTACAGACAAGTTCAGAAAATTCTGCACTGTTTAAAGAAATAAGCTGATTTGACAAAGCTCAATTGCTTTGAAAAACAAAGTTGTTAATTAGTAATCTGTATCCTCAAATTGGAGAAGTCTAGATAGTTTGTTTTAAAGCATTGAGGAAAAGAATTTGGAGATACCTCAAACAGCTAAAAATAGAAATACCATTCGACCCAGCAATAGCATTATTAGGCATCTACCCAAAAGAGCATAAGACATTCTATTATAAAGACATCTGCACCCAAATGTTTCTGGCAGCACAATTCACTATTGCAAGGACATGGAAACAACCCAAGTGCCCGTCAATTCCTGAGTGGATTATTAAAATCTGGTATATGTTTACATTGGAATATTACTCAATTCTAAGAAATGATAGCAAGCTAGCACCGCTTATATTATCCTGGATTGAGCTTAAGCCCATTATCCAAAGTGAGGTGACACAAGATCAGAAAAATGGGCTCCGGATGTACTCACTGTCACATTGGTACTGACCGATTATCAATATGGTGCTCAAAGGGTGGTGGTGTTCACCAGGGATTCGGGAGGTGGGGAGATAGGCCCACATCTGTGGGATGTGGCGAACAGTGTGGAGGGGAAGGACATACCTCTAACCTTTGCTAGGTAAAGGCAAAGTTATAACATCTAACCAAAATGTTAAAAAAAAAAATCTATCAGGTGTAGGGCAGGTGGGGGAGTGGGTTTATATATATACATTTTAAGTGCAATGTGCATTGTAGGGGGAATGGACACACTTGAAGCTCTAACTTGAGGGGGAAGGGAAGGCAATAGCAATGTATGTAACCTTAACATTTGTACCCCCATATTATGCTTAAAAAAATAAAAGGAAACAAAATAAAGCATTGAGGAAGTGTCACAGACCAGAGGAGACCATGGAGACATAATGAACAAATGCAATGTGGTACCTTGAATTGAATCTTGGACTTGAAAAAAGACATCAGTTGAAAACCTAGTGAAATCTAAATGAAATGTGGAATGTAGTTAATGGTCATATACCACTGTCAATTGCTTAGTGATGGCAAGTTTACCATGGTTATGTATGATGATAACCTTTGGAGAAACTCAGTGTGCAGGGCATATGGGAACTGTTTATGCTATCTGTAACAATTTTTTAAATCTAAAAATATTCCACAATAAACATCTATTTAAAATTTGTTGTACCCATAATTGATCTTTTCCATGGTATTTTGAATACTTTACCCAGTTGGAAGACCATATAATGACTGGACTTACTTGAGTTTAAGTATTCATTCAAACCTGTTATAAAAATCTCCCAAAATATTGTAGCTCAAAAAAAAAAAAAAAGTGATGGATGTTTCAATAGACCAGCTTCAATGTATACCAATCATTTTCATTCAATCTGAATAAGGAAAAAAAAATTTAAAAATCCCCCATTTTAAACCATTGAGAAATTGTTCTAAACAAAATTACTTTAGAGTCTTAAAAAGCAAACTTGTATTCTAATAGAATAATTTTTTATTTACTTAAAAATTCAATTAGTATTTAACACATTGCCACACTAGAAAAAATATTTTTTTCCTTGGGGCCTCGGTGTTTTACTATAAAAATAGAACAAAAACTTCACAAACAAAATGATCCTTTCTAATTTAATGAAAAATTTGTTATTTTTTGTTGTTTTCTATGCCTGAGTTATATGCAACTTGAAAAATAGCTCACACAATATCTAAGGTGAAGAGATGTGTAAGTTACATATGCTTCACAAGGCTCCAAGATCAAAACTAGCGTGAGTCAAATACAACTCATATGGAAGTTAATGTGTTAAATGAAATGAACTGATATTGTCACTATTTTCCATTAAATTTTGCAAATTATTGATGAAATAAGTAAACAGGCAAAATTATCAAAATTGATTAAACTGCCTTAAGTTTTAACATTATTCAAGGCAATGGACAAATCAAAGTTAACTAAGCTAACTAAATTGTACTTATATTTTTAAATAATCCACATAAGTAGACAAATCTATCAAATTGAATAAATGGTGTTAATATTTTAATAGTGTAGAAATCTATAATTACAAGTTTACTTAGAAAATATGTTTTAATTAGAATGTTTGGTGACATTGGTAGCTTTTTCTCCTGGTAGAAAAGCACTAACCAGTGTGGCGACTAAACTATTTAAGTTGTTAAATACTCAATCAAGTAATAATTACATAGTGAAAGGAAAATAATCCAAATATCATTATGAGATAAATTGCTTTCTTTTGCAATGGTAAATATATACAGTTGGATGAAAGTACAGGTATTTCTAACATGTCTTAACTTATAATATTTTCTATATTCTATTTCTGCAAGGATTTATAAAAACATCACATTTTTGTGTGAAATTTCAAAGAAATTATATAGCATAAAAGATATTCTCAGTAGCATTTTTTTCCTAATAAAAACTGTACTAGCTTAACCACTATAGCCATTGGCAAGCCAACATATTTGACTGGAAACTAAAGGATAAAATAACAACAGTTAAGTGTATAGATACAATAACAAATGAAATACATGCACTACATTACCATTCACTACATAATTCATCAACAGTCTATTATTGCATTAAGTCAATTTTTTTTTTAAGAAGAGTCTCAACAATAGTAGATTTTGAAATTCTTGAAACACTTTGTTATCATGAACAGCATTTGTAGCACACAGAATTTCGTTCACTGGGTAGTTTGTGTAAAGTTTCTAAGAATGGTCAAGTTTGAAGCTGAGATTTTCTTTTGCAAAATATATGATGGAATTTTCTGACCTATGCTCTAAGTGACCATTACTAGCGATTGCTTAGAGGATAGTTACAAAAAAATTCTCATTCTCAAGCTTAAAGATCAGCACCTATCAAGTTATGTTCCAATGTAGCTTTTATCTGTTGCCTCGCACTTTCCAGCTGGCTCAGGACTCAATACTTTTATATGACTTTCTAATTAAAGTTTTTGTCTGGATTGCATTGCAAAGTAATAATGTGATTTTACACAACTTGTGTTATTAGGATGTACACAGATGACATTTCTGAAGATTATATAGTATTAATGTTAATAATAAGTACTTCTAAATGTGCACTTAGAACTGAGTTCTGAGACTAACCACGAAGTCACTGGAATACAAATTTCCTGAATGCTAGGGTCCTTGTAAAAATTACTAAAGAAATAATAATCACTTGGACTTTAAATTCAGGCAATCCAGTGTCAAATCCTGGCTCTACCATTACCTAAATTATTTACATTGCACAGGTTACTTAACCCTCTGAGCTTTAGTTTTGCCATCTAAAAATAGGGGCAATAATATCTACTTCAGTGAGTTGTTATGGTAATTAAATAAAACAGTGTGTCCAAAGTTCTTAGCAAACTGACAAGCTATGCTTGTATAGTATAAGCATATTGCATTTATTTGGTATCATAAAATTAGGAAAAAATGCATTGTTGAGGAAATAGATGCCTCTCCTTAATTATCTAGATAAACTCTCTTCACTTTTAATGAATCGCTTTTTCTTTTGATTCAATTTATTCAACAAAATGAAACTATTAAAAGCAAGTCAGGTGCATATTATTTATGCATTTATTTCATTAAATTTTATTTTTCACTTTTTCTTACATCTCTATCCCCTAATTTTTCCCCACAGCTCTGCCTTTCCTCATGTGCCATTTCCTTAGAAGTTCCCCACCTTTCCCAGTTCTAGCTTACCCAGATCCCAGCTGTTTTGTAAGGCACAAGGGTGAGTCTCCCTTTGTGCAGGCATCATTTCCCGGTGGTTGAATTTCTCCTCTCCTTACTCTTAGGCACTTATTGTCAAATCCTATGAAGGTCAACACTTAGTTTTTCTTTTATTGTAGTGGAAAATGCACTAGACTTAGTTGCAATGTGTGGCTTAAATCTTATCACTTATTCACATAGGAGAGTTAGGATGAGGGGCCTTTTTTACAGAATGGTGATAATATTCTCTCTCCAAATGACTTTATGATTGCCTATCAATTGAAAATTATCAGTAAAAACATAAATTGTATTATTCGTATTCCTATTATTATTAATGTTTTACAACATTTCCCTCATATTGTAAACTTGAGAGTGGCAAACTTGTTTCATATTTATGAATCTTTTTCACATTTGTAAGATTCTTAGTCCAAAAATAAATCTTTTACTTTTGTAAAAATTACAAAATACAAAAAGTAAAAAGAAAATAATTTTTACTGATTTTCTTATGTGAACATAAGTGTTATCAATATAGTGATGAATATTATTTTCAGTATGTAGCTATTTTATTGTGAATATGTATACACATACTTTTAAAAATGAAAAATGAAAGTACATCCATTGAACTTCATGCTAAATAGCACATGTCCAGCACAAAAGATACAAGCTTAGAGATGAGAATCAGTTAACAGATATTCATTACCAATCAGGCAGTGGGGGCTAAAAATCCTACAAACAATGTAGAGTATCACAGTTTCCGATGTGCCATCTCCATGGACCCATGAGAGCACATTAATGAGTCTTGAAATGGTGTAAAAAGAAATGAAGTTTTCAGATGGAATTCATGAAATTAGGTTATTTGTATAAAAAAAGAGTATTTGTACGCATGCATATTTCACACATGAATTATGTTTTAAAAAGTCCTGTGACTTCATGGCACAAATTTCTTCAGCAGATACAAAGTGAAAATAATATGGTTGGAATTCAACTGACGAGTTCAAAATTTCAAAGCAGAGATACTTTTTTCCCCCTGTTATCTCTAAAGTAAACAAAACTGAGTGGAATTTGTATCCTCTCAATGGAGAGGGAAGTCTGCCTCTAATTGAGGGTGAAACAATGCAGAAATATTTAGATGATTAACTCTGAAAAATACGACCTATTGGGCACTCAAAAGATTGTCAGTCATCGGCCTGGGCAAAGAGTTTATGAAGAAGTCCCCAAAGGCAATCACAGCAGCAACAAAAATAAATAAATGGGACATGATCAAACTACAAAGCTTCTGCACAGCCAAAGAAATAGTCATGAAAGTAAACAGACAACCTACAGAATGGGAGAAAATTTTTGCATCCTATGCATCCGATAAGAGACTGATAACTAGAATATACATAGAACTCACGAAAATTAGGAAGAAAAAATCAAATAACCCCATTAAAAAGTGGGCAAAGGACTTGAACAGAAATTTTTCTAAAGAAGACAGAAGAATGGCTGACAAACATATGAAGAAATGCTCAACATCTCTAAGCATCAGGGAAATGCAAATCAAAACCACAATGAGATATCACTTAACCCCAGTGAGAATGGCCTTTATCAAAAAATCTCCAAACAATAAATGCTGGCGTGGTTGCAGAGAGAGAGGAACACTCCTACACTGCTGGTGGGACTGCAAACTAGTTCAACCTCTGTGGAAAGCAATATGGAGATACCTTAAAGCGATACAAGTGAATCTACCATTTGATCCAGCAATCCCATTGCTGGGCATCTACCCAAATGATCCAATGACACTCTACAAAAAAGACACCTGCACTCGAATGTTTATAGCAGCACAATTCATAATTGCAAGGCTGTGGAAACAGCCCAAGTGCCCATCAATCCAAGAATGGATTAATAAAATGTGGTATATGTACACCATGGAGTACTATTCAGCTCTAAGAAACAATGGTGATATAGCACACCTTATATTTCCTGGTTAGAGCTGGAACCCATACTACTAAGTGAAGTATCCCAAGAATGGAAAAACAAGCACCAGATATATTCTCTAGCAAACTGGTATTAACTGAGTAGCACCTAAGTGGACACATAGGTACTACAGTAATAGGGTATTGGGCAGGTGGGAGGGGGGAGGAGGGCGGGTATATACATACATAATGAGTGAGATGTGCACCATCTAGGGGATGGTCATGATGGAGACTCAGACTTTTGGGGGGAGGGGGGGAAATGGGCATTTATTGAAACCTTAAAATCTGTACCCCCATAATATGCCGAAATAAAAAAAAAATTAAAAAAAAACACTTAAAAAAAAAAAGATTGTCAGTGTACGATAGAGTTTTCACTTATTTATTTATTTTTTTTATTTCAGGCTATTATGGGGCTACAAACATTTTGTTACATGTTGTGACTTTGCCTAACCCAAGCGAGGATTAGAGGCGTGCCCTTCCCCCATACAATACCACATGCATTAGTTGTGAGTTTTTTAAATTTGGTTGATTATTTCCTCTATTATATCCGCGGAGGGTGGGCATATACATACATAATGAGTGAGATGTGCACCGTCTGGGGGATGGTCATGCTGGAGACTCAGACTTGTGGGGGGAGGGGGGAAAGGCATTTGTTGAAACCTTAAAATTTGTACCCCCATAATATGCCGAAATAAAAATAAAATTTGGTTGATTATCCTTAACAAGCATTTCTTTGAAATTCAAGATGTTAAGTACTAATTGCATTGTGGTAAAGGAATCCCTACTAGTATCCTAAACTCATGTCTGAAGGATATTTATCAGAGTGTAAATTCAGCTGTCCTAACAGAGAAAACAAGACAAGCCAGAATCTGGAGAAACCCAAGCCAGGAGACAAGCCGCTGGACACCGCGTATGGGACCGTGATGGAAGAGCCAGTCTGCAGGGAAACGACCTGGGCAATATTTCACTTTCCCATTGTTATGAGTAAGAAAATTAATAAATGAAAGTATTTAGATCCTAGACACCTAACCAAGAAGAGAAAACGTGCCCTACATGTAATAGTCATATATATCTTTATCCAAAAACAAATTTGAGAAATATTTATACATGTTTTTGAAACAGACTTTTGGATTTATCTTACCACTCAATTTAGTTTTAGAGAAAGAAGATACACCTAATATTTTTTAAAAGTTAGTGTATGAATAAATTAATGAGTAATCAGTTCAAAACATGATCTTTAAATCTTATCAAGAATATGCCTCTGTGATTTCTAGATATTATTGAAAACTATGTGAAATTAAAAAGAATGAGAAAGAGATGCTATCTGATATTTGCAATATAAATATAATTACTATGAAACTGCAGAATAAGCACAATGTCATTCTTAGGATTTTTAAATTTCTTTTACTATTAAAAAAAATTTCCAGGACTAAAAAGTACAATGATTATAGCCCTCATTAAATTTCTTTTTTTATTCTTACATAAAGCAATTATACTTTTAAACATGTTCTCAAAGATGAGAAAAAAATATTATATTAAAAAGTTCATTGGATTTGAGGTTAAGATAGTAGGGTTTTATTTTTGTTTGTTTTTGTTTTTTATTTATTTGTTTTTAATCTCAGTTCTACCACCTAATAGCCACAAGACCCTGGAAAAATAAGTTTGTTGTCTTTTACTAAAATGGAGGAAGGGCATAGGAAAGGTAACATTTTATTTACTTTATTTATTCTTCAGTATTGCCATGTGAGTTGATACTATGAGAGACAGTGTAGTGATTTATTAACACTGCAGGCTCCGATAGTAGCCCAATATCACCAATAAACGCCAATCCATGAGTCATGGGGGACAAGACTGCCTGACACAAAAGCCCATGTCTTTCCCACTCTAACCTTTGTGGCCTAGTAAAGACATCTAAGAAGAATGATTTAGCAGCATTGGAACAAGAACAACTGCTGATGTTTCTGGCTATCACCGACATTAATACTGTGAATGTTATTTTCCCAAAAATTGCCTTGTGTGGAATTTAGAATTTTTTTCCTACTTTTATTTGGTACATGATACTGAAATGCTGTCTGTGAATGATGAATATTTCCAGTAAGAAGTATGTTTTTATCACATCAACTCAATTTAGCCTTATCAGAGGAAGTCAGATCGAGGGTACTATTCAATAATGAGAAACATATGTAGCTTAGAGTCACACGAATGTAAGCTGCTTCTGGGTGATTTACAGAAATAGTGGAGAAATCAATGTTTAAAAACTGATATGGCTGTATCAACATAACTAAAAAAAGTTTTCTCCTGAAAAATAATTTAAAAAGTTGCTTTTTAAAGGATATCTTATGGATACAAAAATTATTTAAGGGACTTAATCATTGTTCTCAGGTCACTTTCCTCTTTGGAATAAATGTCTTTCTCCTTGGGAGAAAACTTAAAAAGACATTTACTATCTATTTTTCCAGCAAAACTTTCATGTGGAAGTATGAGCAAAATGATAGATTTAAGTGTTCAAGCATAAAACATTATTTACCATCAAACAGCACCAAATGCTTTTGGCCATGTTGTTACCAGCTTGGGTGAACCTTCTAGGGAACAAAGTCCCTACACGTATTTTGATATTAGATAATTCTGACTCACCTCTTATCTCTGTCAACTCACTACCTTGAGATGCTACAACAGTCAAATAATCTATTCTCTTTGAAATAGTACTCAATATTCTTTGGACTCATACTCCTATTTCTGTCCTCTCTGCCAAATCTGTACTCTTTGATCTGTTAATTAGCTCCACTGCAATTAGCTACAATGAATATTCTTTCTTTCCATTGTTTCCTTTTCTTAAATAAACCTCGGTTTCCTCAGAATACATGCCCTCCCCTGTAGCCCCTGCAACTTTATGTTGACCTTCTAGCCATCACATATTCATGGCAGGAATGAAGCCTTCCAGAACAGGAATAAGGATAATTTTCTCTGTGACAGCCACCATTCCAAACTATTAATTCTTTATTATTAAATAAAAACACTGTTGCATTCAGATCATCTGGTCATTATACTTTCTTCCATTCTTAGCTATGATCACTTTCAGTTATTAAAAAATTAGTTATTGACTTCATTACTGTCCTTGCTTTCACCATCATCCTGGGTGATAATAGTATCTTTAGGAATTAATGATTTAATCTACATGTTTTATATTGTAATTTTTCCCCTCCTCAATCTCACTAGCCTTAAGCTTCATGCCATATATATCTTTATACACTTCATTGCTACAGCCTAGAACTTGTCATAATCCAAACATGACCCACGGATACAATCTTATATTACACACAAAAGATCCCATTATCTGAACATACTTTTCTAGTTCTCAGTCTCTCCTTTTAAATACATTTACATTTTTAACTTCATAGAGGCCTTTTGTTTCTGGACTAATCTGTTTTCCACCAATCCATTAGCTTTATTCTCACTTCCTTTTTTCGTTATTCAGGACTCCAAGGCATGCCAATTGTTGTAATTGTCACTTTTATTGCTATTTTATTTTTTTATCTGCAAGGATCTCTCAAACCTTGTCATTAGGCCCAACTGAGTTAGCTGGAAAAAAAATCAAAATGATACAAAACAAAATGTGACATGCTAATTCTATTTAGTCCCATTTTAAAATTTAGCATGTATAATATTTCCAAATATGCAGTTATAAGAAATGCATTTTTAAAAATGTATTCAATTAAGAAATTTAATGTAGGCCTCAAATATTAAAAGAAATTCATAACATTTTCTGAGAATTTACGCCTGTGCCCAACATGTATTAGGTGGTCAATAAAATATTATTTCATACTCCAGAATATGGAATAGGGAATAATTTTTTGATCATTACTTCATACTGTAGTATCCAAGCTCACATGGTTCCTTGAAAGGGGGTTAAGAAAGAGGAAAACATGTTTTCTCATGAAGAAGATTTGAGAATAACTCAAGAAAAAATTAGAAATTATATGTACAAAACACTTAAAAATAAAAGAAGACCCAGAAGAGGTTTGAGGGAAAAGGATCTATAGAATTATTCTGAAATGAAACAGAAGAAAAAGAAGGTCTGAGAGTGAAGATAGAAACACTGTGGAGAGAGTAATTTTTTATTAAAGATTTCTATTTTCTGTGCCAAATGAGAGGCTGATGAATCTCAGGGTGATTACCAGAAAGGTACGTATGTTTGGAATAGGCTAGGTGGCAATGAGAACAAAATGTCAAATGGGATTTTCCAACATGTTCTATGAGCCTGATTTAGCAAGAAGTACAAGCAAAATATAATACACTTAGCAGGTAGCTTTGTTAGTTTTCTTTCTTTCTTTCTTTCTTTTTTTTTAATAACAATCAATTTCCTTCCTTTTTTATGTTTTATGTCCATTCCTCACCTTTCCTCAGTGTTGGGATTCAGAGATTGTTAAGCATCAATATTTCCTAGAACAGAGCCTGATGGAGAGGATTTGGATCCTTTATGTTTAGTTTGGGAAATAACATATCTACTCTTAAATTTTCATCTGAAACTATTTTGAAATAATGTCCTGGGATAATATTTCTTACTTTATAAGATATATATGATTGATTTACAAATAACAATATCTGTTCAAGAAAATAGCCCTTCTTAAAAGTAAATGCACTTATGCTTTTTAATATGCATAATTTTCTCTTCTATTTAGAATTTTAATTATATATAGTAGGCTGATGTCTAATGTGGTACACTGTATACAATATAGGGACAATCGAGGGTATGTATGGAGAGACTTGATTAGAAGAGTCCCAGCTCAACAACCAGTCATTTTTTGCCTTGGATAATCACTCAGAACCTCTGTTTTTCTCATGTGCTAGAGGGAGAGCAGACTGCTTTACAAAATCCAAGGGAAAATAATAAGGACCAAGTGGAAAAACAGCCCCATACGGATGTAAGACAATTTATTATCCTTATACATTATATTTTCTTTTATGTTATGGTTATTAAGTCATTTTTTCTGTGGTAGTATTAAGCCTCTTTTAATATTTACTGTATATTTAATTTATTAATATGATAGTTCTAAATCTTTCAAATAATAATTTTTAACTACTACTTATAGAATATTTACTATGTACCAAGCCCCAAGCTAAATGTTTTACACATTAGTATCTCATACAACCCTCAAACAACCCTCGAGCTAGATATTATTATTTAGTTTTACAGAAGAAACTGGGTCTCAGGGAGATTAAAATGACAGCTACTTTATAACAGAGGCAGGATTCAAAGCCAGTTCTATTTTACACAAAGGTCTGTTTGGCATGTGACAAAAAGAATCAATGAAAGGCATTGTGAAGTGGTCAGTAGTTGAGCTTCTAGAGTCAGACATGACTGGGTTTGAGTCTTGACCTCAATACTAGGTGTGTGATCTTGGGCACGTTACTTTTGCATTTGTATGTTTCTTCATTGACAGAGAGTGATAAAAGTGGAACTTATTTCATGGAGCTATTATTGCCTTTAGATAAGATAATGTGTTATATATGGGTAAAGCACTTAACATAATACCCGTTACACAATACATACACACGTTTTTTACTATTAAATCTTAAATTTAATTTCCTTATTTAAAAAATAGATGAAAATACCACCTATCTCAGAAGGATATCATGGGGATTAAATGAGGACATTATTTAAAAAAAATACAGGGCATATAAAAGATCAATAAATTCCAGTTATTTTTATCACTATCATCATACCAACAATTAATCAATTAATTAATTTATAGAGATACTTGCTAAAGTTTTGTAGATAAATTTAGACAAAAAGACATCCTGACACTTTGCATAAATTGTGTTCCTGCTTCTCCTTACTGCCAGTGGAATACAGAGAAGCCCATCTAAGCCTTCTGGAATATGGTCTGTGCTGTCTAGTTGTGATGGGAATCTATTATTAAGTTCAAACGTATATATTTGCATAAAGTTCTGTTGGTTGTAGATGTTCATCACCTTCATCCCCTCTCCAGCTGCACTAAGAAAGGACCCATAGCTGTGATGAACTGCCTCATCATGCTGTTGGGGCTCACTTAAATCCTAATGACATAAGTGGAGAATATTCTGTATTTTCTTTAGTAAACCCAACAAAGATTTTTAAAAACTCAACATTTAAAAGCAGGGAATTTGCATAATAATTCTTTCATGATATAACATTGAGTATCTGTAAAAATAGGCATTTAGAGTAATTCCTACACAACTGTGATAGAAAAAAATGCATCTGGGGGCCAGGTGTGGTGGCTCACGCCTGTAATCCCAGCACTCTGGGAGGCTGAGGCGGGCGGATTGCTCGAGGTCAGGAGTTCAAAACCAGCTTGAGCAAGAGCGAGACCCTGTCTCTACTATAAATAGAAAGAAATTAATTGGCCAACTAATATATATCGAAAAAATTAGCCAGCTATGTTGGCACATGCCTGTGGTCCCAGCTACTAGGGAGGCTGAGGCAGAAGGATCTCTTGAGCCCAGGAATTTGAGGTTACTGTGAGCTAGGCTGATGCCACGGCACTCACTCTAGCCTGGGCAACAAAGCGAGACTCTGTCTCAAAAAAAAAAAAATCTATCTGGAAAGGGCAATAGAAAGAGACAGAGACCAACGTATGAAAGATATACTTGTAATGTAGAAGAATATATGTGGTCTATTTGTGAAATAGTATTTTTTTAGGTTCATATATATATATTTTTAATATAAAGTTGATATTAAATTAAGAAAGGTCTGGAATGCCCTGCTAAAGAGTCTAAATTTTAGCCATCAGCATCTAAATAAAATGGAACCCACTCCTCTCTTCATTGTTAATTTATAATGGTATGACTATGAAGTATAAAAGAATAAAAATGACAAGAAATGGGGAATGGTAGTAGGCAAAAGCAGAACTAGGAAAAGTAATCTTATTAAAATTAAAAAGGAATTCCAAATAATGTAATAACATTTAATACATTTGTGTTTAGTAATATAAAGCAAGAAAAAGGTTATTTTGTTTAGTCTCCAAATACCATCAACCAACTTTTACTTTTATGATTTATATTTGAAAAACTGAAGGTCAACAATGTCTTCCCCTTAGTAGTGTGCGTGTGTGTATGTGTGTGCATGAGAGAAGACACTTTTTCTCTTATTAATTGTCATGATTCTATTTTCTGCTTCAAATTAATGTATTAATTTATCTAATAATAAGTATTTATTGAGTACATGCCATGTTCCAGGTATTACTCTAGGCAGGTGGCGGACATAAGTAAACATGATAGAAAATGGGGCCTTCCTTCCTGAACTCCAATAGAAGACAAAAATAATTAATATCATAAAACTAATAATCACAATAATAAAAATATTGCATGTTAGAGAGTGATTAATAATCTGTAACTTTCTGAAATCATACATGGTTATAATACCACGGGGGAGCTCCACCTCTCATTGTATTTTATCTTACCTTTGAGAAAGGTGTACATACCAACGGTTACATTTTAGGAATCACATTACATTAATTCTCTTTTTTTTTTTTTTTTTTTTTGAGACAGAATCTCACTTTGTTGCCCAGGCTAGAGTGAGTGCCGTGGCGTCAGCCTGGCTCACAGCAACCTCAATCTCTGGGGCTCAGTGATCCTGCTGCCTCAGCCTCCCGAGTAGCTGGGACTACAGGCATGCACCACCATGCCCGGCTAATTTTTTGTATATATATTTTTAGTTGGTAAATTAATTTATTTCTATTTTTGGTAGAGACGGGGTCTCGCTCAGGCTGGTTTTGAACTCCTGACCTTGAGCAATCCGCCCGCCTCGGCCTCCCAAAGTGCTAGGATTACAGGCGTGAGCCACCGCGCCTGGCCATTAATTCTCTTTGATAAGAGCAGGATCCAGACTGTTACTATCCCAAGCCTCTCTTCGATTCTAATTTGCTATGAATTAAAATGTAGATAACTGTGCTCATCAATCCATATTCGGCAAGCATTGGTAGCATGTTTCAGGCATGTGGAAATATATAGAGACATAACACAATGTGCCATTGAGGCCACTTAGAGGCCTGCACCTTTGAAGATTTAGGTACATGTAGGTACTCAAGTGCTCCCTGTGAACGTGACACACACTTTCATCTCATATTAGTTTTATGTCCTTATTTACATGTCTGGTTCCTATCCAAGGCCTTGGATTCCTCAAGGACAGAAACCCTATGATTCATCATGAAATAGACTAACTGCCAACACCACCACAGAAAGGGCCAGATTAACTCCCCGTGGGAAGAAACCCACAAGTATTATTTAGCTTAAATGCTGTTGAATCTTTTCTCTGTCTTTCTGTATCAATTTCTTCCATTCATTAACAATTTAACAGTATTATTTTATTTTTTATTTGTTTCTGCCTACTGTTGTTTTGTTTTGTTTCTTCTTCTCTATTTCTCTCTGGGATCTCCCTTCCATTTTTTACAATGGTGTTCATATTCTCTAAGGAAATAGCTCATAGAGAAGCCCTCAATCCTTCCCCATTTCATTCTCTAGTGGGAAGCATGCCTTTGCAACACTTATAGTGGAAGTTTGCCTCAGATGGGAAGACAATACTTTGCTTATGCTTTAAGATGACCAAGTTCTCGGACCAAAGGCCTGTTGTATCAACAACCCCTTTGCATGCTTGGTCTTGTCAGTTCTCCTGAGATTTCTGTCGGGGGGATACCCGGCTAGCCTCACCCTCAGCCCCCATGCTTGTTGCTACCTGCGGATACTCCACTGGGTGTGAGAATTAGTGCCAACTTGTACCTTTGTTTTTCTAAAGTTTGATATCTGTTTAGAATAATAAAAATTATAGATTTCAATTTTAAATTGACATTTTCTGTTAATAAAGATAAAAACGGTGTTAGAAAATGCCTGCTGCCATTTTCCTTTTTCTTGTTATTTTAAAACCGTATCTACATGTTCCTATATGTTGGCTTTTTATGATTCAATTTCCCAATCAGGTCAGTGAAAATGGATTTGTTTCACGAGCTATCCAATCCTATACTTAAAATAATCTAGCTGTGAAAGAACACTCTTTGAAATACTTCTGGGCAGATGAGCAAGCCTAACTGTTAGGAATCCTAACACGAGTTGGTGCAACTATCATAAACTCAGACTCTAAGACAGGTCTAAAAGGGGGACAGTACTGCAAGTCTTGGCTGCTGGTGGAAATCCAAGCTGATAAGTTAGTGTGCATGTTGCATGCCATGATAGGTTCCACATTAAGCAGCTATAACTGGTATAACAATAAAGTGGCAGAATACAATAACAAAAGTTATCCTAGTTAATGTCATTAATTTAAAGGGTGGAATACTGGTATTTTACACAAAATCCTACCCCACAACTGGGTGACTTTGGGCAAGCAACACAATCTCTCTGACCTTCAGATTTTCATATCCTTATAATGGGGAGAATAAAATGCTGGTGGAATTTTATAAGCATCTTTTATGAAGCGTGGATTTACAAATGTTAGGCAGAACAAAAGTTCTGCCTAAGATCTAAAAATCTAGTGACGAGAGCAAACAAATAATACTAATTGTAAATATTTATTTCACAGTAAAATAGTAATGCTTTACTATTCTATAGTACTTCATAGTTTACAAAACAAATTTACAAACATTATCTCAAATCTTTATACAGTAAATAGGACAGGGTTTATTTCATTTCATTTTATTTCATTTCATTTTATTTTTCTCTCTCTCATTTTTTTATTTCAGCATATTACGGCAGGGGGGTACAAATGTTTAGGTTACATATATTGCCTTTGCTCCACCCAAGTCAGAGCTTCAAGCATGTCCAACCCCCAGACAGTGCACACTGCACCCATTAGGTGTGTATATACCCATCCCCCCACCTGCCCTACCCCCGATCACTATTACTACTATATGTACAGTTAAGTGTGGATCAGCTAATAACAATTTGATGGTGAGCACATGTGGTGCTTGTTTTCCATTATGGAGAAAGGTATCATCTCATTTTAAAGTTGAAGATTTAAAATTTTGAAAATTTAAATGTATTAGTTATCTTTAATTTATAAGAGAAACAAACTACAGCCCCAAAAGGCTAAAAGTTAAAAGAGATTTTATTCGTTTGCATGACAACATAGTCTGCAACTAGAGAGGGCTTCATGCATGTTGACTATATGGCTAATAAGAAATGGTATTACTTCATTTCTCAGAAATATCATTGCTGCTTATATATTTTTTTATTCCCAGATCCTAAGTGGTATCTCCAAGGAGCTTAAACATGTATGTTGTGGTAGTAGTGAGAGGGCTGCCACACCTCCAATCAGAAAACTATCATAAAAATAAGTTCAATTTTTAAAATAATGTCTGCAAAATTCTGGAGAGTAATTCCAATTTGACAGGCTTGCATGACATGTGTGAAACCCTTGGTCAGTAGTTGGGTGTAGAAGACTATGATTTTCTGTCACTCAAACGCTCAATGCATGAAACAGAATAGTGGTAGGTGAAATCCTTTCACTTGGTCCAAATGAACAAAGTTCTGGAGAAATGAATAACTAATGAAAATTGGGCTGATACTCAAATAGGAGGAAAGGATCTGAGAATGCCAACAGAAATGTCTGCCTCTGTAGATGAACAGTTTAAGGTCTATGGTGCAGGCGCCAACAGAAAGCAGGTACCCTGACTTCATGCACACAAAAATAAACAAAAGAATGATTTATTTTTTTTTCCAAATTAAATAAGATGAGGAGACTGGGAAAATATACAATATATGTGCAAGTGTGCAGTGATCCTAAGGATGAAAAAAAAAAACGAAAATAGTTCATTGATTACAATAGTTCATTGATTACTAGTGTAACTAAAGTGGTATGAGTCATATTACATAAGCTCTGAAAAGCTTTATGGAAAGCAGTCCACGTAGAGAATTACACAAGCCTCCTCTGGATTGTCTATTTCATATATATACAATTCTAACTGAAGGTATGACCAGATGAATTCCATAGACACCATATCAGGTACAGACATATCCATGGGAACTATTTTTCTAGCCAATGTGTTTTTGGCTGCTTCATTTCACCAGACTACATGCTTTAACAAGTTTAAACACTATTAAACAGGGATAGAGATATGCACTCATCTCTGAAACATGAGCTCATAGCTCATGAAATTTCCCAGTGAGAAGCTATCAGTTTTGTACCTCTGCTGAAGTTACAGACCATAAATACAGGAGTGTGCCCTTGGTAATTACTCTTTCCTTTCAGATCATCAGAAGGAAAATAACCTCATGTATTTATAACCAACTTATTACGTATTCAATGATTATTTGTTGATTCATGCATTGATTTTCATACAGGATGTTGTTATCTGAAGGAATTTGCTGATGGGAAAAGATCTAATTGCACTGATTATGTAGGCAGTATGGCCTTAACACTGATATTTGCTATTTGCTGGCATTTATAAATGTGGATGGCTAGGGAAGGGAAGGAAAGGAGGTGGGTGGGCAGGGACTAATGATAATACATTTCAGCTTAGTTCATTGATAATATGTGGCCTTTCCAAAGTTGAGAGCACTGTATATTACGTAAAATATATATTTCATGTATCATTTATGTTTAAGTTTTAAAAAACATTTTGATGTGAAGAATTGAAAAAAAAAGCTGGAGCTAATTTGGTTACTTAAAGAGCTGTATTGCATTGACAGCAGCCCATCCAAACTATTGTGCAAAAATTGGTTAAACATACAGCTTAAAATACATAGAGCTTAAAATAAGCTCTGTGCTACAGCCAATCTGGTGGCCACATAATTCTGGGAAAGTACTGTGAAACAACACAAATGTTATATTGGAAATATGTAACAATGATAAGTGACTTAGCATGGAGCTGAAACAATTTAGTAATATAACAGGCAGAAAATTTTTTATTAAAATTGGCCAAAAGAACTTTATGGGGTTATTTAACAAACATGACCATAAATCCTAGTGGTCTTATTAACTTTATTTGGAACTAACTCTGTTTCTTAAATTATAGAAATAAGAAAGCATTGAAAATATAGGCCAAATCATTTGAATGCATATTAGGTCATCCTTTTTTTTTTTGACTTTAGAATATGTTAGAATATTTTCATACTTCTGCATACTCATTTGCATAGAAAGGTTATTTTATTTCTTGATAGGATAAAATGATTAGATACTTAAATGCTTAAATGATTAAAATCAATAACTACTTCCATCAAATATTAGAACATATTTCTTCTATCTAATTTTATGTTTGTTTGATAATAGAATAGGGTGGCTATAGTTAGCGATAATGTATTATACTTTTCAAAATAGCTAGAAGTGAGGACTTGAAATGTTCTCAACACATAGAAATGATAACTGCTCATGGTGATGGATACCCTAAATAATCTGACTTGATCATTGTACATTCTACACAGGTAACAAAATATCACATTTGTCCTGTAAATTTATACAAATATTATTGATAGAAAAACCTAAACTTTGTAAAATAATTTAAAAATGTTTATTCTGAGACAAATGTGTATGGAACATGCTCTCAAGAGATCTTGAGAAAATATGACTGAAGAAACTGGTTACAGTTTGATTTTACATATTCATGGAGATGGGAGTTATAGGTGAAACTGTGAATCAATACATGGAAGGTATACATTGGTTTGGCCCAAAAAGGCAGGATATCTCAACATTGGGGCTTGCAAGTCATATGTGGGTTTTAGGGATTCTTTAGTTGGCAATTAGTTGAAAGAGTTTAGCCTTTTCTAAAGACCTGGAGTCAGTAGAAGGGAATGCTTGAGTTAAGATAAGAGAGTCTTCTATCTGTTATGTGATGCTATGCAGGAGTCAAGTTGGAAAGTAAGTCATATTATACTGGGTTAATAAAACATGTTTTGTGAGATATTATCATTTTTAGGTCCAGGTCTCTTAGAAAGGAATTTGTGCAAGAGAAAAATATTAGAGTTCAGTCTTCAATATTATGTATAAATTTTTAAAAATTGAAAAAAAGACTACCAAGAATATGAATATTGAGAACATATGAAAACTATAAGCAAAAAGGAGTTTGGCAATGCCCAGTTGTAGAATGTGTTAAGAGAAAATTCAACAACGTTTATTTTTTTCCTAATTCTAGGATGAGTCTTTGTCCCACCAGTGAGATTAACAACACGCTACTGAGAGATCTCAAGTATATTTATACAATATTTATAAAAAACAAGTGAGAAATAATTTTAAAATAAGGAAAAGATCAGTTATGTGGAAGTTTAAGACTATAAAGGTGAGGAATAGAAATGAAAAGGCCAGGAGGCATCAGGAATTGAGGAATGGGGAAAAGGAAGAGTAAAAGGACTTAGAGAAAAGAATATACGGGATTTGAAAAAGAGCACCACTGATTGTTTCAGCAGGCGTCTCTTGGAGGCCTAGTTCCTTGAGTTTCCTAATATATATTACATCGATGTGTTCAAACTCAACACACTGGTGAAATGTGAAATTAGTTTGTTCAAGAGTTAGAATAGTGAAGTGATTAAGAGCATGGCTCTTGGAGACAGACCAACTGTATTTTAATTTCAACTGTGCAACTTAATTGCTATAACCTTGGGCTAAGCACTTAACCTGGGTTTCTCCATCCACCAGCCTCTTACCTAATTGTTCAATTCAAGTATACACATATAGTAGTATCAGGACTGTTAATGCATTTTGCCATGGAAAAAAATAATCAACTAGAATACAGAGCTCATGTCCTATTTTTTTTTTTTGTAAATGTTTCATACTCCACTTTTTTTACAAGTTACTCAGGTCAGCATCCCTCTCTCCCCAACTTCACTAAAGTTATTTCATGCATTTTTCATAAAATTAAATACTTTAGTCACATATTTCATTTCATTCTGGATCATCTGACATTGTAAATGTTTTTCTTTTTTACAAAACTTAATATTTTAAAATTTTCATATACAAAGTTTCAAACTTTGTGCTGTAGTACTATGGGTTTTAACAAATTCATTGCATCATATATCCAAAACTGCAGCATCATAGATACTAATTCACAACCCCCCCCAATCCCCTTTGTTTCAACTATTCAACCTTCCTCTTTTCCACCTAAACCCCAGTCAACTCTGGACATTTTATTTTTGCTATAGTTTTGTCATTTCCAGAATGCCATATATTAATACCATATATTAATATGTAGCCTACTCAGATTAATTTTTATATAATTTCTTTGCACGCTTCTTGCACATTTAAGATTCATCTAGTGTTTCTGATAGAAAATTTATTTTAGTTACTAAATAATATTCCACTGTAAGGATATATAGCAATTTGTTTATCTGTTGACCTATTGGAGGACATCTTGGCTCCTTTCAGTTTGGGGTGATTATGTATAAACCTGCTACAAACATGTGTGCAAGATTTTATGTAGACAAAAATTTTCAAATCATTTGGTTAAATGACTGTAAGTATAACTAGTGGGTTGTTAACATTGTAAAACCTGCTAAATTGCCAAAGTTGCCATTTTGCATTCTCATAAGCAATAAATGAGAATTCCTCTTGCTTCTCACCCTGGTAGGTACCCTTACTCATTTTTTTCCCTTGGTTATTCTAATTTGATACCACATTGTTTAAATTTGTAATTCCCTAAAGACACATGATGTTGAATATATTTTCACATGTTTAATTGCCATCTTTACATCTTAGATGTTTATTCATATTTTTGCCTTTTTAAAAATTAGGTTGTTAGTTTACTTTTGGCTGAATTTTAAGTGTTCTTTGTATATATTACATAGTATTTTCCAAATATTTGCTAGTAGGCTGTGGCTTATATTTTCACTTTTTCTGCAATGTCTTTTTCAGAAGAAAAATGTTTAATTTTAGTCAAGATAAACTTTGCAATTTTTTCTTTCATAGATTGTCTTTGTTTTATTACTAAAAAACTCATTGTCAAACTGAAGGTTCCCTAGTTTTTTCTTCTAAAAGTTTTATAACTTTCAGTTATATATTTAAGATCTATGAGACACTGGGAGCTAATTTTTGTGAAAGGATTAAGGTATATTTGTAGGTTCATTTCTGTGCATAGGGACTTCTGATGTTTGTAGTGCTTTTTGCTAAAAACTATTCCTTCTCCTTTGAAGTGGTTTTGCTCCTTTGTCAGAGATCAGTTGGCCATATTTGTGTGGATTTATTTCTTCACTCTACATTCTATTATATTGATCTATTTGTCTTTTCTTCTGACAATATTACACAGTCTTCATTACTATAGTTTTATAGTAAAATTTGAAATTTGTAGTGTATGTTCTCTGAATTTTGTCATCTGCTATATTATTTTGTTGGTAATTCTAAGTCTTTTGTTGTAAAGTCCCTAATCCCTATAAACTTCAGAATCAGTTTGCTAATATCTAAAAAGTAGCTTGTTGGCATTTTGAAAGGAATCTATAGATCAAGTTGAGAAGAATTGAAAGCTTCACAATATTAAGTATTATAATTCATGAACGTGAAATATCTCTCCATTTATTTAGAACTCCTCAAATATTTTTATCCAAGTTCTGTAGTTTTCTGCATATAGATTATATATATTTTGTTTTAGATGGTATCTTTTTTTTAAAAAATAATTTCACATTCCATTTGTACTTTGCTGGTATATAGGAAAGCAATTGACTTTGTATCTTGTCTTTGTGTCTTGTGATGTTGTTATACTCACTTATTCACTCTAGATTTTTTGGTAGATTGTTTGGAATTTTCTGTGAATACAGATAATGCATAACTTTGATTTATTTTTCTTATCTCATTGTGTTAGCTAGGACTTTCAGTAAAGTGTTGAATAAGTGTGCTGAGGGGAGACATCCTTACCTTGTTCTTAACCCTAGAGGGAAAGCACCCAGATTCCGTATGATATGAGATGTAGGTTTATTAGTAAATGTTCTTTATCAGGTTGATAAAGTTCTCCTATATTTTTAATTTGCTATAAGTTTTTTGTGTGTGTGTGTGATGAATAGATATTGGATTTTTCAGAAGTTCTTTCTCCATCAAATGATAGGATCACATAATTTTTTTTCTCATCTTGTTGATATGCTGGATTACATTATTTGATTTTGAAATGGTAAACCATTCTTGAATATCTGAAACAAACCATATTTGTTTGTCATGTATATTCTTTTTATATATGGTTGTTTTCAATTAGCTAATATTTTTTGGAACTTTTGTGTCCACATTCATGCAAGATATTAGTATGTCATTTCCTACTTTGTAATAAATTTATTTCACTTTATTATTAGATAATACTGGCTCTATATAATGAGTTAGAGAATTTTTTATCTAATTTTAGACAAATATTAGAAAAAATGATACTTAAAAAAAATACTTGGTAAAATTCACCAGTAAAACAATATGGGTCTTCTGCTTTCCAGTTTTCAAAGTTATTAATTATTGATTTACTTTATTTAATAATTGTGGAACTATTTTCTATTTCTCCTTGAATTAGTTCTAGTAGCTTATATATTTCAAGGAAATAGTAAATATATCCAAATTACTAAATTTGTGGGAATAGAATTGTTCAGCATATACCTTTATTATCCTTTAAAGACCAGAGGATCAGCAGTAATGAGTACCTTTTCATTTCTGATATTAGTAGTGTGTGATTTTTTTTTCTCTTTTAACATGCCTAGTGATTTATCAATTTAATTCATCTTTTTGCAACTTTCCAGTTTTTGGTTTTATTGATATATTTTATTGTTTTCCTATTTTCAATTTTATTTCTTTATGTCTAATTTTTATTATTTTTATTTTTTCTACTTTTGTTAGGCCCAAATTACTCTTCTTTCTCTAGTTTCCTAAAGCAGAAGCTTAGGATATTGATATTTTATTTTTTGTTTTTTCTAATATATATTTTTTAAAGTATAAATTTATCTTTAAGTATTATATTCATACATCCCATAAGCCTTTTATAAGTTGTAACTTCATTTTCATTTATTTCTAAATACTTTTTAATTTCTCTTGAGACTTCTCATGTGTGTTTGTCCCATGTGTTATTTGGAAGTATATTGTTCAAGTTCTAAATATTTGGGGATTTTCCAGCTATCTTATTAATTTGTAGTTTAATTCTACTATGATCTGAAAAACATACATTGCATGATTTCCTAAACTTTTAAATTGTCAAGGTCTGTTTTATTGCCCAGAATGTGGACTATCTATGCAAATAAAACAAGGGAGCTTGAGAAGAATCAATCTGTTGTTTTGGATTGGGTATTCTATAACTGTCAATTAGATCAAGTTGATTGATACTCAATGTCAAATATATCTTTACTAATTTTCTACCAATGTTATCTACTAATTAATGAAAGAAGTATATTTAATTCTCAGTCTTTGTTTAGGGTGATATAACAAAATATTATAAACTAGGTGGCTTATGAACAACATAAATTTGTTTCTCACAATTCTGGATGCTGGAAATTTCAAAATTGAGATATCAGCAGATTTGGTGTCTATTGAGGTTCTACTTTCTGCTTCTTAGATTGCACCTTCTCCCTTTGTCCTCATACAATGGAAAGAATTAGGGGTCTTTCTTGGGCCTCTTCTGTAAGGAACTAATCCCATTCATAAGGGCTTTATCCTCTTGATCTAATCACCACTCAAAGGCCCAATCTCTAATACCATCACCCTGGGAGTTAGAATTTTAACATATGAATTTGGGGGAGCAACACAAGCAATCAGACCAAAATACTCTTCACCTTTAATAGTGCATTTGTATATTTCTCCTTGCAGTTCTATCAGTTTTCACTTACATATTTTGACAATCTATTGTTAGCTTTATGTATATTTAACTTTATTGTATCTCCTTGAAGAATTGTCCCCTTTATCATTGTGCAATGCCACTCTTTATGACTTATAATCTATCTTACACTAAAATTTTCTTTCTTGGAGATTAAATAGGTACTGTAATTTTCTTTTTATTAGTGTGAGTATGGTATAACTTTCTCCATCCATACACTTTTAACCTATCTGCGTCTTTGTGTTTAAGTGGATTTTTTTGGATACCATATAGTTGGATATTATTTTTTCATTCACTCTGCCAATCTATATCTTTTATTTGGTGTATCTAGGCCACTAACATTCAATATTATTATTGATATAGTTGTATTAATATCTACCACATTTATAACAGTTTTCTATCCATTTTATATATTCATTTCTTCTCTTTTCTTTCATCTGTATCTACTTTTTCTGGTTTTAATTGAGCATTAAATATTATCCCATTTTATATTCTCTCTTAGCCTATTATTTACACATATTTTTTAAAAAATTAGTGGTTTTCACAAAATTGGAAACAGATTTTTAGGTATCTAAGTCTAATTTCAAGTAACACTCTAATGCTTCATGTGCAGTGTAGGTATCCTTATTTCTTCTTCCTATCTCTTTTAATGTTGTTGTCATTAATTTGATTTATTCATATGCTTTAATCACAAAATAAACTATTTTTTATTATTTTAGACAGTAATTTTTATGTCAATTAAGATGAAGAGATTTCAAAAATTACATTATCTTTATGTATTCCTTGTCTGATGCTATTTCTTTAGGTAGATCTAAATTTTTGACCCATATATTAATAATTCTCCACTAGTAACCCTAACGTATTTATCATAGTTATTTTAAATTCCTTGTTTGACAAGTTCAATATCTATATAACATTTGGTTCTTGTTATGATGTATGCTTTGTCTTTTTAGAATATATTTTTTCTTGCCTTTTGGCATGCCTTGTAACTTTTTGTTGAAAGCAGACATTATGTATCAGATAATGGAAACTAAATTATATGTGGAGTTTTTTGTGAAGATTTATGTTACTCTGGCTTGAAGTAGGACTGTGTTTAATATTGGCTATTGTTGTATGTGCCAGAAGATTAAAATTCCTCTATTTTTGTTTTGTCTTCACCATTGTCACTGGGCTTCCCTAATAATTACTCTTAGGGAAAATTTAAATATAGAAGCTTTTCCAGCAATAATCCACTGCCATTATGCTGGAATCCTATTGGTGTGGTGGTAAATTGAAAGGGAATAAAAATATTGTACAGTTTTAGGATTAAATCTCAGTCTTTTAGTGAGCTGATGTCTCTGGCTTGTGACCTTCACACATGTTTCTTAACTTTTTGTCCCCACTTAGAAGAGACAGAAAGGCAAGAGGTCTGGTGTTTGAGAAGTGATCTTCTTCTAAATGGAATAACACTATATTTGTCTTTTTTCCCTACAGATTAAAGCTTCTTGTGAATAAAGATCTAGGTGTATTTCACAATAGTTAATCTTCCCTTCCCACTGCTAGGGCCAGGAGGGTATCTTTCTTGACTCCTCACAGTGAGAGACTGACAGAGTTCCTGGAGGTAATGTCCACTTGCACTGTGGTTCTCTGGAGTTTCTCACTGTCCTAGTTCAGACTCAGTCTGTGGCATTAATCAAAATTACTTGTTCCTATTTTCTGGCTCTGATAGTTTCTGCTGCAGGTAAATAGATCTTGGTTGTGACTTTTGGATTCTTTTGTCTCTCCATATTTCAAGGTGTCAGTTTGCCCTGTGACCACAGGTCTCTGAGGACATCAAGAAAAGTCATTGATTTTTTTAGTTTGTTAAGATTTTTCAACTTGTAAGAACTGGAGTGATGACTTTCAGGCCCTTTAACTGTTGGAGTGAAAACTGGAAGAAGAATATTTTTAAATGAAAAAGAACAAATTAAAATAGAAGTGGCCCATATTTAGTAAAAGTAAGAAGCAATTCAATTATATACATAAATGTGCAAGTTTTTAATGGGTAAAAAGAAAGAATTAGTCAAACTTTTAAAAAAAGTTTTAAAAATACTGACCTAGAATACTAGAAAAGTTTTGTTTTTCTGCCACAATGGGCATTCATATGCATGGCGCACCCATGATTTGAATCAGATTAATATAAACCATAGAATAAAATATTTTTGGGCTTCTATTTAAATCCCAGTGTAATGGCTATAATGCAACAATTTCTCTTAGAACCAGAAATTTCCAACACTCCCTAGAGAAATGCCCCTGTAGACATTAATTTAGTTTTGACAATATTTGTCACCAACAAACAAATTAATTAATTAAAAAGGACTGGGAAAAAGGAAAAAAAATACTTATGATAAAATGAAGAAAAACACAGTAGGAAAAATCCCAGTACTTATATTTATACTGACATTCTTTTGCTTCTCAAACTAGTTTTCTATCATTCCATTATTCTATTGTTACTGGGGAATAGCTTATTCACACTAATTTTCCACATACTTGAAACTTCACTTTTTCTATTTAAAAATTAATATATGTCACCCTAAAATGTGTCTGATTTAATCACATGAGGAGTTGGATTAGAAGAATTTGTGTAGATAATTCCTCAGCATCGATCGGTTTATCTTGAGCCATACATCTCTGAGGCTGTCTGTTTGGGTACAAGCCTCTTCCAAAGCCTTTGTTTCAAAAAATTCTTCCCTAGATGTGTGCTCCAAGACTTCTCTCATTACCCAAAATAAAATTTGATATCAACATCAAGACAGCGATGTGGCTGACTTTTCATAAGGCATAAATCCAAGAAAAATAAGTCCTGTGATTGCCATCTTTGCGTTTGACCTGCTATAGCTGCTGCTTCTGTGACTACTGCTATGCTGCTTCTCCTTCTCTCATCATTATTGTAATGATAGCCAATATTTGTTGAGTGATTTACCTGTTTAAGTGTATGATCATTGAAATGGTTTGAATGTGTCCCCCAAAGTTCATGTTTTGGAAACTTTATCCCCAGAGAAACAGTTGAGAGCTGGCACTTTGAAGAGGTAATTATGTCATGAGTGTCCTGTCCTCATGAAGGGATTAATGCCATTATTACAAGAGTGGATTTGTTATTGTGGGAGTGGATTCCTTATAAAATGTTGAGTTTGGCCCTCTTTTCTTTCTCTTGTACTCATGTGACCCCTTCTGTAGTGTTATGATACAGCAAGAAAGCTGTATAATTAGCTCTTACCAGATGCCAGCAAGTTGATCTTGGACTTTCCAGCCTCCAGAACTGTGAGGAAGTAAATTTGTGTTCATTATGTATTTATCCAGTCTCAGGTATTCTTTTATACCAGCACAAAACAGACTACAGACAAACATTTTCATTTTCCAAAACAACTTAGTAAGCCATTTCAATAACAAGGTAATTGAGTCTCATGGAAATAAAGTTAACTTGGATATAGATAAAATAACTGTCTCAACTACAAAAGAATTGAAAAATAAAAAATATAAAATAATTTTAAAAAACTGTCTCAACAATTCAGAGCTAGTAAAAAGTAGAGCTAAAATTTAAGCCAGAAGTATCTAATACCAAAATATATAATGTAAAGCACTATCCTTATAAGTATAATTAGCTTTGAAAAGGAATTATTTGTTTTGTTCTCCTTAACTAGATGAACTGACATTTTAATAAAAATATTGTAAGTGAATAGCAAGAGTTCCTAATATTATACTTTAAATCTGTATATTCAAAACAGAATATATAAAAGCATATTCACAAGCTTTGTTTACTTCAGAATTTATAAAGAAGAAAATACAATATACTTCAAGGAATATTAAAGTATATAAAAATTTTTCTTGCGTAAACTCATGCTAAATACTTTTAAATTATTTAAGAGTGTTAAATGTTTATGTCTTTACCACTAAATGAATCTGTATCCCAATGTTATCATAAAAATATAAAATTACTCATCAAAAATGTATACAAATCATTGCTAAATTGGAAATCTGAAAATTTAGATCCTGGGTCAATGTGCAACACATATTGTTTTTGTTCCTAGTGAAAGAATTTACAGTGAATCCCTATTTCTTCTTTTTAAACTAAAGAAGTTTCAGTTACATGACTCAAGTCCTTTTTAGTTCTATAATTGTATGTCTGGTTTTACTCACACATGCATTCTTCAGAGAGGGTAAATCTTCAATTATATTTTTATTCATTGTATATTTTTTGCATTTATATGAGTGCTGGCTACAACTGCTTGTTGACATCAAACACCTCATTATTAACATGTGGGTGCCCATTGGTTTTATTCTTCCTTAGAAAATGAGGGTGATTTTTACTGAGAAAAATTCTTTAATCTAACATTTTTTTTCCTGACCAAATAGATACATTTCACATATTCATCTTTCTCTTTGCAAAATTCTTGCAAAATTCTTTACTTTCAATAAATAAATTTGCAACTGCCAAAAACTTTCCCAAAGACACACTTGATTTCACAGATGATCATAAAAAGGCCAGAAAAAGCTGAAATAGTGGAAACAGTGATGCCTGATAGAACATCTTCGTTGTAAGTGTTCATTTATAACAATCCATGGTGACAATGCAGTAGAAGATATGACTGCTACTACATTTAACAAGTAGAGCTAATATATCTAAGATTCAAAAATTTTTCTGAACCTTTGATGCTTTCATTTTATCCATATGATTATTTATACACATAACCTTTTGATTACTATACCACTGATATTATTTAACTTTATGATTAACAACTTAACCCAAAAGTTTTCATTTAAACAATTATTTATTTATATCACTATTCTGTGAGTCTGCAGTTTGGGTTGGGTTTATCTTTGTAAATTTCCCACTGGTTTGGGCATGTGAAATACGTGATCGGACTCATGTGAAATATGTGGCCAGCTGTCAGGTTGACTGGTGGCCAGTTGGTCTAGTGGGGTCTTTCCTAGGATGGTTTATTTCTGCTCCTTGTGATCTATAACCTCCAGTAGGTTAGCCCAGGCTTATTCAAATGATAATAAGGTCCACAATGATGATAAGATTGGAACATGCAAGGCCTCTTTAGGTCAAGGCTTGGAATTCTGATATCAGTTCTCCTAAATTCTACTGTTCAAAGCAAATCATCAGGATTGTCCAGATTCAAAGGGCATGAAAATAAATTAATTAAAAGAACTACAGATAGCATAGCTACTTCTTTTTCTTTTACTACACTGACAGTAAATTCATTTATCAGCTAAGTCAAAATGTATTGAAAAAATGTTACGATGAATATTCATGAATATAAGAGATAAAGATAATATAATCCAGTATGAGACTACTTACTAAATTATAAAATTATGGCCTAAATAATACTTGTTAGCTATCATATTAGACTTCCTGCAGATAATATTTGAAACCTTCTCTGATGACTACAACAAATGCCTGGAATAGTCTATAAAAAACTAATCTTAGACACATTCTGTTCACAAATACAGAATAAACTCATGGCAATAATCAACATGTCTCACCCAACAAAATGTGTGGGACAAATATTGTTTAGTCAAAGAAATTTTTCAATAGGCAGTATTCATTGATATTGAAGGCAGAACCATCTATTCCAGGATAAACCATACAGTTAAAATTTTCTGATTTATTAAGCTTATATATTACAAGAATGACTTATAAGTAAAATAAAAAAGAAAGAGTATTTCAAAATTCCCAGTTTGAACCTAACCAATGTTTTCCCTAAGTTTAACACATTTCTTGAATTCTCATGGGACAATCCTGACTGGGGATTTTCTTTTTATTTTACATTAAAAACCAAGTAGTGCAAGAGTTGGTGGAAACAATGCAAATTTCCATCGACTGATGAATGGATGAACAAAATGTTAGTATATTCATACAATAAAGTTTTATTCAACCATGAAAAGAAATGAAGTACTGATACCTGCTGCAACATTGATCAACTTTTAAAACATTATACTAAGTGAAAGAAGCCACAGAAGACAATATTTATATGATTCCGTTTATATGAAATGTTCAGAATAAGCAAATCTATAGAGACAGAAAATAGTTTAGTGGTTGCCTACAGATAGACAAAATAAGAGGATTGGGGACTGAAAAGTACAAAAAGGTGTATGTTGGGGTGATTAAAATGTTTTAAATTGAATTGTGCTGATTAGTGCACAACACTGTGAATATAATATAAAACATTGAATTGCACACTTCTAATGGGTGAATTAAATATGTTATATGAATTATATCTCAATAAAGCTGTTATAAAAAGTCATAGAAAAGAGCATTTTCTTTTGTACAATGGGGGAACAGCTTATCTTGACATATTTCTATTTGAATTTCAGAAAGAGAAGAGACAGAATATTTTGCCCAACAACTATTTGAAGAATTACTTCATAAAAAATTTCCAAATTTGATAATTTACAATAACCCAACGATTTAGAAAGTGAAGCAAATGCCAAGAATGTTAATTAAAAAGAATATACAGGCTAGTCACAGTCACAGCATAATTAAATTTGATCCTAAAGATTAAACAAAAATTGGTTAGGCATGGTGGCTCACGCCTGTAATCCTAGCACTATGGGAGGCTGAGGCAGGAGGATCTCTTGAGGTCAGGAGTTTGAGACTAGTGAGCAACCTAGCAACCCATTGTCTCTACAAAAATAAATATATAAATAAATAAATTAGCCAAATGTGGTGGTGCACACCTATAATACCAGCAACCTTACTTGGGAAGCTGAGGCAGGAGGATTGTATGAGCCCAGAAGTCAGGAGTTGGAGGTTGCAATGAGCTATAGTGATGGCACTGTACTCTAGCCTGGTCAACAGAGTAAGAACCTGTCTCAGAATAGATAAATAAATAAATAAATAAATAAATAAATAAATAAAAGATTAAGAAAAAATCTCAAAAGTAGTTAGGGGAATATATATAGTAAATATAGGGGAACAATAATAAAAACGTCAGTTTTCTCTATATAAATTTATATATGAATAGCCATATGGATATATAAGTATATGAATATATGTGTAAGTATGTAAACATATGATTACATATGAATATATGTGAACATGTAAAAGGGTATACATACATAAAGGTTTATTTTAAGGAACTGGCTCATGCTTTTGGAGACGCTGGCAATTTCAAAATCTGCAGAGCAAATGGACAGACAAATGACCCAGGGAAGAGTTGATGCTGAGTCTGAAGGCAGTTTGCTGGCTGAATTTATTTTTCTTTGGGGGATATCAGTTGAGAGGCCCCTTTATAGAGAGTTATAGAGAGTAATCCCCTTTACTCAAAGTCTACTGATTTAAATGTTAATCTCTTCTAAAAAATGCTTTCACAGAAACATCCAGACATGCATGACCACATATCTGAGTACTGTGGACAATCTAAGTTGACATATAAAATTAACTATTGCAGCCTCCAAACAAAAATACCAAGTAACAAGACAACGCAATTAAACTGGCATCAGATTTATCAAAGCAATACAAAAACAAGGTCTTAACGGAGCAGCATTTTATATTAAAAAAAATAAGAGGAAAAGAGTGAACAAAAGACTTGTTCATTACCAAGTTTTCTATCAATTAGGAAAGCTATTTAAATACCATATCAAGGAGTGAATAGCCCATCATGAGCAATTGTAGAGTGGTCAGAACATTTTTTTTGTTAAAGAGTCAGAAAATGAATATTTTGGGCTTTGCTGGTCATATGTGTTTCTGACACATTTCTTCTTCTTTTCTACAATTGTTTAAAATTGTGAAAAATATTATTCATTCATGGACCATACTTGAACATGATGTTTGCTAGATTTGGCTTATGGGAATGTGTGAATTCCTGTATTAGAAAAATGAGCTTTATCTAACGAAAAGATGACTGAATAAATATTGGCAAAAGGCTGATGGTGAGCATTTAAATATAGGGGCAAAGACCAAAGAATTAGACATACACACACATATACGTATACATACAGATGCATTAATAGATAGAACACATATATATGTATACTTACATATATATGCCTATGTATATATGTACACACACATACACACACACATATATGTATATAAAATGTGTTTTGACCAAGTAGAAATAATTTAAGTATAACATGGCAGAAATAAGGGAAAAGGAAATAAAAAATATATATTCAATGAATGATAAAAAACTAATTAAAAGAAAACATTCTTTAGGAATCAAAATAAAACATAAGAAGCAGCAGAGTTAAAATGTTAGAGAAAATAGCCAGAGATTGAAAGCTCTAATAAAAGTAAAGGTATAATCATTAATTAAAAGACCAATATTTCTAAACACCAAATACATTTTAAAAAAAAGCATTCATTACATAGCCAATAAGATGCATCCAATGTATCATAATACAAATAGCAATTATAGCATAAAATCTGACAGTCACAACCAATACAACAGTCATCTAAATAAACATGAATTAGACTTAAGTCAATTATTGGATGGGAAGATTTTCATTTTGTCTGACAGAGAACTGCCCAACTATATGCTATTGAAAGAGATATTGAGAACAAAGTGACTCATAACATCTAAAAATAAATTTTCCTTGTTTTCTCCACTCTTTTGTGTTCTAAACTTAAGGTACTGACATACATTGCATTCTATTTTTCAAATCAAGTCACAAGGCCATTCAAATTAAGAGAGAAAACAGACTCTAGCCCTTCATGAAATTTGCTGCAAATCCATGTTGTAAAATGGCACAGATATAAAGAAAGAATATTTATGTATATTATTTCAAAGAACTCTTCACATCTGGTATTATGTTACTACTTAATCTTCACAACAATGCACATGAAAAGTATTATTATTTTTTTCAATTTATTTTGATGAGAACTCTGTTTCACAGAGGTTAAACAGCTTGTCCAAGATAGTATAACTATTAAATATCATTAGACAGACCTAAATCTAAAACACATGTTACTGAAGATTGTATTACATTGATTGGCTCTTTTCTTGTTCTGATCTTCAATGAATTTCAAGGAAAATCTAATGTCAGAGCCAGATCCAGGCTTTCTGGTTCCACCCTCTATCATTGTGCTAGAAGCACCTTCAATGCGAGAGAGAATGAGGAAAATAAATAAGAAATTAAATGCTAAGCACAAAATAACTTAATTCATCATGCTGCTTCAGAGTTCTCTTATAAAAAAGCTTCAAATCTAACTATGTAACTCCTCTACAAAATATCCTTCAATGGATCTTCTCAAACAATTGATTAAAAGGTAAGTCCCTTATCATTGCATCCATGATCAATCATGATCAGTTCTCTCCCTCCTCTTTTCCTGCCTTATCTCTTTATGCTTCAGGTCTTTCTCATTACAATTAAACTCCCATATATTTTGTCATTTTAGCTCTACTTTGTTTTGTTCTATATGATTTGCTTTCTGTGCCCCACCCCCCTCCCCCCCAAAAGAAGACCACTTTCTTTGCCTGTCTGTTTAGGTGGGAATTCTTTCACAACTTGAATAGGAAAACATCAGGCATAGAAGAGATGGTAGTTTAGGGCAAAGAGAACAGAGTGTTCAAAAAGCTGATTTATTTAATTAAAAGCATAATGAGATGGTGTGAATGGATGGATGGAAATCATGAAAGTAATTCTGGTATTGTTCGAGCTGGATATCTCAGAGGGGATTGCAGGGGTTGACGCTGAAAGTCTAGGCTAGGTTGAGACTAAATGCTCTACTAATGAATTTGGTCATTGTCCATTAAAAGTGATGGAAAATGAAATGTTCTGCACATTGCTTTAGTTGTCTATTGGTAGCATAACACAATACCACAAATTTAGTGCTTTAAAAATATAAATTTATTATCTCACAATTTTATAGGGCAAAAGTCCCACTCCGCTTAATTAGTTTATCTGACCCAAGCTATACAAGGCTGAAGTCAAGATATTTATTGTCCAGGCTCTTATCCAGAGGCGCTGGAATGAATCTGTTTCCAAGTTCATTTAGATTGTTGTAAGAACCCATTTTCTCATAGCTGTAGACCTAAGGTTCCTGTTCTTTGTGCGCTGTCAGTGAGGGGCAGCCACTAACTCCTGCAGCCTTCTCCAGGGTCTTTGCATGGGTCCCTCTTCATCTCATTACCAGCAATAGCACATGAGATTCTTCTCACACTCAGAATCTCTCTGACTTCAGATTTGCTGCATCTCTTCTACCACATCTTGTCTGCTTGCTGCTAGAAAATGTTTTTTCTTTTTTCTTTTTAAGTACCCATGTGATTACATTGGTCCTACCCAGATAATCCAGGATAATCCCTCTATTTTATGGTCCCCAGACTTAATTATACCTGCACAGTCTCTTTCGGCATGTAAGATGACATATTCATAGTTTCCTGGACATTAGTATGTGAACATCTTAGAGGGATGGAATTTGCTTAGTCAGATTTAGGTTTTAGAAGGTGCTATAGAGTGTTCACATTGCCTCCAAATTCATTGAAATCTATTTCTAGGTGGGGCCTTTGGGAGGTGATAAGCACCCTTATCGAGAGGACCTCAGAGAGCTCTTTGTCCCTTCCAAACCTGTGAGGACACAGCACAAAGACAACCATCTATAAAATCAGGAAGGAGGCCCTCACCAGACACCAAAGCTACTGGAGCCTTCATCTAGAACTTCCCAGCCTCCAGAACTGTGAAAAATGAATTTCTATTGTTTATAAGCCACCTAGTCTATTGTATCCTGTTATAGCATCCTAAATGGACAAAGAGAGAAAGTGTATTCTGGTGACTGAATGGAAGTTGAATTTGGATGTAGCAGATGCCTCTGGTGACTGCATTACACTACCTCAAGCAACTTTTAATTTCGGTTTCATCTTGTGAGCTCACATTCACCATATTCTCCTAATGTCCTACCTCAATTTCAAGCTGTATAATTTATTACAATTTTCCCAGGGAACTTTTTCTTGCTGCAGTCTCCTCAGAAGCACAGCCCAGAAATCCTGTGGGAGAGGTGAAGTGAGGGTGTCTTAAGGTTCCCACAGGATCTTCATCCATGAGGGATGAAAGTTCATGGATTAATGCACCTCTCCCATCTTTGATGTGGATAATTGTTTACACTTCTCAAAGCACCCAGTGGAATAAGTCTAGTTCCTACATCAGCAACTCATTGCCCCAGTATAGCTGCCTGTGATCACTTCCTGAAGAGAGTATCAGTGCCTATCTTCTTGTGTCAGGTTTTGTATTTGGGAGTCTTCACCAAGACAAAAGAAAGCTGTCATATTTACAGGCAGTTCGTTGTAATGTTTTATTTAGGAGGTTATGAAAGTCTCAATCAAGGCAGTGGCATAGGGATAAATGAAAGAAGACAGTTTTAAGACATTTTAACTGATGATATTTGGGAACCAATTGAGGGAGGAAGAATACTCGCGATTAACTTGCAAAGAAGGAAGATCAAGAGAAGTGATCTGGTGTCACATCTATCCCCAAAATAGACTTTAATCTGAAATAAGAATCCATCTTGATATTAGCCAGATTTAAGCACGAAATATGCAATAAGTACTTAGTTGCTTCAAAGTATTTTATTAGTATATTGATTAACTATTCTAAGATTTCAGAGAATAGAAAATTTATTTATCAATTATATCATGCTTACTATGAATCAGGTACTGTTCTAACCATTTTATAATATTAACATTTTAATCCTTTTACTAACTTTATTGGTAGATACTGTTATAATCTTATCTTTAATATACCAGATATTAAAGATAAGAATATTGAAGCCCAGAAAAATTTAATAGTTTTCTCAAGTTTACACAGATAGTAGTTGTAGAGGTGGGGTTTGAATTCAGGGCCATTTTGCTCCAGGGTTGGATATATTTAGCTATACACTATAAACTTTGTATCTCTTAATATCACTGATACTAGTACCATCTCTAGTAATAATAAAATAAGTGTGTGATTATGGCAGATTAAAAAACATTATCACAATATTTTATGGTCCCTCTATCAAAATATGAAGACTATTACCTCAATCTTGAATCCAGTCTTACACTATGATTTGTTTGACCAATAGGATAGGCAAATTAAACATTGTATGCGTTCCAGAGAATGGCTCTAAAAGCCCTTCTTGTTTATTCTTTTACTCTCTTTTAAGGAACCTCAGCAACACTAATGATTGATGTGGGGCCAGCTTGAAAGAGGAGGACTGGCCTATAGCCAGCACGGTGCCTCCAGGTATGTGTGAGTAAGACCATCACAAACCATCCATTTCTAGCCAAGTCACAGGACACTGCAACCACGTGAATAAACAAAGGAAATATCAGTAAAAAAAAAAAAAAAAAACACACAAAAAACTACCTGGTGTAACCATAGAATATTAAGAAATAATAAATCATTTAAATACAGTATGTTTCAAGTTGGTTACTTATTCAGGAATAGATAACTGAACATAGTTAACGAAGAGGTCACTCACAATAAGAAGTAATTCTAAATGCAGTGGAAAGTAACAAGCAATAAAAAATTTGTTGCTAAAATTAAAAGGTAGCAATTAGAGTTGACCTCAAGAAAGGGATGACAGGAGGAACACACAACTATAAAAACAAAGCTGGAATATTTTAAAACATTTCTCCAGATAATATCTTAGAATAGAGAAATAGCAACCAGTAAATGTTTGCCCATACAACATACAGTTTACCTATCTCTGAAACGATTGCAAGCTCACATCATAAATAGTGTGTTTTATGTATAAAATAAATCATATTAAAAATACAAAAATAGTGGAAAGGATGATGAACTTTGGAGTCACATAAGCCAGTGTTGTAATACATACACTGCAACTTGTTATCTAGGCAGTTTTGAGCCACTTGCTCAAATTCTCTTTACTTCAGTTTGCTCATCTGTAAAACAGGCATATGAGCATATAATTTATAGAGTCCCTTGTCACCTAAGTATAGTAACATGAATAGGTTGCTATTTCAATGTCTAGTTTAAAAATTTATATACAAAGAATTGTAGTTTACTTCTCCCTCAATGTATTGAAAGAGAACTCATTGAATGAAAACTGGTAGTTAATTCTATTACAAAGAACACAGTCCCACTTCTCAATTATATTTCTAATGAATTAGAATTTTGCATTACTAACTTCTACACTGAGCACATCCAAAACAGTGTGGCTTTCCTATTTTTTCAGCCAATTAATAAAAAATTGAGAAAAATATCTGTATACAAAATATCTGATCTCTTCATGTCTTAGGGCAAAAATCAGGATCCCCAGAGTGCTTGTTCAGCCAACTTTGCTCCTCCAAAATCACATCTCGAAGAAAATTTTGATAATAATTTAATTTGCTCCAGCTTTCTATCTCCATGAAGATGCTAGAAAATGTTCACTCTGGGCAAGAATAAAAAGTCAGACTTATCAATGATGTGACTGATTATATTCTTGCAAAAGGATTTTCCTTGGATGGAAAAGGCTGAATATGGCACTATAGATGCTGCTGTTCAGTATTGGCTATTCAATCCCTGTATAAAGCTCAGCTGGAATGACTGATAACTGATAAAACAGAATAATTAGAATGGCATTTATTCATTCCATATGATCCTCTTCCTTTTGCTCTTCTTCGTAATTATAGGGATCACTGGAGCCATGTACATGAACATCATTGGCAGTGCTACCCCAAAGATTTCCTTCATCTCCCATATTCCCTTTATTTAATTATCAGTAAGATTCGACTTCTACTACAGGTATGTATGCACACAAATATATCTATAAACACTCTTTTAAGAGCCATTTGAAGAATATCTATCATAAAAAGAAACAATGATTAAAATAACCTCTATTATATATATGATTTCATTTATATCCTGAGCAATAATTCAAAAAAATTAAACTAACCAAATTTAAGAATTTAGTATACATAAAAGTCCTATGAAAATGATATGCTTTCTGTATTATTAAATAGTGTTATACAACTCCATGCTTTATTTTAGCTTTGGCTGCCAGGAAAATATAAAAGTAAATGTGAAATATATTAAGGAATCATAATGGCTCTTGGAATATTTATTTTTATGCTTCCTCCAAAAGGTTTTTATAAGTTAAATAATTCTTTGTTATAACTGTGTGTAAATACTTTATAAATTCTTTATAAATAAGCAAATACAATTATGGATAACCTGATCATAAGGCAAAAAAAAAAAAATTTCCCCCCATGCAGCTCCAGCCCCCTTCCCAGCACAAACAACAAAGAAAAGTTAGGAAAGTCCAAGTGAGCCTCTTGCTATAGTAAAGGCAATAGTCTTGAGAGTCAGGGATTCAACTTATTTTTTAATTTTTAATTTTTTTTATTTCAGCATACTACAGGTGTAAGAATGTTTAGGTTACATATATTGCCTTTGCCCCACCCAAGGCAGAGCTTCAAGCCTGTCCATCCCCCAGAGGGTGCTCACTGTACCTATTAGATGTGAATATACCCATCCCCTGCCCCCCATCTGCCCGGGACACTCAATAAAGTTGCTCTAATACAAGTTACTTGTGTGATTTGGAGCAGCATACCTCCAAAATGAGATAGCTGCATAGGATATGTTTTTAATTTTTATTTATTTATTTATTTATTTATTTATTTATTTATTTATTTAGAGATGGGGTCTTGCTGTGTTTCCCAGGATAGAGTCAAACTCTTGGGCTCAAGTGATCCCCTTTCTCATCCTCCAAATACCTCCGACTACAGAAGCCACCATGCCCAGCTTGGGTAGGAATTTTTAAAGATCTTTTATATATTTTTTGCTCTTATAAACATTATAAAAATGTTTCTAATAAAAATACAAAGAATCTTTTCAGTTGCCAGTATCATCATTTCAAATTAATGTATTTGCTACACTTACATTCGAAAGGCATTTAATCTGGAAAGCAGTAAGTAAAAGTTATTTAAAAAGTTTCTAAAATAAATACAGAGGTGGTTTTACTTCAGGAAGTAAAAATAACAGCAACTCATGTATTGATGAGCACTTTGGTTGCTTCCACATCTTTACAATTGTGAATTGTGCTGCTATAAACATTTGAGTGCAGATTTTTTTTATATAGAAGGTCTTTTGTTCCTTTGGGAAGATGCCCAGTAATGAGATTGCTGGATCTAATGCTAGTTCTACTTGTAGCTCTTTGAGATATCTACATATTACTTTCCACAAGGGTTGTACTAGTTTGCAGTCCCACCTGCAGTGTATAAGTGTTCCCATCTCTCCACATCCACACCAACATTTACTGTTTTGGGACTTTTTGATAAAGGTCATTCTCACCGGAAACAAGTGCTATCTCTTGTGATTTTGATTTGCATTTCCCTGATGATTAGCAATGTTGAGCATTTTTTCATATGTTTCTTGGCCATTAGTCTATCTTCTTTTGAAAAGTTTCTGTTCATGTCCTTTGCCCACTTTTTGATAGGGTTGTTTGATATTTTTCTTGCTGATTTTCCTGAGTTCTATGCAGATTCTAATTATCATTATCAGCCCTTTATTGGATATGTAGCATGCAAATATTTTCTCCTGTCTGTAGGTTTTTCTGTTTGCTTTCATGATAGTTTCCTTGGCTGTGCTGAAGCTTTTTAATTTGACCAGGTCCCATTTATTTATTTTTGTTGTTCCTGTGACTGATTTTGGAGTCTTCTTCATAAATTCTTTCCCTAGGCCAATGTCCCTAGGCTGTGGGTTTGTCATATATGGCTTTTATCATTTTTAGGTAAATCCTGTCTTTCCCTATTTTGTTGAGTGTTCTTAAACATCAGAAAACGGTGCTGAATTTTGTCGATTGCTTTTTCTGTGTCTATTGAGAAGATTATATGGTCTGTGTTTTGGTTCTATTTATGTGGTGAATTATATTTATAGATATGCATATGTTGAACCATCCCTGCATGGGATGAAGCCCGTGAGTGGATTAATAAAATGTGGTATATGTATACCATAGAGTTCTACTCAGCCACAAAGCACAATGGTGATCTAGCACCTGCTGTATTATCCTGGACAGAGCTGGAGCCCATTCTACTAAGTGAAGTATCACAAGAATGTAAAACTAGCACCACATGTACTCACCATCAAATTGGTATTAACTAATCAACGCTTAAGTGCACATATAATAGTAACATTCATCAGGTATTGGGGCAGATGGCAGGGGGAGGAGGAGATGGGTACATACACACCTAATGGGTGTGGTGTGCACCATCTGGGGGATAGACAGGCTTGAAGCTCTGACTTGGGTGGGGCAAAGGCAATATATACAATCTAAACATTCTTACTCCTGTAATATGCTGAAATAAATAAAATAACAGCAACATTTATTTTATTTTATTTCATTTAGTCAAACTTAGCTTTAGACTTTTATATATAAACATAGCCTATACTTTGTTTTGGCTGAGTAATATTTTAGGTATATATACAAAGGTGATATGTGACAAACCCACCGTCAACATCATACTTAACAGGGAAAAATTGAAAGCATTCCCACTTAGACCTGGAACCAGAAAAGTTTGCCCTCTATCACCACTTACCTTAGTCTTTTAAAAAAATTTTAACAAAAATAAAAGAGTATTTTTTGTTTTTTAACAAAATTTATTTGGAAAACTTTTTTTGTTAATAAAAATACTTTTTAACAAAAATTATTCTGTCAGATTATTAGTCATAGTGCAAGCTAATGAAGTGTACAAACTTCCTAGGTATAAATTTTAGCTCCTCATTTATTGGCTATGTGACTTTGGTCCCAGAGCTATTTCTTATTACTGTCAACAGAAAAAAGTCAGGGATTTTTACTCATTCCTGGAGTAAGACAGTACCAGACACTTCCATATTCTATCCACATATTGGAGCTTGAGTCAAAATTATAGCTGAGGGAGGGAGAAGTTGGAATCTATTTGGTGCTATTATATATGAATTAATGGTTGTGAAAACTAAATGCTATCCTATTGTTGTGTAAGTGACTAGGTTGAGTAGAATTTTATTTGATCACATACATGTATTTTCCTCTTTTTTCCTTATAATCTTCTATGCTTAAATATCATATATGTATACATTATACATGTATGAATAATTTTAAATTATAATACATATAACATATATCAATATAAATAAATGCATAGATGTATACATATATAAAATGTAAATGTGTTTTATTCTCTTTACTACCCCTGCTAGTTAAGTGAATAAGACTTTTTTTCAACTCTGAAGGATTAGCCCTATCTTGTACCTTGCTTAACTTAGTTTCAGGAGATCCGTTTCACATTTAGCATAAGAATTGCAGAGCTGGGCTTCATTTGGGCCTAATGTATGGAAGAAGCAACACTGTAAGAGTCAGAAAGGTAATTACCTTATGTGGTTTCCTTTCTTTAGGCTTCAAAGTGCTCATAATAATGATTCCCAGGATTCAGAAAGGGAGGAGTGCCAATTAATCTAGTGTTTACAATATCTTAAATGAGCAGAGGAATGAAAAATTAGATAGAGGTTGATACACATTACTCATCTTAGGCTGTAGACAAATTAAGAAAATGATGAACAAGTGTCAAATAGTTATCTACAACAATTATGACCTGGCTGATGACAAGTGTAAAGAATGAAGCTACCAAGCTCCTTATGTTATTTGTTACTTTTTTATGTATCCAATTTATCTCATTTTCTATCTTCTAATAATAATACATCTTTGAACATGTTCTATGAAGCACAAAATTTAAAATGATGTTTGATAAATATAATAGCCATAGTATATAACTTTTTCAATAATCAAAATAATTTTATTAAAATATTAATGTAACTTCAACTTGAGTATCTTTCCATTTTCCTCCATGCCAAGCAGCAACCAATTTATTTATTTATTTATTTTTATTTCAGCATATTATGGGGGTACAAATGTTAAGGTTACGTATATTGCCCATGCCACCCCTCCCCACTCAAGTCAGAGCTTCAAGCATGACCATCCCCCAAACGTCGCACATCTCACTCATTGTGTTTGTATATACCCATCCCCTCCTCCCCCTCCCACCTGCCAGACACCCAATAAATGTTATTCCTATATGTCCACTTAGGTGTTGATCCATTAATACCAATTTGCTGGTGAGTACATGTGGTGCTTGTTTTTCCATTCCTGAGATATTTCACTTAGTAGAATGGGTTCCAGCTCTATCCAGGAAAATACAAGAGGTGCTATATCACCATTGTTTCTTAAAGCTGAATAGTACTCCATGGTATACATATACCACATTTTATTAATCCACTCATGAATTGATGGGCACTTGGGTTGTTTCCACACCTTTGCAATTGTGAATTGTGCTGCTATAAACATTCGAGTGAAAGTGTCTTTTTTGTAAAGGACCAGAGTAAATATTTTAGACTTTGTAGACCATATGGTTTCTGTCACAACTATGCAACTTTTCCATTGTAGCATGAAAACAATCATAGATAATACTTAAACAAATTGGCATGGCTCTATTCCAGTATTTTCAAAACAGGCAATCAGGTGGATTTGACCCATAGGAGTTTACTAACACTTGCTCTATGCCGTTTTAAACATATGCTAGAGCTGTTTCTTCAGAAGTATCTACTTATGGATGAAAGGAAGACCCCAAATTCTTTCATGCTCTGAGTAGGTTGTTCAAATGTAGAACACTATGAAATAATTCATCAGGAAATAAAACTGTATTGACAGTTGATCTGACACAAAAGTCTTGGATTGAAAAAAATTCTGTACCTTGTCTGTGTTATATTCTCAAAGGTTCAGGAAAAGATTCCTTTCGATGTAAAACACAAAGCAATCTGACACAAGTCTATAAAGTTGAGCTGCTAATTCACTAAAGGATAAATTTTGCATGAACAAATGCTAAGATGTTTTAGTTCACACTCAGCTTAAGTACAAGTTCATCTGGAAGGGTATGAAATCATGATTACCCCATTTCTTTCTATGCAGCTAAATTAAAATCAAGGTTAAATTTTCCAAATTTTTAGATCTTTAAGTTGGAACTAAAATCATTGTCACATAACAGATGAAGCATTCCCAATATATAATTTAAATAGCTAAGATTCGAACCTAATTATGCCTCTTTTCATTCTTTGGTTACTCCTTCTGACCAATTTTATACATCTCCTTGAGACAATAATAAGCAACTGCTCTCATCCACAGAACTCTCTGATGAAAGTAGATTTCTTTTCAATGAAAACATCTTTTCTTTTTTATTATTAAATGAGCAGAACTGTACACTGTTACTAAAATTTATTGTTTTAAGCACACCAAAATGGAAAAAAAAGTCAGCATGAAACCACAAATAAGTGAATTTACATTTTGGCATCAAGTTGTGCATATATTAATCTTTAAAATATTTAAAGGTTTTCAGTATTCTGATTTTCAGATTAATAGTTGATAGCTTCTATAACAAAAATTGATTGTGCTAATTAATAGTTGTGCAAACTATTGTGCCATACATAATTGTACACATTAAAGACACCATTGCCTTAAGAGCCTTCTACCATCTGATTTTGACTCCATTTTGTCAACCTTTAAGAAATAATTGCCTATACAAACAGATAGAAAAATCACCTCTAATTATCACTTGAGATTGAATGTAAATATTTTCTAGGGTAAATAAAATGATTTGCAGAGCACAATATCTGGAGTATAATTTTAAGTGAGAATAGATTTCTATTGTACCTTTATGTCTTTATCAAAAGATCATTTAGCTGATGCAATTCTCCCAAGTGTAGGATCCTAACTCTGATTTTATTTTATTTTACTCTTTGATCCACTCTATTGCCTGGGCTAGAGAGCTGTGGCATCAGCCTAGCTCACAGCAACCTCAAACTTCTGGGCTCAACTGATTCTCCTGCCTCGGCCTCCTGAGTAGTTAGGACTATAGGGTTGCACCACCATTCCCAGCTAATTTTTGTTTCTATTTTCAGTTTCCCAGCTAATTTTTTTCTATATTTTGTAGAGACATGGTCTTGTTCTTGATCAGGCTGGTCTTGAACTACCGATCTCAGGCGATCCTCCAGCCTCAGCCTCCCAGAGTGCTATGATTACAGGTGTGAGCCACCACGCCCAGCCCTAACTCTGTTTTTAACTTGCTCCAAGAACATAGTTTACTAATGATGGATCCAGATTCCTGAGAGTTCAAAGGTAGACCCTCCGACTCTAGCATGACCTGTGTTCTTAATGACTACCCTGTAAATTCTGCTCTTTAAATCCTCTCAGTAATCTTATGAAATTAGTATTGACATTCTTATTTTGCAAAAGAGGATATTGCCTCCAGGTATATTACATAACTCCTACAAGGCCACATTAATACATTGCAAAAAAGGAACTTAAACACAGGGCTAACTGGCCTCAAACTTAATCCTGATAAAGAGAATACATGCTCTTGAGTTATTCACTTGGTTCAAAAATGGGGTGAAGGCCACCTGGGGAACCATGCTTCTAACCAGTTTGCGATTCTGTTTTTTACCCTGTGATGAACTACAAACTACCCTTTGGACTCACTGCTGTATATAAAAGTTGATATTTCTACAAACCCCATTCTTTATTATTATTATTATTAAACACTCAAATTTCCTCAACAAAGCATGGATGCCATGTGGTAATCTGATAAAAGCACAAGTCAAGGCTAAATATCAGGAAAATAATCTTGCAATAAAGCTATTGCTCTTAGAGCAGTATGCCAGGGAACAGATAAAGCACAACCATAATAATGTGATTGACTTCATGAACTTTCATTTTATTTCACAACAACTTGAGATACCCACAAAAAAATTGAATGCTACAGTGATATATCAACAAGAAACATTCTTTGGTTTAAAGAACAATATAAAAATCTTTGAGGAAAAATAAAATCAAACAATAAAGCTTTCCATTAGGGTTTTTATAAGCCTTTTACAAAATAATGATATTAATTATTGCATATTTCCAGTGTGGAGAGTCATGTGATTGCATCAAAAACTACAAATCACAAGGCCACTGACAACAATGCACATAAGTCGCTTTGTTTTATGTTCATGTCTTTGCTGTCACCACGATTACACTTAATTAAAAAAATAATGGCACAGAGATTATGTGTATATTAAATCTAAACTATAGAAATGTGAGAAAGAAGAAAGTCAAGGAAGGAATATATAAAAAATATAACACTTGCAATATTTAGTTTTAAATTTCCATCATTAATAATTTTAAAGTATGAATGACACATATCTTTGCTAAACTTTCCCACCTTCAGGGATAGAGCACTAGACTGTCAGAAATCCAGATTGTGGTTAACTGTAAAATTACGAACCGCAGGCTTGATGTATCGTAAAGGGCATACGTTCGATGTTCAGTGCTTGAAATGATGGGTAAGTGGAAGAGTGAAGTAAGAGATAAAAATGTTTTAGATATATAGTGTGGAGGAGGTAAATCTTTTAAAACAGACTCTAAGCTCTTTTAAATTAATGGACAGTGCATTTGCCAAAAACTATAGTTAAGCTTGTTACTGTCTTGCATTTCTGGTATCTGTATTCCATTAGAAGAGCTATTTTATTTTATTATCTCTAACTCCCATTAACAATCTCTGAAACAATTAACTGCCCTTTGCCAAAAAAGTCTAGGCTTGACACTCTATTTCTAAAGCGCACATGATGCTATTAGCCTTTACAAATTTACCTACGATACAGGAGAAAACTTTTAGAGAAAAATCACTTTATTAAATTTTCAACTCAGTAGGAAATTAAAGAAAACTGTTTTTACAAATAATACATTTTTCACATTTAAAGCAGTGTATAAAAAGGACATCTTTTCTTATGCAAACAACCTGGAAGAAGTACCATAAGACATTGAAAATAATATCTAGAGAGTTTTTAGTTCCTTGAGTACATGAGATCATCTTTCTTTTCAAAATGTGATTGAGCCATTATGAACTTAGAAGAGAGAAACTCAAATTTACTGATAGGGCTAAAAAAAGTTGATAAAACACAAGTCCCTAAATAAAATGAAATATATGTTGACATTTAAATATATACCCACAGCTACAAATAGGTGCACACAGCCAATTTTTATAGCATCGTGAATTTTTAATTAACCACTAGGCTTGCCTGATAATAAGTTCTTGTAATAAAAATTATATTATTCACCTAAAAATTCTGTTTTAAAAGCTTAGAAATCTGTATTTAGCATAGCTGTTCCTACTTTCTAAAGACAAAAGTTTAAATGGGAATATCAGAAAATAACCAGTAATACTCTCCAGCAAATGATAATTGTGATATGTGAAATATAATCCGACAGTTTAAATTTAATCAGTATGTCAATGCTTTGTCTTAATAGAGCAAACTCATCCTAGGTTGAGTATTTAATTTACTTTCAGCAGCAAGAGGTGGGTTATGAAAGCAATAGTTACTCACTAGTTGCATGTGGAAGGTAGCACAATTAAGGCCGCTCATAACAATTGAAATTAGATCTGAATCGTGGAAGGGATTTGCTAATTTAGACAAGTATCAGCATTGAAGGCTCCATGGCTTCAACAGGTCCAATAGACATGGCAGGCATTTCTTGATGATTTCCTGACAGTTCAAGCCTATAGTTTTAAAGTGTTGGTAATGTTAGCTTGCAAAGCACAAGAATTTGTAGTAAAAAATACTCGTTGTTTGTGTATACCCATAAGGTTTGCTTTGTTTTCCTTCCCCCATATGACTACATTTTCAAGCACTGAAAAGGGCAAAGGGGAGGCAACCAATTAGTAGAAAGAAACTAAAAGGTAAAATTATCCATTTTGTTTGGACATCACGGGAATATAATTAGATCAAAGTATTAGGCAAATGACCTATAATCATTTAGATTCTGTTATGGTTTTTACTGCAAAATGAAATGTTCATAAGGAAGTTACTTAATTCTGTGACTCATTTGACCCTTGTAGAATCATTGTTTCCTACTATATGATGAGGTGGGGTTTGCTCATGAAAGCACTCAGTGGTAAACCTGGATAAAATACTTGTTAGGAAGATAAAATGTTAGCAAAAGCAAGGCACCTCGTTTCACATGGCTTTCTCTGGCAATGTTCTACAACTTAGAAGTGAATAAGGTCATATTAAAATTATTAGTGCATTGATGCTGTTAAAATTTCTAAGACATACTGCAATTTCCAGAGGCTTCTAATTATTGAGAGTCAGAGAAGGAAACTTACTTGTTGAGAAGGTTAATAAACATTTATTGTAATAAACCAAGAGAGGTCAATTGCCCAAACTCGTGTGCAAGTTTAAGATATACAAAATGGAAAATGTGTAATTTTCTTTGTCAATTTCCAGTTATTGACTTGTGATATTACAGGTTTTTCAAAGCAAGGTAAAGAAATTTTCCCTATGACTAGAGCTCTTACCCAGGAGAATAAATGGTTCAATAACCATTGTACCTAAGTACAATGGCATAAAAATTAGATAAAATTAGGTAAACTATCAGAATGTTAGTTTGCAGAAACAAGATGCTACATAAGATACAATCAGTGCACCGCATGCAGTATTGAAGGGAAAATAAGGAGAAAGGCAAATGTCAAGTCTGAAGGTGTTTTCAAACAAAAGATAGAGATGCCATATTTGTTCTGAGAGGCACAAAAATATATTTAATATTATAACATTAACATTAAAATATATTTAATGTTTTCATGTTCAGCTTTATGTACACTTAAAGAGTATAAGATATAATTTAAAAATCTTTCACCATTTCAGTGTTGCCTAGAACTTTTCTTTCCTTTTTTATCTATAGTAATGTAGGCAGTTGAACATTGATTGCTATTTTGCATAATAATAATAATGATAACATAAAATCCGCCTGACATGGTGGCATGTACCTGTAGTCCCAACTATTTGGGAGGCCGAGATGAGGGATCACTGGATCCCAGGAGTTTGAGGCTGCAGTGGGCTATGATGACACCATTGCCCCAGTCAACAGAGAAAAACTCTATCTCAAATAATAATAATAACATAAGTAATCATAATATATGTCCTTTTTTATTGCTTACTAGGTGATAGTGCTATGCAAAGTATTTAAAATGAAAATCATTCTACAAATATCTGTTACACATCTTTGTGTTTAATAAAGTGAGTCAGGTTCATGCAACAGATACTTATTAAAAACCAACTGTTCATATTCCCTGCTCTTGGGGACACATTGATTTAAAAAAAAGACATAAATCCCTGTTCCTTGAATCTTATGTTCTATCAAGGGAATAGTAATAACTATTAATAAGTAACTATGGGCCGGGCGCGGTGGCTCACGCCTGTAATCCTAGCTCTCTGGGAGGCCGAGGCAGGCGGATTGCTCAAGGTCAGGAGTTCGAAACCAGCCTGAGCAAGAGCGAGACCCCGTCTCTACTATAAATAGAAAGAAATTAATTGGCCAACTAATATATATACAAAAAAAATTAGCCGGGCATGGTGGCGCATGCCTGTAGTCCCAGCTACTTGGGAGGCTGAGGCAGGAGGATTGCTTGAGCCAGGAGTTTGAGGTTGCTGTGAGCTAGGCTGACGCCACGGCACTCACTCTAGCCTGGGCAACAAAGTGAGACTCTGTCTCAAAAAAAAAAAAAAAAAAAAAAATTTTAATAAGTAACTATGATAGGTAATATGTATTAATAGTATGCTATCAGGGGATTAGTGCTATTAAGAAACATAGAGAAAGTATCAGGAGTATATTTGTATACAGGTCTGTAAAATGGGCAGGTACAATTTTAAATAGAATGGTCAGGAAGGTAAGCCTCATGGGGAAGGCCACATTTATACACTAACTTGAAGGAGGAGAAGGGGATTGTTGTGTAGACATCTGGGGTCCATATTGCATCTAGGGAAAGGAGCGAGTGGTGTAAGTGCTCTAAGGCAAGAGTAGGGCTGGCATTCCAGACCTAACGTGAGGGGACCAGAATGAGTGCAGATCGCAGATTATAGGGAGAGGGTGTGGGTGCCAGCCTGGTGCGGGCAGACAGTGCAGGGCCTTATGGACACAGGCACAGTCTTTACCTTCTAAACCCTCCATACTCATTCTCATGGCCATTTTCATACACAGCAGGGTTTTTCAGCTTTGCCCCTGTTGACATTTCGGGCCAGATAGTTCTATGTTGTAAAGGGAGGTCCTGTTCATTTTAGAATGTTTAAAAGCATATCTGACCTGGCTCTACTAAGATGTTAGAAGTCCCCCAAATAAAAATGACTCCAGACTTTGTTAAATGTACCCTGAAAGGCAGAACTGCCCCTTGTTGAGAACCACTGATATAAATAAAGTTACTAAGTCACAAAACTTTTAAAATAATTAATCCAGGGTCACACAGCTAGTAAATAAACCTGAGTCCAGATGCCAGGTGTTTGACGATAAAATACATCTACTTCATTGCTTGGCTGTACCATTGACATTTTTTTTTCTGATTCATTAGAATCAAAGACAGTTGACTAGTGTTACAGTGTTTTAAGCCCTTAAGCAGTTTTTGTTCAGCATCACATAAAGAAAAAAAAAATCGCTTTAAATGGCAACACAGGTTTGCCTGTAATGAGGTCTTGAAATTTAGTCAGTACATCAGCTCTGAAGCAGTGTTCAGAGCTCTGAGAGGAGGGTGGGTCACGATGGGATGTGCCGGTAGCTGCTACGTGATAAACTGAAATGGAGGAAGAAAGAGAGAAGCTTAGATATACGGAAGCACAAGTTCTAGGGAATCAGCAGAACTGTGGCCAGCGGAAATGCACAGTGAATGGCTGACCAAGCTTGCATACTGTAATAGCAAAAGCATTTGCCTCGGTTTGAGCGAAAATAGAAGGAAAAACACTATTATAAGATGCCTAGAAGTAGGTCCAGATGCATACAGTCTTAAGGAGAACAACATAATTTTGTTCATAATCTATGGAAATTGTGGTGGCAAGCAGATATCTCTGAGAAAAAAATATATATAGTATAAATATACTATATACTAATATGCTTGTAAGTGTATGTGTATATAGGTTGAGACAGACTCATATTTGTCCATTTTTTTCCATTTACCATATTGACTGATGCTTGTTGCCTAAATTTATTTACACTTTTTTTATCCACACAAACATTTCATAGCAAATTCAATCATAATTTGTGGTTAACCCAGTTTCATATTTCCTCTATTATTTATCTTCTTTACCAGAGAAGCAACAGACACTGTAGCATATATATCACTGCTGTGCCTAGCGTTAACAACTTATATATAAAATTATTTAACTAAACATTGGTCAAATACATGAATGACCAAATATGTCTTATAATAGTTTGGATAAACAGGTAGGATCCTTTCAAAGCTATATATATGCTGATTACCTCTCAATGAATATTAAGAGTAAAGCCAATATTAGGTTTGATGACTTAGTAAGTTTATGTGAAAAAATAAAACAGTCAACTCATTAAAGTGTGTTCTCTCTCTCTTTCTCTCTCTGTCTTTCTCTCTCTGTCTCTCTCTCTCTCTCTCACATACACACACAGCTTCTAGAATCTTTTGTCTTGACTAAAGAACAAAGGAAGGGATTCAATCTAGTTTTCTCTGAAAGGTGTGGGTATTTACTATAACTCTATTTGTAAAAGCAATGGATTTTGTGAATGGTTCTAAAATGATTTTCTCTTTTCAGCAAGGCCTGTCCTGATATTTGAAGATGGAATGAGCTGTCTATATGTGGAATTTTTTTTCTTAATTTTTCCCCACAGGGCTGCAATATGTGAAATGATGTATTTTGTTTGAAATTAATAATATGTAACTCAAGAGCACATATATTTTTTATTTTAGCATATTATGGGGGTACAAGTGTTAAGGTTACCTATATTGCCCATGGCCCCTCCTCCAGGCAGAGCCTCAAGCGTGGCCATCCTCCAGACGTTGCACATCTCACTCATTGTGGTTGTATATACCCATCACCTCCTCCCTCCTCCCACCTGCTGGACACCCGATAAATGTTATTCCTATATGTCCACTAAGGTGTTGATCCGTTAATACCAATTTGCTGGTGAGTACATGTGGTGCTTGTTTTTCCATTCTTGAGATACTTCACTTAGTAGAATGGGTCCCAGCTCTATCCAGGAAAATACAAGAGGTGCTATATCACCATTGTTTCTTGAAGCTGAATAGTACTCCATGGTATACATATGCCACAGTTTATTAATTCACTCATGAATTGATGAGCACTTGGGTTGTTTCCACAACTTTGTAATTGTGAATTGTGCTGAAGACACATCTTATACTAATGTTTCATCATTCTCATTTACAACCTGAAATTTATTAATACTAAATTACTTACTAGACACCATATCGCTTGACAAAAAAGGAGGTACATATCCAACGTCAATTTTTCATTACCTTCATATTCTAAAAGAGTACTGCAATTAATTTTAGTTTTTATTTTCAAAATCTAAAAGCTAATCAATTATTTTTAAAGACGTGTATGATACTTCATAGTACAAATGCACTATTTTTAACAATTCCAGGAGGTGGACTTTAAAGTTGTATCCCTCTATATGCATTTAAGGTGACTTCATTGGATAGGGCCTTGAAAAGATAAGACTTAATTCTTTTTTACTGCATATATGATATTTGACTTTTTGAAATAAATATTTTAAATGAAAGAAAATCCAATAAAATATTTTTAAAACTCTGATTGGTTAACCTATTTTATCAGTGTGAATAAAAATGCCTTTTAATTTTCAATCATTTAAAAAATGTGTCACCCCTATATTTGATGCCAGACACTTTTTAGACATATATATTTAAGATAGTGTTTAGTATTATTAAGTGCTTAATAAACACAACAATAACACCTTTATAAGTTTAAGATAATTTAAGCTCATGGGGACTCAAATCAGGTCTAAATTTTCAAACTCCTTTGCCTCCATCTGAAACTGAAAGTATCTGTCTAAACCCCAGAAAGTAATGTGATTAAATAACTAATTTCAATAAAGGAGTTCAGGCCGGGCGCGGTGGCTCACGCCTGTAATCCTAGCTCTCTGGGAGGCTGAGGCGGGCGGATTGCTCAAGGTCAGGAGTTCAAAACCAGCCTGAGCAAGAGCGAGACCCCGTCTCTACTATAAATAGAAAGAAATTAATTGGCCAACTGATATATATATAAAAAAAATTAGCCGGGCATGGTGGGGCATGCCTGTAGTCCCAGCTACTCGGGAGGCTGAGGCAGAAGGATCGCTCGAGCCCAGGAGTTTGAAGTTGCTGTGAGCTAGGCTGACGCCACGGCACTCACTCTAGCCTGGGCAACAAAGTGAGACTCTGTCTCAAAAAAAATAAATAAATAAAATAAATAAATAAATAAAGGAGCTCAGAAGACCTACAATGCCTCTCCCTTCCATCCTGTTTAAGGGAGCCTACCCATTTTTAACTTTACATTACAGGAAATTGAAGCAGCTGTTCCCATGGACTCACAATCGTTCACATTTCTTTCAAAAGGGAGGAGGATGCTTTCCTTCAGTTCTTATGAGTGCTTCCTTGTCTGTTGAAATATCAAAGTGTTGATTTGGGACTCTCCAGTTCTGATTCAGGTCCATCTATCTCAGTGACAAGAGAGCACAAGAGCTCAGAAAAAATATATTGAGGGAGAAAGGGATTATAAGGTATTTAGACAGAAAATAGAGAAAGTAGTAGAGAGAGGAAAAAAATAAGTTAACACCCTGTAGACACTGTATATCACCCTCATTTCCTTCTGTGAAATTGGCAGGTACAATACATGCCTGCAGCACAGGTGCACTTTTTTCCTCCCATACTTTCTCTGACAGCAGTAACAGCTCAACTCTCTGCTCGGAGTAAGTAGCTGGTATGGCTGGGAAGTTGTGAAGCTAAGACTGGGAAAGGCACATGGCATTGAATCTAAGGGACTGTTTTGATCCCCTAAGATTGCTCTGTTTATTAGAATCTTTGAAGATTCTTTTCAGTTCTTTCTGGCTAAAGAGTGAAAATACTTGTTACTGACCTTCCCTACCTACAGAGAAATCCTCAATCAGGCACAGTTTTCAGAAGACTGAACACTCTTCACACTGACAAAAGAAAGAATTAGGGTGAGAACAGCAGTAAAAACATCAAGAGGAACTAGTTCTTACATGAGCCAAAGATGTTTATCAAATTATTTCTCAGTCCCTGGTATAGGGTAAATGTTTAAGTGTCCTATCTTCAATCTATATGTTGAAATCTAATCCCTAATGTGAATGCATTAGGAGGTGGGGCCTTTGAAAGGTGATTAGGCCATAAGGGTGAAGACCTAGTAGATGGTATTAGTGTCCTTTTAAAAGAGACGCCAGAAAGACTCCTTGTCCCTTTCTCCATGTGAGGACACAGGAAGAACAACTTTCTATGAACCAGGAAGTGAGACTTCACAGACTCAAGATGCCAGAGCTTCAGTCTAGAACTTCCCACCCTTGAGAATTTTCATAAACTACCTAGTCTGTGGTAGTTTTTCCACAGTACCAGGAACAGACTGAGGCAGTCCCTTTAGTTTAGTATTTTCCTTTCATATCTCTCATGGAATTCCTATATGAAGATCTAGAAACATGTTTATATAGAAAAAAATGTATTACTTTGACTGAGAGTTATAGTCACAACTACAAATTACAAGACTTTGGCTTCACTCTTGGTAGCTGTTTGAAATGTAATTCCTACTAAAATAAAAAAAAAAAATTAGAGAACTAAGGCTTCTTTGGGGATGACTTGAATTTGAAATCAAGTCCAGGTTGCGATCAAGGAAATAAAATTGATATCCAATTGATTGCTACAAGCCTATCATTTTTGGAGTTAAAGAGGCATTATGATGAGCTATTTCTTATATAAGCACAGTGATAAGGGGTGTCATGAACTGAACTGTGTCCCCCTAAAACTTATATGTTGAAGCCCTAAACCCTGATGTGACTGCATTTGGAGATACAGTCTATAAGAAAGTAATTAAATGAGGTCATTAGACTGGGTTTTCATTCAGTACTACTGGTGTCCTTATAAAAGGAGGAAGAGAGATCAGAGTTATCTCTTTCTCTTTGCACAAGCACAGAGGAAAGGCCATGTGAGCACATGGTGAGAAGGCAGCTTCTAGAAGCCAGGAAGAGAGACCTCAGGACAAACTGAATTTGCTGGCACCTTGATCTTGCACTTTCGCCTTCAGAACTGTGAGCAAATAAGTATCTATTGTTTAAGTTATCCAGTCTGTACTATTTTGTTATGGTATTCCTAGCAGAGTAACACAAGGGAAAAAACAGCCATCTGTAAAATAAGCTGTGACTAATATGGGCATTTCCTCACCTTGCAAATGCTTGTATAGAGCAAAGATGGTGTTCAGTGCAGGTTTTGTGAGTTATAGTAAGTCACTGACTTCTCTGGACTTGACTTCCTCTGTAATATAAAGAGATTGAGTTCTATACTTTTTAAGTGCTTTTTTTCTTGCAAAGCCTGTGAATCTATGATCAAACATTTATTTTAGCTTTTTTTCCCTATCCTTTGAACAGCATTTTGAACAAAGCAATAGACTTGAAATAGAGTGTGAATGGGATTTGCAATGCCTTATTGTACTATATATATCTTCCAGTTTTGTTTTAGACCAGTAATATAAAGATGCAAACTATCGAAATACACTCACTAAGTGTATTCATTTCCAAAGGCAGCGGTTACAAATTTTCACAAACTTGATAGCTTAAAACAACAACAATATATTCTCTCATAGTTCTGGAGGCTAGAAGTCTGAAATCCAAATTTAGGCATGACTGTATTTCTTTTAAAGGATCTAAGGAAGAATCCTTTGCTTCTTTCAGCTTCTTGTGGCTTTAGGACAGGGATCCTCAAACTTTTTAAACAGGGGGCCAGTTTACTGTCCCTCAGACCATTGGAGAGTGAGCACTGTGGGCCCGGGATGAGTCGGCTGCAAAGCAGGACAGGCAGCCGTGGCAAAAACACCACACCGGAGGGCTGGATAAATGTGCTAGGCGGCCCACATGTGGCCCTCGGGCTGTAGTTTAAGGACACCTGCTCTAGGAATTTCTTGGTTGTGGCTACATTATTCCAATCTCTGCCTCTGTTTTTACATGGCCTACTGTTCTCCGTGTGTTTCTATGAATATCTTATAAGGGTATTTGTCATAAGATTTATGACCCATCTGTATAATAGAGAATGATATCATCTTTAGATTTTATTTATGTCTGAAAACACCCCTTTTCCAAGTAAGGCCACATTCACAAGTTGTAAGATGTGGGCATATCTTTTGTGGGACCACCATTCAATCTATTACACCTGGGGGAAAAATCTGTTAGAAAAAAGCTTCTTAGGTGAAGAATTAGATTTAAAAAATAAACATTTACTTTTGATTTTGTATGCCAACATTTTAAGCTATATTTAATTTCATGTAAACTTTTTATTTATAGCTAGTAAATTGGTAAACATTATCAAAAAAGATCAAAACAAATTTTAAAAGTAAATTTTTAGTTAAATGAGTTTCTAGAATGATGGGCTTTCTAAAATTTAAAATGATGTCTGTGATACTAAAGGCAACTTAGATTTCTAACAGTCAAAAAGAATTTTGATATGATATTTTTGCTCTAATACTACAATTTTAGTTTCTTTTCTCATTTGCATATAAAACATGTGAGACTATTAATGTATATATTTTTGCACTGGAAATTTTCAGATTTCATTTTTGCCTTAAGTCCTAAAGTTTCCCAAATAAAACCGGAGAGTCTCATTAGCTAGCTATATTAAGATTTTCTGTATGAAACATCTGTTTGGAGGAAGATGGATATATACAAAAACAAACAAACTGAGGGCTTGGGAAAATGTTGTTATCAAAATTCGGCTTCCTTGGTTAATATACATTTACTTTATTCCCAAATTTACATCACTTGGAAAATAAAATACAGTCACGTACCACATAATGATGTTTTGGTCAGCGATGGATAACATATATGATGGAGGTCCTGTAAGATTATGATAGACCTGAAAGATTCCTATCACCTAGTGATGTTATAGACATTGTAATTTCACAGCACAATGCATTACTCAAATATTTGTGGTGATGCTGGTAAACAAACCTACTGCACTGATAGTTGTATAAAAGGATAGCACATACAATTCTGTACAGTATGTAATATTTTATAATGATAATAAATGATTATGTTACATTTATGTATTTATTATACTATAATTTATTGTTGTTTTAGAATATACTCCTTCTACTTATTAAAATAAAGTAATTAACTGTAAAGCAGCCCCAGGCAGGTCCTTCAGGAGATATTCCAAAAGAAGTTGTTGTTATCACAGGAGTTGACAGTTCCATGTATGTACTTGCTTCTGAAGACCTTTCGGTGGGATAAGAAGTGGAGGTAGAAGACAGTGATATTGATGATCTTGATCTAGTGTAGGCCTAGACTAATGTGTGTGTTTGTGTCTTAGGTTTTTTTTTTTTTAAATAAAGGTAAAAACAGGAAAAATTAAATTAAATTTAAAAAATTTTACATAACAATAAGACCAGAGGCCATGCATGATGGCAGACTAAAAGCAGCCCACACATGCTATTCTCAAGGAGAAAACTGAAAGTTGCTAGTGGGTGCCCATGTATGGATAAGTCTTCTTAGAGAGGGCACCGTAAATTATCAGAGAAGCAAAGTGAAACAATTGGAGTGTAGGAGAGGGTGAGAGGATGATCCACTTGACAAAATCAGAAGGCATTCTGGGGGGGAGGCATCCACACGTGGGGAGGGACAGGAGGAAAGAACTCAGGCCTTTTACACTCCCCCCTTCGACACTGTGACCGGAGCTGTGGGGAGCCTCACCAGCACTGCAGACTTCCAGATTGATTAGGGAGCTGCTTGGAGTCTGTGCAATTAGACTGCACCAGAGAACGAGCACAGCAGGGGCCTGGTGGCTTTCTTTACTGGGTTACTGCAGCTGACACCATTCTGAGATCTTGTGTCCAGAATGTCTGGACACAAGAAAGACACTTGTGCTCATCTTTGAGCACAAAGATGCTTGTGCTCACAGGGCTCATCTTTGCTGAAGCCGGCTTCCCATCATCCCTGCTGGACCCAGGAGGGAACAGGGAAAGTAGACACTCTGGAGCACCCTATGAATGGAAGCTGAGTGCTCTTCCCAATTATGGAAGATTAGAACAGAGTGGTCCCTGTACATGCCACCTTAGAAGCTCCTCAGCAACTGCTTTGCTGGAACTTGAGCAGGGACAGAGTCCTAGCAACCTGGCAGGCTGGTCCCAGGGCCCCATCCCCAATTCTCCTGGAAATGCTCAAAAGTTCACTAAACATGAAACAGCACAGTAGATATCCACCAGCGTAAAACTACCCGAAGATTAAAGCTCAGAGCTCTTATAAAGCAATAACAAAAGAGAGGGAAAAAAATCCCAACAAGATAAACACAATAACATGCAACATGATGAAAGAAACAGTATCCCACATATCAATGCTAATACTGGACATTAATGGTCTCAATGCCCACTTAAAAAATGCAGACTGCCTAAAATGGATGAAAAAACAAAACTCAAGTATACGCTGTCTGCAAAAGCTCATCTAATTCATGAGGGCTTACACATACTCAAGGTAAAGGGATAGAAAAAATATTCCATGCAATTGGAAACCAAAAGCTAGCAGGTGTAGCCATTTCATATCAGATGAAATAGACTTTAAATCAAAAGCTAAAAAAAAAAGAGATAAAAATGGCTATTATATAATGGTAAAGGGGGTAATTTAACAACAAGACATAACAATCCTAAATACATGTGCCTTTAACACAGGAAATCCCAGATTCATAAAACAAGTTTTACCAGATCTAAGCAAAGAAATAAAAAATCACAGCAAAATTGCCTGAGACTTCAACAACTCACTGATGGAACTGGACAGATCATCAAAGCAGAAAATCAATAAATAAACACTGGAAATAAATGGGACTCTAAGACAAATGGATCTAATAGACATTTATAGAATATTCTAAACAAAAAGTACTGAATTATTTTCATCAGCATATGGGATATTTTCCAAGATTGATCATATCTTAGGCCACAAAACAAATCCCAGAAAATTTTAAAATATAGAAATTATGCCATGTATCTTCTCAGACAACAATAGAATAAAAGTAGAAGTTAGTTCCAAGAAAAACTCTCAAATCTACAAAAAATCATGGAAATTAAACAAGCTAATGCTGAACAATTCTAGGGCACTCAGGAAATTAAGATGGAGATCAAAAGATTTCTTAAACTAAATGATAAAGTTGACAAAAGTTTTCAAAACCTATAGGATACATAAAAAGCAGTGCTAAAGGGAAAGTTTATAGAGTTAAATGCTGATTTCAAAAAGTTAGAAAATCACAAATTAGCAACCTAATGTCACATCTCAAGAAACTAGAAAAAGAAAAACAAAACCAAAAGCAGAAGAAATGAAAGTTCAAAGCTCAAAGCTGAGCTAAATAAAATGGAAATTAAAAAAAATACAAAAGATAATGAAACAAGAAGTTGGTGATTTGGAAAGATAAATGAAATCAATAGAACAGTATCCAGATTAAACATAAATAGAAGAGAAAAGACTCAAATAATTTCAATCAAAAGTAAAAAAGGAGACATTACAACTGATATTATAGAAATATAAAATATCATCCATGAATACTATGAACACCTCCATGGATACAAACTAAAATATCTACAAGAAATGGATAAATTCCTGAAAATATACCACCTCCCAAGCCTGAATCAAGAACAAATCGAAATCCTGAACAGACTTAGAACAAGTAGTGATATTGAAGCAATAATATAATATCTTCCTCAAAAAAAAAAATCCTCAGATCACAGAGATTCACAGCCAAATTCTACCACACCTACAAAGAAGAACTGGCATCTACCCTACAAAAATTATTTCATAACAATTCCATAGCACTTATGAAGGCAGTGTCATCTTGAAACTAAAGCCAGGAAGGGACACAACAAATAAAAGAAAACTGCAAACGTATCCCTAATGAACACACATGCAAAAATCCTCAATAAAATACTAGCAAACTGAAACCAATAGCACAAGAAAAACATGATTCACCATGATCAAGTGGGTTCCCTGCTGATGCAAAGATGGTTCAACATACGCCTATCAATAAACAGAATTCATATCATAAACAGAAGCAAAAACAAAGTCCATATGATCATCTCAATAGATGGAGAAAAAGCATTTGATAAAATCCAGCACTGTTTCATTATAAAAATCCTCAAAAAAATAGGCATAGATGGAACATATCTCAAAATTATAAAAGCCATACATGACAAACCCACAGCTAACATCATACTGAATCAGGAAAAGTTGAAAGCATTCTATTAGTGATTTTGGACTCCCCCAATATAACTGGGTCCCTGGGCGGTGTGCATTGCATGAGTTAGGAGAGACAAAGATACGAACACAAAAAAGTAAGATGAAAGGGTGTGGGGAGGTCAGGGGACCACCAGTATTCACATGAGCCAGGTGGTACTGACTGAAGTCTAGCATCTGTGAAAAGCTGGTGGGTTAGCAGTGAAGCATATAATCTAAATCTAAAAAATTTGCTCTACCTACTAGTGTTGTGACAATAAATAAAAATGCAGCAGTTTTTGATAAAAATGTAAAGTTCTATATTAAAATACCTAATAATGAGCTGTACTCAATTCTTATGGAAATCATTAAAAAATACTTTTAAATTTTACTTCTGAGTTTGGAATGTGTGAATATGTGCCAAAAGATAAAGTTGAAGAAGAATTCTATAAGTACTCAATAGTCTGTGCAGCAGAATAATGGCATTAGAGCTGATGACACAAACTTACCACACCTGAAGATTCACTCTCAGAGACATTAGTTGACGTAATTAGGTGGTGGAGTGTTCTTGGAAGATAGTCTGGAGAAAGAAAGAGAGATGTTGGGATTAGAAAGCCCAGGATGGAAATGTGGTAACATTCACATTTGAAGCATAAAGAAGACAGAACAAATGGCGAAAGTCACTACCCTAGAGCACAGGAAGAGTGTGCCATGAACCAATCTAGACAAACATTTTAGGGAGAATGAGATACTATTATCAAGTGCATAGACTGGTAAAAGAAAAAAACGAACTGACCAAAAGCTTATATATATTAATATTTTATATATACATATGAAATTTATTCACCTGATCAGGTCAAATCAATTTAATATGATTGAATTAATATGAAAGAAAAGTAGCCAAAGTTGAAACTTTTTTGCTATTTTAACTATTGCTCTATTGCATCTAATTGGACTTGCAACTTTAGAACATGTTATATATATGTTCTCCAGTGTTTTATACATGCATACAGTTGTTTTATGACTTCAGTCTTATAATGGATATAAAGAGAAAGAGAGGGAACTGATGAGGACCTGCACTGAAATGGCACTAGAAATGACATGATGGCAAAATTAGAGGTGTGTTTTTAAAGATAAAAAATGTGGCAACATTTGTAATGGATTGGGTATAACATATGAAGAAGGGGGAATAAAAATGGCCCATTACTTTTTCACCTGAGAAAGTGAAAAAAAGGCACTGGTACAGAGAGAAATGGAAAACTTTGGGAGGAGGGGAAAAAAGGGCAGGTCAGTTGATGAGCCACTTTTGGTCATTTCAAATTTGAGAAAAAGAAAATATGTATCAATCTGCCAAAGACTTCTCCACAAGGGGAAAGTGGAGGCTGGAAAGAAGCAAAGAGTTAAAGGATGTGGATAGATTTATTGGTTAAAGCAGAAAATATTTTATTATACATAACTACATTATAATAGAATGAAAATTTAACCTACATGATAGCTAGAGATTTTTATTGCCTTATTATGAGATGATTCACTCAACTAAGATTCAGCCTAAGCAAAGAAAAATGGTTCTCATTTATTAAGAACCTACTATTATCATTTCTATTTGATGAAAGAGGCAAATGAGATTCCAACTGTTTATGTGACTCTCCCAAGTTAGAAAGTTCTGTCAATGACAAAGGTAAAAGTGAAGCCCATAGGTGCTTGAGACTAAAGCCTGTGCCCTTTCAACTGGCTGGAAAAGAAAAAGTAAATTGGCATATAATATAAAGATGAAGAAGTTGAAATTTGGAGACTTTGTGGCTGGGAGGGGAGCAAAATCAGAAAAAAAATTTTGTTATATATAAAAAAGAAAAACGTATTTTTCTTTTATTATAGCAATTAATTCAACTAAATTAACCTTGTAGGGATACTTTCTTTGAGTAGTACATCATGGAAGATAGTTTTCTGATGCTATTTAAGGTGTTTTATATTTTAGTCCCTAAATAATAAACTTATGAATAAATTTAGGCCTTTTTTCAAGGATTTGAGACCACATCATAAACAGTGAGTATACTATTATGAGAGTCACTTATTTGGTTTATAAAATAAATTTTCAGCGTATTCTAAATTTCCAGACCTTTCCAAGTTACATTGATTTAGTTAGGTCCAATGCCATTTGAAATTAAAATTTAGTAGTAAAATGGAAAAAATATTAAATACCACCAAGACACTTTTCATCAGAAATATAGATTATTATACCTCTACCTATGCAAATGTAGACATAACTTCATTCACCTTGTAGGAAATTCTTAACAACTATGTGCATTAAATCTTATTCTATTTTCAGTATGCATAAAAGCACTCCTTAAGATAGCTCTAACAGCATTATGGGAAAGCATTTTGTTATTAATTAAAATGAGATAAAAATAATAGCCTATAGCTGTGGAATCTATTTAGTAGATATTAATTATATTACCTAGTATTTCTGCTCTTCTACCAAAAGTGTGCATGGTGATCTTATTTGCTATACCTTAGTATCCTGTATGAAACACTGATTTGTCAGTAATTACTATTATTTTCATCCTCATTTTTATACTTTTCCAAAAACAAACATTTCCCCCTCACAATGAAAAATGACACTAATAAATAACTAATACTTCCTATTTTCTATTTATTCATTTTCCAAGGGATAGGTTATTGGCAAAGAGAAGAAAAATACTCAGATCCTAATTATCTCAGGTTCTTCCTTACCTCTAATATACTCTACTCAGATCATTTTCATTGAATTTGATTTAACTTAATGACCTAATCAGTTACAGAGAGAAACAATACCAATATCATGCTTTTAAACATTTTAAATAAGATGCCTATATGAGTTGGGACTCTTAATAGGAAGTAAGAAATTCAACTCAACTAAGTCTCTGGCAAAAAAGGAGACTTTCTTTTTATTTGCTACCAATACCAGAAAGTTTCTTAGGCTAGCACTTGCACAGCTGGGGCCTGGTGCTCAATCAAATCTAGAACCTCCATCATCCGGCTCTCTAGTTGGCTTCCTTGCTTTCATAAGCACCTTTCATAAGGAAATAGATACGGTCAACAGAAGACCCAGGCCTACAGCTTAGCAGCTGGCCAGGACCATTGGAAATCCTTCTGTAAAAAATGTCTTTTTTTCAATCATCTTAGCTGAGGTCTCGGGGAAGGTCTTCATTTACTTGGGTTGGATGAAAGGTCTACTAGCAAGCCATCACTCCAGTCATTTGACATGACAAAAAAAGGGTGTAATTATTGTACACAAGGGTGTACAATAATTACAAATAAAATATTATAATGTTATTTGATTTAGTGTAAATAAAAAATCTCGCATCTTCTTACGGCAAATACATATGTTTGCTCTTGCAAAACGACAACAAAAATCTATGTTGCACTTCAGTTTTCTCTCAGTCAAAAAATTAATAGGCAAGCTCAGTGGCCAACTGCAGTATTGAGTTTATTTCAGAGACGAGGTAACATGATCCCCATGCTCTGCCTAGATAAGTAGTTCTCAGACTTGGCCTTCCACTGAAATTACCCGAGGAGATTTAAAATCCACCTTCCCAGGGTTCAGTGTCAGGGATTCTGATAAATGGATCTGGAGTTTGGGCCTGAATATCAAGAGTTTAAATGCTCCTTCTGGTGGTTCTAAAGTACAGACAAAGACAGCTTCTGTTAATGTTCTCTGCTGCTTTCATCTCAAATCCTTTCAAAGTATTATGAATTAATAAATATTGACATATTTCATGCCTCAGAAAAACAGTTTTTCTTAGTTGACTGAGATAGCATATTTGAAGATGATATTTTTCTGTCTTTTCACAGCACCTTTTGCTCTCCTACGTAGGTTGTAGCCTTTAGCACACTATGTACCATGTTCCTTTTAGCTGCTTGCTTTTATTCTTCTTTACATTAAACTTGTAGCACCTGTGCCCTGTGCACTGTGCCCTGTACTTTTATGTCTGCAACTCTGGTATCATCTGCAGTATTTGTTATTTAGAAGGTACTTTATGAATGTTTGATCCATAAGTTGTTATGGCCAGCTGAATTTTCTATTCTTATAGTTGAGTGTTCATGAAATAATAAATTATTACCTCTGTAGGCTTAGGCTAAAAGAAGACAAACTCATTTTTTTTCTCTCGCTAACTAGAAAACTAGTCGAGATAATTTAAAGTGCTCACAATCAAGCATTGAGTAAATATGTCACCTTAAAATACACACTGTAATACAAAATAATAAGTGAAAAAGTTAAAGTTCTTCTTATATGAACACTATTGGCAGCTAAAAAATGTCATCTGCACCAATTTAAGAAGCCCTACGAAGTGTTTAGAAACAACTAAAACATAATGAATGTTTTATATTTATCCTTACGAACTTGAAATTGGTTTAATATTTTGAATATGATAAGAATTTAGGTGATTTTCTTCTGAATGATGTTTGAAACACTATGATACACAAAATAATACTACTCTTACCAACATGTTAAAACCAAAGAAAAGAAAATGAATTTTCTTTTACCTATGTTTCTTTGTTTCCTTGTTTTTCTTTGTGAATCAAAATTTTAAAAACAATGTTAGGGAAGAACTAACATATATTGAGTGTTTATAAATTTATAAATTTCCAGATTGAAAGTCACTTTCATCAAGTATTAACAAGATTACTTGACATATATTTATTGAACATGTATTATGTGCAAGGCATTATGCTAGATTAATTGACATTTTAAACTTAGTTAATTCCTACAATAATCCTACAAAGTATTGTTATGCCCATTTTGCTGATGAGAAAAGTAAAGGTTGGAAGCATAATAACTAAACAAACAAATAATAAAAATCTTGCCTGATATTACACACCAAGGAGAAGTTTAGAAGTAGGACTTAAATCAAATATGTCTGATCTGAAATCCAAGTTTTTTTTATGTCATCATAAACATAATTCTTAGCATGCCTAAGCATTGCTAAATGTTAGGTCTTTTCCCACTCCCCATCTTCCTCATTCTTAATTTTGCAAGATTCCTTTCATATGTTAAGTGAAATGTGAACTTTCCCTTGCACTGATGGCAAGCTAAATGCACTCTGGAGAACTGTGCACAGGAGGGGCCCTGACTTGGCTCAATCCCCCTCTGAGGCAGCCTTTCTCCTGAGACACGTGCCTGTGACTGACTGTGTGTCACGGCATTGTCACATGTGAGGACAAACAATGAGATTTGTGATCGAGTGACTCGATTGAAACTGAAAACTACAGATTTCTTTCTGTTCTCCTTTACCATATATTTAGGATAAATAGGAAATAATGTTTTATAACTGATTATCTATATGAAGATTTAACAGGTTGATTCCTAATTATGACCTTATATCATCAAGCAAAACACAATTTGTGTTTAATTATGATACTATCAAACTTACTTGTGTGACTTTTGATAAAACATTTAAAAAAATAAATGCACAGTATACTATTATGGATAAAATTCTCCTCATTTGACTTTTCTAGATCAATGATTTAGAATCAGGGGCTATTTTGCCCCTCAGAGGACATGGAGCCATATTTAGAAACACTTTCAGTTGTCACAACTAGAAAGGGGGTGTTGGAAAATATCCTACAGTGCACAAGCCAATTTTCCATAACACAAATTTTGATGGTCCAAAATGCTAGTGGGGCCAAAGTTGAAAAACTGTATGTATTTGCATAATCAAAACCAATATTATATTTCAAATTGATTGCCAACTTCTTTTAGCTACTGTACATAGTGAATTAAAGAGAATAAGGATAAAGTTATTGGCATTTACAAGCCTTGAGAGACAACCATGACTTAAAAGTATAGGAGACAAAGAGAACTTGGATAAGCATTTTCTTAAATATTGAAAGCAGAGAAAGGTTCATAAAAAAGAGGTAGCCAAATTCCATCAGGCAGTGGCCAATACGTCGCCCCAGAAGTTCGTTCTTAAGCAAAGAAAGGATCAAGAATGGCCTTTACCAGTCTTCCATGAAATTTTCCTGGAAGCTGACTTAATGAAGGAAGAATTTTGATGTACAAGTTTATTATCTGATGGCTAGTCAGGGGCAGCCAAAGCCCAGGTACTGACTCATCTTGAAAAGAACAAATGTGACTGGTTAAGACAAATCACCACTGCCCCACACAAAACAACAACAAAAGTTAAACTTTTTGAACTTGTAACTTTTGTGACCTGGATATCTAAGTACTTTATATTTGCTTTTATAATCGTCACCTCACTCTGAAGTAACAGAGGCTTTAACACTCCTTTTTAAGTCAAAAGAGATGTTATCCACAGCAGTGCTTTCCATTTATGAGAACTTAACATGTCTCCTGCCCTAACAGTCTAAAAAAAAGACACACCGGTAGAAAGCAAAGTCATTTGCTGCTGCTTACCCCCAGGAGGAATAAAATCCTGTTCATTATATTATCTAAACTAAAAATAGCATAAGTAATTTACTTTAAACTGAGACCTTAAAATTTAACCATCTAACCATGTCTCTTTCTTGAGAGTACATAGATAACATTTTTTGTGATACATCAGAGGGTTACAGCTGAAAACAACAGCTTCAATTCAGAAGCAGGTATTAAGGTCCTGTCCACAAAATTCTCACTCTCAGATCCCTGTTTCTATATTCAACCCAAATTTTCTATTTTGAAACATGTAACTGTAAGCCAATTTTAGTGGGCTAGAGAAACTGCTTATGCTTTACGGTCATTTCTTTTACTCCTCTTTTCTTAATAGTTCATTCAAATAATACATTACCACAATACAAGACAATCTAAAATATGCAACCCAAAAAAGAAAAAATGAAATTACCCCAAAGACTCAACATCAAAGATAAGCACCGTAAACACTTTTGTGCATATTCTTCTGGAATGGGACATATAAAACATTTAAAGTTCTGTCTCATCCAATTTCACTTAAATATATTGTCAATCAATGAATATATGTTACATCATTTTAATGATACATGGTATTTTTTATAAGCATGAATTATTGTATTAACTTTGAATTTTTTAATTTCCAATATTATAAATGATGTTTTAATGAACTTCCTGTTGCATATATTTCCTGAGGACAATTCCCAAACAAATGGAATTGTTGGGTGAAAGTATGAATTTTTGTTGATATTAAGCAATAGTTCAGGGAATTCCTCAGTCAACAGGGCCAAAAACAGGGCAACCTGCAGGAATGAAAAAAGAGACAGTAGAAGAGAAAGAACAGGGTCAGGCGACTCCAGGCTTTCCAGACCAAGAGGTCTGAGAGTAATTACTCACTCATGTTTATTCATCTCAAGGACAAAGGATCATTGCAAATCATACAAACATGTTCTAAAGACATCCCACAGGCAAACAATGTTCTATAGATTTCCATGACATATCAAAGCTATTGCTAGCCTAACGCTAAACAAGAACATCAATTTGGGATTGCTTTGATTGCAGCAAGGCTAGTTTTCCAGCAGGTTGGGGTTCCTGATTGCAGTCCTGGAGCAGTTTTCTGCCCCAGGAGAGAAACTGTTTTCAGTTCCTCCTGCCCTTGGGATGTCCTTACCATTTGGAAAACAGCCACACCTATGCAGACTGTCACATCCGCAGGCAGAGGTCCTTATGCCAGCAATATCCCTAGGTCACCCTATCATTTCTAAACTGACCCAACACAATAGTTCAACAGAAAGTTTATATGGAGTTTATTTCAGTTTATTTAGGAATTTGAGTAGCTGCATGTTAAAATCTCACTACCACTCTCCATTTTTGAATTTTATTATTGCAATAAAACTTCAAAATTGTTGAGTAATAGTGATACATTTTTGTATACGTTTCTTCTAATTTCTACTAAGTATATTAAATTATATTTTCTTAATAATTTTTAATTTTATGAATTTGTAAGATTTCTTTGGAAATATATAATGATATTGATTTTGTTGCAACTAGTATTTTTTAATCATCATTCATTTATTTATTCCACAAACACATATTAGCATTTACTATAAGTTACACAGTGTCCTAGTAACAAAAAAATAATTGGTAGTAAAAAGCTAACAAGGTCCCACTCTACTGAGCCTACAGTCTGGGAGTTTATTGTTAATTAAATAGAGAATTATTATACAATTATGAATAAGACAAATGCTTTGATGGCAAATATCTCTGTCCTTTGACAATATAATTCAAAACATGATTTAGGCTGAATAAGCTAGAAAACGATTTTCAGAAAACATGATGCTTAGAATGACCTCTGATAGGTGAATTGGTAAGCAGAGAGCATTGTGAGGGACTGACAAACCCAAAAATAAAGAAGTCAAACTTCCCTATATGGTTCTAAGACGGAGGCAAGTTGGTCTCTGACGGTGCAGTGAAAACAGGCACACAAAGCAGATAACAAGACAAAATTACCATCTGGAAAACTCCAGACTAGTAAAGGGTTTAGTATTGCTTTCCCCTAGAAACCACTATGACAAGCTGCCAATTGATGCCAATATGTAAGCCACTCTGGCACCAAATTATAAATTGGATTTTTTTAATTCAAAATATTAAGGGGGTAAAAATGTTTTAAGTCACACGAATTGCTTTTGTAATGCTTGAGTCCCAGCTATAGGTGTGCCCATCACCCAAATAGTGTTCCTTGTACCCATTAGGTACCCTTTTGCCCCTCCCCCGCCCTCCCCTCTCCCCTGGTTGATTACCACTGAGTTTTACTTCCCTCTGTGCACATGTGTGCTTATCAATTAGTCTCAATTTAATAGCAAGTACATGTGGTATTTGTTTTTTGATTCTTGAGATACTTTACTGCTCAGCCCTAAAAAAGATGAATTTATATCTTTTGTAATAATCTGGATAGAACTGAAGACTGCTCTCCTAAGTGAAGTATCTCAAGAATAGAAACTGTACTTTTTAAAACTCTTACTGATGGCATTGGCAGCATTGATATCTTTGAAAGAACTGTGCTTCAGTACAATGGGCAACAAGCCACGCATTAGCTAGGGGGAAGGTTGTACTTCACCATCCAGATGGCAAACTCAACATGGCTAAAACAAAAGTATCTATGTTGAAGAAAGCTTTCTTAGCAGGGAAACTGAAGGTACAGATAACTAAGGAAAAGCTGAAGAGCAATATGCTATCATATTTTCCTGGAATTCTGATAGGTTGATATTTGGGACACTAATGTGTTATCTATTCATTCAAATAACAGACACATTGTTTTCACAGTTTTATGGTCGGATTGACAAAAATAAAAGTAAAGTTCTTTTTTTTTATTATCGAGATTAGCTCTTAGGAATCATTTCTGCAGAATTGGCTGTCCATTCTTCTCAATTCAATGTAGTGCCTGAATATTCTTACTCCCCCTAATTTCTTTCTTCTCAGGATGATCGAAGTAGTTAGCAGGATTATGTATTATCAGTGGTGTGCTGGGAAGTATTTAACAACCAATTCTCTAGAGGGGAAAAACAAAGGAGGCCTGATTTTTAGTGTTTCCAAGTTTGTGATATGAATGTTCCCATGGTGGCCAATTTTGAAGCTTCCAAGTTGACATCACTGAGTACAGAGTTGGAAAGCGATACCCGCCTTTGGCTCTAGTGAGCCGGTTTGAGACAGCTCCACTGTACTACTCTTTATCACTCTGAAATTGGGGAATGCTTGTGGCTTGAATACCTTCTACTGTCCTCACTGGCCTCTGATCTATCTTTTTCTCCTTGATATTGAGAATTGGCTTCTGTCTTTATCATCAACATCAGTGGCTAGTATATTTTTTCTGATTCTATGGAACAGGAAAAGCATGATGACTATTCTGGAGGTAGCATGGCCAACCCCCTGGATAACTCTGCACTAAGTTTGGCTCTTGGTGGCTTTGCAGCTTCTGCCATGGAATCCATAAATCCCATAACAATTTCTGGGCTGTTGGTTTAGTATTTATTTCTCTCTGGGACTTTGATTCTGGAAAGCTTTGGATATTATCCATGCTCTATCCAATATACTGGCTCAAGTGTACAGTTTACACTGTCCAAATTTCTGAGACATGTATCATACATGGTTATATTGACCAAAAGAAAGGAGCAATTGAGTTCTACATGGTAAGGATATGTCTTGACAACTATGGGAAACTAAAAGATAAGTAAATGGGGAAAAAACACAGAAGCTATTTATTTTGAATAGCATGAGAGCTGTAACTATCACCACATATGTTGCAAATATAAAGGCTAGAATACTGTCAACTTGTTGTTGTCTTATAAACCTGTTTAAAACTACATTAAGGATTTCCTTGGCAAGATAAAAGTCTCACATCTTTATTGCTGGTGATGAGATGGTGTCAAGGTGCTAGCAGTAGATACAAGTTTCAATTTTATTAATAATTGGCTTCAGGATTTCAAAGATAGCTCTGATGGAGACATATGAGGCTATATTTCCTCCATGGTGTTTTTTTGTTTGTTTGTTTGTTTGTTTTGTCTTTTGGTATCTGAACAAAAGGTTACATTGACCATTAAAATAAATAATGACTTGTTCAGTGAAGGGATAAACAAAGGAAGAAAGAGAGTATGAAATATTTCAGAGGCTACAAAATAATAGAGGAAAACATTTAGTCTCAGAATAGCCTTATTAATAATTTTGAGGACCCCAAAAAGCTTTTCTGTATTTGGTTATATCTCTCAGTATTTCTACACTGTATAAAACTGATAAAGTTTAAAAATAGTTATTCATTCATTTAAAATATCTATAGTAAACCTCTTAAATGTAAGATAAATAAGATATTTTGATAAATAACTGTTTTCCCAAATAAAAAAATATTGAGAAGAGTGGCACCATTTTATACTTTCGTAAATCTCTTAAATGTCTGGTTTAATAAATAACAGCAAGCGTTTCATATCTATGTCTGTATTCACACTGTTGTGCTATTTTGTTTTCTTGTGTATGTGGAGAAAATCTGGTCTCATACAGCTACCTCTCCATTGAAAGGTAAGGGAGATTTTAATATCTGATATTTTTTAATGTTCTTTTTTGATACTACACCAAAATTTGTCAAGAGGTAATTACTTACAGGTGAATTACCAGGTGGGATCTGAAACCATGTCAATGAAAATTTGTGCTTCGTTAAATTAAGATTAATTGGTCTGACTAGGTGTGTTGGCTCTTACCTTTAATCCCAGCACTTTGGGAGGCTGAGACAGGAGGATAGCTTGAGGCCAAGAGTTCAAGGCCAACCTGGTCAATATAGTGAGATCCCATCTTTACAGAAAATAGGAAAAAATTGCTAGGCATGGTGGCTAATAGCTACTGATGAGGCTGAGACAGGAGGATCACTTGAGCCAAGGAGTTTGAGACTGCAGTAAGCTATGATCGTGCCACTGCACTCCACCTTAGGCAATAGAGCAAGGCCTTCTCTCTTGAAAAAAAAAAAAATTAATTGATCTTTCTTTTATTTTAAATGGAGGATTAACATAATGCCGTCTCTACTATCAGTTCACATAGTTATGCATATATTTCAGAATCTTGACACATTACATTGTACATTTTCAAAATATCGTATTCACTAATATCACCACTGATACAAAAAAGTCTTTAAGTATAGTAATGTGCCGCATGATGATGTTTTGGTTAACCACAAACCACAGACCACGAATATGATGGTGATTCCATAAGATTATGACACCATATTTTTACTATATCCCTTCTTTGTTTAGACATGTTTAGATGTATAAGCACTTACCAATGTGCTATAATTGCCTACACTGTTCAGTACAGTAATATGTTGTGCAGGTTTGTAGTCTAGGAGCAGTGAGCTGTGCCATATAGCCTAGGTGTGTAGTGGGCTACACCACATAGGTTTGTGTAAATATACTCTATGATGTTCACACAATGACACACTTGCCTAATGTGGCATTTCTCAGAATATATCCTCATTGTGAAGTGACACAAAACTGTATTAGGAAGCAGTCATGGTCCTGGTGGCTGATACAAGCTTTTTAACATGCAATTTTTTTCATTGAAAAACCAAATTTTATCATTAAGCAAATACTATGAGTTTTTTCATTGAGGTGATAGGCTCAGTTTTTTAAAAATTTATCTTCTCCAAATCTGAATAAAAATAGTTTGTTCATCACTTGTCCTTTTCCATAAAATGGCGTTTCATGATAAAAAGTTTAGCTCAAAAGTAAAAGTGTCTTGAAAGTGCTTTTCCGCTTATATATAGCAGAATTGTTTAATGTGTATTTTTAATTTTATCATGTGGTATGAAGGAGACTTTTGAAAACATTTAAATAAATAAGTTGAGATTTAATCAAAGTAATAATTTTTACTGTTTCATCAAGGACAGTATTAAGTAAAACTACACTAGTATTTTTTTCATAATATAATTGTGTTGGGAAATACAATAACTTCTAATAAAGCGTGGTACACTGCCTTGATATTTTCTAAGACACAGCAGTGTTACTCACCTTGAGTGTATATGTCAGAACTAAAATGGCAAAAGCATATTATTATTAGAATTGTTTAAAATTTTTAATTATTATAAGTACATAATAGTTGCATATATTTTTAAGGGACATGTGATGTTTTGATACAGGCATACAATGTGTATTAATAAAATCAGAATTTGAATATCCATCACCTAGAGCATTTATCATTTCTTTGTATGAGGAATATTCCAATGCCATTCTTTTATTTATTTTCACAAACCCCCAGAAAGGGACTCAGGAACTTCCAAAGTTCTGCAGAGAATCCCTGTCTAAAAAAATCCCTTATTTTTCCTGCTGCTTCCTCTCTGATCTCATCCACCTCTATTCTCCTATCACTTCCCCCACTCCACCCACATTGACCTGATTTCCGTTTCTCAAATACTCCAGACTTACATTTGCCTTTACAAGCTGCACTGGCTGTTCCCTCTGCTGAGATCTATCTTCTAAGATATCCAAAAGGCTAATTCCCCGAGGGCTAAGGCCTAATTAAGCAATTGCTCAAACATTACCTTATAAATGAGGCCTACCCCACATGCAATTTAAGACTGCAATTTTAAGAAATACAAATTCATCTGTCTTCTATATTTTCTTCATAGCATTTAGTACATTCTAGTGTTATATTTGTTATATCCATTTGTTTTTTTTCTCTTGCCTTACATTAAAACAGAAGCTTTATGTAAACATGGTTTTGCACATGGCAGTTATCAATAAATAATGTTGAATAAAAGGATGAATTATTTTAATTCTATAGCATCCTTTTTCATGAATATAATTGCTCATTTATATTTCAGAACATATTGATAGTATAAAGATTAATACTGTATTTTAATAATATATTTTAAAGTTTCTACACTTTACCATTACCCCTCTAAGTTTCTTCTTATTATTGTTTTCTTTTAATTTATCTTTCTTATTAAAGATTTCTTCAAACACCTGATGAGCTTTTTCTTTCTGTTCATGCTTAATAGTGACACACTTAAAGGCTTACTAGATGTTCTATGTGCGTGTTTTTGTGGTAGGACTTTATTTTAGATTGAAATAAAATGGTTTGTCTGGAGTCTCCCAAGCAGTGATGTAAGCATATCTTTCCACTTCAATAGTCAATTTCTCTAGAGAGGAATTTTCTGATCCTATCCTGGATTGTATACATTTACCCAAGCCTGTTTAGTATACATTTTGCTACCAAGTTGGGAAGATTGCTAGTGATCTTACTCTTAAATGTATAGACTTCAATTCAATCCAGGGATCAGCAAACTATTGCCTATGGGCCAAATGTAGCTTGTTTTTGTAAGTAAAGTTTTATTCAAACACAACAATTCCCATACATTTAAATGTCATCTAAGACTTCTTTCATGCTACAATGTCAGGGTTAAGTAGCTGCAACGCAAACTTTCCAAACTGGAAATCCTAAAGCGTGTTAACTGGCACTTTACAGAAAATATTTGATAATCCTTAATTACTGTTTCTGGTATGGTTCTTCTCAGCTATTATCCATGTTGCCTATGTCTTGGTGTTCAGTCAATCTGGTTTACTTCCATAGCAGTAACATGCATTTATTTGCCTGCTACAAGTTTAGGAAGCAGATATTGTCTTTACTGTATGAGCGAGGACTTGAGAATTAGCTGGCTCATCAAATAATCCTCCTTTTTCAGACTCACCCTCACCTTTGCCTTCTCAGGCAAATGATTCATCCATTCCTATATCTTTCCAGGATAAAGTGATGTAATTACTCTTACTTTTCTTTTTTCTTTATTGTTCTTTTATTCATTGCTACTGTAAGGCATTTTGGATCTTATTTCTTTTTCTGATAAGACAGTTTTTATGTACTTTAGTGATTCTAAGAATGCATTCACATCTCTGGTTGCTTGATTGGCCTTTTCTAGTGTTTTTGTAAAACTCTTATTTTTGTTTTCTGGGTAAAATATATATAAAAATTATATTCAATCATCTATTATGCTTAATTTGAAATCATTATTACTACTTTTAATTTTATACATTTTAGATATTATTTTTAATTTGTAGACCACTTAATCTTGAACCAACTTTCTATGAGATCTTTTAAAAATTCACTTTTTGAAAAAATTATAAGCTTTCATCTGTAAGTATTGTGTGTGTATGCTTAATTTGTTAAAGACTAAGAAGGCATATGTAAATTTGCCTTACAAGTTTATGAAGTTGTATTTTATATTTCCCAATGGTATGCAATTTAGTGAATAAAAATTCATGACATTTTTAACTGGACCATTCACTTCAACAATAAAAATTGGTTCCTGGGACCCATTTAATGCTTAAAATTTTTATTGTGCATAAAAGGAAAATAGAGCTTTTATTATGAAAAGCTCTGGATCATAGTTCTCTCTCTCCTGTTCTCCGGGAGAACTACTTTTAACTTAGTAATACTGTTTGATATTTTGATATTTATATTATTATATCTCATATATATTATTATATATTAATATATCTTATATATTATTTGTTTTGAGATTTATAAGTTATACTAACACTTATATATAATTATCTTTTCTGGCAGGCACAACAATAACCCCCAAAAGCTGATTGCCTTAACCTCTGAATCTGTTAATATGTTTACATACATGTCAAATGGGACATTGCAGATGTGATTATGTTTAAGAATCTTGATATAGAAAGATTATTCTGAGGCCTTGAAATAATAATGTTGAGAAGAAAGCAGAAGAATATAGTAATTACTTTTATATGTGAAAACTTTGCTTAACCTTAGTTAGCATATGAAACAAATATCACAAAATTGAAGAAAAAAGGTAAACTGCACTGGATAGAGCTGGAACCCATTCTGCTAAGTGAAGTACCCCAAGAATAGAAAAATAAGCACCACATGTACTCACCAGCAAACTGGTTTCACTGATCAACACCTAAGTGGACACATAGGAGTAACATTTATCGGGTGTCAGGCAGATGGGAGGGGGGTGGAGGAGATGGGTATATAAATACATAATGGGTTCGATGAGTACCATCTGGGGGATGAACATGGTTGAAGCTCTGACTGGGGGTGGGACAAGGGCAATATACGTAAACTAAACATTTGTACTCCCATAAGATGCTGAAATAAAAAAAATTGGTATTTATCAAAAACCACTCACTATTAATAGAATGGAAAGGAAAGTCACTGTGAGAGAGAAGACATTTATAATACAAATAATCAGTAAAGGACAAAGATTTGGAATATGTAAAGGAGTCTTAAGAATCAATGAGAAAAAGAAAAAATACCAAAAAATGGGCAAAAAGAGTGTTCAGTCACTACATAAATAAGCATATAAAATGCTAAATATACTTCATTATTCAAGGAAATAAATGCTATAATGTAATACCACTGCACACCTGCCAGAATGGTTACAATGAGAAAAACTGACATTAAAGGTATGAACTAGCACGGGAAGCAACTGGAACTCTCACTTCTCTGGAAATTGTAAAAATTCGTACCACCACTTTGGAAAACAGTGTGGAGGTACCAGAGTAAAATAAATGCTTACCCTATGAATTAGAAATTCCAATCCTAGAAATATTTAATAAAAATAAATGCAGATATTCACTTAAAGTTTTGTTTTAGAATATTCATATCAATGTATTTTGTAATAATTGAAATCTGAAGACTACCCAACATTCATCAACAGTGGAATAACTAAATAAATTTTGGTATAACCATACAGTAGGAAGTCTATTTAGCAACACAGATAAGTGAATTAATAACTACTAGAGAAATCTTAGATAAATCTCACAAAAATAATTTTAAGCAAAAGAAGACAGACAAAATCGTTTTAAGTATGTTTTCATTGCTGTAAGTTTAGAAACTGGCAACATCAATCACAATTTGATTTCAAAAGTTAGGAAGTTGATTATATTTGATTAGGGGTAATGAACAGAAAGAAGAATAAGCTCAGGGCTTTTGGGATACCAGTAAGTTTCTGTATCTTATGCTGTGTGCTGGTTACACAGATTTTTTTAGATCCTGCTGATTTATCAGGCTACACTCTTAAGAGACGTGCAATTAGCTGTTTGCATACTCTACTTCAGTAGAAAACTTACTAAAAAAAAGGAAAAAAAATGCTTCCTCTTTCCCTCTGACAAATTTGCTGGCCTAGGAGTTTTACTACAGAGTTATGAAATACACTTAATGAATAGAAATATGAACAAATTAAGAAAAAATAATCTTAAGCTTCATTTGGAACCAAAAAAGTACATTTTGGTATAAAATTCTCATATATTTTTGAGTGTCATTTAAAATATTTTTTAAACTGTTAGAAATTTTGCCTTCATCTAATAAAAGATAGGCACAATTATTTTGAAATCATAGTTTAAAATTATTAAGTAATTTGAAAATTAATCCTTCTAGAAGTTACATATGTAATTAGAGAAATATACAATTAGAAAATTGTATTTTACCTCTTGACTTTGAGGGGGAAAAGTCCCTTTATAACATTTTATTACTCGTTATAATAAACGAGTAATAAAATGAGTGTGCTAGATTTAGTGATCTCTTGAATTCCCCTCCAGGCCTAAAAAGCTACAATTATAAATTGGTGAGTCCAAGAAATACTGCAGAAGTTTCAATACATTTCTTTTTAGTGTTCTGTCCATTTTCAAAGACCAAGCTTCAAATTTTTGTTAGCCACGTTAAAGGGTATTGTTAATGCTTTTTTTCTCTAATTACTTTTGCTAATACAATGCATTAAAATATAGTTAAATAAACAACCTGCATTTATAAAATACATTTGCTCATCTGACTGAATTGTTCCCATGGTCCTCGCAGCTACATGGTCCCTGAGTGGCTGAACATAATTTACAATTTTGGTGTAGTTTTGTTCATTGATTTAGAAATGTGCAAAGGAGAGGACCATAATTTTAAAATGCATAACCGCTGGTGTTCAGAAGAGAGAACACTGTTACATGTTTTGGAATTTTGGGATCCTATTCCATTCCTTATTAATCTTGGAAATGTTGAAAAACAAACAAGAAAAGCCAATCAACAGACAAAAGCATAAGGATATACAAATAATTACTAAGAATAAAACTGAAACCAGACAAGTACTCACCAAGACCAGAAGGACAAGCTGTCCTTGTACCAGAAAAGACTTGCCAGAAAAGACAAAAGGTCTGAAAGTTTGTATGGCCCCAGGCAGGATGGAAGGTCCTTTTTTAGGGAAGCTTTAATCAAACTAAATTCTGACTAAAGTCAGGAGGAAGCCGTTACTAAGGGAGGCAGCTACACCTGAGAGAAGACTTACCTGGGCAGAAAAGGCGATCATGGAAGCTGAGAGCACAGAAGGCTCAATTGTGGGTCCCTGAGGTGGTTCCAGAAGTCCAAACTCCCCCAAAGTAGTCTTTCTTCAGATTAGTACTTCTGACACTAGATTGTGTCAACTTTTTTTAAGTTGACACAATCAGAGAGAAAACATCTCCTAATATGGTAAGTTTATTTGGGTGTAAGCAAAAAGGATTATAATTTGAGAAGCACAGCTATGGCAAGCCATACGTGCATCGAAAAGGGAAGGGTAAAGAAAAGCTGTTAGTGGCAAAAAGGAGAAGTTTATCTAAGCTCCTTGGACACAGAAATCGTTGGTTCTGGAAGCTCAAAGGCAGAGTCACTTCATTGGTGGAGATGCTCTTATGGGATAGGTGTTCTTTCAGGAGTATATTATCTGAATTGCTGCAGTCCTAAAGAAACTTTCTTGGATTATTTTAGAAAGTCTTTGAGACATTCCTTATCTCAGACATGCAAGCATGAGCTCTCCTTTGTGCTTTCCCATCTCCAATTTGTTTGGTTCTAATAAGAGTGATTTTGTCCTGGGATCTGCAACTTTCATATACTATATGTATGATGTATATTAAGTATGTGGTATTACATATCTTGGTATGTTCCCTATATACATATGTGTATATATATGTATATACAAATACACACATACCACATATGTAATATAATGCATATTATATATTTAACTGTTTCCAATGAATCTTTCTGTGTATATATGTGTTCAACTAAATGTATACATTTATATATGGTATATACATTACTATACTATTTACTAATTACTATACTATTATTATGATATATAATGCATAACTGTAATACTCTATGTAGCACATTTAACTCTTTTTCTAATACATCTTTTTCTGCATGTATGTGTGTGCGATTATTAACATAGGTAAATATTCCAAACACATGAACTGGAATATAAATAAATGATTTGTTTCAAATTATTAAAACCCCCAAACAAATGTGCAAAATCTGCCAAGGCACTCATGGAGTGCTTTAAAATCCAGAGAAAATGAAATAAGGATTAAACTTGAACTGTTCTGCAGAGGATAGGGATTTACTATGTGAATAGTTAGGAGGGCTTCAATTCAAGCAAAACATTAAATGATAGTGTCAAACTCTTTGCCTGGAGCATATTTATCATCAAATTTCCTTTCTTGATAGTAGTATTAAGGATGCATTAAGGAGAGGATAAAGTACATTTAGTGCTATAGGAAGAAAAAGTTAATGATCCTAAAATATGATCACAGCTGCCTGTCCTTGAGTATTTAAAATAATTTTTCTCACCTGGAAAGATACAAAAATGCTTCTAAAATGTTATTGAATTTCATATTAGATGTAAATCCTTTAATTTCCCAAGAGCATAAAGTGAGCAAACTCACAAACCAGATATGACTTTCATTGTCCTGTTTTATGACTGACATCAATTACATTTTTAGAGTTTATCAGATCAGTGCTGAAGGAGTCATTTATTCTTCTGAAGACTTCTACCTACATTGGTGGTAGCCTGTAGCAGAGCTTTGGTTACGGCCTCATGGTGCAAGCTGCTTCATTTTCACTTTGATCAAAGTTAAACTGAGAAGCAGAATTCACATGCTTTCCCCCTCAAAGATTTTTTAAAAACAAAAGTAGTTGCTTAATTGAAACAACTAAGTATATTTTTAACAAAATTTCTTAATACGTATTAGCAAATGACGATATAATATTAAGAAAAAATTAATTAATATAAACATAAAGGTATCTCTTTTATTATTTACTCTTGTCAACCCCTATGAATGTTATTTTTAGCACTATTTTCCTAATTGGAAAGAAAGAAAGGTTAGTCTTGACTGCATTTGGGCCTATTTCATGTCTCTCTTTTGATAGAAAAACTAATTCTCAAGTTATAACTGAAAATGGGGAAATGGGTGTTTTCTTTTCCCTTGAATTATCCCAGACCTATTGGACACACAATATATCAATTTCCATAGATTTCCAAAGATCTGGGTTTCTAAAAAGCCTTACATTCCAAAGGATAAAAGACAGGGTATTTCTGAAAGCTTTAACCACCTCGGTATGGTGCTCGCTGGCCGCGAAACCTTGCCCACCGCCGGCACTCATAGTCTGTGCCGTGCATTGACCACGAGTCCGTTTTGTTCTTGTGTGATGAGGAAAGCTTTAAGGCACTGAAAGCTTGTTTTACTTTACAGCTTTACTTGTAATGTAAATTAGAATAGGTAACATATACATGTATGTTTTCATTACGTTATTTTTAAATGTTCACAATTTTATTTTGATAAATGAAAAATTAGAAAAGTCAACTTTTGTTATTAACACTACAGTCGGCGCTTGGCTGTGCGCGTTCATCTGTGGCTGTCAACTACAGTCAAGGCTTGTACCGAAGTGGTTAAATCCTGAGATAAGCTATGCTCCTTTTAATTTTTATTTGTTTGTATGCTTTTCCTTGTTTTATTTCCTTTTTTGTCTCCTTTCCTTTCCCTCCCTCTCTTTCTCTCTCCTTCACACTTTACTTCTTTCCTTCCTTCCTTATCAAAGCCAATGAATCCTGGATTTTTTTGTGTGTTTTTTTTTTTTTTAATAAAACTGACCCCAAAATAATCAAACAAGAGTTTTGACTGTTACTTAGTGATTAATTGTATTATATACACACACTCCTGCATTCTATCTTTATTTGGGGAATTTCCTTTTACTTAAAGTAGAATTTCTTCGTATTATGTTTTATTATTGCAAGAAGGGCACGCCTGTGGCCCTGGCTTGAGCGAGGCAAATGCATTTCATGTAACCAAAATGTTTGTGCCCACATGACATCCTGAATTGGAAAAACAGAAGGCACTCAGTATAAAAAAAAAAAGAAAAACACACTTTAGCAATAAATAGTTACCTTTGAATTTTTTTAACATTTGCTTAATGTCTCATCAAAATTTTTGCTGGAGAGTACTCAACTTTATTGTCCAAGAAATGTATTTCATGAATATATGATTTGATAATTTTTAGAAATATCTTGTGGTCCCTAAATTATACTCAAATTTCTTACATGGAAAACCTTATAACAGTACTTTTTATTTTTTAATTAATTAATTGATTAATTATTTTGAGACAGAGTCTCACTCTGTTGCCCTGGCTAGAGTGCCCTGGCATCAGCCTAGCTCACAGCAAGCTCAAACTCCTGGGCTCAAGGAATCCTTCTGCCTCAGCTTCCCAAGTAGCGGGGACTACAGGTATGCACCACCATGCCTGGCTAATTTTTTTCTATGTATTTTTTAGTTTTTCAGCTAATTTTCTTTCTATTTATAGTAGAGACGGGGTCTCACTCTTGCTCAGGCTGGTCTTGAACTCCTGAGGTCAAATGATCCAACCACTTCGGCCTCCCAGAGTGCTAGGATTACAGGTGTGAGCCACTGTGCCCAGCCAGTATTTTTTAATTTACTAAATTTCCTATCCTGAATTTTGGGTGAGATAGATCACCATCATTACCAGAAACTATAGTTATTAGAATGTAAATATGTGTTTATTTAAATATATTTTTAAATGATTATTTTTAAATGAATGAAATTATTTTTAATCATTTCTAAAGTTTTGAATAATTTTTCAATGATTGATTCTCACTTCAGAGGGTTTTGGAAGTCATTTGGACATAATTATAAAGTAAAAAGTATATCTATTTCTGTGTCTTTCTGTTTACCAAGGGGCTCAGCTATCTGAAAGTTGCATTCCCTTTAAGTATGTTTTATAATACAAATAAAACTCTAGCCAATAATTATAATATTTTCTTTGAAAAAAATACCCTTTCTCCTTTTAAAAATAGTCTGATAGGGGAAAAGACAATTTATATCTGATCCCCAGAACCTCAACAGATAAAAAGTTTCAGGAATTATGGTTTGTCAATGTATTTCTAAAGTATTTAGTTGGTTATCGTGCCGTTTCCTATGAAATCTATTTTGACTTTCCAACTCCACAGAAGTTTGGCTTCATTGTTCCTGTTCTTACCTGAAATATACTTCCTACCACCATAGATAGGGATTATGTCTCACTGGGCTTGCTTCCCAGGAATCGCTCTGTCTAGAATACAGTAAGTTATCACAAATATTTTCTGAACAGACACCCAAATTGGAAACATAAACTAGTCCATTATAAGGCTCAAATAACACCCCTGCCTCATTAAGTATATATTTCCCTTGAAGAACTGATATGCCTGGGTGAGATGAGCAGAATTTTGCACAGTAAGGTTGCTTTTAATTTGTCTAATACTATGACCATAATTATCTTATTGGTCCTTCATGGTTCCACCATTTTGAATCAGCTGTTATTTGGAGTTTTCTATCCTGACACAATTGCATTCATGCCTGTATTCAAACACTCATGGATATAATAAATTGCCTATCTGGTATACCTGGTGGAAAGTTACCCACCAGCATTCTCCCGTCCCCACATGTCATCAGGAAACACCTATCACTATCCCAGTTGACCCTCTTTTTGGAACATACTCTTCAACAAATTCTTCTCTATTTTGAAAGATAGGAGTCACCATCCTTTTTACTGTATCTAAGCAGTTTGAGTGAAAGGAGGAAAACTCTTGGGACAAAGTAATTATGTTGAATTGCATGGCTGTTCTAAACAGAACTAATTATAGTTCAATTAAATTTAATGCTCAAATAGAATTATCATTTAATTATTTCAATAATAAATACCAGTTGAAATATAAATGTGTGATTATTTTATATTAAAAATAGATTAGGTGTTACTTTTCAGAAATCAAAAGTGACTAAAAAAATATAAAGATTCTAGGATGATTCAGCCTTCTGAGAGTTAGTAATTGGTATATTTAGATTTCAAAAAAAATTTGATGTAAGTTGATCATGAAAAAAGGAACTCACTTGAATTGTAAGGTATATTAAATATATCTACACATGTTTAGATAAAGCTGTGATGCACACATTCAAGTTTCCCAAGTTCACCCAGCCAAAAAAAAAAAAAGTTTCCTAAAATAATAGTATTAAAAAGTTACCGGCAGTGAAGTTGAGTTTGGTTACCTTCCAGACCCCTTAACATTAAACACTGTTAAACTGAGCAAAATATATGAGGCAATTGTTTTCAGGCATTGGAGAAGAGGGAAACTCACACCATGAGCCCTGTATTGTCAATGTATTTGCCCAAAGTCTCCACCCACAGATAACTTCCTGACTGTGGGACAGGGAGGTATCTCACGAAGCACTGCTAAGCAGAAGGGGCAGAGCTCAGAGCTCTAGAGCATGACACTGAAAAGGAGAAAGCAGGTCAATGTTGAATTCTGATTAGGTGTTTTCTACAAGACCTTAGATAAAGTGTGAGCTGCACTGATTCAGAGGAGAAAATATGGGCTGAGCAGAGAGCAGTTGTTAGGGAGGTAAGAGTGGAATGGATATACTAAAGATCAACCAGTTTCTGGAGATATTGGAGTTCTGGCCCCGTCAGAATGGAAGGACCTCACTAATATCAGGTAATCCAGCTAACACACCAGAAAGAGCAAGCCTTTGGGGAAAAGCTCATGCCCTAGAATAAGGCCTACTGTAGCCTCACTCTAAGAAAATCTAAAAACAAGCCTGAACACATTCACTGAGAAAATAAAGTTCAGCTTCTGAGTCCTGCCAAATTTGAGGGCTGGGAACACTTTGGGATGGCACATATTTGCCTTAAAGTATAAAAGCAAGCCTGTACAAGTTCAAGATTACTCGCCAGTGCTTAAACTGCCTCCTGAAATAAACATCAATGCACGTAAGAGGAAAATAGCAGAAACTAGAGCCTCTGCAATGCCTTAGCTACTAGTGAAAAAAAAAAATTGAAAAGGTATTTAGATCTGGATTAAATGAGAAACAGACAAAAGCCAAAATTCCCAAATGTCTATTTTTGTTCCAAATATACTCAACTTCATTAGCTACAGATAAATGTTATGTTGGATTTTGGATAACATACTAAAAAAACTGTGCAATGTTAGTTAGACCTCATCTTTTACATAATCATTTACGATTTTGTGAAGACTTTACTGGTAAAGTACATTTACTAGACTTTAAAATTTTAGCAGAAAATTATTTCTTCTAAGTGTCTTTTGCCTACAATTTGTATAGCTTATTCCATTTGTGGTGATGCTTCAAGTAAGAGGTCACTTACTCTCCATATGGAGCCATAAGTGGGCTGACAAGATTTCTTGTTAAAAACAGTGATGAGAAATCATTATAAAATTTTTAAAAATTCATAAAATCAAAAATTTAATAAAAGAGTAAAATACGTTTTTCCAGATAAATACTTGTAATTAATCAGTAATAAATTAATGATAGATTGACATTATTCTTGTGTCATTTCACCTTCATGATATCCTAAATGAGTAAATAAATGAAAAAAAAAGAAACTATGGACATATAACAAGAGAAACTTAGTGAAGGCAAACTTATTAACATAAATGAGGAAGGTGGTTGTGATAAAAAGGATAAAGAGCTCGCAGAAATGACATCAGTAAAAACCTTCACATTAGGCCGGGCGCTGTGGCTCACGCCTGTAATCCTAGCTCTTGGGAGGCCGAGGCGGGCGGATTGCTCAAGGTCAGGAGTTCAAAACCAGCCTGAGCAAGAGCGAGACCCCGTCTCTACTATAAATAGAAAGAAATTAATTGGCCAACTGATATATATATATAAAATTAGCCGGGCATGGTGGCGCATGCCTGTAGTCCCAGCTACTCGGGAGGCTGAGGCAGAAGGATCGCTCGAGCCCAGGAGTTTGAGGTTACTGTGAGCTAGGCTGACGCCACGGCACTCACTCTAGCCTGGATATTTACCTGGAAAAAAAAAAAAAAGGAACCTGATGCTTGAATCTTCCCTAACATACTCTTGCCAAATAAATGCCTAACTGGAGTGAATAGCTTCAGTGACAGAAAGATCACTTCCTCATGACAAAGCTTATTTGGGGGCATCTCTGATTGTGAGCAGGGAACTGGAATCTATTTCTTTGTCACTACAGCTGCTGCTCCTCATCCTAACCCTTGCCAGTTGTCTAACCACCATGCTGGTTGGTTCTGCTGCCCAAGACATCGCCTCCCCTGATTAGCCCATCATCCCTCTGCTTCCAGCATCTCTAGCTTATTCCCACACCATGTGAAAATAGCTTTTTGGCTGACCATTGTTTTCAGTTCGGTTCTTTAGTTTTTCTTCTCTTTATTCCATTCTTTATGAAAATTTAAACATCATTTCCTTCCATTATTCTTACTACTATAGAGATTTTGATTTCCCCTTCCCAGTAGTAAATCATTAGGCACAATTTTCCATTTTATAGTAAGAAATGTTGTAACAAATGAAATAATGTTTCTGAAATGTTTTATGATATGCTAATGGTTGTTTATAAGTATTTAATTTTTATTTTATCTTTTTCCTTCATTCTCAAAATATTTTTGAAAAACTATGTCACTGGAACTCTGAGAGGTCCCAAGGGAACACTAATGAATAAGACAGATGTTGTCCCTGATGTTACAGAACTTACAGTTCGGTGGAAAAAAGTAGACAGCGAACACATAATCACACGATTGATCACACTTGTGATAACTAATGAGCTGGGCACAGCAGAGAAAGATCTAGTCGAGTCTGAAGGGTCACAATGGCTATTATCAGTCACATATATGTATATAAAATATTTGGAATGCCTTGCAACTTATATAAATTATTTTCAAAAGATACTGAAAGGAATTTTGGTATTCAATTGCATTAAGTAGAGTTAATGAAAAGCACAGTTTTATTTTTTATGTTTTACCTTTTTAAAAAATAAAATAGTAAAAAGAAAGTGAGTCATGAACATTGTCTTTTCAGAGAAATAATAACAGCAATGGGAAGAAATAAAATTACCATATGTGCCAGTACTATTCTAAGCTTGCCCTCACTCATATTCTGTCTTCCTCTCTCTCATTCCCACCTTTCTTTCTCTCTCTCTTTAACTCTCTGTAATTTCATTTAATTTAAATAATAAAATAAGTAGTATAATTTCCTTTATTGTTCAAACTGGCTAAGTAAGACTTTGAGACTGTTAGTAATTTGTTCAGGAAAGTCAAATCTGTAAGTGGCTTAGCCTAAAATTGAAATCCAATTCTCTCTGTTAAAAAATCTATTCTTTTCTGTGGTGGATTGTGTTTTTGCAAACATTTATTAAGTACTTACCTTGGACTAGGGACCATTTTAAACAAGAGGGAAATAAAAATGACTTGATGTGAGCCTTGATTGCAAGGTGGTGTCACAGATGGACACAGAAGTACAGGAGAGCAACATTTTCTAAAAGAGACGAAGAGTAGCACTGCCTAATTGCTTGGGTTAGAGGGTTCAAACACCACAGAAGAGGCTGGTCTTAAGATCAGTCTTGAATAAAAGTCAGTTTGCCCTCTAGAAATTAGCCTCATGTAAAAGATATTGCAGACAGGAGGAATAGAAAACATTGCAAAGTATAATTGGGGAATCATAAGAAGCCTTATATAACTCACAGAAGGCATTATTAGAAAACTTTCTAGAAAAAAAATATATGGTGAGCCAGAGAGCCAATATTCTTGTAAGTGATGATGGAGTTTTAGATAATTCAATTTAATTTAATTGCTTATAGATTCTCAATATGGGAAATAATTTAATATATTCTTAATTTTTATTGTAAATATTAAAGGAATCTGCTCTTTCGATTTCTTTCTTAATATGCGACTTATCTGAACTTTGGAAAATTTCCTCAATTGGATAGGAATTTACATCTGTTTTGAGGGAAAAGAAATAGATGGCTCAAAGTAATCGATTACACAAATTGAGGTTTCAGGTTTGCTTTTTCTGTCTATTTATTTATTAAATGGCTTTCAGAGAATTTGTTTGACATGAAATCAAAAGAGGTTTGTGGGAATTGTATTATCTATTTCATGACAATGCATAATAAGCTGCTGAATGATTAGTTACCTCTGCTGTTGAATAGTCAAGGTGAATTTGTGTTTATTTCACTGTCAGCAGAACACATCAACTTAGATATTCTTTGCATATTTTGACACTCCAAAAGGTTTTTTTGTTCCACAGATAACCTCTAAATGCTGTGTCACAATCTAATATTACTCATTTTTTTCTGGTTTGGCATATGTTCCCCTTAAAGGACATTTTTGTGAATACCAAAAACCAGTTTGAGCAACTGAAATCATTATTTGCTCCTATCTGTGCTTAGATCCATATTTAAGCCATCAACCTTTGATAATGAGCCACTTATTTCCAATGGAGACATTGTCCTTCTGTTTATAAAGACTAAAACAACAGGAATAAATACATGCTACATGGTAAAGAGGAGATTAAAATTAAATGGTGTCATTGACTGAATTGTGCCACCCCTAAAATTTATATGTTAAAGCTCTCACCCCAAATGTGACTGTATTTGGAGACAGGGCTTTTAAGCAGGGAATTATGGTTAAATGAAGTTGTCAGGGTGAGGCCCTAATCTAACAGGACCAGTGTTCAGTATCTATATAAGAAGAAGAAGAAGAAGAGATGGTAGAGATCTTGTTCTCTCCCTATGCACAAAGAGGAAAGGCCATGTGAAAACACAGTGAGAAAGTTGCTGTCTGCAAACTAGGAAAAGACCACTCGCCAGAAATGAACTCTGCTGGTACCTGTTCTTGTACGTCCTGCAGCTAGAACTGTGAGAAAATAAATTTCTGTTTTTTAAGCCATACTGGTATACTATTGTGACAGTCCTAGCAGAATAATGCAAATGTTAATTAGGCATTTTCGAGGACATGGGAATGAGAAAAACTTAGCCCTATGCACTTAAAGGGCTTCAATGCGGAAGCATGTGCATTGGCAGCTCTGTGCAGGTGGGCTTATAACGCATAGAATCTGTAAAGTGGGTTTAGCTCTGCAGAGCTAGTCTTTGTGTAACTACAACACAACCTGGAGTTGTGCTCCTCTAGACTGAGCATTAGTGGTTACTCTCTATATCCACCTTACCATTAATCTCTTGCCAAAGAGTCAACAGAAAACAAGTCCTAGGTGCAGTTTACACAACTGTTTTCCTGTTCAAGTTGCCAAGAATTTGGAATAATGAACTGACTTAATTTTATAGCATCAAAAATGTCACAGATAAGGGCATCAAAATGTCTACACTTACCAGCTAGCATATTATTTAAAGTAATTGATTTGGAAAATATTAGTCAAATCTTTGTATTACTACTTTTAGTGGTTTTGTAAAAGCCTGTTTATTTATCAATAAATTAGTAAATAATAACAGGTACTCACTGGATTTTGTGAGAAATTACATAAGGCAACTAGTATGGTATCTGATACATAATGAAAGTTCTACCAATGCTTGATATGAATTATTACAAGAAATACATGTACAATAATATATATTTTGGTGTATGTAGGAACATATATTTTTCTTCTGTTATAGTTATACTTCATCAGTTCTGTGTATTATTGTTATAAGAAATATTTTACTTAATTCAAATATTCTAATGGTGTTATATAAAGCACCACTCTGGAAAATGAACAGGAGATACATTTAGAAAAAAATAAAACACAGAAACCCTGAGGAGTATTTACTCAGTGTTTTAAATGTGCTACTCAAAGAAATCATGACATTGAATGACATTGAACTTTATGTTTCCAAATCCTATAAACAAAATAACCAGTTCCTGAAATATTATTAAATATAATTATCTTCATATTACATTAAAATTTTAGACTTAATTGAAAATTCTAAAAAATTGATTTTATAGACAAATAATTCTATAAATATGGCATTGCTGATTTTTTCCTCCAAAGCTATTGTTAGTAATTACAACCATGAAAATCTTAAAATATTTAATAGTTCATCTCATTTTGTTCTTAGATCAAATTTATAATGGGAGCCATTTTCTCCATATAAAAATGAGAAACTTATGAGTCTAAGAAAGTTCAAGTTTTTTGCCCAAGTTTGCTGGTAAGTGGCAAGGTTGTGAGGAAAATCCAGGACTGCCTAATTCCAAAGCCCATGGAATGTTCCAAAAGCAACATTTTATTGTTGCTAAAAATTTAGATTTGAAAAACTTCATATGATATGCAATTCCTTTTTTCCATATTATTTTAGATTGTTTTAATTCCTTTTTTGCATAACTGATACTGAATTATCTGTAAATAATTTCAATTGATAAGATGTCTGAAATGTAAGCAAAAAATTATAGTGTACTAAATATCAACATTATTTGTAATATATGATTATTCCCAAATATAAAATAAATCTCAACCGAGAAATCGTATTTTTTAAGAAAATAGGTCAGGGTAAGTAGTAGGGTTAATGTCTTCAGCTCTGATTAAGCTGAACTTTCTAACATCTGGAATTACAAGTTATGCACAAGTATAACATAAGTGAACTTTAGCACACCAAAATTATAAAGAAAAGTCAGAACCATTAATTTACTCAAGATTAAAGAATTTTTAGCAGAAATTTTCTTCTGTTCAGATAATTATTTCAATGTAATGTCAAAGATTCCAGATTTTACAAACATAGATAATTAAAGTAGATGATGCTAATACCATTAGACTTGGTTCTTTGGTGATTAGATAAAAAGTATTCCAAGAAATTCTCTTGTTCTAATCAATGGAAGAACATGCAAAAGGTGAAATAAATGTGGTATGATTTTACCTAGTTTACATGTGATTAACCTTTAAGAGAGAAAATACTGGTTCTAGTATTTGCTTTCAAATTAACAAGTGTTCATTTTTAAATCAAAGGAGTTTCTTTGTTAGCAATATGGATGAAACATGTATTTCAAATAAAATTATCTCTTCTGTGGCAAATAAGACCATAGAGTTTAAAAAGAGTTCCTAAAAATATACAAAAATAAATGAAAATATGTGAAACTATAAATGAGGTGAAAATTTCAGGATTCTAATAGAGTTGCTAGACAAAATACAGAAAACTCAGTTAAATTTGAACTTCAGTTAAACAATGAAGAATATTTTAGTATATATTATGGGATAAATTATACCTCCCCATACCATTCATACTCTGTCCTAACCCCAGTACCTCAGAGAATGTTACTGTATTTATTAAAGCAGTAATTTAGTTAAAATAGAAGTCATTAGGGTGAGCCTTTATCCAATACGACTGGTGTTCTTACAAAAAGAAGAAATTTCAACAGAAACGTGTGCAAAAAGAAGACCATGTGGAAACAGAGAGAAGACAGCTGTCTCTAAGCCAAGGAGAAAGGGCCTCAGAAGAATCCAGGACTGCTGTTGCCTTGTCTTGGTCATTTAGCCTCTAGAACTGTGAGGAAGTTTTTGTCGCCTAAGCCACTCAGTCTATAGTACTTTGTACAGCAGCCCTAACAAATAAGTACGGTATATTTTATTTGCTAAATTTGGCACTCCTAATTATGAAAAGTTGTCATTGCATACAGTAAAGATAATACGTACTTGCAAAGGACCAAGCTTGCGCTTTAGTTTCTAATTTATTGCCACTAATGTTAATGCTTGTCATCCTTTCTCCAAATTCTAATAATCCTTTCATGAAAAGGAGAACTCTGTTTTATATTTACTCATATTTTATGTTTAAATTACTTCTTAAAAAAATTCATGAACAAAATTCAACTATTGTTCCTATGTTTAATTGTTAAGTAAATGTAGCCCATACTCTCTGGACGTAAAATATAGTCTTTTAGAACCTTTCAACCCTAAAGTTCTGTGATTTTATGATATTGACATGAAGAAAAAAAAACAATTTTATTCATATATTTCTTTATTTATCATGTTGTTTCTTCTTTTCAAAACACTTTTTTCCTGCTTTTAATAGCAGATCATATTTGTCAAAGAAAAGAAAGTAGAGGGCAGAAGAAAATTGAATAAAAATTATTGTTAACTCCATCACCCCAAAAAAACCATTTTAATATGTTTTTGGTCATTTCCTTCTATTCATTTTCCTTTGAATATATTTTGTAAAACTTTATATTTGTACTAAGATATATATTATATATAATAATTTAATTAATTAATTTATTCATCATTTAAAATATATGTTCATATATTTATATATTATATAGATTATATTTTATTTATCATATATGGGTATGTATTTATTGGCGTAGGTATATATACCTCCTCAGATATCCTCCAACACCCTAGTACGCACACACATGCTATATGGAAGCATCTATATGGCTGACAAAATAACGTTTAGTGCTTTTACCTTCTCTAGTGGCCATGTGAATATACTTCTCAGATTTCCACTTGCAGGGAGAAAATTCATCATACACTACAGTATCTGCGCTTTCAAGCTCATTACTTTATGAGGCCACACTTCCTTCTGGTTACTTCCAGCTGCTGACTAAGCATGGTAAAAACACTAAAGCAGGACAATCCCTTGGGATCAGGACCCTCTAATGAGTGATTTTGGTTTAAGGACTCCTCAGTGGCCTTGCTGAATATTTCTTAGAACTGCGCTAAAACTAAGATGTTTCTAACAACCCCCCCTCCCTTCGTTCCTCCCTTCCTTCCTTCTTTTCCTCAGGGTCCCATTTTTCAGTGGACTTTGACTATTGTAGGAGTCACAGTTACACTATTGCTTCAGGGGCACAGGCCTATTCTTGGAAATACAACAGGGAAGAAGAGAAACAAGATCCTTATTCTAATTAGGAGGAGACAGACAATATATGCATAAGTACATATAAATGTACCAAAACATTTGATAAAAATATAAGCTATTGTGTTACTATAGTGAGTGACTGGGGAGCTATTATGGATTGGTTGGGTAAGAAAAACAGTCCTCAAAAAGGTGACATTCAGCTGGGCGTGGTGGCTCACGCCTGTAATCCTAGCACTCTGGGAGGCTGAGGCGGGCGGATCGTTTGAGCTCAGGAGTTTGAAACCAGCCTGAGCAAGAGCGGGACCCTGTCTCTACTATAAAAATAGACAGGAACTAATTGGCCAACTAATATGTATATATAGAAAATATTAGCCGGGCATGGTGGCACATGTCTGTAGTCCCAGCTACTGGGGAAGCTGAGGCAGGAGGATTGCTTGATCCCAGGAGTTTGAGGTTGCTGTGAGCTAGGCTGACGCCACAGCACTCTAGCCTGGGCAACAAAGTGAGAATCTATCTCAAAAAAAAAAAAAAAAAAAAAAATAGATGACATTCTAGGGATATTTAGGAATTAGCTAGCGTAGTCACTACATTAATAAAATAGAGTAGTATTTTTGGATGTAAACCAGGGTTATATGTCTGGATATGAGATGGAAATCTTTGGAGGATTTTAAGAAAGTTGGTTCCAGGATCAGACTTCTGTTTAAAAAGACTATTTTAGCTGATGAGAGATTATCAGAGCATCAGAGGCAAGAATAAAATAATTAGAAAGCTATTCCAACAGTTCAGAAAAAAATTAAGGTGATCTCAACTGTAGCAATGGACATGGTAAAAAATAGACTAGTTTGAGTCGTGAAGAAAACAGGCTAATGGTATAAAGATAGGGAATGAAGGAAAGAGAGATATCACAAACAACTCCTAGATGTGGAGTCTAACAGTGAAGTAGTTGGGGTACTGCTTGCAAAGATGGGGGGAAATACGGGAATCTATTTTAGACATATTTTTGCCTCTTATACTAAGAATATATCTGTGCTCAGGCACATGCTTTGTGGCAGGGCTAGACTGCTGCCCAGGCAGAAGGTAAATGCCAACAAAAGAACCTCCTGATGGTAGAGGTGATGCTTATTCATGCCCGGATGTGGCCAACATCACAGCAATCCGGTGTCCTCTGGCATTAGGAGCAGCCTCAGAGCTCAAGAGCACACAGGTAAATTGGCAGAAGGGCCTGGCACTGAAGCACATGTGTGAAATTGGCATTTCCGGAGACATTCCTGTTTGTGCAGCTTGCCCCACCCAACCAGTATAACTCAAGCTCAAATCTTCCAACCACAGGAAAGTCAGGCTACACATGGGGTAAGGACTTAGTGGTAGGAAAGAAGTGAACCCGTTTATTCATTGTGGCCCCTCCAGACATAATACATGTAGCCAATGGTACTTAATAAATAGTATTAAGTATATAGTAGTATTAAATAAACTACTACATAAGCTAGATCCCAGAGCACCTCCTCTCCCTAGTATATTGTGTTTCTAAAATGGGAATTTGCATTATAGTCATGTTAAAATAAATTTGTCAGCTATCAAAGAAGTAATTTATGACATACTCTTAGTAGTATGATGTAGGCATGGGCAAATTTAGCCACATGAAGTTCATGTCTACACACTCAACCACCAGCTGCACTAAATTGTTTGCATTGGTATCACCACATATGCATTTTCACTTAAATTAGCATAATCCAATGCTTCTTTAGGTGTTTTAAAAACGATCACACCACCGCGCCGTACTGAAAGAAATGTAGGCCCGAAGAAGACTGTCATAACCAGGCTATGCAGCTAATGGCAGCAGACATTTCCAAATCTTTCAGAATAGATCCCAGAAATGTCATGGCTAGAAGGCCATGTTAGTATGTCAGGCAAACGCATAATTCAAATACTGAATGTCTGTCAAAAGCCTCTGGATGAATGTCAATACAGCTGTTTAACTTTTAACAACGTGTAGTTCAATTAACTTAATGAAATGAAACTCCATGTTTAACCAAAGAAATGTAGTCAAAATCCTAGAATTGCTCATGTTCTTTGAGTCCCTTTCTTCCGTCAGGAGGTTCTTTCATTAATACTTACCCTCCGCCTGGGCAACAGTCTAGCCCTACCACAAACCGTGTGCCTGGGAATAAATATATTCTTAGTATATCAAGAGGCTAGAAATTTCAAAGAAACTAAAAAATTCAAGGCCTTGAACCTGTATAGAAAGTAAAATATCACTGCCAAGACTAAAGTAATTCAGAAGACTCTTCAAACTTAAGAGTTCAAATGAAATTTAAGACTTTATTATAATACTAAGAAAAGAAGTTTTATGTAATAGTGGATAAAGATATCCTGTTATTATTTGGGATTTTTTTGATAATTTTACTTATATTATATAAAATGTTTCCATTGTTATTGAATAACAATTATTTATACAAAATAAAAATAATATTTTAAAAAATAATTTGTTTTATGAAACCTAGGATTCAAAGAATGATAATTTTGGAATTAGCTATATTTATTGCCAAACTCCTGTGTGGTTTGGGGCAAGGGATTTCGTTTCTCTTACTTTTTGTTTCTTTCTGGATGGCTTATTTCTCAGAATTGTGCAAAGCAAGTGAATGAAATTAGTGAACTATGAAATATTGAACATGTACAATTAGAAAATAGCCTTTAAGTATCTACTTAATAAAGATTTCCAGTTATTAACATTATGGTAGTAGTTAGAAAGCAGTGCCATTTTCTTATTGACACTTTACTATTTAATAAAGTAATCTAAGCTATATTAGTACAAAATGTTTTCTATGGGATTTCATAAAGTGATTTCATTTTTAAATTAAAAAAATGTAGTCTGTAAGGCTTTTAACTTTTTCTGATATAGCACTTTGGCAAAACAGTTTATTTTCTCTTTTATATTGCCTTTCTCATTTTATATATTTCAAGCATTTCTTATATTCTCATATTAAAAACATGATTATAAAGGCTGTGTCATACTCAATTGCATGGATGTGTTATAACATGTATAAATATTGTCTTATCATTTGACAGTTATATTACTTTTAATTTTTACTCTTCTTGATAGTGCTACAATGAACATGGGAACACATAAATTTGTATGTGTGCTAATGTGTGTGCCTGTTCAATTTCTTGGAAAAAATTAACAGGCATTTTATTACTGTGTCAAAGGTATGAACATTTATAAGATTTTTATGCATTTTACCCAATTTCCAATAGTAAGTCTATTGTAGTTGACATTCCCACTAGTAGTATGAGAGGAGGCTCATTCAATGCACCTCCGTTGTGCCACTCTATGTTAACTGTGTCCTCTATTGACATCCTTGAAATTTTTCTTGATTTCAAAATGCAGTGTTCTACACTCTCTCGCTCATTTATGAGCATTATAGGAAGTATCATAGTAATAAATCATAATCCTATGCTCTGATACATGCCCGTTCTTTTTTGGAGATCTGATCTATTTTAAACTTTTCACACATCACCTTTTTCACTTTGCTTTGACTTCCAAGGTTTTCATTGGAATTCTCTGATCTCTTGAAATTGCCTCTTTTCTAGCTTATCTTTTGAAATGTCTCTCATATGTACAACTTTTTGCAGAGTTCCTTTGTTCAGGGTTACGTGGATTCATGTTTCGGTGTGACAGCACTTTCCCAGATAGCTACCATAATTCAATTCATTTTCATTTATTTGAAGCTTGCATATTATTTATACCTTGCTAATTCAGAAAAAAAATTATGTGTATTATTTTACTCCACAGGTAAAATAAAAACTTCAATATAAGAGTAAGAACAATTATAAAATAATGAACAGTTTGGGGGTATATATATATATATATATATATATATATATATTAGATAATCTAGGATTAAAAAATCTTTTATATCTGAGAATGACACTTAGCTTTGAATAATTTGCCAGTCTTAAATCTTCCAATTCACTGTGCAAATAGTTTCAGGACAGAAAACTACCAGAAATGTTGTGAATGATATTTCTTTAAATTAACTGCTTTCGTTGTGCTGCCCCCCAGGGGGAAGAAAAGTAAAAATTTCAATGGCTTTCCCTTATCCTACTACAGGAGTTGAAATTACTTTAACCTATTGTAAGACCTTTTATAATTTGATCTCATACAATATATCTAACTTAATTTGCAACACACAACCAGTACTCTAGTCTTGCCAATTTTCCCATTATCTCATGATATTGTAGAATTTTGTGCTTTTTAAATTTTTGCTTAATTTATCATTCATCCTGGAATTCCTCTCACCTCTACTTTCTTTTCCAACTCTTTTAATTTCAACATCTTCCTAGTTATCTTTTAAGCCTCACCATTTCTGCAGAAAATATTCTGCTATTAAAGTTTCCATTGATTCCTTTCTCCTATTTATTGATGTGTACATCATATATTCTTAATGATCTATGATTTTAGGATCTTAGTCGTGGGTATTTAATATTAGCAAGATAAGCATGGCCTCTGTTGTCTTAAATTAATATATTCTACTTGATATATGTATCATATATACTACATATAAATTTAAAATATAATAGCATTATAACCCATATTTAGAAACATAAATGGAAAGGACAGAGTAGTATGATGGCTTAGAACATGAACACCTAAACTACTTTTAGGGGCCATATAAACCTTTTTTTAACAAGCTGACTTTCTTTTAATAGCAATGGTTTTTGAGCTGAGGTCTATCAAAACTTCTGAATCTCTTCTGAATCTCTTCTGGTATTCAGGCATAGTTTGAACAAATGATAAGTGATTAATACTCATTTATAGTTTCTATGTTATAGAAATAAAAATACATATAGTTATATTTTAATTTACTTGAAAACTATAAAGACTTTTAAAACCACATTTCAGATAAAAGTGCTATTGGCACATTTAAAAAAAGGTGAGCTTCTGTGGAGCTAAATTTGTGAAATCTACAGGCTTTAAGTGGTGGTTCCCAGAGGAGTATTTTGTGAAAAGGAAGAATTATATATTAAAAGGAAAAGCACAACCTGATTCTCTGGAAGGATTTGTGTTTTGCCATTGGAAATGCAAAGTGCACATTTCAGTTTAATTTGGATCAATTAAGATACTAGAAGAATAATAAAGGTGATATTTGTGAAGAGTCCTGAGCTGGTTAATGGGTGACCAGAATGCTTAACAAATTGGTAAAAGAATGTCTGTCTAAGTTGGAAACAACCAAGTTTGAACTGACGAAACAAACAAAAAGCAATGAGAGAGAGCCAGACTAGTAGAATTGGGCAAGTAGACAGTAAGTGTAAAGAGTCTCAGGAATGACAATACCAATGAAGTGAATAAATAACCCAAATGGTTAAAGACTACTACCCAAAATTAGAACAAAAAAGATAGATGTGTTTCTAAATATATAATATCACAAAATACAGTTGACTCTGAAAAGACACAGCTTTGATCAATTTAAGAGATGTAGAATTATAATTAAGATAGATTAATCAAAATTATTCATATTTAGCTTTTGAAGAAGTAACCACATTTTATAAATTAATCAAGAAAATTTTTTAATTAATACATAACATTTTTGTATTTCAGAATATTACAGGGGTATAAATATTTTGGTTACATAGATTGCTTTTGTACTTCTTGAGTCAAAGTTATAAGTGTGTCCATCACACAGATATTGTACATTGTACCCGTTGAGTATGATTTCACTCATCCCACCCTCCCCCCTCCGATCTGCTTGATTTCCACTGAGTTTTACTTTCATCTGTGCACATGAATGCTGACCAGTTGGTTTCAATTTAATAGTGAGTACATGTAGTGTTTGTCTTTACATTCTTGAGATACTCCACTTAAAAGAATGGTCTCCACTTCCCTCCAGATGAAGGAAAAGGTATTAATTCATTTTCTTTATGGCTGAGCAGTACTCCATGTTATAAATATATATACACTACATTTTATTAATCCATTCATGAATTAATAGGCACTTGGGTTAATTCCACATCTTTGAATTGTGAATTGTTGCTATAGTAAACATTCAAGTGCAAGTGTCTTTTTGATAAAATGGCTTTTTTTCCTAATAATTAGTAGTGGGATTTCTGGATCAAATGGTAGATCTACTTTCAGCTCTTTGAGGAACCTCCATACTACTTTCCATAGAGTTTGTACTAGTTTGCAGTCCCACCAACAGTGCATTAAGTATTCCTATGTGTCCACATCCATGCCAGCATCTATACTTCTGGGACTTTTTGATAAAAGTCATTGTCAGTGGGATTAGCTCTTCATGGCTTTTGCCCACTGTTAGTGGGGTTATTTAATTTTTTTTCTTGATTATTTGCTTGAGTTCTTTGTAGATTCTGGTTCTTGAGCCTTTCTTGAATGTATAGCATGAAAATATTTTCTCCCATTTTGTAGACTGTCTATTGTTGTCTATTCACATTGTTGATTGTTTCCTTTGCTGTGAAGGTTTTTAATTTAAACAGGTCCCATTTATTTATTTTTGTTGTTGCTGTGATTGATACCAATCCATTGGTATCTTCTCCATAAGTTCTTTGCCTAGACCAATATCTAGAAGAATGTTTCCAAAATTTTCTTTTAGTATTCTATCTTAGGTTTAAATCAGATAACCATCTTTAATTAATCTTAGTGAGCGGTGAGAGATATGGATCCTGTTTTAATTTTCTACCTGTGGCTATGTAATTTTTCCAGCATATATCATTGAATAGGGATTCTTTCTTCCAGTGTATATTATTATCTGCTTTGTTAAAAATCAGATGGAAACATGTGGATGGTTTTATATCTGGGTTCTCTGTTCTGTTGCATTGGTCTATGGCTTGATTTTGGTGTCAGTATCCTGATATTTTGGTTACTATAGTCTTGTAGAATAGCTTGAAGTCTGGTAATGTGATGCCTCCAGATCTGTTTCTTTTGCTTAAGGTTGGCTTGGCTATTTGGGCTTTTTTGGGTTTCCAAATAAAGTATAGAATTATTTTTTCCAGATCTTTGAAAAATGATTTTGGCATTTTGATGGGGATTGCATTGAATCTGTAAATCAGTTTGGGTTATATGGACATTTTAACAATGTTGATTCTGCCAATCCATGAGCATGATGTTTTTCTATTTGTGTACATCATCTGAAATTTCCTTCTTCAGTAATTCATAATTCTGTTTGCAGAGATCTTTTACCTACTTAGATAAGTATATTCCTAGGCATTTTATTTTCTTTGTAGCTATTTTGAAAGGTATGGAATCTTTCATTTGATTCTCAGCTCAACTGTTCTTGGTGTATAGGAATGCTATTGATTTGTGTATATTGATTTTGTAAACTGAGACTTTGCTGAGAATTTTTTTTTTATCAATTCCTAGAGTCTCTTGGAAGACTCTTTGGGGTTTTTCTAGGTACAAGATCATATCATCAATAAAAAGCAATAGTTTGACGTCCTCTTTCCCCATTTAGATATCCTTAATTTCCTTCTTGCAAGATTGCTTTGGCTAGGACCTCCAGCACTATGTTGAACAGAAGTGGTTACAGTGGGCACACTTGTCTTCTTCCATTTGCATGGAATATATTTTTCCACTTCACCTTAAGTCTGAATGAGTCCTTGTGGATTAGATGTGTTTCCTGGAAACAGCAGATATTTGGCTTGCATTTTTTAATCCATTAAGCCAGCTGTGTCTCTTGAGTTGGAAGTTCTAGCCATTCATGTTTATTGAAGGAATTGGTAAGTGGGATGCATTTCTGCTCATCCTTTTGGGTAGAAATTTATTGTTTTAATTCTTGTGCTATAATTATATATGGTCTGAGAGCTTTAGCTTTTGGGTGTTTTTACACTGGTAAGTGTCTTTTGTGCTGTTTGATGTATAATGCAGCTCTGAATACTTCCTGCAGGGCTAGTCTGATCTTGAAAAATTCCATCAGTGTTTGCTTGTCTGAGAAAGTCTTTATTTCTTCCTGATATATATAAAGAAACTCAGTCTTTCAGAATACAAAATTCTAAGCTGGCCATTATTTTTGTTTAAGAAGACTGAAGATGGGTCCCCAATTCTTTCTGGCTTGTAAGGTCTCAGTTGAAAAGTCTGAACTTAGCCTGATGGGTTTTCCTTAGTTAGTTACCTGATGTTTTTGCCTTACAACTCGCAAGATTTTCTTCTTTATGTTACCTTTGGCCAGTCTGATGACTAGGTGTCATAGCTATTGTTTCTTTGCTATGAATCTCCTAGGTGTTCTTTGTGCTTTTTGTATCTGGATATATAAATTTCTAGCAAGACCAGTGAAGTTTTTCTCTTATGCCCTTAAATAGGTTTTCCAACCCTTTTTTTCTTCTTCACCCTCAGGGATGCTTATGATTGTTAGGTTTGGACTCTTTACATATAGGAAGATTTCTTGTAGGCTTTGTTCATACTCTTATTTGTCTGTTCTTTATCGTTGACTAGCTTGTTTAATTTAAAGGTGGTGTCTTCAAGCTCTGAGATTCTTTCTTCTGCCTGGTCTAGTCTATTCTTAAAACTTTCCGTTGTGTTTTGTATTTCCTTGAATTAATTTTTCATTTCCAGAAGTTCTATTTCTTTTTTCTTAAATAATTCAATTTCTTTAGTGAATTTTTCATTCATTTCCTGTATTGTTTTTGTGGCTTCTTTATGTTGTTTTCCATTTTCTCTTGTTTTTTGTTGAACTTCCTTATAATCCAAATTTGAAATTCTTTATCTGTTGTTTAGATATTTTAAATTTGGTTGGTATACATTGATAAAAAGTTGTTTTTCTTTTTGGAAGTGAACTTTCACTCTGATCTTTCATACTCTGGAGTTTTTTTGCTGATTCCTTCTCATCTGGCCTGTTGACTGAGTCCTCGGGATACTGGGCCCAGCTTGCAGTCCTGTCCCCATTCCCTAGAGGTCTTGCTAGGGAAAAGAGTGCTGGTCCTGAGTTGCCTTGGGATGTTCAAGCAGGTTTGATGATCCTCTCAGGTTTGCTTCTGTCTTGCTATCTTCACCTCTCCCCAGCTTATTCTCTGAAATGGGGGGTGGTACTTCTGAGTATGAATTAGTCATGCCCTGTTTGCTTGAATTGGACAATACCATGATGAGCTATAGGGTTGTTTTCCCTCTAATTGAGGTTTGTATGAAAGAACCAGGTCCTTAGATGTTATTTTGTACCTGTGGTAGAGTCTGGTCCGCCAGGCACAGTGCTTGAGTACCCCAAGTTTTAGGAGGGGCCCTGGAGTTCCCAGTAAGTTGCTTGATCTTCACCACCTCTGAGGTTGGGGGAGAAGCAAGGCAGTTTGTGGTTAGGTTGCAGGAGCCTGAGAAACTTTGCAAAATCTCAATGGGGCTCAGAAGTTGCTTTTCCCACTGCAGCTGCTGGTATGAACATCATGATAAGCTCTCCCAACTAGGAGAGCTGTTCATGGGGGAGAGGGTTAAACTTATAGTGCTGAGGCCCCAGGCTAAGATTTTTCTACCATTATCTACTGCCAGTTTTTCTGTGGGGAGCGGTGAAGGGCTCCACAAAATTGCCACTCCTTAGAGCCCCCCCACCCCCAGCACATTCCCATCAGGTCAATCAACATTTATCCCTCACCACCCAAGTCCAACTTTCAAACCTCTTCCCAGTCTGTGTGTCTGACCCACCAGGGTGTGTCTCTGCAGAACACTGGCACATAGAAAGTTCCAAAATTGTTCACCCTGCTCCACTTCAAATCCTCAGAGGGACAGGAGTAGGACCCACTATCTGTGGGGACCTCTTCCTGTAGTACACATCCACTGGAGAGAATCAGCTGCTAGGAAACATTTTTGCTCAAGCTGCTCTCCCTATGTAAAGAGTAGGGGGAGGGATCACAGCACTGCAGTCAGCCACAACACTTGAGTACAAATAGTTTGGTTGCTATGGAACCATGCACTAGGCTATTCCTCTGTGAATGCTACACATTTATCCAATGTGGCGGTTCTTCTGTACAGAAGATTGCACACTTCCAGATCTCCATTCCTCAGCATCCTACTATACTCTCCTGTTGGATATGTCTGCATCGGGTTCCTTACCACCTGAATCCAGCTCCCAGATTTCTCCCCTTTATCACTCTCAAGTTCAGTGTTCACCAGTGTCAGCTTGCTTATCTGAACCATGGGCATGTGGCCCTGCAAACTGCCAGTGAGCTGAAAGTTCCCAAATTGTACACCCCTGTTCACCACAATTCCTCAAGTGCAGAGGTGTGGGTCTCATTCTTTGTGAAGACCTCAGCCTGGGATGCTCACCTGCCAGAGAGAAGTGGCCATTCAAGAACTTCTTGGCTCAAACTATGTTCACAGTTATAATATGGAGGGTGGGTGGGACTGCTCCCAGTCATTGGTCATCCTGAGCTCAATCTGCTTTCTCACTTTCAGTGGATAGGTGGGTGTGGGGGAGGGAGTATCTGGGTGAGAAAAAGCCAGAAAGGGAAGGGGAATCCCCCTTTATTCTTTCACTGGGCTCTGAGCCTCTCTGGGTCTCTGGGTTTGATTTTTGCTGATATCTTCTCTTCTTTAACTTCCTTCTTCTCGACTTTGCAATTTTCTCTGTGGGTTCATCAGCAATCTCTGACATCTCTGTCTGTGGTCCATACCTGAGTTGTGAGTCTTGCCCCCTATCCTCTATCCAATATCCTACCTTCCTGTAGGAATGGCCTAACAAGGGATGTCTCTAGTCAGCCATCTTGCCAGAATCTCCCAGCATGAAATATTGACACTATTGAAAACTCTGGTTAAAAAGCATTCATGATTAACACCAAGCAGCCAGACATGGAAAATAGAAAGAAAAAAGCTATTGTGAATAATGAAAAATTTATAAAAGAAACTGAAACAATTTCACGAGATATTCTTGGAAAGATTAGTCAGTTTACATGTGCATCTGTCAGAATGTGGATTATATGAGAAGTTCATGTCATGTTTTCAAGAAAGTAAATGTCTTAGGTATACAAGGTTCAATTTTAAATTAATTGTCAAGATTTGGGGATTTGGGGATAGCAATAAATTGTGTGCACTCATACTAGAATATATAAAGACATTAAAACTCAATAATTAAAAGATAATAACACTACTAAAAATGATAAAAAAAATCTTAATAGATGTGTTTTCAAAGAAGATACACAAATGGTTCAAAAGCACATGAAAAGAAAATATGCTCAGTATCATTAGCTGTCAAAAAAATGCAAATCAAAACCACAGTGAGATTCTACTTCACATCCACCATGATGGCTATAATAAAAACATTTAATAAGTATATTTTTGATAATGATATGGAAAAAAAGGGAACCCTCACACAATATTAGTTAGGATGTAAAATGAGATATCCACATTGGAAGCCATTCTGGCAGTCCTCAAAAACTATATGACCCAGGATTTCACTCCTGGGCCATATACCCAAGAGAAATGAAAGCATGTTCAAGCAAAAGACTGAACGTGGATATCATAGCACCATCACTTATAATCAGGAGTCCTCAAACTTTTTAAACAAAAGGCCATTTCACTGTCCCTCAGACCACTGGAGGGCCGTTCGAAAGTGCGGCACACATTCCACACATGCGCACTGTGGGCCCGGGACGAGTTGGCTGCTATCAGGACAGGCAGCGGTGGCAAAAACACCCGGTGAGCCAGATAAATGTCCTTGGCAGGCTGCATGTGGCCAGTGGGCCGTAGTTTGAGGACCCCTGCTTACAATATCCGAAAGCGGAAACAAGCCAAGTGTCCATCAACCAGTGAAAGGATAAATAAAAATGGTATCCACACAATGGAATATTTGGCAATAAAATGAAATGAACAATGGAACAATGGAACAATGCAGATAAAGCTGAAAACAATATACTTAGTGAAAAAAGCTACTTACAAAGGACCACATATTACATTAATCCATTTATGTGAGATATCTAAAAAGGAAAATCTATAAATACACAGAGTAGGTTAGTGGTTGCCTAGGGTTGTGGAATGATGGTTAAGTGAAGTAGAGTTTATTTTGAGGGTAATGAAAATGTTCTAAATTGGTTTTGGTAATGAATGCACATGTCTATGAATGTATCAAAACCATCAAATTGTATAATTCAAATGGGTGAACTGTATGGTATGTGAATTATATCTCAACAAAGTTAAAAATTGTGTTTGCATGAATGAAACATTGACTTTTCCCTGTGACTATCACTAAATTATATCCCCTCAGCTTTGTAATTTAAAAATACACTTTAAATAAAACATGGCAGAAAATGGTAACTATTAAATCACCAATGATCATGTCACTAGTAAGGTTAAAAAGACTCTGCAGTAGGCCAGTTAGCTTAATCATAAGCAGAATGAAAAATGTCATGTTCAAAGCAGTATTTCAGACTGAATGAAGTAGTTAAGGTCTAGAAATGGATCATCTTATTCTTGTGAAATTCTCTATGAACTGAGAAATTATAATTAATTTTTTTGTATTTGCCCAAATTGAGATGATACTGAGATTCCATACTGAAAATCCATATCTTGAGATTTCAGTTATCACAAACCAAGGGCAATATTCTTGCAATGAAGCACACTGATGGTTTGCATGAAATTTTTTAAACAACTTTAATTCTAGTTGACAAATAAAAAACACTTCTAAAGTTTCTAGTTTCCAACTATTAGTTCTAAATATTTTATTTTAAAAATGTACAATGTTTCTGGTGTGGAGAATCATGATCATATTCAAGGTTGTTTTCAGCTGTTTCTGTTTTTGATGTGTCAAGTGAACAAATTGGGACCTTGTTAAGTGTCTAATAGAGTGTAGAATTTTCTTTCAATTGTGAATCAGTAAAATAATATGGTGAAGCATGTTCTTCATAACCTTAAGTCACTAACATTCTCTTATTTTTTAAAAAATAAAATTATTCTCTCCCTGTTATTTGTACTGTTTTAAGTAGCAGAGGACTCCAATTCTCATCACTTTATGGTTGGATAATTCTGTTAATCACAGATGAAAACAAGTACTTGCCATGTTTTTATTTCCCCCTCCTTTTTTTTTTGGTTGATTTGAAAGTTCTAGATACCACACCTATTCTTCTAGAAGTTTGTCCATATTTTTGATACACACACTTAAACTTTTATTTATTAAAATATTCTGGAATTAATCAGATTTGGAGTCTTTTCTCTTAGAGAATCAAGATATTTTAAATCATTTTTTATATTGCTGTCATCTATCAATATCTAATGATACCACTTGTAAATTCATACATATATAATTCTAGATACAATTTATTATTAACATTTAAACTTAAAAAGCATTTTATTTTTACCTTACTATATATTTTATTTTACTTTTTTTGCCATAATAATTCTTCTTAAATAAGATTTTGTAAAAGAAGACTAAGAAAACATATTCTAGGTTTTTTTAATCTAAAAATTTCTATATTTCACTTTTGTTCATGAGTGATAACTTAGATATACATTTATAAAATAGACTTTTTATATGTAGCACTTTGAGGCTATTTTATTATTTTCCATCAAATATTACCAATGCAGACATGATACAAATAGTCTCATTTTCATTCTATTGCTGGTAATTTGTCTTTAACCTCTTGTAGCTCTTAAAACTTTGTTAGTCTCCATGGTTTGCAGATTTACTATGGTGTGTCAGTGTATGTGCTTTTTAAATTCTTTTTTCCTTTCTTCAATTTTCTGCTCAACACTTGCAGGGTGTTCTCTTATAAGAAACCTTGAATTTTTTTCAATTATAGAAAACTATTTACTCACATAATTTTATACTGTTTAATTCTGCAATTCTTATTAGGTGAATATTGCAACATAAGCTCATCAGGAATCTCTTGACTTTATGTGTACATATATTTGTGCTGTATCTGGGGAGAATTCCTCACCTTGATCATTTGGGTACAAATTCTCTCATTTATAGTTACCATTTAGTTTATTTGTCTCAGATTTTTAAATTATTTAATTAGGTTATACTTAATTTTTGAGAACTATTTATAGTTTATTATTCCTCTTTATTTTCCCATAATTTTCTTGTGTCAAATCTGCATTTATTATTTCAGAGAGGTAATATATTTCTTTATCTTTCTGAGGTTTTGTTTGAAAATCTTGTTCAGATTGTTACATTAAATATTTTCTTTCAGTTTAAGTTCTATTTGTTGAACGCATTTTCTTACCACTTAGATCATTTACCTTCCTGAAGTTTTTGTCATGTTGGACTGTTCTCTTTTGCAAAATAATTATTACAAATAAATTTGAGACTTTAGTGGTTTCCTGTCACCTAGACAGTCTCGGTTCTCTAGAATTGGGATAAATTCGGCTTAATACTGAGTTCTCAATCACTTTTGTTTTATCATAAGGAAAAGTGCCTTGTTTAATTTTTTGGTGGAGTCTAATTGATCATAGCAGCTTAATGCCTTCCAAAGTATCCAACAAATGGATTTTAAAACTGCTTATGCATCTCTAGTGATGAGGTGCAGAGGTTCTTTGTAAGACAGAAAGACAAGATGTATCACTAACTTGTAGGCTTTAAAAAAAAAGCCGGGACATGAAGAACAACTCTGCCAACAAAGCATTGACATCCAGAGCATATAGATTATATTCTGTCTGAATGCTTTATTTTGCTTAGTATAAAGGCCAACAAAACAAAACAAAACAAAAGTATCTGGCTTTAAAAATATCTACATTCAGATATTAATCAGTTTATATTTGCTCTACACTGACCTAAGGGTACAGTTTTGGATTTAATATACGTTTCTTTCAACTATTTTAAATGCCAAAAAAGATAATATAAAACCTAAAGGTCTCTTGTGAAATGTTTACACAGTTTTTTGCCTGTCAGAAGAGAATAAAGAAAAATGTAGCAGCTAAATGTTGGATGGTGCAGTATAAAATGCTAATCTTTTATTTTTCAAGATAAAAATTGAAAGACATAGAATGTATTGAACAGCCACAGAATACATTTAGGAAAAAAAATCTCTAAATAGACGCTTTAAGGTTTACAGCATAGTTTAGTGCATGTGGAATTCTGATCTTCTCTCATAATTTGTAGGGTAGGAAGAAAAATGTTTGTGTAAGAAAACTGAAAACCAATAGACCATGCTTGTGTTTTGATTCGTAACTAGCACTGAATCCAAACTTTATGGAGGAAAATAATCTACCTAATTTCAATAATCAATGCCAAAATGAAACTACACAAAAATTATGATGTTATTATACTTTTGACATGACATGGGAAAAAATCATCAATCTCTTATTAAAATGTTCTAAAACATCAAAATGCATTCCAGCATATGCCTTAAAGTTCTTAGATCTGGTACTATCAATAAATGCATATAGTTCAATGCATATAGTCAATAAAAGACATAATGACAAAAGGAGAGAAGTTTAGCAAGACCACCAGAATGGAGGATTGGATTAATATACAAATATTACAGCACATTTTGGGGAGGCTGGATAAACAGGGGCATGGATGCTACTAGTAAGGACAAAATTTCCCTGGCAAGTGACATCAGTAGCCTCGCCTCTGACCTCTACTTCATGCATGAACTTTTAATTATTCTTCAATATTAGAGAGACATAAAACCATATTAATAAAATAGGAGTAAGTCTTAGAGATAAAAAATAAATTGGACATCCACGTACCACTATCCAGTTGAAAAGAACAAACATTATTTTAAAATCACTTTGCACACATATCCTATTCTCTTTCCATTTCAAAGTTAGCCTTAATGGAATTTTAGATTTTGCAGTTTTACTCACTATTTTGAAAGCTTTAATACCTAGGTTTGTATCATTAAAAAGTATAGCATTTAAAACATTTAAAATAATTTTGAAAGTCTTTGAGACTTCACAGAAATGGAATAAGACAACATTTGTTCTGTAATTTGCCTCCTTTCTTAATTTTGTTTCCAATGTTCATCCATGCAGCTGAATGCTATGTTAATTAGTCACCTTTCAGATGTACAGAGTTCTTTAGAATGACTATATTACTCTATCCATTACATTCTTGATGGCTATTTCTAGGTTATGTCCATTCAAACTGTGGGTTTGGATGTCTTTATATATGTCTTTGGATATGTATATATGGAGGAGTTACTCTTGATGTAAACCTAGGTCTGATTTGCTTGTTTACAGGATATTTGCATATTCAATTTTATCAGTTAATGCCAACTGGTTTCCTAACGTAGTTGTACAAATTAATATTCACATTTGTATGTGATTAGTAGGTGATGCCCTTGCTCCATATCCATGATAGTACATTATTATTATAGCATGGTAGTTTTTAATATTTATCAGTCTACTGCTTGTGAAATGGTGTTCATTCTATATTATTGTTTAACTTCATTGACCATGTGATTCATCTTTTTCCTTTTCTCTTCTTTGCCTTGCCTTTTAGTTTTTAGTTTAGTTTATGAAACATTTTTTGATTGTTTTCTCATTCTACTTTATTCCCATTAAAATATTTTTTGATTTTTTTTTCCTCATTCTATTTTATTCCCCTCTACTCATTTGGAAGTTACACACTTTATTTCTCTTCTTTTCATGGTTACTCTAGAAATCTTAATCTGCCAATTTAAAATATAAAACATTAATATTTATCAAAAACTCTATCGTCCTTCCAGGCATTGAAGAAATATTAGAACAATTGAATTACCCTACCTCTAATTTATAAAACTGTACTGTTATTAATTAGTTCTGTTATGTTTTATAAACTCTCAAACATTATTATTATTTGACACAGTTAATTAGAATACCCATATAGTTGCTATTTTCCTTATTCATCATCTTACATTTTTAGACCTTTCATTAAAATTATCATTATGTCTGAATCATACACCTTGGAATTTCCTATTCAAACTCTGAGATGACTATTGGGTTTTACCTTCTGAAAACATCCTTAGTTTAACCTTCATGTCTTCCTCATATTGAATGGCTTTTTTCTTTTAGTTTTTCCGCTAGTTTAGAAAATTTGAGTTGGCAGTCTTTGCATTTGTTGTGAGCTGATATTCACTGGAATTTTAGCAGTGAGACTTATTTCAGACCTGATTGTGAAGTAGGTTCTTGTACTTCTGAAAATGATGTGTTTTTTCAACTGCCAAAATTTGGGACACTGACTACCTAAGAAACTTTTAAACAGAATTTTGCCTTGATTTTCTTTTCCTTCCTCATCATTCCCCTAGTGTGAATTTGATTGCAAACTTGGGTTATGGTTATGACATTTCATAAGAATTTTTTTTCTTTTTTTCTCCCTCTACCATTGGCACAAGTGTCTTGAGACAGGCAAATTTTTCTCTTCTGAGCCCCCTGGGTAGGGATGAGGGAGTTGGCAAGTGATAAATAAGGGCTTTATTATTATTATTATTATTTTCCCCTGGGGCTAGTAATATAACAATTTAGGGATTCTAGCTTACCAGAAAACTAGGTTTTATCATCTGTGTCTTTTCTCCCAAAAGGATGTGGAAAGTGAAGCTGAAGATCACAGTTGGGAAAATAGCCTTGTGTTGACAACTGAGTTTATGGTTTATTTATTTCTGTGGGTCCACTTAGATTTTGGCCTTAGGATTTCATTTTCCTGATCATCACTAAAGTTAACATTTTTAAAATACATGATAATCCAGCATTTTTAACTGTTTCCCCAGAAGAGTTAATCAATTATTTATTAAATCAGCTGTAATTCTAGAAAGGTACATATTTCCATATTTTCATATACTTATATTTTAATAAGTTTATATCTTTCAAGAGGAATTTATATTTTCTAAACCTCAGTGGTAAAGAAATAGGGAAGATTATAAGGAAGTCATTATAAAAACCTGCAAATCTTGGGACTCATGTTTATTTTTCATGTTAAGAGGAATGCGTGGCAAAAATCACTAGATTTTTTAAATAAGTCTTCAGAAGACTTTTACACCACAAATTATGGAACTGTTCAATTTAGATCCAGGGCAAAAGTAGAGTTACTTTTCAATGCATGTCATAAGGTGGGATACAGAGTGGATGAGGAAGAATTTGCTTATCTTTGTCAGAACCCTTCAACCATTTGGCAATCATGTCAAGGCATGTCTCTTGCTACAATATAGAATTTCCGATGAAAAGTGGTATGAGTGAGTGTCACTCGCATGGTTTTGTGAGTGATACAAATAGACTCATGGGGTCTGGACCAGGAGGAAAACAGCACAAATTATATCAAGATGACTGAAACTGATGGACTGATTTAATGAACATCTAAAATACTCTTTGAGGTTCCAGAAATAGCAGGCAATAAATAGCCAAGGCCTAATTTGGGGATGTTATTCCAGTGTAGTCTTGTATAATCATAATTTATGCAAAAATAAACTATAATGTTATTATTTCATTAAACACTAACTGAAAACTGAATTATTGTAGCTAAGTTAGAATTAAATAAGACTGTAATTTTGGGGAAAAAAGAAGTGGATTGGAGGGATGTCAAAACAAAAATCATGTTTCTGCATTACTATATCTGGAAAGAGCATCTGTGCATTTCTCAGGTCCATGCAAGGAAAGACTGAGAAGACTATTTGAGAACCTGATATATGTGATTTTTTAATAGATATAGTTTTTTTTTCAATATGGAAATGGGGAAAAAAGAAAGAATGCAGAGTAACATGGCCCAAAAAGTTGACCAACTCAGACTTTTTATGATGTCATACCAATAGGTCAGCCTTCGGAAGTAGAGGGGAATATAGATTTGAATTTAGAATAATAAATGGAAGAACTACTGAGAAAAATAGGATTTATCTTGGGGGAAAGCTGAGCCAACTCAAGCATAGCGTAGCACATGTGGTGAGGCAGCATTGTGGCTGTAGGCTGTGGCCAGAAGGACTCTCAAGTTTCTTCTTATTTATATTTTTCTTTATTATTGTGTTGCTGACACTAGTTATGAAGACACTTCAAGCAACAAATCAGCAGGGAAAGAAGCAACTAATGAACTGATCTCATTAGTTTATTCCTGTTTTTCCACCATAAATAGGACTTACATTTTAAGTTGAGCAAATTGTTAGCATTCCTAAACTTTACCTAAATTCTAGTAGTACAGTGGCCAAACCAGGACAGGAAAGGTCATTTATGACACAGCTGAGTTATTTTATTTTACTATCAAGTGGCTGAAATCTCATTTTTGTATACTTAATTAGACTGAAGGGGAAGGAGAGGAATAAAGAATAAGGAGAAAAAATGAATATTTAGGATAATTTATTGATGGTTTTATGGTAGCATGATATATACACCAAAATGTATCTAGTCAATGGCCTATTGTTCTCACTTCTTACAACTACGTTTATATGCATAACTCATTTGCTTTTATTTGTTTACAGAATCTCTCTATACCTCTTTTCCACCAATTTTCTTTAAGATACTTGATACAATGATTTTGGAGCCACACATCTATTTGAATAGGTGCAAAATGTTTTCAAAATCCTTGCTTCATCATTTTCTTTTGGCCATAGGAAAATAGTGGAGAAAACAACAGCAAAAATTGGACACAAAAATCGCAATTATGAAATACTTATCAGTTTGAAGGCCTTGAGTTCAATTATCTCTGGGAAAGTTTCAATGCTCAAGGATTTACCTTGACATGAAGATTTTCTTTTCACAATCATCACTATTAACAGTATAGCTTTCAGCTTTATTGAAACAGTAGGGAAATTTGAGTCAGTTTATACTTTCCTCACTTTCAAAGAGAAATCAGTCAAATAACAGTCTTTCAGAGATAACGTTTTGTCAGCCTAGCACTGGAGAAAACAACAATGATGCTTCAGATACATATTTTTAAAAATGCACTATTTCAATTTTCAGACTAACTTAGGTTAGCTCTGAAACTTCAAGCAGAGTGGAAATAATCATAAGTCTCATTCTTACAGTAGACTGACTACCTTTTTAAGTTAAATGTGACAACTGTGTTCTCTGAATACCATTATTTACAGTCTATCCTGAAGTAGTACTGGAATATATGGTATTAAAAATAGATATGCTTATATTTAAATTAGATTTATATGTAGTATTGACATTTTACATTACAGAGAGATTTATATTCGCTTCATAAAAATATACTTTCCTTTTCTAAATGTTAGTCTTTAAATATTTTGTTGTTACACACAGAATCTATTTTTAGATCTTTCTAGAAAAAATATACTTATTTATAAAAGAAAAATATCTCAGATCTTAAAAACCACTAAGTTTTATTTCTTTCTGTCATTGATGTCCATTGACATTTGGTAAGTCACTGTGTTCCTGCTGGTCATCTGGCCATCAGCTCAGATGTTGCTGGTCACTACTCCAGGGGCAGAGTTAGTTATGCATCAGCACTTGCACTCACAATTGGAAAGTCATATACAGTCACTTTGCTACATCCACTTAGAAGGGGCCAAGAAATGCGTTTTACCAAGTACCTAGAAAGGGAAGAACCAGAAACATTTGCAGAACAGCACTTATGATGACTATAGCCCATTCTTCTGATCACCAAATATCTATGTTATGGTCTAAATGTTTATGTTTCCCCAAAATCCATGTGTTGAAATCCTAACCCCAAGGAGAGGGTATTAAAAGGTGAGAACTTTTGAAAGGTTTTTTGTAAGGCAGAGTCCTTATGAATGGGATTAGTGCTCTTATCAAAGAAACCCCAGAGAGCTTATTGGCCTCTCTAATCATGTGAAGACATAGCAGAAGGTCCTACTGATGAGACAGTCAGCCTTCACCAAACATTAAATCTTCCAGTGTCTTGGTCTTGGATTTCCCAGCCTCCAGAAGTGTGAGAAATACAATGATGTTATTTATAAGTTACCTATTTTATACTATTTTGTTATAGCAGACCAAAGAGACTAAGAAAGACTATTTGATTCACTCTGCTTTCTTCATATGCTACAGCAGTCCTCAACCTTTTTGGCAACTGGGGACCAATTTCATGGGAGACAATTTTTCCATGGACCACCAGGGTTCAGGAGCAGGGATGATTTTTAGGATGATTCAAGCTCATTACATTTATTGTACACTTTATTTATATAATTGTCACATTGTAATATATTATAAAATAATTATATGTCTCCCATAGTGCAGAATCTAATGCTGTTGCTGATCTGACAGGAGGCAGAGCTCAGGCATGATGTGAGTGATGGCGAGTGGCCGTAAATACAGATGAAGTTTCCCTTACTCACCTGCCGCTCACCTCCTGCTGTGCAGCCCAGGTCTTAAAAGGCCACAAACCAGTACTGGTCGATGGCCATGGGGTTTGGGACCACAGATACAATGTATGTTTACTTGGGCCTCAAATGAATAAGATGTTAAGCCCTAATTATCACAATATCAATCTAAAAACTGAGGATATACCAGTAATGCATGGTAGTCTTTGCATAAAAAGGTGATTTTTGAAATTTTCTATATCAGGACCAGAAACGGTTCTTTCTTTCTTTTTTTTTTTTTTATTTCGGCATATTATGGGGGTACAGAGGTTCTGATGTAGATGTTATCTGCGTTCACAGCCAAATATATAATGATGTAATAGATACTGTAAAACTGCAATCAATGCTAGGATTTAGAAAGGGGAAATGTAAGACATATATATAGCAATTTATATCAATTCTGTAATCACTGCTGGGCTAACTTTTTGATGTAGTCCTATCCTGGTAGTGAGAAATATTCTTTGAATATTTTCTGATTCTGTTCTGTGAGATTAGTCCCTTAGTCTAGCAGTCTTTGTAATTTGTTGCACCTCTTTCAGAGAACATAACATTGTTATTATCATCTGTTTCCATATCTGAAGTTCAAATTGGAATAATATATCCTTATTGAACATTGAGTGATATTCTCAGCCTGATTTCTTTCCAGAGAAAGTAATTTTAAGCCTTGGACATTCACTATCTCTCTCTGAGTAACTTATTCAGCTTCATAACAATTTTAGAGTAGGTAGTTCTGTGTGACAATAACTATAAGCACAGTTTTGTTTGGGACCTCTCTTTTACTTAATCACAGATAACTTGAGCATATAAAGCTTAAGTGGGCATATTACACTGTAAGGCCTTTTTCTGAAAAGTTTTGTCAACAACAGAGATTCTCTGGGAACCACATTAATTATTCAGAGAGTTTAATATTCAGCATAATGGTCCTCCATTTGATTTAAATCTTCTTCAAGATAAATTTCAACTGATATTTTTGCTTATGACATTCTCATTTTGATCTTCATTTCCTTAGGGTTGAGAAGTAATAGACTTTCCAACTTAGAAACTTCCCTATTTCTGCATTCTCTTTGTATACCCTTTTGTCCCTGTTTTTAAATGGTCTAATTATTTACTGAAGTCTTTTCTTAATATGCTAGCTTGTCAAATGCAGCTAATAGAATCCAACATTAGCTACTATCATTCTGATGTCCACCCTCTTTCCAGACCACTATGACATCCTTAACTGTATACTCTGAATTCCGCATTATTTCAGATGATTATTTAATCAAATATTTTATCACTGCATAGTATAGATCTCCATTCTTCAGTTCTTCACCCTATCCTTAAGACAGTGTCACATGTTTAAATAGATTTGTTTGTTTTGTTACAGCAATATCCCTCTTCTACTTCTGATTTCTGCATTATTTGAGCTAGACCAGATGATGCTGTAGTAACAATCAATCCCACATTTTAGTAATTCAAACAATAACTGTTCATATTTTGCTAATTCTACATGTCCATTATAGGTCAACAACTCTGGTCACTTGGAAACCAAGCCTAACAGAGGGCAAACACTTTGAATGTTATTAGTCATCATGCCACAGTGAAATAGGCCTCTGGAAGATCTCACTGGCAATTAAATCTTTTCTTGAGAAGTGGTATGTTTCATTCATGCTTATGAGTCTTTAGCTAGATCTTGTCATATGGTGTTTTCCACCTTCAAATGAGGCAGACCTTGAATTCTGATTTTGAGACAAGAAAGCAGGAGAACTGAAAACATTTGGTGGGCATCACTAATGTTTACTGTATATGTTTTCGTGATGGTCATTGAGGTAGATATCACACATAGGATTTTAAAAATATCAATGCAATATAAGCAACATAGAGACTACATGCAAAACCATTGTTTGAAGATGAAAGTTCTCCAACCCAGAAAGCCTAAGTGGGGAAAGTAGAGAATAACATAACTTCCAAATTTGTAAAATATTTCCAGTTAGATGACTGTGGAGAAAGAAGTCAGTGCTCTAATAAATTTTATGAGGTACTTACACATTAGGTAGTTCAGAAAACCCTACTAGGAACTGCAGAGCAGTATTTTCCACAATTTTAACACTGTGCCATCACTACTGTAGACTGTAAGCAAAAATGTATAAAAATGTTGGTCAAGACAGATACTATCAGCATGATGTTGGCCTGGGCTGATTTAAAAGGTTGAATGCAGCTACAAGCCATAGGTTATGCACTCTTGGCAGCACTATGTTCCAAACATTTATTAGTTTCCTTGGCATAGAAACTTACCCATTTTGTTTCAATTTATACTGAAGGCATTGAATTCAATTCAATAAATGTGCTACTCCATGTCTCTATATTTTTGGTCTAGTGGGGGGAGGGCTAGCCAATGTTGGCTAGCCAACATTAAACTATTCAAATAAATAAGACCTCCAAGTAGTTCAATGACTACTGTGGGAGTGGAGATAAACATGGACAAATGGATATTAATATATAAAATTTGAGTGGCACAAAATGGCCTGTGTATTCAGCAGGGAGTAATACGTTGAAGAAATAAGAAAATACTTTTTACAGAATGTACTTTTTGACAGTGGAATTGAGAAATAGAAATGATGTCAATACATAGAGGTAAGCCTAAGTATGGGGAAGGGAATCAAAGACAAGGAGGCAAAGAAGCACTGCAGAAGTGCGAGGAATAGTAAATAGGTGAGTTGGGCAGTGGAGAGGAGCCCAACTCACCTATTTACTATATTTGTATTTCTCTACATTTTGCTCCAAATGTTAATGTATATTATAAAATGTCATAGTAATTTTCTTTAAATATATATTACATAAAGAAATTGAATATTGATACCAAAACAGTAATTGAGGGAATAATATGCTGATTTCTATTCACAGTTAATTATTACTCAGAACAATTGAACTTATAGACAGTAAGAAAAGTATCAAAATTAATTTTTCCATAAATAAATATGATACATGTTATTTTTAATGACTACATGTAATAGGAATAGCATATCTACTTTTTTCATCAAAGAGTGAATGTTGTGGTTTAGCTTTCAAAACAACCAAAAAGCTAAATAAAAAAAGGATATGTACTGAAGTTGACTGAAGGTTTGTTTCTTCACATTATGCCTTGTGAAAATTTCAAACAAGAGTCATATCTATGTATTACTTGAAATTGTAAAACATGAATCATGAAGACTTTCTCACATTTCAACAAACCAAGTTTCAACCTTCTAACCTCTAATCAAAGTGTTGGATTACAACAAAAACCTTATGAACAATAGGGATAATATTTTAATACAAAATAATTTATTCTCATAGTATTGTAGTTAGATAAAACACATGCTTACCACATGCAAAATGTCCTATGTAGTTGCCTTCTTTTTAAGTGTTGGAGAATTGATTAGAAACATTTAAGAGATGAATCAGATAATACTCATAGTTCATTAAAATACATTTAAATGTGGTGATCATTGTACTTTTGTACTTTTGAACTGGGTATGGATTCAACTTTTTAATAGTAATCACTAAATGAGGAATTACACTAAACTAATCTCAAATGCCATACTAACCTTTAGTTTGCATACTTTGGAAAACATCAATCACAAGTTAAGACAGTCAACAAGTTAGGAAACAAAGAAATTCTTGTTGCATTACATGGAGCAAAGACAACTAAGTTCTAATTACTGTAACTGTGTGTGTGTGTGTGTGTGTGTGTGTGTGTGTGTGTGAGAGAGAGAGAGAGAGAGAGAGAGAGAGAGAGAGAGAGAAGAGAGAGTAAAAGAGAGAGGGAGAGAAAGAGAAAGTGCCTTTATATATGATTTGAATTTACATTCTTCTAATTATGAAGTCAATCAAAGTCCATTTTATTTTCTCTTTAGCTTTAGAGTTTGTCTTAGTCCATGTGTGCTGCCATAACAAAATATCTGAAACTGATTAATTTATAAATAATAGAAATTTACAAACTTATCCATAGAGATAGAACCTCACAGTTCTGGAGGCTGGGACACCCAAGATCAAGGTGCCAGCAGGTTCAGAGTCTGGTAAGCCCTCTTGCTGTGCTTTCCTGTGACAGAAGGCAGAAAGGGATAACAGTCTTAGACTAGTCCCTCCCAACCCTTTTATAAAGCACAATCCATTCATGAGGTGGGAGTCCCCAATGAGTTAATCACTTTCCTAAAGGCTTTACTTCTTAATGCTAACCACAATTCAGATTAAGTTTTAACATGAATTTTGAAGGGGACACATTCAAATCATAGCACAGTTCTTCCAAAAAGAGAGAGAGAGGGAAAAAAAAGACCTATTTTTCTTCTGAAAGCTGTAACTACAATCTCATTGGACCAGAATTTTGTAAACTTTAATTTCAAGAACTTGAAGCCAAGCAAAAACAAGAGTTGTAGACCTTACTAATGAAGAAGATAGCATCATATCATGGTCACTTCTGTGGCCACTGGCATAATTGGATATCATAGCCTCATTTCTGTTAGGCTTGTGGAAGGACAATTGAATATAAACCATAAGTTTCTGTACTAATCCAAGCATGTTTTAAATATAACCATGGTAAACAGTGTCCTTTGCTCTGTATTTGGATTGCTGTGGAACAATGTAAATGGAACGAAAGTATCTGCCATTCATATGAATCATGAGGCTTTTTGTCCACACACATATTCCTAGAAGCATAATATTTACAACTCTGTAAGATAAACCTGTGTAAGGAATTTAAGTGGTAGCAAAGCAATAGAAAGTAAGTGTGATTTTAAGGATATATGTCATTAGGGAACATTTATGAAAGTTTTTATAAAATTAAAGAAAAAATTTCTCTCCAACTAAAGAATATTATGTGATTAAATATGTGGTGTGGCTCTTCCATTTTCTGCATATTTCATTGTGGGTATTTCAAGTTCAGCATATTATTAATACAGCAATCAATATAAAGTCTATTTATTAAAATATATATGACAAAACAACTGATAAGGTTTCATAATAAAAACTACCTCAAATTTTATTGAATACTTACTATGCACTAGTCTGTATGCTAAACCTTATGCATGATTTTACTAACATCTCATGATGAAAGCATGAGATATGTATCTTTCATCGTCATCCCTGTCATCATCATCACCATTTTACAAATGAAGAACCTGATATTAGAAAATTTAACCACTTATCTAATGTTACACAATGAATATATGAAACATAATATTAATAAGTGATCATATAGGTACATAATTTAAAGTTTAATGTCTTTAGCATTATTAATACTTTAACATTTGAACTCTAAAGTGCAAACTCTTTAATCTGTGGAATAATTTTTGATTTTGTTTGTCTCCTTCATAATATCTTATATCACTCAAGGTATCTTACTATCTGTATACAATACACATTCAACAATGGCCTGTTAATCGTTATATATTCAAAATTGTATGAAAACTTGAATCTGTTACAACCAGTATGGTATTAGTTATATACTTTTGCCCTTTTTTTTGTATGGAGGGCAATTTTAAGATATAGTTTATTATTTAAAACTTTTTTTATATAATTTTATTTTATTTTTCGCAAATTCTGTGGGTACAAATATTGTTAGGGTTACATTTCTTGTCCCTACCCCCCTCCCCACCCTGCTCTGCCACAGCTTCAAGTGTGTCCAGTCTTCAAGTGTTGCGCCCTGCCCCCACCATGAAAGTGCGTACCCTTCCCATTCTGCCCCCTTCCACCTGTTCACCTCCCATTAAAACATTTTTTTTTTTAGACATTTTGATTACAGTGTGTTTCTTTGTCTCTCCCTAAAAAGGGATAGAGGTAATCCCTTCTCCCCTACAATGCTCATCACATCCTTAAGATGCGGGTCTCTCCCCCAGATCCCTGTTGAACACTACAATTATTTGACCACCATAGTTTTAGGCTGTCAGTACCAATTTGATGGCGAGTAGGTGTGTAGCCCATTTTCCAGGTCTTGTGTCGTCTCGCTTTGTATTACAGGCTTAAGCTTAATCCAGGATAGCATAAACGGTGATAGTTCACTATTGTTTCTTAGAATTGAGTAATATTCCATTGTGAGTATATACCACATTCTAGTTATCCATTCACGAATTGACAGGCACTTGGGGAGTTTCCATGTCTGTGCAATAGTGAATTGTGCTGCTATAAACATTCGGGTGCAGATGTCTTTATAATAGAGTGACTTATGTTCTTTTGGATAGATGCCCAACAATGTTATTGCTGGGTCAAATGGTATTTCTATTTCTAGTTGTTTGAGGTATTTCCAAATTCTTTTCCACAAAGGTTGCAATAATTTGCAGTCCCACCAGCAGTGTAAGAGTGTTCCTGTCTCTCCGCATCCTCGCCAGCATTTGTTGTTTTGGGATTTCTTGATACAGGCCATTCTCACTAGGGTTAGGTGTATCTCATTGTGGTTTTGATTTGCATTTCTCTAATGATTAGAGATGTTGAACATTTTTTTATATGTTTGCAGGCCATTATTCTGTCTTCTTTGGAGAAGTTTCTGTTCATTTCCATTGTCCATTTCTTGATGGGGTTCATTTTTTCTTGTTTATTCTTTTAAGTTCTAGATAGATTCTTGTTATTAGACCTTTATCGGAAGTGTAGACAGAAAATATTTTCTCTCACTCTGTGGGGTGTCTATTTGCTCTAATGATCGTTTCCTTGGCAGTGCAGAAACTTTTTAATTTGATCAGATCCCATTTGTTTATTTTTGATGTGGCAGTGATTGCCTTGGGGGGTCTTCCTCATAAATTCTTTGCCTAGACCAATATCTGATAGGGTTTTCTCAACATCTTCTTCTAAGATTCTTAAAGTTTCATGTCTTAGGTTTTGGTCTGTTATCCATCTTGAGTGAATTTTTGTGAGGGGTGAGAGGTTGGCATCCTGATTTGCTCTTCTGCATATTGCTAACCAGTTTTCCCAGAACCATTTATTGAAGAGAGAATCTTTTCCCCCTAGTATATTTTTGTCTGCTTTATCAAAGATTAGGTTACTGTATACAGATGGTTTGATCTCTGGAATCTCAGATGTATTCCAGATATCAGATGTTTCCGTTCTTGTGCCAATACCAGGCAGATTTTACTATTATTGCCTTATAGTACAGATTAAAGTCAGAAAGACTGATCCCTCCCAGTTTGTTCTTCTTACTTAAGATTGCTTTGGCTATGCATGGTTTTCTCTGGTTCCATACAAAGCGAAGGATTATTTTTCTAGATCTGTAAAGAATGCTGGTGGTATTTTGATGGGAATTGCATTGATTCTGTAGATCACCTTAGGTAATATTGACATTTTAACAATATTGATTCTTCCTAGCCATGAGCATGGTAGATTTTTCCATCTGTTTAAATCATCTGCAATTTCTTTTTTTAGTGTTTCATAGTTCTCCTTAAATAAATCTTTCGTATTTCTCATTAGATATACTCCTAGATATTTAATTTTCTTTGGAGCTATAGTAAAGGGTATTGCGTTTTTTATTTGAGTTTCTGCTTGATGGTTTTTGGCCTATATGAATACTTCTGATTTGTGTATATTGACTTTAAACCTTGAAACTTTACTAAATTCATTTATCAGATCTAGGAGTCTCTTGGATGAGTCCATGGGGTTTTCTAGATATAATATCTTGTCATTGGCAAACAGTGAGAGTTTGATCTCTTCTGACCCAACTTGGATGCCCTTAATACCCCTCTCATGCCTAATTGCTATAGCTAAGACTTTGAGCACTATCATGAATAGGAGGGGAGAAAGTGGGCATCCTTGTCTAGTTCCGGTTCGAAGCGGGAATGATTTCAATTTTTCCCCATTTAGAATGATGTTAGCTGTATTTTTGTCATAGATGGATTTGATAAATTTAAGGTATGGGCCATCTATGCCTATTTTGTTAAGGGTTTTTATCATAAAGGTATGTTGGACTTTATCAAATGCTTTTTCTGCATCTATTGACAGAATCATATGCTCTTTGTTCTTGGCTTTATTTATAAAGTGGATTGCATTTATAGACTTGCGTATGTTGAGCCAGCCTTGCATGCCAGGAATAAACCCCACTTGGTCATGGTGAATTATTTTTGTGATGTGCTGCTGAATTCTATTTGCTAAAATTTTGTTTAGGATTTTTGCAACTATATTCATGAGGGATATTGGTCTATAATTTTCTTTTTTTGTTGCATCCTTTCCTGGCTTTGGTATCAAGGTGATATTGGCTTTGTAGAATGAGTTAGGAAGGGTACCATTCTTCTCAATGGTGTGGAATAGTTTCTGTAGTATAGGTATTAGTTCATTCTTGAATGTTTGGTAGAACTCTTGGGTATAGCCATCTGGCCCGGGACTTTTCCATTTGGGAAGGTTTTTAATTACTGCTTCAATTTCTGAACTTGTGATTGGTCTGTTCAGGAACTCACTTTCCTCCTGGGTGAACTTAGGGAGGTTGTGTGATTCCAGGAATCTGTCCATTTCATCTTCATTCTGTAGTTTTGGGGCATATAGATTTCTATAGTAGTCAAACATAATGTTTTGTATTTCTGTGGAGTCTGTTGTGATCTCTCTTTTTTCATTTCTTATTGAGGTTATTAGAGTCCTTTCCCTTTGAGTTCTTTTCAGCCTAGCCAGAGGGCTGTCAATTTTGTTGATCTTTTCAAATAACCAGCTTCTCATTTTGTTGATCTTCCATATAGTTCTCTTATTCTCCATTTCATTTAGTTGAGCTTTGATCTTAGATATTTCTTTTCTTCTGCTAGGGTTGGAATTGGTTTGCTCTTTTTTTTCCAATTCCTTGAGTCTATTCATTAGGTTGTCAGTGTCTAATCTTTCTGTTTTTTGGATGTGAGCATTTATTGCTATTAATTTTCCTCTCAGATATGCTTTTGCTATATCCCAAAGGTTTTGGTAAGATGTGGCTCCGTTGTCGGTTTGTTCGAAGAAATTCTTGATTTCCCTCTGAATTTCTTCCTTGACCCAATAGTCATTCAACAGTAGGTCGTTTAGTTTCCATGACATAGTGATGTGTTGTGTATTTCTGTTAGAGTTGAATTCTAATTTTATACCACTATGGTCAGGAGAAGACACAAGGTATAATTTTTATTTTCTTGAATTTTTTGAGATCTGCTTTGCGGCCTAGTATGTGATCAATTTTTGAGAAGGATCCATGGACTGCTGAGAAGAATGTAAATTCAACTTTATTTGGGTGAAATGTTCTGTATAGATCTGTCAGACCTTTTTGTTCAATATCTTTGTTTAGGTCCCTTATTTCTTTACTTAATTTCTGTTTGGAGGATCTATCCAGTTCATTTAGTGGTGTATTGAAGTCCCCTGCTTCTATGGCAGTATTGTTTAGGGTAGTATTTAGCTCCGATAAGGTTTGCTTTATGTAATTGAGTGGTCCTGCATTGGGAGCATAAATATTAAGAATTGTTAGTTCTTCTTATTGGATCTTCTCTTTCACCATTATGAAGTGGCCTTCTTTATCCTTTTTAACTTTTGTTAATTTAAAACTAATGTTGCCTGCAAATAATATAGCAACCCCTGCTTTCTTTTGACTTTTGTTTTCCTGGATGATAGTTTTCCATCCCTTGATCTTCAGCTAGGAGGCATCTTTATGGTTTAAATGTGTTTCCTGTAGACAGCAAATACTAGGCTTGTGGAATTTTATCCACTCTGCCAGCCTATGTCTCTTCAGAGGACAGTTTAAACAATTTACGTTTATTGAGAGGATTGAAATTGGAGGAAGATTTCCATTCATATTGATAGGTGAAGTCCTGTTGCTTTCACTTAGAGATTGAGTCATCATGAAGTTCGAGATCTAGACTTTAATTCTTTGTGAATTTCATTTTGAGGAGTGTCTATTGCCCTGTTCACTTTGGAAGGCAGGTCTGAGAATTTCCTGTAGTGCTGGTCTGATCTTTGCATATTCCTTCAGCGATTGCTTGTCTGAGAAGGATTTTATTTCACCCTCATAGATGAAACTTAATTTTGCCAGATAAAGTATTCTAGGTTGGGCTTTGTTCTGTTTGAGAAGATTAAGGATAGGCACTCACTCCCTCCTGGCTTGTAAGGTTTCAGATGAGAAGTCTGCGGTTAGTCTGATAGGCTTTCCTTTGTAGGTTATTTGTTGTTTACGCCTTGCTGTACAGAGGATTTCTTCTCTCACATTTACTTTGGTCAGCTTAATAACCACATTACGAGGCGATTGCCTATTCACATTGTGTCTCCCAGGAGTTCTGTGAGCTTCTTGAATTTGGATATCCAGATTTCTAGCTAGGCCCAGCATATTTTACTCCAGTATGCCGTAGAATAAGTTTTCCAACCCTTGTGAATGTTCCTCTTTCCTTTCTGGAATGCCAATCATTCTGAGGTTTGACTTTTTTACATAATCCCATACTTCCTGTAAGCTTTGATCTTGTCTCTTGTTTCTGTGCACCCTTTCTTCCTCTGATTTGTTTAGCGTGTAGGTATAATCTTCAGGCTCTGAGATTCTTTCCTTAGCATGATATATCCTGTTTTTGAGGCTTTCCACTGTGTTGTGGAGTTTCTTGAATGTTTCCTTCATTGTTAGAATTTCTGCTTGGTTTCTCTGAATTACTTCTATATCTTTGAAGAATTTTTCATTCATTTCCTGGATTGTTCTTGTGGTTTCTCTCTGTTGGGATTCTATTTTGTCTTCAATTCCATTGAGCTTTCTAACAATCCATATTCGGAATTCTTCCTCTGTTAGTTTAATCATATCATGTAAGTTGGTGTCTGTTGGTGGAGAATGATTATTTTCTTTTGGAGGTGACTTTTCTCTCTGATATTTCATGGTTCCTGATGTTTTTCGCTGGTTCTTCCTCATCTGGATACTTTGTTGAGGATCAGAGGTGCTGGAAGTCAATTATAAGCTGTGTACTTGGGTTCCAAAGGAATGATCCTTGGAAGACCTGGGGAGGATGTGTTCTGGTCATGTATCACCTTTCCCAAGGGTTCTTCAAGTCTTCAGGACTAGCAGTTTCCTTTGCTTCTCTGCCTTGCTACTACAGACTCTACTCTCTGGGCACAGAACGCCAACCACTGAGTGAAGCAAGATACCACTCAGGTTCAAACTTGTGAGATAGCTGCCGAACAAAGCACCAATCTCAAATTTCCACCCTTATAAATTCAGCTTTCAAGGCCACCTGCCCAGTTAGGGCAGGGGGGAAGACTGAGTTTACTACCAGGGCCACCCCCCCCCCAGTGTTTTCATGCTAAGGAGTGGCTCGGTGGAGCGGGGAAGCAGCTGCTGGGTTCGGACCCTCTCCCACTTCCTTCTGCTTCAGCAGAGCACTGGGAGCTCAACAAGTTGCCTTCTCCAGAGGCCTGAACAGATCAGCTAGTTTAGGGTAGAAGAGGTTCCAGGGAAACACTTGAGCACTGCCCACCATAGCGTCTCCAAGCTTCAGGGCAGTGTGGCGGAGCAGGAAGTGGCTTCAGGGTTTGGACCCTTTCTTTTCCCGCTACTGGTTCAGTGGGGTTCTGGCGGTTAAGAGAGGTGCCTTCTCCTGCCATTCGAAGAGTTTGTCTAGTTTAGGGTAGTAGGGATGCCTGGCAAACTTCTCCAGTGCGGTCCTCCACAACTTCTCTAAGCTGCGGGGATAGAGTAGCGGGGCAGGAGAGCAGTTACAGAGCTGGGCCCCTCTCCCCTCCCACTACCACTTCAGAGGTGCTGTGGGCTTGACAGGCTGCCCGCTCCTGAAGCAGGAACAGATCAGCTAGTTTGGGGCCCTGGAGAAGCCCAGAAAACACCTCCCGAGCTGATTTGCATGGCGTCTCCAAGCTGCAGGAGCTGGGTGGTGGAGCGGGAGAGCATGCACAGAGCTGGGCCCCTCTCCCTACCCACTACCACCTCAACCACCTCAGTGGCACTGTGGGCTCGATAGGCTGTCCTCTCCTGAAGCAGGAACAGTTCAGCTGGCCTTTGGCCCTGAGGAAGCCAGGAGAACGCCTCCCGCAGGGCTCCGCGTGGAATTTCCAAGCCTCAGGGGCTGGGCAGTGGAGCGAGGGAGCAGGGAAGCGAGCACAAAGCTGGACCCTTCTACCCACCCACTACTGCTTCAACAGGGCTGTGAGCTCAACAGGCTGCCACCCCGAAGCAGGAACAGTTCAGCTGGCCTGGGGCCCCGAGGAAGCCGGGAGAACATCTCCTGTGCTTCGCATGGAGTCTCCAAGCCATGGGGGTTGGGCAGCAGAGTGGCAGAGGGGGGGAGCAGGCACAGAGCTGGGCCCTTCTCCCCACCCACCACCACTTCAGTGGTGCTTTGGGCTTGGCAGGCTGTCCTCTCTTGAAGCAGGAAAAATTCAGCTGGTTTGGTATAGTGGGGAAGCCCGGAGAACATCTCCTGCTCCATGCGGAATCTCCAAGCCGCAGGGGCTGGCAGCGGGGCTAAGGAGCAGGGGCTGGGTTCACACCCTTCCTGTGCTCCCCACTGCTTCGGCAGGGCGCTGTGTAGAATTCTAAATGCTGCCTGCTCCAGACTCCCCTCCAAACCGCTCGTCTGCCCACGCTGCCACCTCCCATCAACCTCAGGCAGTTCCCTACCTAGGAGGGCGTGGGGACCAGTGGGGAAGGATCATCTCCCTGTGTGGGGGAAAAGGGTGCCTCCTCTGGCCAGCCTGTGGGGCGGCTGGTGCATGGGCGGGCTCCCTCCCCACTACACCTCCGACTCCCTGGGTTTTATGAAAGAATTTCGGTTCACCTTTAATTGTTGTCCATGATTTCCATATCCCAGTGTCTCTTTGCAGTCCTGCAAATCTGCTCCAGAGCAGGTGCAGATGGCCCGTGTGTGGTCGTCTGTCCTCTTCACCCCTCACCCAGAGAGCCGAGAGTCAAGTGGTCAGCCCTAATCAGCCATTTCTCCCATCTATTATTTAAAACCTTAAAAAATTTGCTTATTTTATGTTGTAAATGGTATGGCAACAATATTTAAGAGAAATATTGAACAAAATCTATCCAAAGAAACTGATACTTCCTCTCTTTTTGTGTATCCTATGGGAATGGTTAGTTCATGATGTATGAAGTAACATACATCATGAACTAACCATTCATACATCATGTATGGTATGTACGTGAGTATGTAGCCTAACCCATGCAACTATATATTGGAAACCAGAAGTTGTATCATGGTCACTACACATTCTTATGCATTGAAATGTAGTCATTTTCTTTCTTTTTAATTTTGATACCAACATTCACTAACACTGTACATCATAGATATGAACTAAAGTAGGAAGGAGATACAGAAAGACAACAAAACCAAAAAGCAGCTGTATTTTATCAAAATATTTTAAAAATTATTAAAGCCAAAACACTACATTTAACATAGCTTTTAAATTTGATTTCAATAAAAAGTACATATTCAATAAAAAGTATATTTCAATAAAAAGTATATCTTATCATTTAAATATTAATCATGTATAAATTCTCCTATAATTCTTCTTCAATTTCAAAAGAACAATGAAAACACAATGAATATTTTATATTTTTTCGACTAATTATTACAATGAATTCTTTGTCATATAAATATTTTATTGTGAAAAGTAATAATTTTGCTGCTTAATAAATGGGATAATCACAGAGGTTCTTAGGCAACTTAAATCATTTGTGACAGTTTACATTTCAATGTAGTAACTTTTTAAATATATGCAACTTCATTATATGTACTTCAGTCAAAGTTTCTAGAAAAATTTGAATTACTGACTCTTAGACCAACACGCTATGCATGATTTTGAGTTGGTCCCTTTAAAATGATGTGTTAAACATAAGGATGTATTGGATGTTATGTATAGTCAGCAAATACGGAATACTTGTCTTTCTTTTAGTGTGTCGAGGCTCTAACCCACTTCCCCCACAAACTGGATGCTGTGTGGAAATTTTCATGTTATCAGTAATGATAACAAATGAGATGTAAATTGTGCTGTGGCCAGTATTTATTTATTTTATTTTATCCTCGCAGCAGCCTTGTGACATGACTGTTATCTCCCTTTTTAAAATAAGAAATCTGAGTCTGAGGACACTAGGAAGCAACACAGCCTGGATTTGAGTTTACTTTAACTGATTTCAAAGCCTATATCAAAACCATCTATATCTCTGCACTGCAACAAAATTAATTTTCTACTAACATATCTACTAATTTTACCCACTCTTATCCAAATGGAATAGATCAGAAAAATAAAGGTGCTGTGGAAACATTATAAAAATATTTATGGTCAACCAAAAAAAAATATTAATGGTCACAATGCTCCATACGTATATTCACATATTTATTATTTATTTATTTATTTAATTTTTTGAGACAGAGTCTCCCTTTGTTGCCCAGGCTAGAGTGAGTGCCATGGCATCAGCCTAGCACACAGCAACTTCAAACTCCTGGGTTCAAGTAATCCTGCTGCCTCAGCCTCCTGAGTAGCTGGGATTACAGGCATGTGCCACCATGCCTGGCTAATTTTTTCTATATATATTAGTTGACCAATTAATTTCTTTCTATTTATAGTAGAGACCGGGTCTCGCTCTTGCTCAGGCTGGTTTCGAACTCCTGACCTCAAGCAATCCACCCACCTCGGCCTCCCAGAGTGCTAGGATTACAGGTGTGAGCCACTGCCCCTGGCCCCTATCTGTTATTTTTGAATGCATATGTATGTTAGTATGTGCATGTAATATACTTCTTTGCCTTTAGTTTTTTTCATATATAATAACAATTGCATATTTTCCTATTTATAACTTTAGTGGCTTGTAATTTTATATATGCTTTATGATTTTCTTCAAAATTTCTTAATAATTGCTTTGAAAATAATATTGCACAATGATTATAATTTCTACATGTTAAAAATATGTATCAATATTATTTTCTGTCACTGTTAAATACAAAGGTTAGTGTCATATATGTCCTCATACTCTTTCAAAACATTAATAATGATGCTTTAGCAAAAGGACTTAGAATTAGTCTAGAATTTTATTTCTACCATCTCTTCTTTCATCTTTCTTCCTCATTGGTTTTATATTATTTTTGTATAAATTTAAGGGATACGAGCATAATTTTGATACCTGGATATATCGCATATTGGTGAAAGCAGGTTCTTTAGTGTAGTCATCAGTCAGATAAGGTACATTGTGCCCATTCAGCAATTTTCCATCATCCAACCTCCTCCCCCCAGCTCTCCTACTTCCTGAGTCTTCATTGTCCATCTTTCCTCACTCTATGTCCATGTGTACACATTATTTAGCGCCCACGTATAAGAACATGTGGCATTTTTCCTTCTGTTTCATCCTCATTGTTTCTCAGAAACCTGTGTGTGCTCTAGAGCAGCAGCAAAAAAGGGACCTAGTGACAGACTCAGATATTGAATCCAGACGACTTAGCTCATGGTCTTGTCCTTTTGTATTACTCTATGTTATTTCTAAGTATTTTAAGAAAACTATATTTATTTTTACCCTACTTTTTCTTACCTTTAGGAAATGGGCTTGTAAATTATTAAGACTTGTATGTGTTTAATATTAGAAGTTTTTCATTGAAATCATTGAATACTTAAATTTTGTAGATATATTTGTCTAGTTATTTATTATTTAATTATGCTGACAAACCAAGCCATGGATGAAAGTGTTCAAACCAAAATGGACTTTCTAAAACAGGGGCTTTGGAGTGAAGAGTTGTTTAAAGAAAGCATATTTTTGATTTGGTGGAAGATGAAACTATGTAAGAGCACTAAGAAGCAAGCAATCAGTAAAGTTTTCTGATGATAGACATCATTTGATAATATCCCTAATTATTTGATCAGAGGAATTTTTAAAACGTACTTAAGATGTCAATAAATAGAATAGTTTTTATAAAAAGAGAGCCACAAACTATACTGAATTATAGCTTTCTTTCAGTTATGTGCCTCTCAAGAAACAATGCTGGGTGGACACTATGATATATCTTAGGATCAAAGAAGAGTAGAGCAACAAATCTTCTGGAAGACTATAAACCAGGGAGTCCACAGGTACTGAACTATACAAGTATGTATACCTTTTCTTCTGTCTGGGGTGCTGTTATTTTGTGTCATTATCAACATAATTTTAATGCATATGTATTTCTGTTCATGTTTCAAATTCCCAGGGAATATAGAATCTGATTGGCTTAATTTATCACAAGAATTTTTATTGTTGCCCATCTTTGGCAATGGGAAATAGTTATTGGTGGAAACATTGTGAGCCAAATTCATCTCAAATTGTAATGCACAAAACATTTGATAAGTCATTATTTGCCAGAAATACATAAACAGCATGTATGCTTTCAACATGAAGGTGTTGTAGAGTAGGAAGGTACACAAGCAGGCTGGGAGTATGGACAAAGGGTAGAGAATGGAATCTACAAGGCCAACTCAACAGTCATGCACTAGATACTCCTACAAAAGTAACTAACTCTATTTTTTCACTTTTCCATCTCAAAATTGAAGGTATTTTCATATTTTTGTCACAAGTTGTGCCATTTAATGAAAAAGGCCTGTCTATTAATACTAACTGAAATAAAGGTATTATTTTCTCAAAATGCTGAATGTATTACTAAGGAAAAGAGACAGTTTAGGATTATCATTCCTATTCTTTGGTTAATTTTTGAAATAAGTAAGCAATGTATTAAAACAAGGCAGAAGAAGTGCCAGGGGACTATAGCCAATGTCTTGAAATCATGATGATTCACATAGCCAATGTCTACTATCTGGCTCTATAAAACTAAAGGCAAGGAAGATATTTTTCTCTTTGTCCTTATATCTCCCTCATAAGTTTTGGTAAAGATAGTAATTACTTTGAATGCAGGAATCTATTTAGAAGAATAGTAAGTTACACATGACAGTATAGCATCATTTAGGTCAATAGTAAAATAGTAAGTCTAACAAAATATAATTAGAGAGTATAAGTAAAGCACAGATGGCTTTTACATAATTCTGACCATGTATATTTGAGCCTTTGCAATTTGAGCCTTGCAAATTATCTCCCAAAACAGTTTTATGAACGTGCACCAACATTTCCTATGCAGTAGCCTCCCTTAATTTGCCATCTCCTTGGTTCCTTCACATATAACCAGTCTGGGAGAATGCACACAACTTCCCTCAAGTATTATAGTTGCCCCAGAAGCAAACACAATCATGAAGACCTAAGAGGGTATGAGGTAAGTCTAATAAAAGATGCCATTTCAGTAATCAAAAAATTAGTATTGCCTTTGGGAAAAGTCTAAACGCTTGGGTATTATTAAACATGTGAGCCAAATTATATTTTTATAACTGTCATAATATTCTCTCTCTCTCCTGTCAAATTTTGAGAAGTTGGCATTGTTCTGTGAAATGTTACACTACAAACTAGAGAGCCTATACATATTTCGTTAAAGAGCAAAATTCAATTTAATTCATACTTTATGAGCCAGTGGCCAATAATTAATACTTCTTTCCTAGCTCATCCTTTGCAAACCAACCTTGTTAGTTTTATACTAAAAAAATCTGTTTGATGAGAGAAAATCTAGAACAAATTAGACCTATAATATGGCAGTGACTCAGAACCCCTGGGAAAGAGAGAACACTGGATATAACCTAGAGTGCAAAATGCAGCTGTGGACCTGGAGAGAACTCCAGAAATCTTCAGGGACACAAAATAATCTCATACAAGACACAAAGCTGTATGGAGGAGAGAATTCTGTCTGCATCAATCAGTTCTGTTAGCTGGGAGGACCGAGGGACAAGATCTTTTGAATCCAATGTCTCTAGCTGTCAGATACCCCCATCAGAGAGCATTGGGAAGCAAGAATAGGTCGCTTCTGGAACTGTCTACTATTTTAAACTCTGAATTTTTTCCTTCTTATTTAAGTCATAACTACTTGTGCTTCCTCTTAGTGACTGGCATTGAGACATTCAACACAAAGTGCTCGATAAATATGTCAAAATAAAAACATACAATGAAGCTCAAAACTTCTTACAAGAAGACCTTATTTTAGGGAATAGATAAATAAGTAGAAGTGATCCCCACCCTCAAGAAGAAGATGAATTATGCTTTCTGACCTAACCCTTCCCAGGCCACTAGTCCCTATTCTGAGATGTGATTTTACTATTCTTTGAAAGGTGACCTTCTCCAAAACTCAATCAATTTCTCTGGTCTGCTAATATATTCAATGCAATTCCTTCACTTGTTCACTTATATGCATTTTTACTTTTATAAAATACAAACAAACATCATATGGGAAACTAGGATACTTATTCATCAAAGGCAGGGACCTTATCTTATTACACAGCTTGGGACATAGAGAACTAACAAATATCTTTTGTAAGTAATAAAATTGTTAAAGCTGTTTTTCTGTGTAACAACTTTAAAGTCAGTTCATTGGTTAATATTTCTTTTCTGAGAGGATTGCATGAGATTTGACCATGCTGAAGAAATAGGAATTAATGAAGGGATGGAAATGGAATGGATTTAATTTTGTAGCCAGGTATTTTGAAATAAGTCAGACTGATGAGAGGATTCTTTCATCAGAAAAGAACAAGAAGGGAGAAATGAGGAGATGAGAGGGATGTGCTTAATCTTTATAACAGGAGATGAGAAAAGCTGGAGAGTGAGTGGGACAAGGAGTCGGGAAGATGGATATTTTTCTTTGTGATTTAATAATAACATCAAGCCAGCTGTGCTTTTTCTTTATGGTTCTATTGAGCTTTCAAACTGGGCCTATATGGAGTTAGTTTTTATAGCTTATGTCACCTTATATCTGATACTCCTTCAAATCTGATCCCAAGGTTAAAGCATTCTGACTGAAATATTCCCAGTGGTGCTTTTAATATAAATTCACAGTAGGCACCTTAATCTCACCAAGGAGATGGAACACTCTAAACTGATCATATCTTATTAATCAGGTTTTGTAGCTATTGCTATTGTTATTGTCTACCTTATCACCGGTCCTGCTTTTCTTGTAAATTTAAGGCCTATTATACAAAATATTAGTTGGAAGAATACTCCTTAGTATGCTAGAAGCAAGAATTTCAAATTTGTAGTTCCTGTCTGAATTCCCAGAGCCCCTCTCCCATTTCGGTCTACCATGTATACTATATTAAACCTTGAAGAACACCACTGGGGCCCCTCATATATTTGGGATTTTATCTGCATTAGCCAACAATAGCATGATGCTGTGCATATAGTCAAAGACATATTCATGACTCTGAGTTTTACAATTTAACAAGGGAGCATAATGTTAACTGCTAAAAATGTCATTGCATTGTTGATTATAAGACAGAGTCAGATGTAAAAAATGTGTGTACAGATTTAGGAATATAAATATTCTAATCATGTTTTATTGCTTCTTTGATCTCATATATTTCTACTTTAAGATGAAAAAATAATTAACTTAAAAAGAAGGAAATAATTCTACTTTGTTTTACTATTAATAGTCTGCAAAATTTTGCAAAGATGCTATTGAAATACTGAAGATGAAGGATGGCCACCGCAATCTTAGGCAAAAAGAATAAATCGGGAGGCATCACATTACCACACTTCAAACTACACTATGAGGCTGTAGTAACCAAACCATCATGGTATTGGCATAGAAATAGAGACATAGACCAAGGGAGCAGAGCATTCAGATATAAAACCATCCACATGCAGCCAACTGATCTTTGACAAAGCAGACAAAAATATGCACTGAGGAAAGGAATTTCTAGTCAATAATTGGTGCTGGGAAAATTGGGTAGCCACATACAGAAGAACGAGACAGGATTCATATCTCTCATCATTCACTAAAATTAATTTAATATGGATAAAGGATTTAAATATAAGGCATGAAACCAAAAGAATTTTAGAAGAAAATGTTGAAAAAATTCTTCTAGATATTGGCCTAGGCAAAGAATTTATCAAGAAGACCCAATGACAATCACAGCAACAAAAAAATAAATAAATGGGACTGGATTAAAGTAAAAACCTTCTGCACAGCCAAGTAAATAATCAAAAAAGCAAAGAGACAATCTACAGAATAGGAAAAAATATTTGTAAGCTATACATCTGATAAGACACTAATATCCAGAATCTACAAAGAACTCAAGCAAATAAGCAAGAAAAAACTCAAACAACCCCATTAAAAAGTAGGCAAAAGACATGAACTTTTCAATGAAGATAGATGAGTGACCAAAAAAATATATGAAGAAATGTTAAATGTTACTAACCATCAGGGAAATCCAACTTGAAACCACAATGAGATTATAACCTTACCTCAGTCAGAACGGCCATTATTAAAAACACCAAAACAGTAGATGCTGGGATGAATACAAAGAGAAAGGAACACTTTATTTACTATATACTGTTGGTGGGACTGCAAATTAGTACCACCTCTATGGAGAACAGCATGGAGATTCCTCAAAGAACTAAAAGTAGACTTACCATTTCATCCAGCAATCCCACTACTGGATATTTACCCAAAGGAAAAGAAGTCATTTTATCAAAAAGACATCTGCACTTGAATGTTTATCAGAGTACAATTCACAATTGCAAATATGTGGAATCAACCCAAATTCCATAACTTCATGAGTGGGTTAACAAAATGTGGTGTATATATACACCATGTAATACTACTCAGCCATAACGAAGAATGACTTAATGCATTTTGCAAGAATTTGGATGGATTTGGAGATCTGTATCCTAAGTGAAGTACCTAAAGAATGGAAAAACAAACACCATATGTACTCAATATTTAATTGGAACTTACCAGTGAGCATAAATGTGCATAGAGCAAAGTAAAACTCAGTGGACATCAAGCAGGGGAGGTGGAGGCAGGACAGGTGAAAATCTATCTAATGGGTACAAAGAACAATATATGGGTGACAGGCACTCTTATAACTGTGACTCAAGCATTATAAAATTGATCCACATAACCAAAATTATTTTTACCCTGTAATAATTTGAAATTAATATTAAATGAAAAATAAAAATAAAAAATAAAGTATGATTTGGCTAAATTTCTAAATGTGCGAAACCACCAGTTTAAAACAAGTGCTCAATAAAAAATATGATTTATATATATATAAAAGAAATACTGAAGATGTATTTTAAAGACTTTAAAATAATCTAAAGAATTGTTTTAATTCTGTTAACATTCAAGTAAAGAAAGAAAGGAAATCATACATTCATATGCTTTTGTAATTCAAGAGAACTGGTATTTCTGAGCTTAAAATAAAACAAAAAAATTAGTTTACACATAAAACAGTGTCAAAGGCTGACTAAGGTGTTGTACCAGGACTCCAACTCCAGGTTACAGCTGACAGAAAAATAGAGCTAGCTAAAGGCTCATTTTTTTTTTTTTCATTGAGACAAATAATTAAGAGCATGGCTCCTTGTATTAGAGTTGGAGTGTGTTACAGTTTGCTGCTTGGCTCTCAGCCTCCTTGAGTTGAGACTTTCTTTGCAAACTAGACTATGCCTTAGTGCTGCTGACCTCTATTCTCTGCTGCTAGGCAGAGGCACTCTCAGACACAAGAGTGTACACCATTCTACTTTGTAAACGTGGATGGAAAATAACTCACTGTGATTATTTTTGAGGATACAAATATTAACCCTTTGGTAAAGGGAGTATGTGTGTGGAGGTAGAAGTCCCATTTATACTTATTTCTTAAAGGGCATGGTCAAAGCAGGGTTCACATGTAAACTTTCTGCTCAATGTCAGTCCATTGTGGGCACAATATAATACATGTGAATACCTCATGGACAGAAAACTTCTCTGCCCAGCATCTAGAACAATGGCAAAGGTAGATACTGGAAAATATTTCTTTAATGAATTAATGAATTGCCCAAGCAGTTTAAAAATGTAGATATGACCTTACTTTTATGATTAATTCATTTTTAAGTTGTAGCCTATACTTGAAAGTTTTAAAATGTAAAATATTTGCTTAAATTACCAACATTCACAATGACAAGCTTTAATTTTGACACCTCAGAAAAGCACTAGTGCTCCGTCAGTGCACTTCACGGAGTAGTCTTTCTTGGAGATGGTGGCGGTCAGAGGATGCCACCCTCAGTGCCTCCGGCTGGTGCGAAGGCTGTTGCCCAGAGTGGCTGGGTAGCAGGAGGGAGTGGAGAGATTGTGCAGTGGGCAATGGGGTTTTACCAGCCAGGGAACTGCTACTTCTAAATATTTCTCATATTGGACTTTCACATAAAATTTCATTTAAAAAAACGTTTCTGCTGCTAGTATTGTTTTTGGATGTCATGGGTACGCTAATTACACTGATTCTGAAACTTGCCAAAATAGGACAAAAAAATGGAGGATACAATGTGGTATCAAAAGGAAATTAAGTTGTGAATGCATAGTGTAGAAATAACAAAGCATCGTGGGTATCATACGAATAAAGAGGAGCCTCTCTGCACTGTTAGGGGCAGGTGGTGTCCCAAGGAGTGACAGACACTCTCACCCTTACTTCAAGTTCTGGAGATGGCCGGATTTATCCCAGGCATCACTGTGTTTCAATTCAGGCCTTCATGACACATAAGATATTTGATTGCTTAGCAAGATTAAGCAGAGCCTCTTCCATGGAGGTAAATAGTCTGTAATGAACACTGTGTAATCCAAGACATAAACATACAATGCACCAGATCCAGCCAGCAAAATGTGGAGAAGAAATGAAAAGTTCAGGGAAAAGACCTAGGGCCTGAAACAAACTGCAAGCTGAAGCTCTAATCACCTCTGGCCTTCTGTTTCTTCAGCATTTATATAACCTCCTGGGCTGATGTTTTTAATCTCCCTTTACAGATCCACCTTCTTACTGGAGAAATTAATTTAATGTTTATAACTAGGAAAGGTAGGGACCTGTCTTCCCACAGACTGGGACCCCACAGTGTGCTCAACTATCAGTGGCTTAGCAAGGTCCAGTTTGGGAAGGCATACATTTATGGAAAGGGACAGGATTTAGGTGAATGAGATTATCAGATTGAGAAGAGGAAGAAAGGGAGTTGGGATTCGAATATCGAAGAATTGGAGCATTTTTAATGACGCAAGTTATAAAGGATTATATTTGTGTTATAACCTATCTAAACACTGAAGAAGGATACAGAGGAAAACCACCTGATTATAAGGTTAACCTCTAGTGTTATGGGATAAGAATGGAATGTTCTATACTCAGCTTACTTTTCGTTGTGACGTTTCTATCTTCTGCAGGAATGCTAGCTACGTGTGACCTCTGTGTGTCTCTTGGACTCCAACATCCATAACTTCTTGATTGTGGGGGAGGCAGATGTTGGTGCAGTCAGTTCTGCAGTGAATTCAGGGGAAGGTGGAAAGTGCTGTGGTTAGAAACCCAGCAGAGCCTGGGGCCAGGGCATTCTCCTATTCATCACTCTGTCATTGCCCCAGGCCTCCCTCTGACCACTCCCTTCCTCCCAGCAGGGCTACCCTGCTTGTCTACTGCAAAGACTTCATAGATTTTCTACTCCATTTATCTAATCCCATCTGCTTTCTATCCTCTAGGAATTTCTAAAAAAAAAAAAAAATACATTGACCCACTCATGTATCCTGAAACCATTTGGATATATTTCTTAAAAGAAAAATGTTCTCTGCCATTTCTAAGAAATGAAGATAGGAAGGTAGATGATACACACCAGGACTGAGATCTTGATTCCATCTCCCTCCATCTTTCTTTCGTTAAATCACAGTCATCTCGTCTTTACTAATAAACTCAAGGGCAGTGTGAGGTCAGGGAGTTCAGGTGTTCAAATAACTAATCCCGCCACATTTAACCCCAGGTGTATCATCTCCATTGGAATGGCAGGCACAGATTTAAATAGGTGAGGTTGTGACTCCCAGAGTTTCTAGAAGACAGGGACCTTCCATACCTGGTTTAATATTAGGTTAAAAAGTGTTCTTCATCCTATGTTATACATGAATGTATATTTAAAGAAAAAGGAATATCCCATCTAGTTTCACCTACACTCTCTACAGACTGATATTGCCAGGCCACATGTGAAATCGATATTAACATTAACATGAGCTACCTCAGTGGTCTTGGCCTAATCTTTCTTAAGAGATTGACTTTACCGTTCAAATTATTCCATGCACTAGAAAAGGAAGTACAAAAACAATTAAAATAGGACAAACTGGTCAAAATTATGAATGCAATGGTGATGGATCCTTCAGTTTGTCTGAGAGTTTAAAAACTAAGTGTGACTAAGCCAACATGAAGGTTTCATTGAAATTGCTAAATGTAAGAGAATCTTGTTGTCAAACAGACAAGTAGACATTGGCAATCTCTTAAAAAGAACCAGCAACTAAGAAGGTAAACGCATTTACATTATGTGTTTGCCGTAGTGCAATTAATTTTGAAAGACATGGGCATGTTTTAACATAAAGGCACAGAAAATACATTAAAATCCATACTGTTTAAAACTTTTCTCTACTAATATTTATTTAATCTTATGATTGAAGAAATCTGTAGGGTTGATTTCCAACTCTGATTTCCCAGTATGTTAGAGCAGTTTCTTTTATTGCTTTCTTGAAATTCTTAAACAACTTACGTCACATAAAGAATTTCAGAAATATATTAGAAAGAAAAGAATTATCCTTGATGAATATAACAATGTTCAAATGTTAAACCTCTGTACAAACTGAAATTTTTTTTCTAAATATAGGAAGATTTCTACATGGGAACACTATTTACATCCATTTTGTTCTCAATAGTTTTATGTCAACTCTACGTTATAAAATATGTTCCCTCAATGAGGGGTTAGTACCAGTAACTGCCTGATTTGCCCTCAGTACCACTGATAAGGCACATGCTGCTGCTGTGAGCCCTAAGAAGTTAGGATGGACAAGTTCTGGGCTTGTATCTCCTTGGGCTAAGATTATTTAAGAGTCAGAATAAATGTGTGCTTAAAGCACTTACAAAGCAGAGCCATATAAACAAAATGAAAGTGTTCGCTATTTTACATCTTGAAAAGAAGCATTGACAGAGTTAAAATAGGAGGAAGAACAAAGGTGCTAGGTATTCTCTTGCTGACTATGGAATATCATTTTTATTTTGAATCACCAGCATCCCTGATTTTCATGTCATGTTTTTTAGCCAATCATCTCTGCTCTATCTTGGACCTCTAAATGTCATAATCCAGCCCTGCCTCTCAGAGGAGTCAGCTGAATTCTTCTCCAAGCAAGCAAGAGACAGAAACATGAACAGAAGCGAAGGGGAAGGAAGATTTATACTAGCAGGGATAGTGAGCTCCCCTCGCAAGCAATGGGATCAGAGCTCTGAAAGGCAACTGGGAGTTCTCCTTGTTACCCTATAAAGGCAGGATGCTGCTCCAGCAGAGAGGAGAAAGGACTGGAAGAGAAGCATGGGAATCAGAAATCACAGGTGATACCAAACTAGTTGAAGACATTTGCAGAACTCAAAAGTAATCTGGGGTCAAATGAAAGGTGTAGATTGTAGACAGAAAGGTAGTTTCACCTAAACATTAAAAGTGGACTCACATGGGCCGGGCGCTGTGGCTCACGCCTGTAATCCTAGCTCTTGGGAGGCCGAGGCGGGCGGATTGCTCAAGGTCAGGAGTTTAAAACCAGCCTGAGCAAGAGCGAGACCCCGTCTCTACTATAAATAGAAAGAAATTAATTGGCCAACTGATATATATATAAAAAATTAGCCGGGCATGGTGGCGCATGCCTGTAGTCCCAGCTACCCGGGAGGCTGAGGCAGAAGGATCACTCGAGCCCAGGAGTTTGAGGTTGCTGTGAGCGAGGCTGACGCCACGGCACTCACTCTAGCCTGGGCAACAAAGCGAGACTCTGTCTCAAAAAAAAAAAAAAAAAAAAAAAAAAAAAAGTGGACTCACAAACCATACTGCCTAAATCCAAATTGTCACTCTGCAGTGCACTAGAAGGGAGAATAAAATAATTTAGTCATTTAGTCTCCTTTAGCCTCACCTTCTTCATCTGTGAAATGGGACAGTAATGCTGAATTGATGGAGTTTTAGGAGAGATTACATGAGTTAATAATTATATGAAAACACTTTGTTGTGGTTTAAAATGTATCTACAAAATCTTTGACATGCCCTAGAAAAAGTGGACCATAAGTTTACTAGAGTGTGGCTGGACTTTAACTCACTTCTAACAAATAGAGAAAAGCGGAAATGACTAGTATGATTTTGGAGATTAAATCACCAAAGGCATGCAGCTTCCTTTCTTTTCCTCCCCCTGGAAACACTTGCTGTGGGAAGCCGGCCACCCTGCACAGAGGATTCAGGCAGCCTGTTGAGCTGCCTGTCTGACGAGGAAAAGAGGTGTCCTGTAACGACCAGCAAGACACCAAGGCCTTGTAATGACAGCCGTGTGAGTGAGCCAGCCTGCTGGCAGTGCGTCCTCCATCTCCGTCAGGTCTTCACAGGACTACAACTCTGATCCATATTTTGTCTTCTACCTCGCGAGATACTCTAAGTCAAAACCTCACAGTTAAGTGACCCATGGTAATTTTGAGAGAATAAAATAGCTTGTTTTAAGCCATTACTTTTTGGGGTAATTTGTTACTCAGCAACAGCTAGCTAATGTGTGCACATGCCTGGCTTATTATAAGTGCTATGTTATTATTAACCACATTATTACTATGAGACATTGGCTGAGTTTGTGAACAGGTTAAGAAAGCACTAGAAATTCCCCATTATTTTTTTCTGAAACTATTCTAACACAGAAGAGGCCCCCGTGATCTATTTTGTAGCATTGCTGTTGTTACTAAGTCCTGCTATAGTAGGAGTTTCACTGATATGCTGGTATTAGTACGGACCTTTGAATAATATTTTCTTGGAGAAAAAATTAAAATGGTGATATGTAGAAGAAAATGGAAGGTGAAAAGAGAGGAAGCTGGGCAAAGTGAGAACTCTTGAAGAAAAGGAATTTTGACAGTAAGTGGAAGAGAAAGAGAGATGAGTGGTTCACTTGCATTTTTCATATGCAAATAAAAAACAAAAAACTCAAGAAGGAAGGCTGTTCACACTTGTACATTATGTCATATATAATGTACTTCTTTCATTTCTGTGTCTGTTTCCATTGAATTAGGCACCTTCTTTAATATCTTGAATGTGGACAACAATGAAGACAAACCAAATGAGAAAGGCAAAGGCTATTTATTCTGAGCTTGCTGGAGCAAGGGGGTCAGTTGCCTTCACTTACATTTTGTCAAAAGCTCAAAGGCAGACAGAGGAGTGGGATAGCTTTTTAGTGGAAAAAGGGAAGGCCTTAGGTATTCCCTAATTGGTTGTTGTTGGTATGTGAAATGTGTAGGTAGATTAACTAGAAGTGAGGCATCCTATGTGATTGGTTAGGGGTATATATTTTGCTTTCTTAAGTTAAAAGAGGGGACAAAAATTAGGGAAAATGTCAATTATTAATCAAGTCCTGGCTATTTGGGGCTATTCCTACAGCAGTTATTGTTTAACTTTCTATATTGTCACTAGAGAGAGCCATCTATCTTCCTGTAGGTCTGACTTACAGCAAGATGGCTTCCTGAGTTATTTATCATAGAAGAGGAGTTGGTTTTCTGGGCAGGTTGGTTCAGGTTGTGGGCCAAAGCTATATTTTTATATATTATCTGGCCTTTGTCCATTTGTATATTCAATCTCTCATCAACAATCTACTATTTTTATACTGATGCACCAATTACTGTTCCTTCTTTTTCCCCCAGTTTATAACATCAGTCTATTCCATTTCCACATCAAAGTGTTGATACCATTTCTATAAACATCTGATTTCATGAAATACTGAAATCAAGTTTTCTGGATGTGAATAATAGAATAATCAAAAGGATTATATCTTGGCAGAAAGATTCTGTCTGTTGTAACTGTAGACCCAAGCAGAGAAAAAGAAACAAAGAACAATAAACAAAAACAGTTTAAAAGTCAACGCATTTCCAGTAAAAGCAGGCATGGGGAGTGGAAAATAAATTGATCAAACTGATGGATGTCAACATAGTTTCATTCTTCTTGCTTCCACTGAATTGTCTCAGATGTGTATTTGATGTTATTTCTGACAGTGTATCTCTTAAAAGTATGTAAATAATTCTACAGTATATATTTTCAATATAGCCTTTTACTTTTCACATTGAAATTATTTTAAAGTAAATGCTTACTATTGTTTGGCATCATTGAGTAAATAATCATTTGATTAGTTTAAATTGTTTAGGCTCACCAAAAAGAAAGAACCATTAGAATTATTGAATGTGAAAGGCAGAAAATAGTACTCTTCACATTTTACCAATTCTTGAATTCTATTGCTCTTGTAATGACCCTATGAAGTCATCAGGTCCCCCCCCCCATTAGTGGTAAATAAAGCGAGTTACAGGGAACCTAAACAGTACATCTTTGACAGAGACCCAAATATTCAAATGACTACAGTGGCCTAGGGAGTTAATTAGAAGTAGGTAAGCAGTATAAATTTATTCATTAATTCAATACATATTTATTCAAATAAATGTATTCATTCTTTGAATGCATATTTATTGAAATTTAATGCCAGAAACAGCTTAGGTACTTAAATAGATGTTGTACCAATTTTCAAGAGGTACATATCCTCCTTGGTCTACATTTAGTGATTGTATATTTGATAGAGGCATAAATATTGAGAAATATTTTCTTTCTATAAATATGACAATAACAAGATTGATGATAAATGATCATTGACCCTGTTCTGGTTTCAGGGATTTAAAAGAGTGTGGTAAGGGTTTTGGTCCACTCTATTGTCTAATGGCAGCAGACAGTTGTTGATATGCAGAAAGACATAAGAGAAGGGTTGTCAGTTCATCATATAGTATTTTCATGTTTTTTGAAAAGACAGAACTGCACATTTCTTTTTATGTGAACCCACCAATTTCTCACTGTATTGTCTATTAAGAAAAATAGTGCAGATGAAATGACACATGCCAACACATATTATTGCCTGACAGTTTGGAACTCTGATCTCAGTAGACTTAACTGAATTATGTTCAATAATTTAAATAGTAATGCAGATCACATTTGATTGGTCTGAGCCTTGGCCATTAGTAAGTGTTGCCAGTGATAAGTATAATAGGTGAGTCCAAGCATAATCTTGGATGTAGGGACGTTGCCATAAATGTTTTGGTCTGCTATTTCCTACCTCCATGGGTGCTATGTCTCATTTGGGAATGGTTTCCCTGCTCCAATTCCTTCAGTTAGGTGTTTCCTGAGGTTTTGGTTTTCATCCTTTAAACTTTTTCAACCATGTGCTCTACTTTTCTTACTTCTCTTAGCTACTGTACACATTGCTTTTCAAGGTATTCTTAAGCAGAAAAAATATTCTACTTATTCTCTTAAAACTTTAATGACTCCCATTTAATAACTCTCCTATACGCAGTGAACAAAATGCAAATTCCTCCCATGTTCAATAATCCAAGCTTAATCAGATTCTCCTAATTTTTCTTGTGTTAAACTTCTCTCACTTGTACAACCTTTTCTTTAGTTTTCCATAACTGATCAATTAAACGTGCTATGCTTTTCATTCTGTCTTTGTTTGAACAAATCATTTCCCCTAGAATGCACTCTCCTAAAGTATTCATCAAAGTTTAATCTGTTCTTACAGGTCATTTTCAGTTTCTACAATTGCATGACTATTTTGCCCCAAGTTTTCTCATTTGAGTGAAACTTGTCCACTCTGTTCTCTATTTGCAAGCTGTTAGAAAAATTAGTCTCATATTTAAGATCCTTGAGAACAATCTTTCTTTCCAGATATAGTTCAAGCTCTTAGTCACTTCTATGTGTGTGAGTTGTATAAATAATAACTAGCACTGTCTCATCCTCATAATAAGCATTCAATTTGTATTTGTCAAATTGAATTTGAATTAATGCAGTCCCCAGATGTTGAAATGAATGCTCTTTTATTAAGGCTCATCATCTTGAAAGAGGATTTGTGACCTGAACATTAAAAGAAAAAAGTAAGCTATAAGAAATAGTAGAGAAGGTGGTTGTAATTTTCTCATGAAATAGTACATTTAGTGCTTCCTCTTCCATTGTCACAATTGTTTTTTATAATACCATTTTAAAACTTATCTCAATATAAGTATGTGTTGATATATCTGTATCATTACTAGACTACAAGTTGCAGGTTAATAATTATCATGCTTAATTCAATGTTTTACTTTAAAACCCTGCACAATTCTTGATCCATTGCTTATACTAAAAATGTTTATTAAATGAATAAATAAATGTACAAACAACAATCTAAAACCTAGAATTTGAAATGCTTGCATCTCTCAAGAGAAACCTATGAATATTGTGTTTAAATTTGTGGCTTAAAATTTGTAATTGTTTTGTTCCCATTATTATTTTGATATTGAAAAAATGAAATAATTACCAAAATAATTACCTGAATTTCTCTGAATATTGTCTTCTTTTAAAATTAAGAGATCTCCAAATTCTTGTTCCATAAATTACTTTTTTCCCAATTATTCTAGAAGGCCTCAAAGAATTCACTTTTTAAATGAGCAAATCTTTTAGCTAACATGACTATTTTATTGTTCCTCATCAACAGTCATGTCCCTGTTTCATTAAATGTGCTGCTGACATCTCTGATGTGTGTAAAATTGGCTGAAGATGTCTTATCCATTTCTCTGACCACAGTTTAGTCCATGCAAAGCTTGACAAGGAGACAAATCCCAGGGAAAAACACATTAATAGACTGCGAATTTCCTTAGGTCAAGCCAAGGGAACTGACCTCCTCTTTTAGAATAGTCAAACATATTAGAAACTGATTAAACTCCATGTAGGTAGACTTCTAATGGATAAGCTTCTTCTCTGGACTTGGAAAATTACAATGATAGACAGATTTAATGTTCAATATGGAAGAAACACACATGTGTGATTTTAATTGTTTAGAGATTACCTTATACAACTCCTAATGTTCTCTCAAGTCAGAGACTATATTATACATTCATTCATTCGGTAAATATAAAGTGTTTCTAAGTGACAAAGGAGATAGTACATAAGTATTAAGACTAAGTCCAAAATATGAAAAAAGTGGGAAAGTAAGTCACTACTTTAATTTATATCTTCATTTTGCAACATAACATTTAATATTTTAACAATTTACTTGATGTTTTTGATTCATATACTTCCTCTGTAAAATAGGAATAATAATAGTAGCCTTCTAAGAAGAAAAGCCAGTAAATAAAACTGAAAAGAGTGGCTTAAAATGTAGGGTGAAAATCAAGGGTCATGGGTCATGGAAACAAAGGGAGAACAAAAAGGATGTACTTCTCAAATGTTAGCAAATAAAGCACGTATGAAGTAAACTAAAAGCCACATTGAGGAGAAAATGGCAGCCAAATAAAACAATCAATCTCATTATTTATTTAATAAATATTTGTCTATTTACTTTTTTGTTCTAGCTAGTACAGTAGGTATTGGCAATAAAAAACTAATGCAAAATAATTTCTAGCTTAAACTACTTTAACTTTAGAAGGCTTTAGAGTCATCTACTTTACTTCTTAAATTTCTCCACTTCCCATCCCACATAGTTTAGATTTAATGTGAGTTATTACCCAGAAAGAAAACAATTTTATGAACAAGCAATCTGCATGATTATGAGTGGGAGACTGGTGGACCACTCTGCAATAAGACAGCTTTAGTGATTATACATAATTCACTTAAAGAACCATAGGTGTAAATGGAGCTTTAAGTATGAAATTGTTTCTTACTTAATCTTAAAAATTTCTTTCAGATGTTGGAATTAGAAAGTTAGATTAGATTCTAATTTATTTCATTTATTATTTTTATTTCATTTCATTATCCAAGCCCTGGCATATCAAACTCATTACGTGGTGTTTGGAAAATATTTAAGGAAATAATTCTTTTGTTAGCCTGAAAAATAGAAGATAAAGTTGAATAACTGCATTCATTTATATATGAGCACTATTTTATAAAGATATACACTAAAATAACAAGATTACAGCATAATTTGTACTAAGTGAAATATCTCAAGAATGGAAAAACAAGCACCACATGTACTCACCAACAAATTGGTATTAACGGATCAACACCTGAGTGGAAACATAGGAATAACATTTATCGGGTGTCGGGCAGGTGGGAGTGGGGAGAAGGGGACGGGTATATACAAACATAATGAGTGAGATGTGCAATGTGTGGGGGATGGTCACTTTTGAAGCTCTGACTCGAGGGGGTGGGTGGGGCATGGGCAATATATATAACCTTAACATTTGTACCCCCATAATATGCTGAAATAAAAAAAAAAGAAAATAAATTAATTAATTAATTAAATTAAATTTTAAAAAGAAAGTTTAGGGTTAAGATTAAAATAATAATTCTTGATTATGAAAATAACCAAATGTCAGGACAAGTTATGAATAGCAGCTGAATAATCTCTGTTCTTATGTGAGATGTAATAAAAGAAGTAACGATCTACCATTGTGAATTTAGGTATTGCTAACTCTAGTTTTAATGTAATTAAGACATGTAGAATTCTAAGAGTGCTCCAAATATGATTTTTATGCTTCCAACAAGAGGAAGAAAACACTTAAAAACATGGTTCTACAATTCTGACCCCCTATATATCAATTTGTTTAGATCAAGTGGTCTCAGCTGGATCCCTTGGGTTCAGCTAGGTCTAGGTATGTCATGCCAACTGGGTTAGCAGAGTCAAAGTTTGCATGAGGGTTTGTTGGAAAGGGTATAATGAAATGCTTACACTGAAGGAAAAAAAAAAGGGTAAAAGCAACCAGTAGTATATGTCTGATATATTGGGCCTGTGCCCCAAATTTCTTGTTTTTTTAAGAAACTTCAGACATAAGAGATGGGAAGTTTGAAACAGCTATATTTCCTAGGACTCTAGTGAGAAATCAGGGACCTGAACATAGTGCTTTTATGGTAGGTAAAGAAGTAGATGGAAAGTGAGGGAGAGGGCCAGATTCATCAATGAGGCATGGCTTTGGTTGACAGAAGACTCCCATTCACATGTGCCACCTGTCAAGAGTTTTGGCACATTGGCAGTGGTGCTCAGAAGGCCATGCAGGGGCAGGCAGGAGAGACTGACTTCCCCTGCACATCACACTGTATAGGTCTTCAATGTTTCAGCATCAAACATGTCTAGGGTAGACGAAGGAATATCACTGGACATGGAGTGTCACATATGTGACACCACCTGGGAACTCCCTGAAATTATAGAGTAAGAGATATCAGAGTGGTCACAATCCCATGTTAGCATCTGGGGAAAAGATAACTAGAGAAAGCAAGAGTTACACATGGTGTTTTGAAGACAACAGTCTCACCTTAGACTAAAATGGCGATCTGTGTACATAAAATTTGAGTTTGTATGCATGAAGACTAATTGTCTGCAAGGATAGTGCCTGTCCTCTTATATTGACCAATATATTTTCTAGAAAAATGGTGTTGGATTTAGTGTGGGATGTTTGTTCTTGTATAATTATTGCAAAGAACAGGTCAGAAGTGAATCTCATCAATTGGATGCACCGAACATATCAGTCAGCATCACCAAAGCAAATAATCCCAACCCTCCCACCTCCAGTGGTTCAAATGTTAGGAAAGTCAAACAGGGCCATGGGCAAAGATAAGAGAATGTGGAAGAGATCCTGAGGATCCCAGAGACTCCCAAGACTGGGAAGGCATTGCCTCTACTGAGATTAAAATTCTGTTAGGAAAGATTAGTGATACCAGGAGCCAAAGGAAAGGCTACCTGGGGGTGCCTTGAAAGAATGGGACTGTTGCAAAAATACAAAGTAAATTCTGAAAGCCGACTGACTCGGGAACCTGGAGATGTAGCCTGTAGGACTCAGCCCCCCTTAATCCCAACTCAAGCATGAAACAGAAAAGACAAGGGCAGAGAGTCAAAAATAGATGCTCAGAATGAAGACTGGGAATAACCCACAGAGTGAGGTAAAGTTAGTAGTTTAAATAGGATGATTCAGACCTTTGTTCACAATTGCTGGGTAATTTCTACACTATTCCTTTTGTGTAGGCTGCAGCCAGGGTAGAATTTTAATGCAGCCAAGCTAGATACATTCTAATTTTGCTTTTCCTGTACTATTTTATAGAACTAAAGATTTAGCTCTTTTAAAATAGAGGGGAGTTGACTTGAATGGACATTACATGTTACTGGTAGAGCTGATTAATGAAACAAGTGTTCTTTATATTAGAATATAATTTTAAGAACATAATATAATTTAAGTAACAGAAAGAACAAAGAAGATAAGTTTTTTAGAGAAGTGTTTTACAACAGGCTTTTCTCTTAGACATATTATAAATATATTTGTGTTCATATTGTAAGTGTAGACATTGTATTTTGCATATACAGTGTCTTGATCCATGCCATGCACAAATACCACGGTTGAATTTAAATCCACCTACTTTGCTCAATTAGTGTCTTTTTAAATAGCTAAGTAAAGCTTTTTTTTTTTAAACAAATATAGCATCTTGTGAAATGCTTGGATCCAAAATAGAATCTATGTGAAACCCAAAACACTAAAATAGAATTTCTACAACTCCTCAAATTTAAAACACCTGGAAATAGCTCTAGTGGGTGTGACATATTCATCACTCTCTTTTTGATTTAAGTAAGGTCAACTTTTAGGTCGTTTTTATAGATGTCTTAAAAATAAATAAATAAACAAAATCACACTAGAAAAACCTCCTCTGTAATTCCAAATATGTAGAAGTTATTATTTGATTCAATTATTTCTAGTTTGCACCCCAGGAATGAAGTGTGCTCTGTGTGTATGTGTGTGTGTGTGTGTGTGTGTGTGTGTGTGTGTGTGCGTGCTAGAAAATGGTGATGTAAACAGTAGGTAATAATTTAATCTATATTCTCACTAATGCATATTTTCCCTCAACTTGTATCCATTTTTAACACAGGCAACAAGATGTAGTCTACTAAGCTCTTTGTGATCAAAAGTCACCTAGGGTACTGACTTCTAGACAAATATATCTTTCTTTTGTTCTTTTATAGTACAAAGTTATAGTACCCATCTCACTTTCCATTCTAAGGGTCAGCAAAAGAACCTTTAATTATCACAAGGCCCATTTGAAAACTTGTTCTGCAGAGTTAGAAAGAGTGTATAGAAAGAGAAAGGATATTCAAGGAAGGGAAAAATAGGAAGATGAATCTGATACTGGTAGTTATCATTTACTAAATTACTATGCACTCATGCTTTCCCCATCTCCAGAGAGCTGCATTGCTGTTGGTCTCAATGCATTCTAGGAAAAAAAAAACGCATGTGTGTGTATGAGTGTCTGTGCATGTGTGTCTGTGTATGTTATACTCCTATCTTACTCCTCTGTCTATCATCTATTAGCTATGTGACTTTGATCAAGTTACTAAAACTTCCACGACTTAGCTTCTTTTAGAAAGTGTTGCATTGAAGATTGGCTATTTATATTATAAACGAAAGCATTTCACACTTGTAATCTCTAATCATCACAGTTATCCTTTAAGCCAATTATCTTTTCCCATTTTAGAGATGATTGAACAGAGGCTCAGAGAATTGATAAACTTGCTGAGGATTCTGTAGGTGCAAAGTGACAGAGCTGGAACTCAAACCATATTTCTTATTGTTTCATTCTCCACTGTATGCAGCTTACATCAGATAAGTGGTCAAGGGCAAGCACAGGAAAGGTCATGCAGAGTGTATTAGTAATTGTAGTCTTTATTAAAAAAAGATATTGACAAGATTTGAAATAGAGGACTAATTGATCTTATCTGATTAATTCCAATTGTATTTTAAAATTTTCATTCTGTGTGTAAAAGAAGAACAGATTATGGGGGATGGGGATGAATGTTTATCTGAAGAGATGAATATGGTGAGAGGAAGCAATGTCTCCTTTGTGAAACTGCAAATGAAAACAGACAAATCTGAGAAATATTTAGCAGGAAAAATCACCAGGTAGAAAAATGTTCAGGAAAGAGAGAACAGAGCTAGGAAATATAGATCCAAATCAGAGACAATTAACCTCACAGAAGTGACAGTTTCCTTTTAATTTTCTCTTTGTAAAGAATCCACCCATTGCTGATGTAGTGTGTAGGAATTAACTTACCTGATCTTTATGACTATAAATATAGTATACCCCTTGTTTATATCACTTTCACATTAATTTATTTTCTAGATCATCCTTGTTGATTTTTTTTTGGTGCCCCTTATGTTTACGTTTTCAATAAAATGCGCTTTTGGGATACTTATGACTCAAATTTTGGCCTTCTAATTTAGTTCCATTTTCTGACTGATGATATGTTGTTTTTATCTAATATCTAGATAGATATAGCATTTGACAGATTCACCTTAAGTAGATGAAATTTTGATTGTGGTTATTATTGTGGTTATTATTATTATTATTCCCTTCCCAGCTTCTGTCCTTGTTCTATTTATTGGTCCTCTTCTCTGTTTTTTTTTTTTTTTTTTTTTTTTTTTGGAGACAGAGTCTCCCTTTGTTGCCCTGGCTAGAGTGAGTGCCATGGCGTCAGCCTAGCTCACAGCAACCTCAATCTCCTGGGCTCAAGCAATCCTGCTGCCTCAGCCTCCCAAGTAGCTGGGACTACAGGCATGCGCCACCATGCCCGGCTAATTTTTTTCTATATCTATTAGTTGGCCAATTAATTTCTTTCTATTTATAGTAGAGATGGGGTCTCGCTCTTGCTCAGGCTGGTTTCGAACTCCTGACCTCGAGCAATCCGCCCACCTCGGCCTCCCAGAGTGCTAGGATTACAGGTGTGAGCCAGCACGCCCGGCCCTCTTCTCTGTTTTGCATATGAGTTGGAAATTACCCATGGCTTGCCAAATCTGCTATTGAATGGCTGGTGCTTTCCATTTTCAAATTAAAGAATCCTATTTCTAGTTAACAGCCCCTTATCACATGTGTAGCATGCGAAAATTTTCTCCCATTCTGTAGGTTGTCTGTTTGCTCTCATGATTGTTTCTTTGGCTGTGCAGAAGCTTTTTAGTTTGATCAGGTCCCATTTATTTATTTTTGTTGCTGCTGTGATTGCCTTTGGGGTCTTCTTCATAAATTCTCTGCCTAGGCCAATGTCTAGAAGAGTGTTTCCAACATTTTCCTCTAGAATTCCAATAGTTTCATACCTTAGGTTTAAGTCTTACCCAGCGTGAGTTGATTTTTGTGAGAGGTGAAAGCTATGGATCCTGCTTCATCCTTCTATATGTGGCCATCCAGTTTTCCCAGCACCATTTATTGTATAAGGATTCTTTTCTCCAGTGAATGTTTTTGTCTGCTTTGTCAAAGATTAGATGGCTATATGAGAATACTTTTATATCAGGATTCTCCAAATTCATGAAAATCAGCAAGAAAAAAATCAAACAACCCTATCAAAAAGTTGGCAAAGACATTAACAGAAAATTTTCAAAAGAAGACAGAAGAATGGCTAACAAACATATGAAAAAATGTTCAACATCTCTAATCAGCAGGGAAATGCAAATCTAAACTGCAGTGAGGTATCTCCAGTAAGAATGGCCTTTATCAGAAAGTCCCCAAACAGTAAATGTTGGCGTTGATGGGAAGAGATAGGAACACTCCTACACTGCTGGTGGGACTGCAAACTCGTTCAACCTCTGTGGAAAGCAATATGGAAATACCTTAAACTGATACAAGTAGATCTACCATTTGATCCAGCAATTCCACTACTGGGCATCTACCCAAAAGAACAAAGGACAATTTACAATAAAGACACCTGCACTCAAATGTTTATAGCAGCACAATTCACAATTACAAAGCTGTGGAAACAACCCAAGTACCCATCACTATATGAGTGGATTAATAAAATGTGGTATATGTATACCATGGAGTACTATTCAGCTCTAAGAAACAATAGTGATGTAGCACATCTTGTATTTTCCTGGATAGAGCTGAAACCCATATTAATATATTCACCAGCAAATTGTTATTAACTGATCAGCACTTAAGTGGACACAGGAATTGCATTTATCGGGTATTGGACACGTAGGAAGGGGCAGGAGGTGATGGGTATAAACATACATAATGAGTGAGATGTGCACTGTCTAGGGGATGGTCATGCTTGAAGCTCAGACTTAAGGAGGGGGGGAGCAAAGGCATTATACATAATCTTAAAATTTGTACCCCCATAATATGCTGAAATAAAAGAGAAAAAATGTTATTTCTAATGGAATTAAAATGAAAAACACAAAAAGGCTGCTTTTATTTCACTCACTTTTAGAATATGCTTAATGTTATTTTTCTTGAGTAGTTTTATGAGTATGAGAGTTTTATAGACATTACTGATGGTCCTCCCTGAGCATCAGCTAACCTTGTTAGTAAACAATTGCATATTTTGGTTCATTTTTGTTTTTGAGCAGCCATGTAGCAAACAGCGTAACTACACACATTTTGTAGAAGACTGAACATAATATCACTCAAATGTACAGTAAACCTAGATTCAACCTCCTTCAGATGGACTTAAAACATGTCAATCCATTTTCCATCAGTTGACCTGTCAAATATATATGAAATGTATAAAAAGTACAGGATATTTCCATGAACTTTTTCAGCCATGAAATAGAATCGTGCAGTTTTAAGTACTGCATGTACTGCTTTCTAACAAATTTCTTTCAGAGAATGCACATAATTGGAGATGAAGTAATATGCTGAATATAACACTATAAACAAATGTACTTTTTCAATTGTATCTATTTTAATGTATACACACAAGTAGGAAAAAATTTTGAACTTGAGCTAGGTGTTCTGCAATATGAAAAATAGGATCAAACTGCAAAAATTTCAAATAGTCATATTCCTTAATTATAGCTTGATAGAAAACAAAAGACTTTTGGAAATAATTAATCAGCCTGTTATGTTGTGTATCAGATAACATGTTACATTTGTCTTGTTCTGCTGACTTGAACTTATCAAGACTTGAGTGTACCTTTTTTTTTTAAATTTTCTCCTGAAGCTCTGCTACACAACAGATGGGATGTCTAACATCCTTTTCTATTTAAAACATGCAAGTTCTAATCAACAGGAGGGTTTTAGAATGTTAAACCAGCCAGCCATAAGAAATGTGTCATGCAGTTTCCTGTCATTCTAATTAATTAGATAGCATTATTTGTTGTCCCCAATGAACCTCAATGAGCTCAATGCCAGGATAATAGCTTCATTCTTATCTAGGTTTGTTTTCATATTATTTGCTTGGATTGGAGAAAAAAAATGAAATATTCCAGGATTACCCTAAATTTATGAGCACTATGATTTATACATGAGATCTACATATTTAACCTTTTCTTATAATAACATAAATATTTTAACATTTTAGAATACTTTTACTTGGAAATTATACTCTAATACTTTATATGTTTCATTTGAAAAAATATATTGTATTTTTTGAAAGTATGCACTCTCATAGTTTTCAATTATATTATCTAGGCAATATTTTCATAGTACTACAAGCAGCCTATTATTGTATGCTATTCTTGTTCTCAAACTACTGATTAAAATACATGAAATGTAAATTATTAATTAGTGTGCAAACTATAAAGAAAACATAAAGTATGAAATTTTTTCCTTAGTTACTGAGAAGCAACTAAACCTAACATTAAAAGTAAAATGAAAATCAGGAGAAAAATTAGAAGACAATCTGATTTAAAAAATTTAATCTTAATCTGAAGGACATCATGTAAGATTAAAATGGAAGAGATATGTTCAGTAAAACAATAATTACCATATGTAATTAACCAAAAATAAAAAATAGTAGTTTAATATATGATTCCAGCAATTATGTTTGGACCATTGAATGATTATCAATATATACTCATCATTATCATCCTTAAATATGTCCATTCACCCAAAACATATCACTAATTAATTATTTCTTTTATCTTTCTCTGCAATAGTTGTGTTTTGATATTTTGGCAAATTTATTTAAATAAATAATTTATTTAAATGTATTAAATTCATATTTTGTTCTGATTCTTAACATGAATTCTTGTTTTTGTATTTTAATGATTGATGTAATCGCTAGTAATAAATCAGATCAAGTGATCTTGGGAATGTGGCTTCTAATAAGAGATTTGTATAATCACTAGCAACATCTAGAAGTAACTGGGGGCCATAATACATTTTAAAACTTGCTATGAAATTGCCATTACTGCTTTGGAAAAGTCTTCCGCCACTACTGTGCCATAATTAGGTATGCACTGGTGGAGATATGTGCTCTACCTTTGATAGCACTTCAAAACTGTCAGCAACCAGTGCATTCTCTTCAGCTCATTTCTTTCAGTTGAAAGCCTACTAGATTTTCAGAGTCCACATAAATTTTGTTCATAAAATTTTCCTTCATTCATAGAGTTGTAATTAAATTTTCACTTCCATAATGTATTCAGAGAAAGTTTCACATTTTACATGTTCTTATATTTCAGTGTCTGTAATATCTACTAAACCAGGGATTGGCAAACTTTTTCTGTAAAGGGCTAGAAAAGACAGTAAACATATTAGGCTTTGCAGGCTAATTGGTCTCTGTCACAGTTATTCAACTCTGTCATTGTGGTGTGTTCAAACAGCCACAGATGCTATATAATAAATAGCCATGACAGCATTGTAATAAAAATTAATTTTCAAAAGCAGGTGTTAGGTTTGACATGGTCCACAGGCTGTAGTTGGTCAACTTTCATGTAATTAGACTACAGGCTCCTTGAAGGAAAAGACCACATCTTACTCATCTTTTATACCTTTTATACATAATGTCTGTCACAGTAATTTGCACATTTAGGGCCTTGAAAATTTGTTGTTGAATTAATGGGAGATTTGTGACTACAATACAATACTAAACAATCAATTGTATAAGTCAGTAGTCCCAACATTTTTGGCACCAGAGACCAGTTTTATGATAGACAATTTTTCTAGGGATGGTGGGGTGGGGGTGGGGGTTGGGGGAGGCAGAGCTCAGGCAGTGATGTGAGGGATGGGGACAGATGAGGCTTCTCTCACTCCTTGCTGCTCACCTCCTGCTGTGTTCCCCTCCCCTGCCCCCCTTTACTAAGTTTCATGGAAAACAAATTTTCTGGAGACAGGGTGGTGATGGCGTGTGCATCAGAGTTCTGCAGCCCTGTGGCCTGGTCCCTAGCAGGCTGTGCTCGTCAGTGGCCCTGGGATTGGGAACCACAGGTAGTAGTGATGTGGAATAGAGAAAGTGAAAATGAGGAAGTGATGCAGAGAAAAGAGGACTGAAGTAAAATAAAAATCAGCTATGTTGCCCTTTTAAGCTACTTTCCCTGTTCAGAAATTATATCAAAAACAAAAATTTAATTCAATAATAATTTATAGTGCAATTCATTGTGTTTGTGAGAATTCAAAGTCCTTTTCCTTGAGAAGCAATTGAACAGCTTGGATAGAAAGACAGTAGCCCAAGTGCCCTAATAACGTGGTGAGCACCGATCTATTGTAACAGAACAACATGGAAAATTTCTGAGTTTCAAAAAGGAATTGACATGAGCTCCAGATCAGAGAAATGAGAAGAGTCCCTGAAGATTCAGAAGAGTTAGTTTTTGAGATTATAGAAAGTTGTTCCCTTACTCTCAAAAAATAAAAGGAATTGAAATAATCACTGCTTTTAATTTCAGTCCCCAAATCCACTTTTATTTATTTTTTAAATTTCAGATTATTACAGGGAGACAAATGTTTTGGTTACATAAATTGCTTTTGTACCATTTGAGTAAAAGTTATAAGTGTGCCCCTCCCCAGATAGTATGCATTGTACGTGTTAGGTATGAATTTACCTACCCCTCCTCTCCCTCCACCCGCTTGCTTTCCAATGAATATTATTTCCATATGTGCACATAAATGTTGATCAATTAATTCTAATTTAATGGTGAGTACATGTAGTATTTATTTTTCCATTCCTGTGATACTTCACTTAGAAGAATGGTCTTCAGTTCCATCCAGGATAATACAAAAGGTATTAGTTCACCATCTTTTTTAATGGCTTAGTAGTGCTTCATAGTATACATATACCACATTTTATTAATCCACTCATGTATTAATGGGCACTTAGGTCATTTTCACATCTTTGAAATTGTCAATTGTGCTACTATAAACATTTGAGTGCAGGTGTCTTTTTGTAGAATGTCTTTTTTTCTTTTGGCTAGATATCTGTCTGGAAGTGAGATTGCTGAATCAAATGGTAGGTCTACTTTTAGTTCTTTGAAGTGTACCCATAATACTTTCCATAGAGGTTGTACTCCCACCAGCTGTGAATGAGTGTTCCTATCCCTCCATATCTATGCCAACATTTATTGTGTTGGGACTTTTTGATAATAGCCATTCTCACTGAAGTTAAGTGATATTTCACTATGGTTTGATTTGTATTTCCCTGATGATTCAAGATGTTGAGCATTTTCAATATGTTTGTTGGCCATTAGTCTATCTTCTTTTGAAAAGTTTCCATTCATGCCTTTTGTCCACTTTTAAATGGGGTGGTTTGACTTCTTCTTGCTGGTTTGCTTGAATTATTTATAGATTCTATAAATAATTTATCGGATGCATGGCATGCAAATATTCTCTCCCATTCTGTAGGTTGTCTTTTCACTCTAATGATAGTTTCTTTGGCTGTGCAGAAGATTTTTAATTTGATCAGGGCCAATTTATTTATTTTTATTGTTGCTGTGATTGCTTTTGGGGTCTTCTTCATAAATTCTTTGCATAGGCCTTAAGCAAAAAGAACAAATCAGGAGGCATCACTTTTACCAGGCTTCAAGCTATACTACAAGGCTATAGTGACCAAAATAACAGGGTACGGGCACAAAAACGGAGACATAGGCCAATGGATCAGAACAGAGATTCCAGATATAAATCCACTTTTAAAAGAAGTATAAGTACAGTTGTAAAGATGGAGGAAGTCCTTACATTTCTGCCAAATATTGCTGAGAGGTATGCTCTAAAGACGATTGTACTTCAAGATTTTTGTTCTAAATAAATTAAAGTTGTGACTAACTTCGTGTAATGCAAATGTACAACTGAAAAATTTTTATTTATTCACAGTGGTACACCAAGTTTCATAAAATGTGAATACAAATTTTGAAAACTTCATCATGAGCTTGAGGGAACAGAAAAGCAAATAGATGAAGATATTCTAGGGATAATAGAAAATATTGCCCAGGAAGTTGTATGTGATGTTGGAGCAAAGAAACGTTGATTTGGAAGTCATGGACGAATAGATCTCTTTTGAAGTCACTGCACAGAGAGGAGCTTTGACTACACTGAAATGGGAATGATGGAGTAGAAAATCCAATGAACAGACATAAAACAACATGAAGCCCATGTTCCATACCGATTTGGGCCAATGTATATTTATTAGTTGTTGGACTCTATGGATTCATTTCCCTGCCTTAAAATTGAGAGGAATGACTTAGACTTCCTTCAGATTCTTTTCAGCTATAAAATTAGTTATTTATTCATGAGTCCTTGTTCAATTTAAATGAGTACATATGCTACATTAAATGTCAGAATTGAGCTTATGTTTATGTTTCTACAACAATAAACCATAACAGACTATTTCACTAGTTATTATTGTATTTTCCCTTTTAGAATTCAGGTGGGCCTCACAAAAGTTTCAAGTCCCTTAAAGATATTCAAATAGTTAGGTTTATTCTGTTTTCTTTATTTATGTATCCTGTCCTATACATAATGTATCTATTATGTACCCTATGTATCTATAAGTAAAATTGTTCCGAGGTGTGCTCCTTATTGGGATGCTTCAAATTTTTGCAATAATTATAATACGAATATTGCTAATAATGATGCTGCTGCTGTTTTTCCTCCTGGAAAGCAGATTTGCTAATAACTCAAGATCAATTTCACAACTTATAATAAGAAAGTGGATTACAATATTATTTTCATACCAATTTACCTATACTTGTATATTGTTAATAATAATTTTAACCTGATTATCATCTATAAATATAAGACATGTGAATTAATTCTTTAGTTCTTATAGAGCGATTAAATTCTTCTACTGCAGTGTATATTGGCTGCCTAGTTATAATTGGCATGCAAAAGAAAACTAAAAAGGAAATAGTAAAGAACACACACCATAACAAAACTATTAATTAGACAAGTCATTCTTACATTTACTTGAAAATAAAATTTAACCAGACTGTGTCAAAATAAAGATGTCCCATTCTCTGATGATAAAAAATTTTATATATATTATAATATCCTTGTCATTTAATAAAGAACAAAGACAGACAGATGATGTGGAAAAAAGATTGGAAAAATCCAAAATAGAAGATTTGGTAAATTTAGATCATTCCTTAAGGGTAGCACAGATTTTTCTAGGATAACTGGCAGACAAAATGAGATCTTCTATAGTGTTGGTGCCAATGAGATAAATTCTTACCATAGGATTAAACAGATTAAACAGATGTAGATAAAAGCAGAGTCAGGAAATGTTGAAAAGCATTTGATACTTGGCTTTAAAAAAACACAATTTTTAAAGAATGTATTTCCTAAAATAATCATGCTATTCTACTGTTGACTATCTTTGATACAACTGTGAATTGATTCACACTGACAGTAAAACAACCCAAACTGATTTCTCTATCTTTTGAGCCTCATCAGGACCTGTACGTAGAAACACAAAGTGGATAGAGTTTCCTTATATCGAGGTAGTAAAAATAGGGGGTGTAGTAGTTTTCTATTGCTGTATAACAAATTACCATAAACTTAACAACAGCCATGCATTAAGTCACACTTCTGTAGGTGAGAAGTCTGGCACAACATGACTTAGTTCTCTGCTCAGCATTGTCACAAGCCTAAAATCAAGATGTTGTTCAGGCTGAGTTCTTGTCTGAAAGCTCTGGGGAAAAATCTGTCTCCAAGTTCATTCTTGTGGCTAGCAGAAGTTGATTTCTTTTCAGTTGTAGGGCTAAGGTCCCCATTTCCCTTGCAGCTGCTGGATGAGGACTGCTCTTAGTTGCTATCTCTCTCCATTGGAAACCCAGAGCAAGGACGTCTGCTTTCTTCCAGACTGGCCATAGCACATTTTCCCACTTCCTTTCTGCGACCAGCTGGAGAAAAATCTCTGCTTCAAGGGTTTGTGTGATTAGAAAAGTCCCACCCAGATCATCTTCCTTTTTGAGGTCAACTGTGCTATGTAACATAACCTAATTACATGGGTAGAATTCATCAAATTTGCAGTTCCGGATATCATGACGAGGGCCATTTTAGCATTCTGCTTACATAGGACTCTGGAGCCCAAGGACTGATCTTTACATCTTGGCTCTGCTGATTTCTAGTTCTGTGATCTATAAAAGTCTCTTTGTATATTCCTTCATTACACTCATTATTTATAAAATTGGTATAATATTATTGTGATGAGTTTATACTTATATTAATTCCTCAATACATGCTAGCTATTATCATTAATTTATAATAATATCTAGACAGCTTGGAGAAGGAATAATGTGAATAAACATTTGAGTGAGCCTATATCTTAAAATAAATATGAGATAAGGTAAATGTGTCTGCTCTTCTCTTAATGAATTTAAATTTCTCTGCCCCTCCCATGATGGTAGTATCTTGCAGCCCTAAAGTTCTAGAATTAAAGATATGATTTTTTAAATCAATTTAATACCTAAACATTACCAAAACCACAATTTTTAAAGAATGTATTTCCTAAAATAATATAAAAAACACATTGTTTCTCCAGGTATAGTGGATGAATATAAAAAACACAATTTCATCCACTATGCCTGGAGAAACAATGCTCTTTCATAGCATTAGTGGGAAAACTGGTCATTTGATTTATTAAGAAAGAGTATAACCATCACCAAAAGTCATAAAAAAGGGAATTTTCAAGGTTAACTGTAAATTAATCTGAAATGTGATTTATGCATAGAGGGAAGTAAAGCTCAATGGAAATCAATCAGAGGGGAGGGTAGAGAAGAGAGGTGGATGAAAACCTACATAACTGGCACAATGAGCATTATCTGAGTGATAGGCACACTTTCAACCCTGACTCAAGCATTACAAAAGTGATCTATGTAACCTAAAATATTTGTACACCCATAACACTTTGAAATTAAAAAAAAAATTATAATCACCCCTGAATAAGATATAACTCCATTTGTAAATTCGAATTGGCCCAACTACAGAAGCCAAAATTAAACATTTCCACTGCCCTTTCATTTTCGCTACATAAAAATGCATTTCCGTAAAATTGACTATGGCAGTTATTATCTATCTTTCCTCTCTTTCTTCCAGAATCACCTATTAACACTTTATAAAATTGGCTGCTTGACTGAAACATGCATACTTTTTGGTATCTCAATATCAGCTACCTTATAGGAAAACAATCTCTATTCTGTACCATAGTTCTGCCTTATTTTTTGTGATTCATGTTCCCTACCACCATTATAACTTGAGGATATCTGAAGAGCATGAGATTCACATTCAGAAACCCTAGTGATTTAAAGCGGTTGCATTCCAGTTCTATGTACGTTCTGTTCCGACATTGGAGCCTGACTTGATTAGCTGGTCAACCATCCTAGGAGCTGAGAATTTTTCACCTGTTGAGAACCAACCTTAATGTTGATTGCTGAAATCTGTGGATTTAATAAGAAATCTTGAATCAATAAATAATAACTACTTTTGGATTTCCTGCTGCTAAACTCTGTTAGGGTATGCCTCCTTTCTATTCACGATCAGTTCATATTTTTCAGGGTGCTGTTTTTTTATGGCATATTAGATTTTATGTGAGCTATTTTAGCCAAATGCCATACCCTCCCTCAGGGGATGATTCTCTTTCTTATCTCAGATTGATAGATTATGTAGTCCCATTGTTGTAAATAGGTTGTGTCTATCTTTGGAGATGTGTTAATAAATGTAGCCTAACTGCATGTTATTAAGTTGGGGAGAAGTAATACCAACATAAGGGAAGATAAAAACTATGCTACACATTATTCTAGTTCATTGAATGCTGAAAAATTTTTGTTTATTTGTTGAGGAGGTGTTAAATTGTTCAAAATAATAAATGGAAATCTATCATTGAATGCTGTTGACTAGACAATTTCATAGATTGTATTTTCAACACTGTTGGTTTTCCCTACAGTTATGACTAAAGAAAGAATCAGACATCTAGTTAATGGTTTGTATTCAAATCAAGAGGATCTCTGTTTATACACAGGAATTCTTGCCACTATGTCATAAGATATTATCCATGGACCATCTATGCTAATAAATACCTAGGGTGTTTGTATTTATTGAGTTTATTTGTTTGTTTGTTTGCTTAATGTAAATGCTCTGTTCCCATTGCCTTCATACTGAATCCATATTTGGGTTTGGCTAGGTCACCAGGTGATTCTACTGCCTAGAACAATGTTGGCAAAAATTCAACAGCCCAATAATAAAATACAAAAATTCAAACAAATACTTCTGTCTGACTCCAAGTCAATTAATTTGGTACTGTATGTTATAAAAAATATAAAGTATGAATTACAGTAATTAAAGATATTCTGAATTTTCAAGAAATTGTCCTTCATTTGGAATAGTTATATCTGGGTTTTCATTATGTCAATCATACAAAATAGGACATTAATATATAGATTCTGTGAAAAGGAAATGAAAACATTCAGACCTGGCTTGGGTCATCTGGCTTGGGTCATGACATAGAACTTTTCCGGATTACCAAAGTTCAAATAATCATAGTCACTGAAAAATGACTGTCACCAGCAATCAGTCTCACCTTCTGATTTCTTTTCGTTAATTTTAAAATCATATATAAATCCATGTCCCAATGCCTAGTGTAGGGATGACCCTGTTTATGAAGATTAAGTCTCTCCAGCTATACACAGAACTATGATATGAAGGTAGTATTTTCTTGAAGGATTCAGAAAGATAGGCTAGAAATATCCAAGATCATTATAAGTTAGTTTGCACAGAGGCTATATATCTATATCTATAGATATAGATATATTCCCAGAACAAAGAGTATAGCTTGAGCAGTTACATAAATCATGCTGATCTAACGAGCTTCAAACAAGGGCAAGCAAGGCCCTTGTCTTATCTCTAAAGACTTCCTTTGCCTTTTGGTTGAACCCCTGTCTTCCCAGGCAGAGTTGACCTCAGACTCCTCTCTAACATTAATCTTCAATAGCTAGGGAACAAAGGTAAATTCAGTAAAGGCATTACTGTCGTTCTGGGGAATTGGAGGGTAAGCTATAATGCCTATGCAGCAAAGCTGACTAAAACAGCAATAAGAAAGATAAACAATCATTGGACACATTCTTCTCCCACAAACACATTCTCATCAAGTTGCTACAGCCACAGGATCCCAAAGGAGAAACTGGCAAGAAAAACACAACTGAAAAAATAAAACTTATTCACAATTTCAGTGTTTGTTGAGACAAAGTAATTACAGAGCCATCAAGCTCAATTACAAAGCACACAGAGTCAATTGTCATAAAGTATTTAGAAAGCCAAGTAGAGAATCTATTTAACCAGTGTCCTTCTATTCAGTGCAACCTAGCTCAGGGGTCTCTTGCTTCTGGTTTGTAAGGCAGACAATGCACTCTGTAATTGCATTGCTTGTTTACTCTGCCCTTAAACATTTACCATAAGAATTAATTTCTTCATGAGACCTGCTCTTGCTACTCAGCAAACACTGATGATTTGTTCCATTCCCATTGCATAGATATCCTCAGTTTTTCAGAACTTTACTCCTCTCTTTGCAATATTTTGACCTGTGCAATGTGGTAGTATGTATAATGTTGCTTAAAAACTTTACATCAACATGTTCTATACATCTTTGAAATATTGTACGCATTCAAAAATAGACAGTGATATTAAAAGATTAATTTTAAAACTCCAACTCCATTCTCAATCCTAAAGTATGTACACATGTGAGCTATGATCACAGAGGTATATTACACAGGATGCCAAATTTTTCAGATTCTGTTTATTCTGGGTTTTAAGATCTAAAGAACCAGACAATGATTAAAAGGAATATAATAAAATACTACTTGCAATCACTTTATTTATAACAACAAAAATAATAGTAGCAATTAACATCCAGGCTGTAATGTATAGGTTACAGAAACTTCTACCAATGTTACCATAATGTGATGACTCTTTGATTCCAGTAACTCTTTTTGCAGTTTTGGGCAGTATGATACCATCCCCAGATGAAGAAATAGGATAGATCTTAAGAAGCTTTCTATATGTTCTTAGAAAGGAAATGTGGCAACAAGAATCAAAACCCATTTCTTTGTATATATTAGTTATCAAAATTTTAATTCATTTAAATGTTTTATTTTTTATTATGAAATATTGCAATCCCACAGAAAACTGAAAAGTAAAATGATAAATATACACTCAAGTACTCAATATTTATATTTTTTAAAAATGGCATGTGGATTATTAGTTTCAGTTTTTTAAGAATAACATTTTAAGTACGAAGTTCTTCGTACGAAGTACGAAGTTCACACCCATCCCACTTCCATTGTCTAATTCTTTTCTCTTCCTTTGCAGATGTCACTACAATTCTGTCTTTTTGCCTTTGTCTTTCTCATATGTATTTTGTCTTTCTCATAGAAAGACAAAACTATTTGTCTTTCTCATATGTATTTTAAAAAGTGAATGTGTGCATCCACAAATACTAGAACTGCTCTGTGTTTTAAAAATTTACCTAAATTGCAATATGATTGTCTCTTTCAATTTACATTTTTTTAACCTAATATAATAATACGTTTGCAAGGGTCATCCAATTTTCTAATGTAGATTCCATTCAGTGATGTTGGCCTTATTCTTACTAGTATAAATGTCACAATTTATTTTTGCCTTTCTTATTTGCTTATGGACACTTCTTTCTTTTACTGCTTTTATAAACAATACATTAATGAATCACATTATATAAGTTTTTAGAGTTAGGTTAGTGCTAAGTAGGTTAAGTTTTTCCTCTTTGCTTCTTCTTAAGCATTTTCTTCCCTATTTTGGGCCATTTTTACAATTCTATGTAATATTTTTGATTCAATATTTAGAACACCTCTCTGACTAGATGTTGATTAAAGATTAAAATTGTTTTGAATTTACACATACGTTACTTAATTAGAGAGAAATTTACCTATCATTAATGAACATGGCAAATTAAATTATCAGCGTTAATTCTGGTATTTTTGTATAACCTCAAGTAAAAAAATATATTTTTACTTCTTTTTTGTTAGTTTTGATATATTATTCTTATTGTTTATAGACATTTCTAGGTAAAGTTTGCTAACAATTTTTTTAATAATTTTACATCAATGTTCATAAGTGAAATTGGCTTATAATTTTGTTTTCTTAAATAGTTCTTGTCCCATGTTGGTATAAAACTTATAGTAATCGTATAAAATAAATTTGTCTCTTTAGAACAAGACTAATCTTTTTCTTGAAGGTTTGATAAAAGTTGTTCATAACATAATATGTGAAGGATATATTGCTATGGGTAGATATTTAACTATTATGTTAGTTATTCAAATGAGTATAATTATCCAGATTTAATACTTTTTAATGAACCAATTTTACTAGTTTAATTTTGCTTTTAAAAATATGTTTCATTCAAATTTTTTTGCCATGAGTTTTGCACAGTGTTATTTTAGAATATTGCAACTTCTATTTTATCTTGAATGATGTGCAGTGTATCCTTTCTGATAATAGATGTGTGTGCGTGTGTTCTATTTCGTCTGTGGTAAGTTTTGTCAGATATTTATTTGTCCATTTCATTATTCGTTCACAAGAATGAGATCTTCATTTAATATATTACTTTTATTAATCTCTATTCATATATATATTATTTTTTTCAGTTTCTATTTTGTACTTCTAGTTTTATGTTTTTGGTAGCTTGTTTATAAATAACACAAATGTATGTGCATATAATTATTGTTAAGAAGTCTTTTGAGCATATCTTATAATTTTTAATATCTAGTATTTGTTATACATCTCAGAATATTTGACAATTTATATTATAATTGTATATTAATTCTTTCTTTTTCATCTATGAAATAGATGATAGTTCCTTCTTTTACCAGTATTGGAGGAGTGAGACATATTTTTAAATAAAATTACTGCACTATTGTCATAGAATGTGGCATATATGATGCTGATCATTTGGAATATTTTTACTACGTTTATCAAGGATTATTATACTATCATTTTTTTGCAAAGTTTCCATATGTGCTTGAAAAGAATATGCACTTTCTAATTTTGGGAATAATGTTGTTCTATATGTCTATTACATTAATTTAAATACTAGCATTTTTATATTTAGTATATCTTGTATCTTTTAAGTTGCCTATTCTTTCTATTTTTGAGAAAAGCATGTCAGAAGATTTATTCACTCAGTCATTCTTTTATTCATTCAGTTACTATTTACTGAGCAACTTCAATGTGTGATAAGGAAATTGGTGGAAAATTCATCATTTTAATTGCTCATGTTCAAAAGCTTTAAATCTTCAATAACACACATACAAATCTCAGAAAATACCAAGATTTTTACAATGATCTACAAGACTATACTTGTTCGAAATGAGAAACTATTTGAGAGTTTGGAAGAGAGGAGGACAACAAACTGATTTTATTTTTAACAGATCACTATCTGCTTCATGGAAACCATTTAGGAGGCTGTTGTAGCAAATCAGATGAGAGATGATGGCTTGGTTCTAGGTAGCAGTGGAATGCTGAGAAGTGATTATATTTTGTATATAGTGCTAATAGTGTTTTATGTTATATTGGTTGTGTCTCCATATTTTTGTGCCTCAGAAGAGTGGATTTGTCACAAATTATAGTCTATAATTGTTTATTTTAAAAGCTTTTGTTCTTATGTTTTTAAATCCTTTACATATTGAGACTATTTTGATAGATTTATATAGGTTCAAGATTAAAATTATTTTCCCATGAATTCTTTCCTTTACTCTATAAAAACCCTACTGATTTGTTTGTTCTTATGTTATTATCACTTCATCTACTAGCCTAATATACCTTTTACCATTCCTGCACATTTTTATGGATTCACAAAATATTGCAATTTAAAAATTTATCGAGTGCATGCATGGGATATAAAAACTAAAAGTTGCAAAAACTTTTGTATTTAAACATTATAAAGTTACCTCATTCATTTTTGCAGACTGTATAATATAATCTATTATATCATTGAGTTTATGTAACCTATTCTTTTTATTTTCAAACTTTCTGTGCCATTATCTTTTAGTGTTTTTTTTCTAAAATCATGTAATTATTTTGCTTTTTACTTTAGTCTAACTTAGAACTACTTCTTTAAAAAGAAACAATATAATGGAATTACAGCACATCTCATTTTATTGCACTTTATTGCATTTCACAGATACTATGTTTTTCACAAATTGAAGGTTGGTGGCAACCCCACATCAAGCAAGTCTATTGGTACCATTTTTCCAATAACATGTGCTCATTTCGTGTCTCTGTTTCACATTTTAGTAATGCTCACAATATTTCAAACTTTTTCTTTATTATTAAATCTGCCATGATGTTCTGTGATTAGTGACCTTTGACATTGCTATTTTAATTGTCTTGGGGCACCACAAACCATGCCCATAGAAGATGGCAAAATTCATGATAAATGTGTGTTTTCTGACTGCTCCACAGGTGAGCTGTTACCATCTCTAAACCTCTCTTTGGGTCCTTATTCCCTGAGATATGACAATACTGAAATTAGGCCAGTTAATAATCTTACAATGGTCTCTAAGAGTTTAAGTGTAAGGAAGAGTCACATGTCTCTCACATTAAAACAAAAGCCAGAAATGATTATGCTCAGTGAGGAAGTCGTGTAGAAAGCTGAGACAGGCCAAAAGCCAGACCTCTTATGCCAGTTGGCCAAGTTGTGAATTCAAGGGAAAAGTTATTGCTTGATGGAAATTAAAAGGGCTATTCCAGTGAACACACAAATGATAAGAAAGCAAAACTTACTACTGATATGGAGAAGTTTTAGTGTCTGGATAGAAGACCAAACCAGCCACAACCATGCCCTTAAACTGAAGCATAATCCAGAGCAACGCCCTTATTTGAAGGCTGGGAGAAAGTACAGAAGAAAAGTTTGAAGCTAGCAGAGGTGGGTTCATGAGGTTTAAGGAAAGCCGATATCCTATAACATAAAAGTGCAAGAGGAAGCAGTGTGCTGATATAGAAGCTTCAGCAAATTATCCAGAAGATAGAGCTAAGATAACTGATGAAGTAGTTACATTAAACAATAGATTTGCGATGTAGACGACACAGCCTTATATTGGAAAAAGATGTTGTCTAGGACTTATCTAGCTAGAGAGCAGAAGTCAATGCCTAGCTTCAAAGTTTCAAAAGAGAGGCCAACTCCCTTTGTGAAGGCTAGTGTAGCTGGTAACTTTAAGTTGAAACCAATGCTCATTTCCCATTCTGAGAATCTTAGGGCTCCTAAGACTAAAACTGAATCTACTTTGCATGTGTTCCATCAGTGGAAAAACAAAACCTAGATGACAGAACATCTGTATGCATGGTTTCCTGGATATGTTAAGCCCACTGTTGAGACCCACTGTTCAGGAAACAAAAAGATTCCTTTCAAAAAATATTATTGCTCATTGACAATGTCCCTGGTCACCCAAGACCTCTGATGGAACAATGAAGTTAATATTGTTTTCATTCCTTCTAACAGAACATTCATTCTGCAGCCCTTGTATCAAGGAATAATTTCATCTTTCAAGTCTTATTATTTAAGAAATATATTTAATAAGGATATAGCTGCCATCAATAGTGATTCCTCTGATGGCAAAGTCAATTGAAAATATTTTGGAAATAATTCACCATTTTAGATGCCATTAATAACGTTCGTGATTTGCAGGAGGAGGTCCAAATATCAACATTAGCAAGAGTTTGAAAGAAATTGGTTCTAAACCTCAGGAATGCCTATGATGGGATCAAGACTTGAAGGAAATAACTGCAAATGTGGTGGAAATAGCAAGAAAACTGGAATTAGAAGTGGAGTTTCAAGATATGACTGAATTGCTGTAATTTCATGATAAAACTTGAATGAATGGGGAGCTTACTGATGAAATGGGAAAGTAATTTTTCGAGGTGGAATCTACTCTTGGTGAAGATGCTATGAATATTGTTGAAATGACAATAAAGAGTTTCAAATACTACATAAAAACTTGGTGAAGCAGTAGCAGTGTTTGAGAGGATCGATTCCAATTTTGAAGTTTTACTGTGGGTACAATGCTATCAAATGCCATCACATTAAGTTACAGAGAAATCTTTCATGAAAGAGTCACTAGATGTGACAAAGTTCATTTTTGTTTTCTTTAAGGAATTGCCAAAGCTCCCCTGACTTCAGCAACCCTGGTCAGCCACCAACATCAAGGCAAAACCCTCCATCAGCAAAAAAAAATTTGACTCTGAAATCTCAGACGATTGCTAGCATTTTTTAGCAATAAAGTGTTTTTAAATTAAGGTATTTATTAATACATTGCTTTTAGACATAATGCTATTTCATATTTAATAGACTACAGTATAGTATAAACGTAACTTTTATATGTACTTGGAACACTCAAAACTCATTTCACTTACTTTATTGCAATATTTGCTTTATTGCAGTGGTCTGGAACCAAGCCCATGATATCTCCAAGATATGCTTGTACATATATTTTAGATTCTATTATATTTGGGCTTATTTCTGTTTTACATTCTATTTTTGGTTTTTTTTTTTTTTTCTCTTTTATGACATGTTTAATCAATTGTGATTTTTTTCTTTTTACCCTATGATATAGCTGGGCATCATATTCTAATTTTATTTAATGTATTTATTTGCTGTATTCACTTATCTAATTAATACACTACGGCAAAGCCTAAATTTATTAATTCTGTGATAAAAGCATTGCTTAAAATTGAGAAATATATTTTCTCTAAATGCAAATAGAGATGCCATTACTAGAAATGAAGTTGGAGAAAGTTGGGCAAAAGAAAACAATGAATGTGATGTTTCTATCTCATCAAAACAATCTCTTAAGTTATCCACAGATCAGATCTGTCTACAAAATTCCACTTTGATTCTACGTAGTTCTCCTTCATGCTTCTTGTATTTCAAAAAAATGTGCTAAATATCAAATATTCATAGCATTTTTCATGTACAAAATGCCACTTAATTTAAACTCTGTAAAACACATTGAAATAGACCAACAAGCATCTTTTCATTGAAAAACTATAAACCATTCTGGTTTATATTATTATATGGAGTCTGTGGCTTTCATTGTCTTTGAGTTATTTTAATACTCTCTAAAATGTATAAAATGGATAGTAATGTAATTTATTCTCTTCCATAGAAATACAAATAGGATTGTTTGATTTTTCTCTTGCTAATTTTTGTGAGTTCTAAGTAGATTCTAGTTATTAGCCCCTTATCAGATGTGTAGGATATGAAAATTTCTCCCATTCTGTAGGTTGTCTGTTTGATTTTATGACTGTTTCTTTGGCTGTGCAGAAGTTTAGTTTGATCAGATTCCATTTATTTATTTTTGTTGCTGCTGTGATTGCCTTTGGGGTCTTCCTCATAAATTCTTTGCCTAGGCCAATGTCTACAAGAGTGTTTCCAATATTTTCCTCTATAATTCTAACAGTTTCATACCTTAGGTTTAAGTCTGTTACCCAGCATGAGTTGATTTTTGTGAGAGGTGAAAAGTGTGGATCCTGCTTCAGCCTTCTACATGTGGCTATCCAGTTTTCCCAGCACCATTTATTGAATAGGAATTCTTTTCCCCACTGAATGTTTTTGTCTGCTTTGTCAAAGATTAGATGGCTATATAAGGATGGTTTTATGTCAGGGTTCTCAGTTCTGTTCCACTGGTCAATATATTTTTGTGCCAGTACCAAATTGATTTAATTACTACAGCTTTGTAGTATAGTTTGAAATCTGGCATATTGATACCTCCTGTTATAGAATAATGGCTAGCACACATATGAAAAAATGCTCAACATCTCTAATCAGCAGGGAAATGCAAATCCAAACCACAATGAAATATCACTTATCTCCAGTAAGAATGGCCTTTATCAAAAAGTCCCCAAACAGTAAATATTGGCTTGGATGTGGAGAAATAGGAAAACTTTTACGCTGCTGGTGGGACTGCAAACTCATCCAACCTCTGTGGAAAGCAATATGGAGATACCCTAAAGTGATACAAGTAGATCTACCATTTGATCCAACAATCCCACTACTAGGCATCTACCCAAAAGAACAAAGGACAATCTACAAAAAAGACACCTGCACTCAAATGTTTATAGCAGCACAATTTATAATTACAAAGCTGTGGAAACAACCCAAGTACCCATCAATATATGAATGGATTAATAAAATGTGCTATATGTACACCATGGAGTACTATTCAGCTCTAAGAAACAATGGTGATGTAGCACATCTTGTATTTTCCTGGATAGAGCTGGAACCCATACTACTAAGTGAAGTATCCCAAGAATGGAAAAACAAGCACCACATATACTCACCAGCAAACTGGTATTAACTGATCAGCACCTAAATGGACATGTAGGAATTACATTTATTGGGTATTGGGCAGGTGGGAGGGGGGAGAAGGGGGGGTATATACATACATAATGAGTGAGATATGCATTGTCTGGGGGATGGTCACACTTGAAGCTCAGACTTGTGGAGGGAGAAGGGACAAGGGGATTATATGCAACCTTAAACTTTGTACGCCCATAATATGCTGAAATGAAAAAAAAAGAAATGCAAAAAAAAAAAAGCAATACAGATAAATTTGTCTGTTGGAGGTGGACTTGATAATCTCCCTTTCAAAACAAATCCAGTTTTGTATTTATGAAGAAAATTTATTTCAGCTTTCTAATTTTCTAAACACACATCTGCTTTTGCATTCTCCTTGAACCAGTTTTTATATTTTACTGCTTTTTGATTAATTAACAAAATAGAAAAATCTTTTTCCAATTTTATTGAGGAATAATTGACAAAAATTGTATATATTCAAAATGTGCAAAATGATTTGCTATACATGTGCATTGTGGAATGATTACAACAATAAAATTAATTAATACCATCACCATATAGAGTTATCATTTTTTTCATGTGTGTGTGTTTGTGTGCACATGTGCTCTAAGGAGATTTAGAATCTAAGGAGTGTGCTCTAAGGAGAATTTAGAATCTTTTAGCACATTTCAAGTAAACAATATAGTGTTTTTAATTATGATCACCATGCTGTGCATTAGATCCTCAGAGCTGTTCATCTTAAACTGAAAGTTTGTACCCTTTGACCAACATCTTTCCATTTCTCCCAACTCTTATCCCCTAGTAACCCCTAGTCTACTGTCTGATTCTATGAGTTTAATCTTTATATTCCATATACATGTGCAATCATACAGTATCTGGCTTTCTGTATCTGGCTGTTTTCACTTAGTATAATGTCCTCCACTTTCATCCATATTACCACAAATGGCAAGATTTACTTCTTTTCATGGCTGAGTAATATTTCATTGTTTATCTCTCCCTATGTGTATATGTGTGTGCATGTGTGTGTGTGTGTGTGTGTGTGTGTGTGTGTATCTCACATTTTCTTTACTCATTCATCTGCCCACAGATGCTTAAGTTGTTTCCATATGTAGGCTTTGTGAATAATGATGCAATGAATATGGGGATGCAAGAATCTCTTTGCAATTCTGATTTCATTTCCTTTGGGTGTATACCCAGAAATGGGATTGCTAGAATGCATGGTAGTTCTATGAAATAAATAAATTTTGTAATGTGATAAGTTTATAGTTGTTCTAGTGTTATATTTTAACTTTAAAATTCATCAATTAATAACTTGTACTTAAAATATAGGGATGAGTATAAATTTAAAACTTTGACAATTTGGTCTTTTTTCCTAGATTTGAAGGCATTGCTCTGCTATTTTTGAGGAGCCAGTACAGTTGAAAATTCTGTCGAAACATTTATTCTTTACATATAGGCTTTACCCTTTCTTTGGAAGCTTTTTAATTGTTTTATCATCTCATAGTTCTTAAAATGATTTTATAATTTACAATCTATGCTCAGACACAGTGGATTCTTTGTATTTGAAACCTCAGTTTTCCTTGAGTAGAGAAATATTATTCTAGCACTTTTAATTTCTTAATTTGATTCATTCGCTATGTATTCTCAAATATTTAACTTTTCTTTCATATTTCTTATCATGTTTTTTTTTCCTTCTGTTCTAGTAGGTTGCTATCAGACTTGGAGGTCTTAAAATTTTTTTTCTAACTCACGTGTGGGCGTGGTGAAAAGTGACAGGACTGGTAAGCCCACACTTTCACATTTTCTCATTTTATTTTCTTCCAAGAAAAAAGAACTTGTTTTTCCTTTTTAGAAGAAGCAACACTGACATGTTATCATGTTTCTCTATAAAAGATATATCATAACCTAAACATTAACACTGAAATGCTTAGAGATTTATCTCAAGACCAGAGGGGTTTTGAAATTGTCTACTACACAGAGAGTTACTGATGCTTAAAGAAAGGAAACACAAATTCAGATATTGTGTTTTCCAAAGAGAAAGAAAGTTCCAGTGACCCAGGCATGACTATAGCATACTGGTGAGATTTAAGCACTTCTTAGGAGTCAATAAATGCTCTGTTATTAAAAGCTATTATTTGAGCAAGTGTATAAACAGCATTAACATAGAGTAATTGAAGTGTTGAAGCAATAAGCTCATGGAAAAATTCAGGCCACAGGATATGGGAAATAAGAGAAATAATATTAACTAGATGTGACTAACTTCCTTAGCTATGCCAATTATCACTAAATATTTAGAGGAGAATTAGTGTCTGAACTTAGCACCTTGAATACATCTTTGATATTTTGTGTGTACAAATACTGTGAAAGCTACAGTTGATATTGTGCCTCTTACAAATGTCAGTCCAGTCATTCCTTCGGTAGTCTTTGAAACTCTCTAAATAGGAAAAGAAAGAAAAAAGCCTTCTAATTTAAGTTGGTATCTATTTTTTTTTTCATTTTTTTAATTTCAGCATATTATGGGGTACACATTTTAAGGTTTCAAATAATGCCCTTGCCCTCCCCCACAAGTCTGAGCTTCAAGTGTGACTGTCCCCCAGACGGTGCACATCTCACTCCTTATTTATGTATTTAACTATTTACCTCTTTAAACCTGAATAGGTTGGGCCCTGTATTATACTAAAGTTGAGATTCTATTGCCTGGAGTGGCAAAAGCAGGGGTATAGTGGAATAATCTTGGAAAATTCCCTTAAGCAATTTTGTCATATATTTCTCTTTGTGTAAAAATTACATTGACATAGGACAAATTATAATTAGGACCCTTTTGATTATCAATTGGTAGAGAGTACATGGTTTACCTTCATAGGTGACTGCCAATAACGTTCTTACTCTCTCTGTGATGCAGAATATGTATCTCTAAAATGGGATTTTGATGATATCAACTCAGAGTTTTTGCAAAGAGAAAAAGAATATAAAAGCAAATTGATAAAATATACTGTGAAACATATTATATTAATATATTACTGATAACTCACTAAAAATTTACATAATCAATCTAACATGCTTTTCTAATGGCTATCAAATTTATACATGTGACTTTGAAATCATGTATCTCAAAGTTTATTGACAACTTTAAATTATTCCTAATTGCCTATGATTTTATTTTTTAAATTTGGATTTTTCTATTCCTCTCTTTTTCCTGTCTGGCTTTTTTTTTTTTTTCTTTTCTTTTCTTTTCTCTTTTTTTTTTTCTCCTTAACTCTATTACACTCCTCTCAAGTACTGAAGGGGTGGTAGGTGAATGTTCTATCTTGGTTTAACTAGTCTCTGAGGAGAGCTTCAGAGGTAGAAAAAAGAAGCCTAAGATTCAGTGAAGGACAAAGGAAAAAAGAACACAGGTGCTAAAAATCAACTTATGATCCCTGGTTTCTTGTGATACATTATACCACACCTTACTGAAGACTAATGGGAAATGTTCTGAAAGGTTTAATTTCTAAGTTTCTATTAAGCCAATATTCAACTCTTAATGGAAACATGCCATGTAGAATATATGCATTCCCTTCACAATTTTGGCATCACTTATATGTGGTTCTTTGCTTTCTGCTAGTTAAGATCTAGTTTATGTCTTTGTAGTGAGCTATGTTTCAAAATATTATAGTGTAGTAATAGAAATAAATTTGTAGCAACAGTTTCATAAAATAATTCAAGCAACTATCTGAGCCTTTACATTTAATATGGAATTTCATTACAAATCCCCACTATTATCTGTGGGCAGATAATGATATTTACCAAATGTATTTTGACTCATTAAAATGTATTCATTTATCAGATATTTACAAGTCTACTGTGTGTTGTATTGTACGGGCAAAATTAATCTTTTCATTTCGTGTCCACAGTCCAATAGGAAATTTACATTCTCTTTCTCTGTCTCTCCCAAGCTCTCTCTTTCACCCCTCTCACCCCATACCAGCACAGCTATTATTCAAGGTCCAATGTCAAAAAGTCCCTCAAGAAAGTTTTAACATAATTTGAAGTAGATAATTTTAAGTTGATAGGTCAAAATCTTTGTGGAGGAAGTGATCCTTTTCACTAAAGTTTGAGGAACAATTAAAGAAATGTTTTGCAAATGTTTAAGCAGGAACAGGAATTCCTCCTCCATTTCAAATAAAAATTGAATGCTACTTGTAAAATAAGACACACTTTGATAAAGATTACTTTGATAAAATATTCAAATAAATTAAAATTATAATGAGAGTCATTTTATATAGCAACTGAACAATGATCATTGGTTTCAATGGATATATCATCTCTAATATCAAGTCACTATGATTTATTTTTATGTCAGTTAATCAGTCTAAGTGAGTTTTCTATCAGAATAGGGAAATCAATCATAGGTGCTTGCAACTACTTTCTCCATGCTCAAAACCAACTGATAAAAATGTACATGGCATTTTTACTAGGTGAGTATATGGAAGCTTAGAATATTAATGTCATGTAACCTTGGAATATTAAATTGGATTAGACCTTGAACCAAACTTACCCTACTGTATGGATGATAAAATACTGGCAGATGGAAGTTAAATGACTTGTTCAAGGTACTTAGGTAATTGATTAGTCACATGATAGGCCTTCGAAAGTATGTTTTCCAAATACCAGCCTGTTGCAATCTTCAGTAAGTAACTGCACCTCCACAAAAAAGAAACATTTTCTATTCCAAATATACCTCTACTGATTTATCTTAAAAGGAAGACATTGTGGTGGAAACTAATTTTTTATTATTGAAAATAGGTTTAATAAAATTAAAAGCCTAATCATTTTCTACCTAAGTGGTAGTTTTGAATTGTTAATTATTTTTGTCCTTTTAAAATAGAAAATACTTTTAAGAAAAGGGTTAATAATTTAGTAAAGTACACAGGTTGAGTCACACTGTTTTTTTTTTCTTAAAAAAGTGCTTTAAAGCTCAATGTATTGATACATTTAATGAGTTAATCTAGTCAAATCATACAGAAAATATTTTAAAAGTTTAACAATCTTTGTAAGGTGACAAATGTGATTTAAAAGTTTATTTAGAAATATGTTATGACATAAAATAGTCTATTTGAGTTTCTTGGAAATATTTTACTGAAGTCTAAGTGTTATGGTTTTATTTAAAAATATATTTATTTCATCAAGTAATTGAAACTTAAAGAGACCTAAAGTATATGCAATTTAATCATCCTTCTAAAACTTTTTAAATATTATACAAGAACTTCATATAAAATAAAATTTAAAAGAAATGCAAAATTTCATGGACTCATTACCATTAGTTCATAGATGCAGCAATATTAAAACACACTGCTTGTGAAGATTCTGTTATAATAGGAATCATTAATAAGGGAAAATAACCTTTGTGTCTTTTGAGGTTTTGGTTAGGGGGAAGTGGCATGCAGGCTCTGCAAACTGTTTGTTCTTAGGTTAAATAGTAGTTTGGTCCATTTTCTAGTCTTGCGACCTTGGTTAACTTTAGGCCTCAGGTTTTCATTGGTAAAATATGGATAATAATAAATTCTTGTTATCTTAAGTATTAATCAACTATTCCCTATGAAGGTTTTGGCACAGTGCTTGGCCTATAGAAATTCAATAAATGACAATTATTTGGAGGTTATTCAAGCTCAAATATTGAAACACTTTAGGAAAAGTAAAGTATGTTGAAGGCTGAGTTATAAATGTTACACAGTCAGTTGGTTTGGGAAAAAAAGAAGGAAGAGGAAACCAGAGGATACAAGTGTCTTTGTGAAAAATAATCTGCCTATGTAAAATTCACATCCTGAAATGATCACAGAAGCAAATGCACTTTGTTCTGATAATGGCTTATTGTGTTAACCTTAACTTGGATAAAGAGAACCCTTGCATTTTATACAAAATGTTCATATGCTCTCCTTTATTTATGTTGACTTACTGAGATAGAGAACTCACAGCCCTTGCTTGACAAGGAATCATAAGACCCAAATCAAGGTCTCTGGTAAAACAGGAGGTGGAAGGGAAGCCTGCCAAAACCAGCTGGAACCAAGATAGCCATAAAAAAACAACCTCAGTTTACCTTTGCTACTGCTCATTATACGCTAATTATAATGTATTAACATGTTAAAAGAAACTCCCACCAGTGCAATCATAGTTTACAAATGCCATGGCAACTCCCAGAATTTACCCTGTATGGTTTAGAAGAGTAGGGACTCTCAGTTCTAGTAACCTCCTTCCCCAAAATCTTATGAATAATTCTCCCTCCGCTTAACAAAATTAAATAGAAAGTATAAAATAAGATCCTGGAAACTCACAAAATGCTACTCTCTGTTGCTCTGAGAGATAGCCTCTGCTCTGCCTATAGAGCGAGACTTCCTTCTGTTTATTTTCCTACCTCAATGAACTTGTTTTTGCCTTACTCTGTCAGCTTGCTCCTGAATTCTTACCTTTGTGAAGCCAAGAACCCACTTGGCCTTCAGGACAGACACCAGTTTTGGGGTCCACTTTCTTGTATTACCATTTATTTTCTACTATATTGCAATTTAATTTCCATCTCTACCCCACTGTTGCAACTACTCTACAGTGGGGTGGCTACACCTTCTAACTGCCAAAGCCATTGGCCATTTTCCATACTGACCTAGCTATCTCTGTAGAATCTGCACTGCAGGGGTGATCACCTTTCTGTTTCAAACTCTCCCATCTCAAACACTTTACCTATTTTCTCTGTGCATAATGTTTTCTTCTCTGTAAAAAAGATTAAATAATAGGACCTACTTGAAAGGTTTTTTTAAATTATTAAGTGTGTTAATGCTTGTAAAATACATACCACCTAGTATATTAGCATCACTCAATAAATGTTATTGATTAATGATTTTCTAACAAACCACTAATTGTTAGTTCTCCTCATAACTCCTTGACTATCCACTGTCTGGCTGATCTTTATCCACAGTAGAAGGAAAAGGTAGTGAACACTGAGGTTATGTTCTTACTGTTTTCTATTCACTCATATGTATCTCTCTATGTGAACTTGTTTATTTCCAATGCTTCAGATCTCCGGATACCATTAGTCACAACGAATGCAATGCCCTCACTTCCCATTGCACATGTCCAAGCCTCTCATTGAACTCTTATTCTCTATTTCCATCTGATTCCTGCACACATGTGCCTATATATTCCATGGAAATCTCATACACAATGTGTGTAAAATTAAGTCCTCATCTCTTGATTCAAACACACTCCCTTATTTTATCAATTTATCAGTTAATGTTGGGGTCATTTAAGGCATAACATTCAGTCATTCTTGATAGAACACATCCCGTGAACAATGATATTAGCTATGAACACATAGCTAACATAATTTGAGTGTTATGAGTATTGTCAGTATTTATCCCTAGGCTAAATACTCACAATGGTCACAGTAGTTACTCATTATACTAGCAAAATTTTGTTTTTGAGGGTTTTTTTTATCCTAAAAATACCTAGCTTCTAAGTTACTCACCAATAACCTCTGTCACTTAGTTTCTACCATAAACTTTCCCTTTTAATCTTTTTCTTAAATGCATTTTACATAGGTCTTAACTAGAGTGGTATGCCTAAAGTGTACACTTGTTCATATAATTCCACTACACGAAATCCTATGATAAATTCATCCCATGGTTTGCATCATAAAATTATTATGTTCAATAAATAATCCTTCATCTTTGGTCCTTGCTTAACTTTTTTAGTTTCATCTCCTTCCATTCTGTAATCCTCAAACTCTTGGCAACCAAGGTAATTGCTTTCCCTAAGCTCATTGTAAACTTTCTCTCTGTGTTTTCCTTGTAAGGTTTCTTCTGTGTAGAAGGTCTTTTTCTTTCTTGAATGATTGTCCTCACCATTATAGCCAACATTTATCAAGTTCTTGTAATGAGCCACACTGTCCTAAGCACCTTACAATGACTAATTCATTTGTTTTAAAAACAACACCATAAGGTAAGATCAATTGATGGCACTGCTCTGTAGTTGAGGAAATTTAAGCACAGAAAGATTAAATAAGTTTCCAAAATAAAAGAGCTACTACATAATAGAATCTATGCTCTTAATCACTCTGTCTTGTTAAGATATTGCTTCAGTCTCACTTCGATGACATTTCTAAGCTTTAAGCTCATTCACCTACACTTTTCCCATAGTGGTTAGTAGACGTCTCTAGTAACCTCTCTATGCTCCATTTGTGATTGTGTCTACCATACCATTTAAACAGTCAACAACCCAAAATTATAGAATATGTCCAAAAAATATACCAAATAAATAAATTGAATAAATTAGCTGAATGAATATTGTATTATTCAAAGTGAGGTTTCCCTGGGTTACTGAACAAAAAGGGGTATGAGGTTTTGTACTAGACAAGATACAAAGAAAGATAATATTCTTCATACATAGAAACATTTAGGGAAAAAGTTACAATTTAAATGGACATTTTTACTGACCATTAAGCTTGGTAATGGAATACCAAATAAACATTTTCAAATAGTTTGCACATAACAAGGAAAGTTCAGGAATGGGAGCTTGTCTTAGTGTGTGTTTATACTTAACAAGGAACATAATGTAGAATAAACACATTGATAGAAAGAAATGAATTATATGAAAGGATTTGTAATCCTTTGTAAGCAGGAACTACTTCATGTGAGATGTCAAATAGCGCTAATAATGGGCTAATCCAGTAAATGAGAGTAAAATAAAAAGTAAATTTCTGGATACAGAGATGCAGAGCTAGTGCACTGGTAAGAGGCCAAGTCTGAGGCTTGACAGAATTGCTACCAATGGTAAATAGAGCCAAGATCTGCAAAACCTAAAGAAGCAATAGATTGAGTTGAGAGGAATGGTTCTGCTAAAGTAGTATATCCAGTTCAATGACTGAGGAATATACAGAGATGCAGTTGGGAATCTAAACCAGAAGGTCCATAACCTGGGAAAGTTAAAAATTGTGTTCAATATTTAACAGACAGGTTTAAGAATTAGGTGTAGATCTACCATTTAGCTATACACAACTTGCCAAGCTATTTGCTCTTTTTGGAGCTTTTATTGTATCATCTGTAAAATAGAAAAAAATCACAGAGAGTTCTTTATTAAGTTAGGAGGATTAATAAATACATGCTTTCAAAATGCTTCACATAGTTTCTAATAAGAGTTAATTATCAACAAATCAAATCTTCTCTAGTCATACTGTTGCCGTTGCTCTGTTTCCTCAATAATCTGCTTACTTATTGCCAATGTCAGTTAACATTTCTTTCATGCAGAAATACTTTTAAGTACAGAGTCTCGAATGTATGAGTGTATTTGAATTGCTTCTTCAACATTTGACACAGAGAGAGAAACACTTTTCTGTTTCTGATGTTTTTAACTAAATTATTTTATTTCATGAACTTCTCCTACCATTTCTAAGGCCAAAGAGATAGAACGCACCATAGCAAAACTAATAATTTGCTTTTGATTTTTATAGCACCACAGAGAACTCAAAGCTCTTACCATGGTCCTACAGACATGGAGATTTATTTGCTCTGGCAACTTTAATATTAAGTAACTATGAGATCAGGAGATACCATAATTGCATATCCATCTCATGTATTAGGAAAGAAAAAGCATAATGGTACATTTTATGAAATTCTTACATACATATTCAGAAAATAATTTAGAAGAGTCAGATTGAAAATTTAAAATGTCACAAAGACTAAATAGTAATAAGCTAGGAATGATAATCCACACAACAATTTAAGAGGACACAATAAATCATGTTTTTTCCCAATGTTGTAAGAAATTTCCTTTATATATTTGTAGGACTATTAGTAATGTAATAGTAAAATTTTGAACTTATTTCCCAACAGTTATAATTCTTTAAAATGTTATAATAGAAGAGCCCTGGATTTATTTAAACTATAAAATTGGTATTTAGATTTGAGAATACAACTCTAGCATTTCCAATTTTAGTGTATTGTTAGTATGTGGTTACAAGTATAAAGAAATTGGGGATATAGCTATTCAAACGTTGAGAAAATTCATGCTCAGAAAAGTGCTAGTTAAACAAAAGAATATAGGAAAAGAAAATTAGTAAGAGAGAAAAGATAAAATTTGAATTCCTTTGAAAATTATTTAAGACTTTTACTTAGCTTAATAAATAAAAGTTTGTCTATAAACTGCTATTTCAATGTAAATCTTAATAGTTATTAAGCAGCCAATGATGAAACAAATATAATTTATATAAGCTAAATCATAATTCTGTATGACTAAAGACAGAGAGGAAATATGAATATGTACACTAAAATCCAAATTTAGCTTCATGTGAGCACATTTCAATGTTGACAACATATGTTTAATTTCTGTGCATTGAATTCTATTAATAATAATTTGCCTCTTAACCAATCTACTATGTAATTATTTGAAATTTCCACTTATCTTTTAAAATTTCAGCACACATATTGGCTACATTTAATGTGCATTGGAAGAATTACAGCTATTTCAGTTTTTGCTAGAAGTTGACAGGTCCTAAGAGAAACAAAAATTGGATAAATATATTTTGTTTTTCTATACCATGGGATATTTTTTAATCATGATCATCAACAAATGGACATGGGAAAATGTTTACAAATACATTCCTAAGCAAATAAACATGCTACAGACCAAAATAGAAACATCTATCACTTTCAAGTATGAAAAATGTTGGTGATTAACTGTTCTCATTTGTGTTTTCCATGTGACTTCCAGTGTTGTTTCTCGATATTACAGTTATAAATAGAAACTTACAATTTATAATTTACAATTATAAATTAATTTTGGCATATATTTAAAAATCACTCTTTGGTTTATTATATTTATTTTTAAAATGAATCAATTTAAAAAATATATATGTATCTTTTTTATTAGAAATAAGCCTGAATTGTAGCACTTTATGAGAATGATTGGATATACTCATTCAGGTAAGGTTTGTTTGGTACAGGAAACTAATATAAGCCATATGAATAAAATAAAGATGACTAACAGTGCATGCAAATCCTCATCATGAGGACTTTAAATCTAGGAGAAGAGAAAAATTCAATGAGTATAATTAAAAACACAAATATTTTTAAGTTAAAAGAAAGCATACACACACACAAACACACACATATACAGTCCTTAGTAGCATAGAAGACCAGCATAATGAATAAATTAAACATTCCTGAAGCTTGGTCATCCTATTATCTTCAAAGTTTTATTATTATCTGGAATTATACTATCTATTTATTTGTTTGTTTGTGTCCCAAATTTGGAATGTAAGCTTCATAGCACAGTTGTCCTGCTTTTCTGATTCATTACAATGCCTACACTGCATCCAGCCTGAGATCAGTTTATAACACATAAGTACCCAACAAATATTTGCTGAATGAATAAATAGATAAATGAGTTGTTTCAAGCATTAAAAAAAAATAACCTATATAAAGCTTTAGCCCTGTTGTACACATGCTAATCCTTATAATCATGAACTGTGTACTGCTATTGCTATTATTTTATTTTGAAATCATCCAGATTAATATGATCAAGAAAAGGTTAAAAGCAAAAGTGTTACTTGAGCAGGTTCTTAAAGGCAAATATTTGAGTAAATAGAAAGTGTGGGAATTCAAGGCAAAAGAAATACCAAAATAAATTAGGAGGCAGAGTGCAGAACAGAATTCTGGAGTGTAGATGATGACTGTAAGTAAACATGTTGCTGCTAAAATTTAAGTGGAAGAGACTTGCTTAAATATAAGTGAAGCTATTTGGACTTGCTTCTAGAGGAGCATCAAGCTACTAACTTGTACTTTCCTTAGAGGAAATCTCCTTGAAGAAAATTACTTTTTACTCTTAGTATTAACCACTAGGACTTAGTTCTGCCTTTATAAATGGCAGGCTGAACAAATGATTAAACTAGTGAACAAATTATTGAAAAATTATATCCAGGGTAATACCAAAATATCAAAATTGTATCACGAACATAAATCTGGTGACAGTGTTTAAGACTCAGTTGATGAGAAGAAATTAGTCTTGAAGACTAAATTAGAAGATTGTTTAAACAATTCAGGCATGAAGTAAATAAGACCTAACAAAGAACAGGCATTGTGACTGAAAGAAGGGGAGAGGATGAGAAATATTGTGCAGAGAGAATGCTTATGAGAGTTTCTTATGAAACGCTCATGCTTATGAGCTTATGAACTCTCATGCTTATTAGCTCATGCTTATGAGCTAATCCATGTTTCCGTATATTATGTAAGACTCTTCGTTACAATATCTCTAGAGCTTCATCAATTTCTGATTACTCTCTAATCATTTATTTTTATACTATGCACACTTGTGTGGTGCCCTTTGCTGTTGTTTGTTATTTTTAAGCATCTGAAAAGTACACACCTTTATAAATGCATGTGTGTGCATGTATATATGTCATCTTAGTTATTGCTTGGCAGGGAACATTAGGAACTGGTCTTCTAAAATTTGAAGCTTGATTTTGCCTCCATTCAGTTCTAGAAAGATGGGCTGGACCTATTCAGGCTTTTAGCCTAATTCACCTTATTGAATATGTCCCATGAAGAAGACAGGGGATCATGATTGGAGAAAGAACAATGGACATTTTTAAAGGTAATAAAAAATGACAGTTCTCTTCAGAATGACATTTATTTATTTGTAAAAATCCCAGGATCTAAGAAAATTAACAAGTCATTAGAGCTCTGGCTAAAAATTGACGGCAAACTTTTCAAGAACGATACACTCACTGTCTGTAATTAAGGTGCAATCCCCAGAGCACAAGAGTTTTCCAGGCTACGCTGAGTATAATGTGATGTGAGCCGACTTGGCCGGGACAGGAGGTCACCCAAAGAAAGACAAGGGAAATTATACAGGCAAGGCCCCTGTGCTGTTAGAAAAGCTATCATTATAATAAAGTAGAATAGCTCATTCTTAAAATACCCAAAGGCCTTTCTCACACCAAGGGTTAGCAAGTGTCCTCATTATTCTGCAGATCAAAAAAGGCTGCAAAGTGTAATATGAGGAACTGAGACTAAAGACAGGCATTGGCATAAATCATGAAGTCTGTGGTAAAGTTTTATACTCTCCAAAATTTCTTTATTTTCTCTATCTCTTCCTGTATTTCTCTCTTTTTTTCCCCACTAACTGGATTTGAATGTCTCCATCTGTAAAAAGAGAATAGGAATTTATAACTTTCTGTTAGACAAAGGCCTGAGGGAATCAAATCACAGCATCTCTGCCAATTATACCTTCATGCTCTCCAGTCAGCAGCTTCCTGCTAATCGTTATGCACTTTATTTCACCTCCTGTTTCTTGGTTATTTTTCTAATCCTTAGGCCTCCAAATTTCTTATACTCCATTACTTTGTAGATGCATCAGGTCTCTCTTATTCACATTGCCTCACTAGGGCCCAGAGCAGAGTAAGCACCAGTTTGTTGAAGGAATTAGTCTTGCTGGTCTTTAAAAACCTTTCAACATAAACTCAATTAACTATTTTCCTTCTTTAAAGTTCCTATTTTTTCTCAGTCTCTTTTTATTTCAGATAAAAAAAAAGACTAGTAAGTCATATCCTACCAAATCGATCATCTTATTGGGCCCCTGATGGTGTCACTTCCTCCTTTGAAGATGTAACTCATATCTGTTATCACTGTTTTCTCTCATTGATTCACCAACCTCATTGCACTTGTCTTGCAACTTTGAAACTGGAATTATGTTAAGAAATTTTACATGTATCATTAACGTAATCGTCTTTACAAACTTTTGAAATTGGTATTGTTACAGGCAATCGACCTGTTGGAAACTGAGGCACAGAGACAATAGATACTTACTCTAGTTTCACTTTTAGTTGGTGCTGTCGCTGGCATTGTGACTAAAGTCTGGTTCTGAGGCCTGGCCTGTGAACCAATATCCACATGGAGCTGCACACACAATCTCTGTTCAATGTCTTTTAATCTGTTTTTAAATAAAAACTCCATAGAAAATAAACTTTCAAATGCCACCAGTAAATGCCTCAAAGACAAATGCAATGATATTTCCAACATAGCTCAACTTTCTGTTTATTTGATCAAGTATTTTCTTCTTGGTATTATGTGTCTCTGATGATTCTTCTAATATTAAGTATGCTAATACTGTGTATCCTTATGGTAAATGCTTTCTGTCTCAGATTTCTCTTTCTCTTTTTGACTCTCTTATCTTCTTCTGGCAACAATTAAATATAACCCTTATCTTTTTCTATACATTATAGTTTGTGATTTCATCACATTCATGACTTCAAAATTACCTTTATGCTGATAATTCCCAAATCTCTTTCTCCAACTCTTACACATTTTCTGAGCTCTAATTTATTCTTTAGCTTTGTTAAATGTCTGCACAACGGAGGAATTCTGAGAGTTTCCTGCACAAAGCTCAGTTTTGCCTATTTTGTCTTTCCTTTGCCTCGACCACCTTTCCCTTCAACTCTTCTTTACCTGGTTGATTTCAAGTTAATTTCAAGATTCAACATTAAGAATAAAAAAACACTCACCATCAAATTGGTATTAACTCACTAAACTGACCAACACTTAAGTGCACATATAGTAGTAACATTCATCTGGCATCAGGCAGGTGGGAGGAGGGAGGAAGGGATGGGTACATACACACCTGATGAGTGCAGTGTGCACCATTTGGGAGACGGACACGTTTGAAGCTCTGACTTAGGTGGGGCAAAGGCAATATATGTAACCTAAACATTTGTACCCCTGTAATATGCTGAAATAAAAAAAATATATATAAAAAGATTCAACTTTAAAAGTGTCACTGCCACTCAGAGTTCTCTCATACTTAACTCTCCATGTCAAGACCTTTAGTGGTTCCACAATATATCTCCTTGATCCTCACTAATAAATGTCCTGATATTTTTGTGTGCAAATAGCTTCCTGGAATAAAGAGTGTGTTTCCAATCCTCCTTTCAAATAAAGGGAGGTCATGTGATGATATTTCACTCAAAGGTATTAAGCAAATATGCCTCATATGAGTTCTTCATCTTTCTGATAGCACTAACATTTAGGTGCTTTGATATATCCATTATTTGCAGTCTTTTAAATTGCCTTATAGCCCTCTGGAAACACATTCTAATTGAATGAAAAACGTTTAATTGTGTCTGTAATTTATACCATCCACAAAAAAAATGTTTGGACATTAAACTGCTAATGCTTTGTTTCCCAGAATTGCTATTATTATTTATTATTAGGGTAGACCCTCAGTAATTTACACTAATAACTGAGAGACTCACTGGAGATTACTGAATTTGGCAGATTAGTTAGTGAACAAATAAATATGAAAAACATCAACACTGCTGTACCACAAAATGTGCTTTATTCATTATTTTGATAAGTGTAGTTTAATTAAATCAGCTATGGTAATGTTTCACAGTATGCTAATAAACACACTGCCATATTTTATGAAATTAATGAAATCGTAGAAGAAAAATTGTTTGCTGAATTTGTGCCAGTTTTTGGAGAAAAATATAAATCTGTGATTTAGCATGGTTTGCATTACTTTTGGTCTGTAAAAATAGGTCTTATGTAATATTATTTTAGTAATTTCTATTGTTTATTATCTGTCTCCCCTACTAGAAGATTGATGAGAACAGATTTGCTTCATTGCATACATATTGTACATGTTATAGAGAGATATGTATTTAAGCACATATTGAGTAGTTATATAATACTTTAAAAATGAGATTTAAAAAAAAACTTTGGAATTCATATTAAATTTAAATATATGTTTTGATCTCTGTCCCTTATCTCCTATGTGTTTAGAGTTCCTAGACAAATAAGGTTTTCTTTCTTTTTCTTTCTTTCTTTCTTTCTTTCTTTCTTTCTTTCTTTCTTTCTTTCTTTCTTTCTTTCTTTCTTTCTTTCTTTCTTTCTTTCTTTCTTTCTTTCTTTCTTTCTTTCTTTCTTTCTTTCTTTCTTTCTTTCTTTCTTTCTTTCTTTCTTTCTTTCTTTCTTTCTTTCTTTCTTTCTTTCTTTCTTTCTTTCTTTCTTTCTTTCTTTCTTTCTTTTTCTTTTGAAACAGAGTCTCACTCTGTCGCCCAGGCTAGAGTGAGTGCCGTGGCGTCAGCCTAGCTCACAGCAACCTCAAACTCTTGAGCTCAAGCAATCCTACAGCCTCTGCCTCTGGAGTAGCTGGGACTACAGGCATGCGCCACTGTGCCTTGCTAATTTTTTCTATATATTTTAGTTGGCCAGTTAATTTCTTTCTATTTTTAATAGAGATGGAGTCTCACTCTTGCTCAGGCTGGTTTCGAACTCCTGACCTTGAGTGATCGGCCTGCCTCAGCTTCCCAGAGTGCTAGGATTACAGACGTGAGCCACGCACCTGGCCATAAGTTTTTATTTCTATTGTTAGTAATCTCCAATAACTTTTTAGTGTCAAGATAACATATTTATAATCCCTGCTAAATTATAAAAAGGCTGATCAATATGACCAAAAAGGTTTTATTGTTTGTTTAGCTTTGTTTTCCTTATAAGTTACTAAAAGGATACCTATAGCTTTTATTAATACCTGATAATTTCTATATTAAAAAGAGATCTATGAATTTTTACCAACTTGGATTTATTGATTTATTCATTTAACCAATAAATATTGAAGAGATCACCCTTTAACTCCTTGTTCAATGTGATAATAAAACAGCAGAAAAGGAAACAAACAAAAATGCTTGCCTACATGGAGCTTATTTTCTAGTTGGGGAGGAGAAAGGAAATTACCTCTGCAGCTAAAATAATTCTGAGCTAAAGAGTAATGTGAGCCTAGGAGAAAAACGAAGCAGGGAAGAAGAGAAGTTATGTGAACAGTTTCATGAAAGGACACCAGTGAAGGTGACATTTGAGAAAAGACATAAAGGGAGTGAGGGAGTAACTTGTGCTTCTCATTGGAAAGAGGAACCTTCCAGCCAGAACCAAGCACAGGCGCAAACCCTGAGGCGGGGGCCATTGGTGTGTTTGAGGAAATAGCAAGCTGAGGTCACTGGACACTGGTGCATAGGGAACAACTGAGCAGGAGATGAGTCAGCAAATAACAAGGGGTCAGACTGAGTAGTCGAATAGTCTCAGTCTTTTCCATAATACCTTTATGATTCATAGTTCTCATATTTCTAAGCTACTTTGTTATAAATATGTTATTAATTTTTTTCATTGCTTCTAGAATTTGTAGTGTATACCTAGACAAAGATACAAACTAAATATTATTTACTAAAGAGAACTGTTCAGACAAAAACAATTTATCTTATTGAATACCTCCTCAAAGTTTAAAATCAACTTAGTTAAAATATATAGTATCTTATTACTGCCTTTTCACATTATTTTTATAAATGCAATTTAAGGTAAGGTAAATCTTCAAATTTCCAAGGCCACATTTTAGGGCACAAATTGTGAATTCAATTGTATCAAAATTAAGGACTTTTTTTTTTTTTAAAGAAACCACTAACAAAATAAGATGACAAAATGAGAGAAGAGATTTATGATCTTGAAAACCATCCAGACGTTACAACGATAAGGGAAACCCCATCTATTACTTGGCCCATCAGGCACCAGGGAGCCCCACTTCTCACAGAAGACCCACACCAGCATAACACTAACCTGTTTCCTGGCCCATCAACTAGTCTGTTGCCTGGCCCATCAACATAATATTAGCCTATTTAGTGACACACCAACTAACCTACACCTGGTACCCCACCCTCAGACCACCCAACTTAATAAAAGTGGGAAAAATCCGGTAGACAGTGCTCAGAATTTGGTGGCAAGGCCCCTCTGAGCCTGCCAGCAAAATAAACTTTGATTCTCTGACTCTCCGAGTGCCACTCGGTTTGGGTTTGTTCTTGGGACCACCGGCTGTAACATTTGTTGTAACAACAACATAAATGTATCACCAGCAAGAAAAAACCCTAATCCCAATAGAAAAAAAATGTACAAGAAATAAGAACATTATAATTTATACCAGTAAATAAATCTGCAGGAAAGAAACAAAATGTCAACATGATTTTGAATAAATGCTTAAAATGCTTGGAAATCGGACGTTTGAAATTTAAATTATAAGATCAAAGACATATCAGACTAATAGAACAGTAAAACTTAAGAAACTATATACTACCAAAGTGGACCCTTTAACTCCTTGTTCAAGAAGTGCTTAGTCATTTAAGAATGATCATTTTCTACCGGAAGAAATGTAAAATAGTGAAGAAATATGAATCACTTGGCACTATCTACTTAGATTCAATATTCACACAAACATTGCCATATCAATTCCTATCACTGTGTATATCCTAAAGCAATTTTCACATACTTCATAGGAGGACAGGTAGAAAGATGTCTATTGGAGCAATATTTGGCAAATTGCACATCTCTTCAGTGTACACCACCAGATGTCTATCATGGAGTAATGTGTACAAGTTAAAAGCAAAGAATTAAATATACACAAAGTAATATGGATAAATATTTTTTAAAAAACTAAGACTTGGGGGGGCGGAGCAAGATGGTGGAGGAATAACACCGCCAGACAGAGTATCTCTGCAGAAAAGACAGATTCTAGCAGAAATTAGAAAAAAGAAGCAAGAAGACGAGCATACAGCGGACAAGGGCCGGAAGGAGGGGTACCTGAGACTCCGGGAGACTCCACGGGAGGAGGCTGCGGAGGAGAACTGAAGGCTGAAACCACCGGAGCAGCCCGGAGACCAGCAGCAAGGGTAGGTGGATTTGCTGTTTCCCCTCCCCTGCATTCGGGACTGCTGGTGGGCTCCCCAGCAGGTGGAGAGACCTGCGGACACCAGCCCAGAGACCGCCGCCGCCTGCCAACGGTGAGCCTGTAGCAGACGTGGCACCAGGTTCCCAACTTCCTCCGGGCACCTCCGTGTGCACAGACCTGAGCCGCGCGGCAGGCGCCATATTGCCTCCTCCCCCCCTCCGCCGACCCTACCCGCGGCTGCCCAGAGAGACAATACAGCCACCAGCCGGAGGCACCTCCAGGGAATGGGACCTTCCCATTTGGGACCCCACCCGCCCTCCCAGGTGCTGCTGGCACCCTGTTCCCAGGAAAACGGTGCCGACTCAGAGGTTGAGAGTCATAGACCCAGCTTGGGCTCCCTGTGGGTGAATTAGGACCGGAAACCCTCTCCCTGGTGGGAATACAGTTTGAACTCTGGGACCCAGAGGTCGGACCTGCAGACCAGATCCCCTGCACCGAGGGCTAGCATTGCCCGGGGCACAGAAGGGTTATACGTGAACAGCCTACTGAGGTGTGTGTGCCTCCAGGGGCGGATCGGCATCCTAGAGGGCAACCCTCCTCCCAGGAGGAGGCCGTGAGCCCAACCCAGGTGGCGTTCCTGTGCAGGGAACCTCCCCGCCGGTATCACAGTCTGGGGAGGCCTGGTGGCTTGTGGTCTGGCCTGCTGGCAGAGGCCCAGGAGTAGCTGCGGAGTTGGGGAGGGTGGAAAGAAGCGAGGCCTGCTGCAGACTGTGGGTCTCAGACAGCCCCACCCCCACACCCAGACTTTCTGGCTGAGCGGGACCATTCCAGCCCCGCCCTGACAGCTTCCCTGGAAGCAGAGAACAGAACTTTGACCGCTGCTGATGGCCTGAGGGCAGGCTTACCCAACCCAGCTCCGCCAAGAACAAGAGCAGATAACAGGACTCAAAATCAAGAGCATAGCCAGTTCCTCCAAGCAAACGCCACCTACTGACAAGGACGGCATCTTGCACAGCCTTTCCAAGGCACCCACTGACTCAATATACAGGGAGTGGTCCAATTTCACCCACAGACACCACCTAACGCCTCAGAAACTAAACAAGGTGTGTGAATACCCAAACAATCACTTAAGGAAAGAAACAACAACTGATCGACATGGGAAGAAATCAGCGAAAGAACTCAGGAAATATGAAGGACCAAACAGAAAACACACCCCCAAAGAGGAGCACCAGCCCCCTAGAAATGGACACCAACCCAAATCAGGCAGCCAATATGACAGAAGAGGAATTTCGTATGTGGAACATAAGAACACTCACCCAGCTGCAACAACAACTCAATAACCAACACAAAGAAACCACCAAAAGTCTCCAGGATATGGGAAAAGAAATAGAAACAATGAAGAAAAGTGTAACCGAACTCCTGGAAATGAAGAATCAATTCAAGGAACTACATAATACAGTGGAAAGTCTCAAGAACAGGGTAGATGAAACAGAAGAAAGAATCTCAGAGCTTGAAGATAACACCCTCCAATTAAATAAATCAGTCACAGAAATAGAGCAGAGAAACAAGAGAAAAGAGCAAAGCCTACAAGGGCTGTGGGATTATGTGAAGAAACCTAATGTGAGGGTCCTAGGGTTACCAGAAGGGGAAGAAGACAACACTCAAGGGTTGGACAAGCTGTTTGAAGATATAATAGAGGAAAATTTCCCAGGCCTTGCTCAAAATCTTGATATACAAGTTCAAGAAGCTCAGAGGACCCCTGGGAGATTCAACGCAAACAGGAAGACGTCACGACATGCAGTCATCAGACTGACCAAAGTATCAACTAAAGAGGCCCTTCTAAGAGCTGTAGGACAAAAGAAGCAAGTAACATACAAGGGAAAGCCAATTCGAATAACATCAGACTTCTCTAATGAGATTTTACAAGCAAGGAGAGACTGGGGCCCCATTCTCAGTCTTTTGAAACAAAACAATACCCAGCCTAGAATATTATTCCCTGCAAAACTAAGCTTCGTATATGAAGGAGACATAAAAACATTCTCAGACAAGCAAAGGCTCAGAGAATTCACCAAGACAAGACCAGCCCTACAAGAAGTACTTAAAACAGCGTTATGCACGGAACATCATAATAATAACCCACAAATATAAAAACAACCAAAACCCAAAGATATTAAAGGCCAGATATTACAATGGCTCAAGACAAAAATCATAGCAACAACATCCAACCCAACAGAATGATCAGTAATCTACCTTACCTATCAGTTTCTCAATAAATGTGAATGGCTTAAACTCTCACCTCAAGAGACATATGCTGGCTGAATGGATAAGAAAATACAGGCCAAGTATATGCTGTCTTCAGGAAACACATCTAACCTGCAAGGATGCATATAGACTAAAAATAAAAGGGTGGAGATCAATATTCAAAGCAAATAGAAGTCAAAAGAAGGCCGGTGTGGCAGTTCTAATTTCAGACGATTTAGTTTTTAAACCAACAAAAGTAGTAAAAGACAAAGAGGGTCATTATATAATGGTGAAGGGCACAGTCCAACAAGAAGAGATAACAATTTTAAATATATATGCACCCAACTTAGGTGCACCCAGATTCATAAAGCAAACCCTACTGGAGCTAAGCAACTGGATTAATAGCAACTCCATAATGGCCGGAGATTTCAACTCCCCACTGATGGCACGAGACGGATCCTCCAAACAGAAAATTGATAAAGAAATAATGGACTTTGACAAAACTCTAGAACAATTGGGTCTGACAGACATCTACAGAACATTCTACCCAAAATCCACTGATTATACGTTCTTCTCATCAGCTCACGGGACATTCTCTAAGATTGACCATATCCTAGGACACAAAGAAAATCTCAAGAAATTTAAAAAAATAGAAATCATACCATGTACCTTCTCAGATCACAGTGGAATAAAACTAGAAATCAACCCCAACAGAAACACACATTTCTACACAAAAACGTGGAAATTAAACAACCTCCTACTAAATGATTTCTTCATAAATGAAGAAATCAAGACGGAAATAAAAAAGTTCTATGAAGAAAACGACAATGGAGAGACAAGTTATCAACTCCTCTGGGACACAGCTAAAGCAGTTCTGAGAGGAAAGTTTATCTCCATAAATGCCTATAACCAAAAGACAAGAAGATCACAAATAGACAATCTAATGAAATGACTCAAAGAGCTGGAAAAAGAAGAACAGACCAACCCCAAACCCAGCAGAAGAAGTGAAATCAACAAGATCAAATCAGAACTAAATGAAATTGAAAACAGGAAAGCTATTCAGGAGATTAATAAAACAAAAAGTTGGTTCTTTGAAAAAATAAACAAAATTGACACACCATTGGCTAAGCTAACGAAAAGCAGAAAAGAGAAATCTCTAATAAGCTCCATCAGGAATAAAAAAGGAGATATCACAACTGATCCCAAAGAGATACAAGATACAATTTATGAATACTACAAAAATCTTTATGCACACAAACTGGAAAATGTGGAGGAAATGGACAAATTTCTAGAAACACACAGCCTCCCTAGGCTCAACCAGGAAGAAATAGATTCCCTGAACAGACCCATCTCAACAGCTGAAATAGAAACAGCAATTAAAAATCTCCCTAAAAAGAAAAGCCCCGGTCCAGATGGCTTCACACCTGAATTTTACCATACTTACAAAGAAGAACTAGTACCTATCTTGCAAAAACTATTCCACAACATCGAGAAGAACGGAAACCTCCCCGACACCTTTTATGAAGCGAATATTACTCTGATACCAAAACCAGGAAAGGATGCAACAAAAAAAGAAAACTACAGACCAATATCCCTAATGAATATAGATGCAAAAATTTTCAACAAAATCTTAGCTAACCGAATCCAGACACTTATCAAAAAAATAATCCACCACGACCAAGTGGGCTTCATCCCAGGGATGCAGGGATGGTTCATCATACATAAATCTATAAATGCAATTCACCACATAAACAGAAACAAAAACAAAGACCACATGATTCTTTCAATAGATGCAGAAAAAGCTTTTGACAAAATTCAACACCCTTTCATGATACGAACACTTCAGAAAATAGGCATAGAAGGGACATACCTAAAAATGATACAAGCCAAATATGACAGACCCATAGCCAACATCATACTGAATGGGGAAAGATTGAAATCATTCCCACTTAGAACTGGAACCAGACAAGGCTGCCCACTATCTCCACTTCTGTTCAACATAGTGCTGGAAGTCTTGGCTATAGCAATCAGACAGGAAAATGGAATCAAAGGTATCCAAATAGGGGCAGAAGAGATCAAACTTTCACTGTTTGCTGATGATATGATATTGTATCTAGAAAACCCCAAGGATTCAACCAAGAAACTCCTGGAACTGATCAATGAATTTAGTAAAGTCTCAGGATACAAAATCAATACACAGAAATCAGAGGCATTCATATACGCCAACAACAATCTAATTGAGAACCAAATCAAAGACTCAATTCCCTTCACAATAGCAACAAAGAAATTAAAGTACCTAGGAATTTACTTAACCAAGGACATAAAAGACCTCTACAGGGAGAACTATGAAACACTGAGGAAGGAAATAGCAGAGGATGTAAACAGATGGAAATTCATACCATGCTCATGGATCGGCAGACTCAATAACATCAAAATGTCTATACCACCCAAACTGATCTACAGATTCAATGCAATACCTATTAAAATCCCATCAACATTCTTCACAGATATAGAAAAAATTATTTTACGCTTCGTATGGAACCAAAGAAGACCCCGAATATCAAGAGCAATTCTAGGCAACAAAAACAAAATGGGAGGCATTAATATGCCAGATATCAAACTATACTACAAAGCTGTAGTAATTAAAACAATATGGTATTGGCTCAAAAATAGGAATATTGACCAGTGGAACAGATGTGAGAATCCTGATATAAAACCATCCTCATATAGCCATCTCATCTTTGACAAAGCAGACAAAAACATACGCTGGGGAAAAGAATCCCTCTTCAATAAATGGTGCTGGGAAAACTGGATAGCCACCTGTAGAAGGCTAAAACAGGACCCACACCTTTCACCTCTCACAAAAACCAACTCACGCTGGATAATAGACTTAAACCTAAGATATGAAACTATTAGAACTCTAGAGGAAAAAGTTGGAAACACTCTCCTAGACATTGGCCTGGGAAAAGAGTTTATGAAGAAGTCCCCAAAGGCAATCACAGCAGCAACAAAAATAAATACATGGGACATGATCAAACTACAAAGCTTCTGCACAGCCAAAGAAATAGTCATGAAAGTAAACAGACAACCTACAGAATGGGAGAAAATTTTTGCATCCTATGCATCCGATAAGGGACTGATAACTAGAATATACTTAGAACTCACGAAAATTAGGAAGAAAAAATCAAATAACCCCATTAAAAAGTGGGCAAAGGACTTGAACAGAAATTTTTCTAAAGAAGACAGAAGAATGGCCAACAAACATATGAAGAAATGCTCAACATCTCTAATCATCAGGGAAATGCAAATCAAAACCACAATGAGATATCACTTAACCCCAGTGAGAATGGCCTTTATCAAAAATTCTCCAAACAATAAATGCTGGCGTGGTTGCAGAGAGAGAGGAACACTCCTACACTGCTGGTGGGACTGCAAATTAGTTCAACCTCTGTGGAAAGCAATATGGAGATACCTTAAAGCGATACAAGTGAATCTACCATTTGATCCAGCAATCCCATTGCTGGGTATCTACCCAAATGATCCAGTGACACTCTACAAAAAAGACACCTGCACTCGAATGTTTATAGCAGCACAATTCATAATTGCAAGGCTGTGGAAACAGCCCAAGTGCCCATCAATCCAAGAATGGATTAATAAAATGTGGTATATGTATACCATGGAGTACTATTCAGCTCTAGGAAACAATGGTGATATAGCACATCTTATATTTTCCTGGTTAGAGCTGGAACCCATACTACTAAGTGAAGTATCCCAAGAATGGAAAAACAAGCACCAGATATATTCTCCAGCAAACTGGTATTAACTGAGTGGCACCTAAGTGGACACATAGGTGCTACAGTAATAGGGTATTGGGCAGGTGGGAGGGGGGAGGGGGGAGGGTATATACATACATAATGAGTGAGATGTGCACCATCTGGGGGATGGTCATGATGGAGACCCAGACTTTTGGGGGGAGGGGGGGAAATGGGCATTTATTGAAACCTTAAAATCTGTACCCCCACAATATGCCAAAAAAAAAAAAAAGTTAAAAAAAAAACAAAAAAAAACAAAAAGAAATTAAAAAAAAAGATTATAACTCATTTTAAAATGAAAATTAATTTAAAGTATATGAGATATGTAAACCACAGTAGCTGAATATTAGAACTTGTTAAAATGTTGGACACTTCATTCTATATTGCATACTCTCAGAAGAGCATAATCAATAAATTTTTATTAGATATGCAAAAATAAAATAAGACTTAATGAATATGAATACAAAATTAAAAATTACAGTAACATTTATGTGAATTACCAAGTACTTATATTCTAAAAGTACTCAATTTTAAGCACACATATAAGTAAAAAGGAGGAACATGGAAGCAAATTATATAACTGGAAAAAACTTTGAAAAATTACTAATTTTTAAATTTCTGCACCCTTAAACTCTACCTAAAAAGATAATTAATTAATGAGGTGATAGGCAAATTAGCAATGCATATTGATAAATTTTTCTGATTTATACAGTTATTATAGTGATTCCATTTGTATGACACATGCGTGTGTGCACAAAATTTAAGCTGTTTATTGAACTCTCAATATATTGAGATCTCAAATGTTTATTGAAATCTCGATAGTTTAAAGAAAATCAACACCTTAATATAATAGAGGATAGAGGAGATATGTTCATAGCAATATGATCACACTTTTATGAACAATATTTAGAAAGAAATATTCTAAAACTGGCAAATATAATATACCAGACACTTATAGCAGATATAGTGTCTATATGATTTTAAATCAGGGCCATCCCAGGAACAAGATAAAAAGGCCTCCTATGTGGGGGCTGGGGCTGGAAGAAAGATGAGCGGATTGAAAGAATGTGAGCAGAGGAATGAAGGGTCAGGCGAAAACGCCTGCCCAAAGCTGCTTGTTTGCTGTGTGCAAAGGTCAGCTGAAAACAGCTGATGTGTATGGATGTTGTTAAAGGAGTTAGCAAATGGCCCTGACCCTTGTCCTCCAGCTAAATTCTTTGTTCTAAGAATTGTTAGCTGATATCTATGCATCTTGTTCCTTATCTGCAAAGAGCTATTCTTGCTTAAGTTTCTGCATCCTTGTTTACTCCCTGGTTTTCTACACATTTCCTTGGTAATAAATACTAGAAAGACCTAAGCTGAGGAGGCCATTTTCTCCTTCAGACTCTGGTCTCTCCCCTTTTCTGTAAACAGTATGTATTTCCAGTAATTATTCCTTTGCTACCCAGCACCAGAGCAAAAATGGCCGCTACACTATTATGACTACTCTTCACAATTTTAATAGTAATCCTATATAAGGCAAAAATACAAGGAACAAATAAGAGAAAATTATCATCGATTACTGATAATTTCTGTTAATATTTTAGTTGATAGATAGGGCATTCAATGAATAAGTCATACCTAACTTTCAAAAACATTGAGAAAGAAAGAGAAATGCACCAGATAAGCAAGAAATACATTATCTTCCGATACTGGAGAATAATGGTTATAATTGCAGCAAATATCTCTCCTATTATTGACACTCAGAAATCGAATTATACACCTTGTCCAAAGATGTGCCGAACCCCACCACAAGGCTTCCTCATTGACATAGCCTAGACCCTAAGTTTACCAAGTAGCCAAGGACAATTAAGGATAAATGCTCACTGTACTTGTTTTTACTTTTGATAGCAGGTGAAAATAGCTTTTATATGATACACACTTTCTTTCTCCTGCAAATGAGTGAATGTGAGGACAAGGGAAGTCCAGGACTGTTATTCTGCAAGAACTACTTCTAAATGAAAAGACGTATTCTCAGTGAAAAGAAGACATCTTCCCTAATAATAATCTAATAAAAACAATCCAAGTAGAATGTGATAAAAAAAAATTGACAATATGGGCAGATACAAGATATGAAAAAATAAGAATCTTAAGTCAGAACAGCCACAAGTTAAACAAGTAATAGAAATAAAAGCCTATTTATAATAGCTCAAAAGCTGTATTTATTAATGAACTGACAAGTCTGGGCAAAAAATCTATAAAATTTTATTAAAAGAATATAAAGTGACCCCAATTATATCATCTCAATTTCTTCCGTAAGAAAATTCAATATTATAAAGATGTCAATTTTCTCTAAACTAGTCTCTATTTAAATGCAATTCTCAAGCTATTTCCATAGTTTGTCCAGTAAAGCTTGACAACTGATTCTAGCCTATCAGTAGTTGTTCTCAGGCTGAAAACATAGGTAGAATTTGCTGTTGTAGTCTTCAAGCAGAATTTTTCTGTCTCTGGGAAACCTTAATTTATGCTCTTGAGACTTCCAACTGATTGATGAAGCCCACCCACATTACTGAAGATAATCTCCTTTATTTAAAGTCAACTAATTGTAGATGTTAGTCTCATCTACAAAATAGCTTAACAGCACTACTTGGATTAGTATTTGATTAAGTAACTGGGTATTATAGCCTAGGCACATTGACTCATAAAGCATCACATTTTATAAAGATAAATATTTTGAAGAAAGAATTTTATCCAGTCTAAATCTGCATTGAATATAAAACTATTCTGGTAGGGTAGGAATAGCAGGATATCAGAACTAAGAATATATGATATTTCAATATATGACTGAGGGACTATTTCAAAAAATAGCCAAGAGGTGGACTATTTGATGAATCGAGTTCAAATAATTTAATGCATATTCAATTATATCTACATATATAAAGAAATACTACTAACAAAATTGGGCCTTTACATAATGTCATATATAAAAATAAAGCTATAGTGTCCAAAATAAAAATGAATTATAAGTGAAAATTTGAAATGGGTTTGGGCCACTGTATTATATATTCACAATTCTTCCTTCCCTTCCTGTCCTTGTCCTGGCTTTAGTGTTGGGAGAACGAGCTTACCTGGCCCATTTTGTTTGAACTTGAACACTTATCTCCCAATGGAAGATAGGTAGCAAAATGTGAGTAGGAGCTTTACATGTGTTTGCACAATTTGGCTTGATTTTGTGTTTCTGCCATCCACTATGGCAAGGACATCTCCAGGGACCTTTGACATCAGAATGAAGAAATACTTAGAGTATTTTTGAACCCAGTCTACAATCTGGAACAAAACAAATAAATCACAGCTTAGTCTAGCAGAACTCCAACTGACAAATAACCCTATGAGCAAGAAAAATAAGAAAAATAAATGTATATTGTTTAAAGTGCCTGACATTTTGAAGTTGTTTGCAACAAAACTTTATTACTGTGTTAGTGAATTAAGATATTATAGAAAATATCAGAGAATACATGTGTGTGTATTTTACTTACAGAGTAAAGAGTGACTTCTTAGGCCATGAAATAAAAACAACACAAAATAAAAACAAACAAATTATCTTTATGGAGATATAAAATATCAATAGAATAAATAAATATTGCATCAAAATAATAAGTTAGACTACAAAAACTATGCAACATGAAGGGATTGCTATTATGAAACCCAAAGAAACCCTGTATTCAAATTGAACAATGACAGAAGAGAAATTGGATAAAAGCAAATTCAGAGAAAATTAGCAGAAAAAAATACATTAAATATACTCATCTTTTAGTAACATCTGTATTATAAAACAAAAATAAAACACTTATTTTGTCCTTCACAATGGCAAAATTAAGACAAATGAAAGCAACAGTATAGGTAAAGATGAAGAGAAATGGGAACATTTATTTGTTTGGGAAATATTAATTTTAGGTTAATTTGGTATATCTATTTATATTTTAAAAGCGTACCTCTTCACCCTAGCAATTCTACTTCTAAGAAATGATCATATCAAAATCTTAGTATTTAGCTAGAAGTGTTTATTCAAAGATGTTTACCTCTCCATTGTTTATTAGAGCATAACAATGGAAATAATCTAAATGTGCATCAGTTAATAAATGTTTAATTATAATATATACAAAACTACAGTGCCTTATGCATAGTGCATGTTCAATAAGATTCAGTAATTCTTATCAATCAATAAAACATGCTTTAAGGAAGTCTAACACAGGATGTTAAAACGTTTAGTTCACTATTCTTGAAAGTGAGGTTAGATGAAAGTTAAAATCTTTTTGCTATTAAAACTTCTCTAATTGATTTATACATTAAAGAAATCATAAACACAACCCTATAAGGCTTTTTCGTAAATTGACAAGCAGCTTCTGAAATTTGTATAGAAATGCAAATGATCTTAGAAAACATGATCAAGGTTGAAAGACTTAACATTATCCAATTTTAACACTTCTTAACTACACTATTGGGACATAATCATATACAAATACATGGAGCAGAATAGAGAATCCAAAAACAGACTTATATAATTAATCAATAAATCTATCATTAAATTAATAATCCATATTAATTTAATACTTATTAAATTAAAAATTAGTTTGTCAACTTTTGACAAAAATTCAAAGGCAATTGAATGGAGAAAGAATAGTTTTCAAAAGATGGTGGTAGAATGATTAGATAGTCATATGCAAAAGAAAAGATCCTTAGTCCATATCTTGTACCACATAAATATTAAAAGACGGTTGTTCCCAAGAGATTGAAAACATGATTATTATAATGAGCCTAATTTGGAATCTTTACTTATGAGTTTATTATTGTGATGTTATCATTGGTACAATGGAAAAAAGGGACAAGTGAAACACCCTCAATTTTATTTCACTCTTTTTTTTTTTTTTTTTTTATGAATCCTGAGAGAAGCAAGAGAGTCAGATATTGGGAGCAGTACTCTGAGCATTCCAGATTGGCATACAGAATAAAGAGCTTCTAGTGTAGGAGCCACACCAAAGATTATTGAAGGGGTCCTTGAAACTTTAAAAGTGATTAAGCTTAAATATCAAAAGCTGTTCTCAATTAAAGCTAAGACACAGTAGGGTACAGGGAATAGAGCTGATTACTTGGCCACATATTGGGAATTCTTTTTGTTTTTTAAACTTGTGGAAAGTGCAGCTGACTTAGAAAAAGCAATCAAATTCCAAAATTAAGGAAAAGTGCACTTTCTGCTAAAGTGTGCTAGTCAGCAGTTTGAACTCGAAATTTACATGAAGTGGAACTGCAAGCAACTCTGTGAAATGGCAAGCTATCTAAACAGGTGTGAAGTGTGTCATGAGCCTCCAGCCCTTCTCTGGGAACCATATTTCTTTGAGGCCTCAAGGTTTTACTGCAGGGACTGCTTATCTCTGAAAGAGGTTGCAGGTGCTATCTTAAGCTAGAGAAAAAGACACAGACTTTGGCATTTCTGAAAAAATAATTCTAAGGAAGTGTACTGTAGAGATTTACCCTTACCTTCACCTCTCAGTCCCTTCAGATTTTGAAAGAGGGAAACATATACATCATGCAGCAGTTTATTTAGTTAGTCTCTAAAGATGTTGAATCAATAGCACAAATTAAAAATATCTAATAAATTGTTTTATTTTCTATTAACTGAATGAAAGGAGGAAGTAATACTCATCTATCTATACTTGGAACTCAGGATATTTTTGTACCGCAGTACTCTTCAGATTCCAAATAGTCTGGGACAATTTAATATATTTTGGTTTACCACATACCCTAAACATTCACAATGTACCTCTTTTTAATTCATATTTTGACACTGTGGCCATGCTCATTTGCAGCACTAGTATTTCAGCTTCTCAGTGTTGTCATTATTATTGAAAAAACATTTGGCAAAACATAATATTAATACATTAATGTAATATAATATTAATAATAATAAACCTACAAACACAAAGCAAAAACTTCAATATTTCCTGTAGAATTCATTCCCAGACATAAAATAATGTGTATTTCAATATCAACATAGTTTAAATACTTTTAAAGTTAAAAATTACAGGGATATCATTAATATTCCTTTGAGGTTAAACAATAATCACTCCCATCATTCCTTGCCACAATCTTCTAGCAACCAGGAAGTCACTTTTATATTTGCTTAAATTTGTTTTGATATATGCCTTCTGATCTTCCCGATTACCTCAATTCTTGCTATCATCCTGGAAAATACCCAAGATATTTTTTGATTGTTGTTAATCTACATTTATCTATTTTTCATATCTCAAAATTTTAGTTTAAGCATCAAAGTCATGGATGACAATCTTCCATTTTTCTTCTCTTCCCATGTGTTATTTCTACCACAGATGTCTTTGACACCAATGGAAATTTCTGTACATTGACTTCTCTACTTAATTCTGTCCATCACTTCTTCCTGGCTTTAGTATGGCTGTTTTCAATCCTGAACACTTTTTATTACCTCCTTGCTTATATAATCCTCAATTCCTTTGCACCATTGTTCCTCAATCACAATTAGCTCACAGAAATCACAGAAATTTTATCCAGGATTCATACCAGCATCTTCTCCTGTATTGGGCCTTGAAACAGTTAAAACAAAATAATTACATTACATTGCATATTAATGTTTGAAGAAGTATATTGTCTCCTGTCTCACTTGAGTCCTGAAAGCTTTCGTAGGAATTATCCCAATTTCCCCCTTAACTGCCTCTTTTATTCTTCACAAGGGTATTTCAAAGTGTGCCCACTCTTCTCAAATTTATGATCCCACCAAACCATGCTTAATCTCAGTAATAGAATAGCTACATTGTACTAAGAACTCAATATATATCTTTTCAATAACCTGTTGAAGGGGCTTTATTATGCTCATTCTACTGATAGTAAACTGAAGGTGAGAGTGATAAAGAGCGTGTCAAGTTTCTGTAATGAATAATAGTCAAAGCTGAGATTTGAACTCCCAACCTCATGATCTTAAATACCTCCTTGAGCAGAAAAGAATTTTCCCTTTATTTACTGAGAATGAAGAATCTATTAGAATACACGTCTTCTTTCATGTATTTCCATTTTAAATGCATTTGGTTTCCTCCATTTCTTGTCTTCTCTTGATATTGTCAAAATTCTACATGAGCACCTAATATTATCCTCCTCTGCCCACATAAGTCCTCATCTCTTTCTCTTCTATAACTTCAGGTCCCCACACCCTCATAGGACCCTCTCCATTACTAGCAAACAACAGCAGTGATATTGATGATAATCAAGACCTATCTTAAAAAATAAGAGGAGAAACAATCTCTCTAAATGCTATTCAATATTTCTGGTCTTTACATTGTAAAGGTTTTAAGTGTGATCTATAGCCCATATCCACCTCTCCTTCTCAACCTTGGGCTGTTTTTTGTTTAATAGTAAAATCTGAGTTTCACTTACCTTTCCGCTGAAACTGTGTCTACCTGTATCACCAACAAACTTATTTGTAAACCCAAGATATAGTTTCATGTTTCTTCAGTACTTTGGAATATCGCTGTGTTAATTTTATACTGCTGCATAACAAATTACCAAAAACTTTGTAACATACATTTATTATCTTAAAACAACATACATTTATTATCACACAGTTCTGTAGGTTGTGAACCTGTTCTGTAGGTCATGAATCACAGTTCTGCTGGTCACGGCATCCTAAGTTGTTCGCTCAGGATTTCAAAGCTGAAACCAAGGTGTTGGCCGGGCTATATTCTTACTATGAGGTCAAGGTTATCTTCTAAAATTGGTCAGCTTGTTGGCAGAATTGAGTTATTTATGGTTGGAGGAGAGAGGTCCCTGTTTTCTTTCTCTTTATAAGTCAGAGATCACTGTCTTCTAGAGGATATGTCTTAGCCATAAGGGCTTATTCACTACATAGCATTTTTCTTCTTGAAAGCCAGCAGGAGAATCTCCCTTCAATATGCTATTACAAAATCTTAAATAATAATCATAAAGAGAATGACTACCCCATCACCTTTTTCATACAAAGTAATCTAATCACAAGAGCAACTATCCTACCATATTGACAGGTCCTGTCCACATTCCGAGGGAGGAGATCAAGATGGACATTTACATCCTACTTAGGAATCGTGAAAGCTGTATTAGAATTCTTCCTAATGCAAAATTTTTTCTAGTGTGTTCTCTTTTTTTTATTTCTCTAATACCACACTTTTATGGTCTTCCTCTTTTTATGGCCTGCCCTTAAAATATTTGATATTGGCCACTCCTAATACCTACTCTCCCATTTATAATCTGCTGCTTCTAAAATCTCTATCTCCATTTCTGCATTCTCATGTGTTTCAAATTTATGAATCAAATTGCTTACTCTCCATTGCCATTCCCATTTCAATGACCGAAAGAATCCTAACATATAAAATGAACTCATAATTCTTTCCTCATTGTTAACACATGCATGCACACACATACACATGCATACACAATCTCTTCTTCAGTGGTCAGTTATTTTTTCAGTTTATTTTTCCAGGGAAAAAATAAAAACATCATTCAAATAGTAGCCATTCACAGAAGTCCACTATACTCCTTGATTATTCTTTTACCCCTTGGGCAGCAAGCCCAATCAATCATGAAGCACTTGTACTTTCACCACTTTAATAATTCTCTGATCTACTCAATTTGAACTTCCAACATAATTAAGATGATTAGACAAAAATCTTCCAAGCTAGTTTAGTCTCTGTAGATTGATTCTAGAATCATATTTCTAATTGTACATACTTTTCATTCTAAAACTCTTCAATACTCTTTCTCTTTGACCTCAGGGTGAAATGCAAACTCTGTGGAACGGCATTTACAGACCCTTAACAGTAGGGTCCTGATTATGTCTCCAGTTATATTATTAGGCATTACTCAGCACAAAAATTTTGCTACAAGTCTAGTAAATTGCTCACATATCCATTAGCATTTGTTACTTTCTCTGGCCTAGAGGATATGTTTTTGAACATGCTATTCTTTGTAATTGACTGGAACATCCTTTTGCTCCTTTTTACGTGACTGATTTCTATTTACCTTTGTAGACACAATTTTATACTTAATGGGAGCTTTCTCTTAACATCCCGTACTAATCATGGTTAGAAGATTGTTTTATATGCTTATACCAAATAAAGCACTTATATTATTATTTAAATTGCATTTTTACTCATTATCTCTTAATAGTTTTGTGTAATGTTATAAACTAAATGAATGGATCTTAAAGGAGTATATGTTATAAGCAAGAGAAAGGAAAATAAGAAGAGAAATAGAATAACATTATTAAAGTCAAAATACAGTGTGCTTGGGATCTTCAAGTAGTTCAGTAATTTGAGAATATAAAGTATGAAGGTCAAGGAGTAATTTGGAATTGTGGGTAAGTGAGCCACAAATGAACAGGACCATTGATGCCCCAACTTAATCTTATAGTCATAGAGGAGTCACTAAAAGTTTGTAAACATTGACATGACACAGCCTTCCTCCCCTTTTAAATCTATCACATAAATGACTAGACAGGAGGTAGATTAATGATGACAATCCTGTAGGAAGACTAATCAGGAGATTACTGATGCAACTAAATTGAGCAATGATTAAATTATAAAAAATCAAGTTGGAGAAGAAAAACAGATTCAAAGAATAGGAAGTTAAAGGTAAAATATTAAAAGGCAATTGCTTAACTTATATTCTTTGAACAAATATATATTTTATATGTGATATATATATATTTCCATATATGTTCAAATAGTAGGATACACTTACTTAATAAATAGAACAGAGATATTCTGTACATTCCCCTAATACTTCCTTAGTAAGGTGAAAAACTACTTTTTGTAATACATACATTCAAACACCCACATACGCAAAAGTATACTGAATCATTCCTCTTCAAATAGCATAATAAATGTACTAATTACTTTGGTTATTAAATGAACTCACACATTTTGATGCGTTATACATATTGTAACTTCAGTTTTTGAAAACTATACCCAGAGAATGGACTCCAGGTTGCTGACATGATCCATATTTTACACACCATTTGGATTCTTCTTTGAGGTTATCTGCTTGTCTTAACGTTCCCATCTTCTAAGCCAGAATTGCCTGATAGAACTTTCTGTAATCATGGTTATGTTCTATATCTATACTATTTAAAAAGTTTCCATTAGTTACATGTGGCTATTGAGCCCTTGAAATATAGTTTAGTTTGGCTGAGAAATTGACTTTTTAATTTCATTTGATTTTAATTAGTTTAAGATTACATAGCCACTCATCAACTGCTACATAGTGGACAGCACACATCCCAGTTTTTAAGCAGCAGAATTCTAACAGTTGGAAATCACTGGCATTTGAGTTGCTCTCATTTGATTCAACAAAGTTAAAATTAAAATATATTCACCAACCTTCCTTTCTCTACTTGTTAGAATTGTGCTAAGAGCTGCAGAACAAAGATGCAAAGAATTGAAAATCCCAGATGCTACCTTTGAGGAACTACACAGTTTTGTGGACTACAGTCTGTGGACCAAGTCCAACCGGCCACATGTTTGTGGAAATGCAATGTTACCAGAGCATAGCCATGCCCTTTCTTACAGTCTATGGCTGCTTTTGTGCTAAATGGAAGATTTTAGCAGTTGCAACTTAGAGTCTGTGGCTCTCAAAGCCTAAAAATATTGACTGTGTCTACAGAGAAAGTGTACTTGCTCTGGTCTAGTGGGTCACAGATGTGAAAACAGATAATTACACTAGAGTGAAACAAATGTAACAGTAGAAATGGGGATAAAGTGTGGAGGCACTAGGGCAAAGAGTGATTGACTCTGGCTGAGTTGTTTGGGAAAAGAATCAGGGAGAAGTGATGTCTAGGTTAATTCTGATTGATAAATGGGAATTTTCTAGAATAAAAGGTGGAGTGAGTGTTTGCTGAGTCTCTTCGTATTTAGTGAATGGGAAATAAAATAATTCTATAATTTATAAATACATACACATAAATATATATATATAAATCATACATTTTTCTCACTGTTGCTTTTAATTTACCACTAAGATGAACTTATTTAAAACATTCTGTATTGAAAAGTGCTTAGATCTTTTAAGACATGTTTATCTGTAGTTACTAGTATTGAATGAAAGAATATTTTTTATATTAATTTATGTATTTTATAAGGTTACAATTGAGTAATAATTTTAATAAAATAAAATAAGGGAAGACTTTCTAACAGCATACTGTTATTGGTCTTTTATGATGTGTGAAGGAATACATGAATGTAGGAACTCTATGAAAAATACATATTTTTTATGTCTTGGGCTAAAATGAAGAGATGACTCGCAGGAAATATTTATGACTTTAGCAAGAAAAGGATATTATAATGTCCAGAACCCAGGATACATAGAACTTTATGGCTTTAAACAAACATATTGAATTCAAATTTCAAAATGAAAAGATCCAAAGTCAATATTGGAATAGAGATTTTAGTAACATCATGATTTATGCTCTATGCAACTCATATTTTAAGAAAAATGAAATTTCACCTTATTAGAATCATCATTAGACTATACTGTTCTGTTCTTGTACTAGACATTTGTTTTCCTTTACTGTAGCTATATCACTACTTCTACCACCACTGGGATGATATCCCTGTGCTTTGGGTGGAGTAAGGGAGACAATCACAATCCCCTGGCTATGGTATTGGTTCAGGTGCTCTAACTTCAGGTTTATCTGCATGTGGTATTAACTAAAGGTAGATATTCCTTAAGCATGGTTCAATCAATAAAAATATCAGGACACTTAATGGTTATGACCAAGAACACTGTCTCAGTGGATATGCATAAAGTACCACATCGCCACCATAGTGCTGCAGTCATTTGGCGACCATGTGACAAAACAGCCTGAAAATGAAGCCAACAGATTGAAGAGGACAGAGAAGAAAATGCAGAGAAACTTAAGCCAGAGCCCAACTGACCATCACCTCAAGCCCACTCTATGCCCAGACTTTAATGGGAACCCATCAATCCTATTTGCTGAAGTCAATTTAGTTATATTTATATTACTTAAAATTAAAAATATCATGATGCAAAAACATACAATATATGAGTAAAGTTAGATATAGCAAACAAAATCATATGTCTGATTTTGAAATTACAATCTAAATGAATATGGAATCTGTTTTAGTTTTATTTTTCAGAAATAATAATCATCTGCCAATGCATTAGTAGCCCTACGACAACAATTTGTGTCCGCCACATGTCTCTTTGGAGATGCATTGACATTCCATTTTATAATTACATTAGATTAAAATTTTGCATGCATTACTGAAATGTAAATGCTACCTTAATTTTAAGGATGTTTCTAAAGAAAAAAATCACCAGGTGATTTTCATGAGGAAAATGAATTCAAAAGTATTTGAAGCAGTGTATTTGGGCATGGTGGGAGGTGAAGGGTTTACCTTGAAATACAAGGTAAGAAGTAGCTAAGAGGAAATGAAGTTCAGCAGGATATGCTGGTTGTTGTCGGGAAGGTAATGATAGAGTAGAAGTGTGTTACTGAAGTAAAACATAAGTTCCTCAATGACAAAAGTTGATTAGTTTAATGTCTTATATAGGAAAAGGTTAATGACTGCAGAGAAATGCTGTAATTTCTAGGTGTGAATAAGAAATATTCAATAACTGTTTGCACCTGGACTTTGAAGAGTGCCATATTTGAGAGGAACTTAGAATTACAGAACTTACTGCTAAAGTCAAGTGTGTTTAAAAATATCTTTTAATTTTCCATCCTGTCATTATTACTTTCACCTATATGCATCAAAATTTGCTTTTGCAATGTCGTATTTTTAAAATGTGTCATTATTAATGTTATTATCAATATTTGAAATCATGTTGCAGAACGTTGCTACTGGATAAATTATGGAATTGTATGCATAGAATAAGGTGAAAATTAAATATAAAATTATCTAATAATAGGTATATAGTTAAGGAATTGTAATCTAACATTTATCTTTTAATTTTTCATTCTATATGTAGAATGTCAGTGTGTCGTAAAAAGGCCCCTTACATTGTCAAGATTAACACCTTTTTGGTATAACTGTTGTGTTAGTCCATTTGTGTTACTATAAGGAAGTATCTGAGAGTGGGTAATATATAAAGAAAAGAGGATTCTTTGGCTCGTGGTTCTGTGGACTGTACAGCATCTGCTTTTGGTGAGGCCTTCAGGGAGCTTTCGATCAAGCACAAGGCAAAAGGGGAGAGGTGTGTCTCATGATCACAGGAGGAGCAAGATGAGGAGGGGGCACCAGGCTCCTTTAAACAACCAGCACTAGAGTTGTTTAACTACTAGAGCAAGAACTCACTCACTGCTACAGGGAAGGCACCACGCCGTACATGAAGGATGTGACCCCATGACCCAAACACCTCACACTTGGCCCCACCTTCAACACTGGGGATCATATTTCAACATGAGATTAGGGGGAGCAAATATTCAAAGCAGCTTAACAGTTAAACATTAAAACGAACAAAAAACAATGTCAGTATTTTTTTTTTTTTTTGTTCACTACATAATTTCTTTTTTTTATTTTATTTTATTAATTATTTTATTATATAATTAAAAATTAAATTATAATTTATTATAACAAATTAATTATTTAATAATACTCAACTTTTTTTTTTTTTGGCATATTATGGGGGTACAGATTTTAAGGTTTCAATAAATGCCCATTCCCCCCCTCCCCCCAAAAGTCTCCATCATGACCATCCCCCAGATGGTGCACATCTCACTCACTATGTATGTATATACCCGCCCCCCTCCCCCCTCCCACCTGCCCAATACCCTATTACTGTAGCACCTATGTGTCTACTTAGGTGCTACTCAGTTAATACCAGTTTGCTGGAGAATATATCTGGTGCTTGTTTTTCCATTCTTGGGATACTTCACTTAGTAGTATGGGTTCCAGCTCTAACCAGGAAAATATAAGGTGTGCTATATCACCATTGTTTCTTAGAGCTGAATAGTACTCCATGGTGTACATATACCACATTTTATTAATCCATTCTTTGATTGATGGGCACTTGGGCTGTTTCCACAGCCTTGCAATTATGAATTGTGCTGCTATAAACATTCGAGTGCAGGTGTCTTTTTTGTAGAGTGTCACTGGATCATTTGGGTAGATGCCCAGCAATGGGATTGCTGGATCAAATGGTAGATTCACTTGTATCGCTTTAAGGTATCTCCATATTGCTTTCCACAGAGGTTGAACTAGTTTGCAGTCCCACCAGCAGTGTAGGAGTGTTCCTCTCTCTCCGCAACCACGCCAGCATTTATTGTTTGGAGATTTTTTGATAAAGGCCAGTATTTTTAAAAGCTGTAAAAAGAAATATTTTAATTACAGCTACAAGGGCAGTCATGAGAGAAAACTTACTTATACATGATGGATGACTATTATATATACTGTTAATGTAGTTCCATGTGTACAAAATTTTATTTAGGTTAATTATATCAATATTTGCATGTGATGTTTTTATTATAAACATGGATTTAAAAGTGACTTGAGGATTGCTGATCATACAAAGCTTTCTGCATGAAGGTTGGTAAAGTAAGTCTAGGAAAAAAGGTACAAATATCTTCTATTTGGATTGGATTCCACAACACATAATGGCATTTTAAAAGTTCTCATAAGTTATGCAGTGAAGAAGAAAATTAAACTTGAAAACAATATTGCTTATATTTACTTAGTCATGAAAAACATTTTTCCCTAAACAACGCTAATATTTATAACTTCAGAACTATTATTTCACGAAATAGACTGTGGGACATGTTCTAATTTTTTATTGTCATTTTTTACCTTTTCAATTTGAAAGAAAATATTTTCAAACTCCTGATTTGATTTTGCTTTGAAGCCCATTGGTTCAGTTAATTCCACAAATAGTAATTTTCTTAACTTATTCTGACCTCAATAATAGGTTTGGTTCTCTTAGCTTAAGACATGCACTACTGTTTCAAACAAAACAAATAATCTCTATGTATCAAATTATATTGTCTTCTTTTTGTCAAGATAATATCCTCTAAATTTCAAGATAGATATCAAAGGTGTATAATTTTAAGAGGTACACTAAGGACACTAGATGGATTATTTCGACTTTTTTATATTTGTATATGGATTTTGCTTAACGAGGTTTTCTTGGATATTAAAGCTTGTATTTTGAAATAAAAGGGATGTGTGTATGTGTGTGTGTCTGAGTATTATTATTTCAGGGTTTCTCCAACCAATGTCATCAATAGGGATTTCTTCCCTGATAATCACATTACATGTTCCCCTTGACTTCGTCCGATTCATACAAGTGTAACATAAACTTTGGGATAGGGAAACACATCTCTGTCCAAGTCAGCCTGTATCGATTTAAAGAATTTGAAAATGTAATGCTGAATGTCAGAGTCAGATTTCCCAAAAGTCTTGAAATTCTAAAGCATGGTTTCCTCAGTAAGATAGTGTCAAAGTAATGAATATCATATTATGGTCTTCATTCTGTAGCTACACATGACAAAACATTTTTACTCAGAAAATGTCATGCACATTTAGAAGGAAGACTGATAAAAGCCATCATATGAAGTCTTTTTGGAAAACCAAGCTGAAGAGCTGTCTGGATCCTCATTGCAAAGTAGCATGTCCTCTTGTGGGGAAGAAAAACAAAACAATGATACACTGTCTGCCACAGTCTATTTGAAAATACATATGGCTAAATAGGTAATCTCATAAATATATTTCTGCTCAATAATCACTAAAAAAATAATACTTATTTTTTTCTTATATATATTCATTTCTTATACATATTCAGAATATATATTTTTCTTATGTATTTCTCTTATATATTCATTGCTCTTGAATTCTACTGCACAGAGTATATAAATGTATGCAATATTAAGGAAACACTATAGAAGTAGGCCATCAAAGAGATATAGTTTGTAGAAAATTAACAATGTAAAGCATATATTACTAATAAGCAGAAGACATAATTCTTAATAGTTAATTATAATAGTGCTGTCCCTTAGATACAAAATGATCAATTATATCATTCAATATGAAAGGAATGACAAAGGATCCATAATTTTACTCTTCAGCAATATGGTTACTGTACACAGTACTGGTATTTGGGAGTCAATGATACCTGAGCTGGAGCCCATCCTCTACCTCTTATTTAGAATTACTTAAGTATTCTGTGCTTCAATATTTGAGTCAATAAAAAGGGAATAACTTCTGAACTTTTGTGAGGATTAAAAATTTTAATACATCAAGGTTAGTTCTAATGCTAGCTTATTTTCCTATTTTCATTTCCCTGTTAGTCATTGGTCCATCTATATGAGTCTGGGGTTTTTTTGTTATACATTAGCAACATAAGTTTATATAAAATTCTACTAGGTAATTTGAAAATTCATTTGTATGTCTTTCCTTCCCTAATTACTTTGCTGCAAAGTAAAACATAGTTTTTTGTCTAATATTTCTTTATAATAAAGTTTAAATTTGATTTGGGATATTTTTATTGGCTTTGCATCAAATGCTTCTAAGTATTTAATGAGATAGTATGGAAATTATGTCTAGAAAGAAGTTATAAAGACTGCATTTTATTTATTTATTTAATATTTCAAAATATTACAGGCGTACAAATGTTTTTGGTCATATGAGTGCTTTTGTAATGCTTGAATCAGGGATATAAATGTACCCATCACCCAGACAGTGTACATTGTACCTATTAGGTAAGTTTTCACCCATTCTTTCCTTCTCTCCTCCCCCTGCTTCATTCCCACAGAGTTTTACTTCCCTCTCTGCACATGTGCACTCATCAGTTAGTTTCAAATTTTCAAATTAATAACAAGTGCATGTGGTGTTTGTTTCTCCATTCTTTAGATACTTCGTATGGATAATTGTTTCCAGTTCCATCCAAATTGCTGCAAAAGGCATTAATTCATCCTATCTTATGGATGAGTAGTACTCCATTGTATATATATAAAACATTTTGTTAATCTACTCATGAATTGATGAGCACTTGGGTTGATTACACATCTTTGCAATTGTGAATTGTGCTGCTGTAAATATTCTACAGCAGGGATCTTTTTGATAAAATGACTTCTTTTCCTTTGAGGAAATACCCAGTATTGAGATTTATGGATCAAATGGTAGGTATACTTTTAGTTCTTTGAGGTATTTCCATACAGTTTTCCATAGACATTGTATTAATTTGCAGTCCTACCGGCAGTGTATATGCATTCCTTTCTCTCTATGTACAAATCAGCATCTATTGTTTTTGGACTTTTTAATAAAAGCCATTCTAACAGAGTAATGTGATATCTAATTGTGATTTTAATTTGCATTTCCTTGATGATTAATCATATTGAGCATTTTTTCCTATGTTTATTGGCCATTTGTCTTCTTCTTTTGAAAAGCTTCTGTTCATGTCTTTTGCCCACTTTTTAATGGGGTGGGTTATTTATTTATTTATTTAATTTTTGCTGATTTGCTTGAGTTCTTTGTAGATTTTGGTTGTTAGCTCTTTATCAGATGTATAGCTTGAGAATATTTTCACCCATTCTGTAGGCTGTCTATGTGCTCTGTTGATTATTTCCTTAGCTGTGCAGAAGCTTTTTAATTCAATCAAGTACCATTTCTTTATTTTTATTGTTGTTGTAATTGCCATTGGGATCTTTTTCATAAATTCTTCGCCAAGACTGATATCTAGAAGAGTTTTTACAACATTTTCTTCTAGAATTCTTATGGTTTCATGCCTTAAATTTAAGTCTTTTATCCATCTTTAATTAGTTTTTGTCAGTAGTGAGAGATATGGATCCTGTATCATTTTTCTGCATGTGGCTATCCAATTTTCCCAGCACCATTTAATGAATAAGGATTCTTTTCCCCAGTATATATTGTTGTTTGCTTTCTCAAAGAGCAGTTGGCTGGTTTTATATATAGGTTGGATGGTTTATATATAGTTGGCTGGTTTTATATATAGTTGGATGGTTTTATATATAGGTTCTCTGTTCTGTCTCTTTGGTCTGTGTCTTTATCTTTGTGCCAATCTGATGCTGTTTGGTTGTTATAACCTTATAGTATAGTTTGAAGTCTGGTAATATGATGCTTCTAGATTTGATCTTTTTTGCTTAAAATTACTTTGGATATTCAGGCTCTTTTCTGGTTCCAAATAAAGCATAGAATTTCTTTTTCTAGATCTGTGAAAGATGACATTGATATTTTAATGAGGTTTTCACTGAATCTGAAAATCATTTTGGGTAATATGGAGATTTTAACAATCTTGACTCTACTGATACATGAGCATGATATGTTTTTCCATTTGTTTGTGTCCTCTAAAATTTCTTGTCTCAGTGTTTTATAGCTCCTTTTACAGATATCTTTCACTTCCTTTGTTAAATATATTCCTAGGTTTTTTATTTTCTTGGTAGCAATTGTAAATAATATTGAGCCTTTGATTTGATTTTCAGCCCAACCGTTGTTGGTGTATAGGAATGTTACTGATTTGTGTACGTTAATTTTGTAACCTGAGACTTTGCTGAATTTATTTATCAATTCCAAGGGGTATTGGACAGCCTTTTTATCCTCACAAGCCCCAAAACAACTGACACCAGTGAACTGGGATGTTCTAGAAGGCAAAGTTCCAGGTTTCCATCCATCTTGAGTGGCTTCTAGCCACCACAAACCCAAGCTGAGATGGCAGATGCCATATTGCTTAGTCACCCACTGTGTGCCTTTGTCCTCCCTAGGGGCCTTCTGCCCCTCAGTTTTCATCTTTCACATTCCCACACAAACATTTCCCAATTCCAACCAGACTATAGGAACCATAGGGATCTGGTGGGGCCTGGGACTTGTGTATGACCCAAGAGTCTGAACATGTCAGATGGGTTGCCTTCCAGAGAAATAGACAGCAATAACCAGAGTGCTAAGTTTCCTCCACCCAGTCTCTTTTGCTCCCCTTCCCCTTCCCCACCTGCAGCTTCCAAGAGAGACAACTGAACCACCACATTAAGACTTCCACAGAGAATTGGGCCCAAAGCTTTCCTCTTAAAAACCTGCAATGGACTAATGGATCAGAATGGACGTCATCAGAATTGTCATCAGACAACCCCAAATACACAAGCAAACTTCCTGTCTGGGTAGGATCACTTCAGCTGCTTCCTGGTGGCTTTCACCAGAAGTCTGGGAGCAGACATATGACCCCTGCCAAAACAGGTACCTTAGCGGTTTTTGTGGAGGTTGAGGGCACGCTCACCTACCCAGCCCAATCCAGCATGACTCCTCCACTCACCTCTACTATGATAGAAATAAGGACTAACCTGGAAGTTCCAGGGCTCCACAAAATACCTGAAGCATTTTAGTGTTTTCCTTGAGTGTCTAGAGCCAGTCATAGGTCCCTAAAATAACACTGCAGTTTGTTCCTTCCAGCCGGTACCATCTACTCACATGAAGGGCAATTCACACAGCCCTTTATAGCATGTACTGACTCAGTCATATAGGGAATGGTTGATTCTCATGCACAAGCACCACTTACTGTCTCAGGGTCATGCCTGACACATTAAAATGGCATGCCAATACAATTAACACTGTTCATAAAACCACAGGGCTGAAGAAAGAGAAAATACTTCAAAGACCTTTATCTTCCCTCATCAAAGAGAAACAGAGAATCTTGTCACAGACATAGTTCACCATTGCTCCAGCCTACAAACAATTAGCAACTAAGAAAGCCACCACACCAAGAATATCTATAACCAAGGTATCCATCCAGAACCTAGACTGCCATGAAAGCCTTCACAAGCAAAGCTAACGTTCTTACCCAACATATGCTACAAACACACTCTTATTAGTGAAGGGGAAAAAAAATCCCATATAAACAAAAGGAAATCCAATAATAAAAAGCAACAGCTGCTCCAGATGAGAAGGAATTAGTGAAAGAACTCCAAAAGTATAAAATAATAAGAGATAATGAATTCAAAATATGGATTGTAAAAAGCTCAATGAAATCCAAGAGAAAAAGCAAAACCAACTCAAAGAAACCAGAAAATCAATTCAGAATATTAATTAAAAATTCACTAACAAGACTAGCATTTTAAAAAAGAACAAATAGAACTTCTAAAAATGAAAAATTCACTAAAGGAAACACAAAACACAGTGGAAATCTGTAAGAATAGACTAGACCAGCCTGAAGAAAGAATCTCAGAGCTTGAAGACAAGTCTTTCAAAGTGACTCAGTCAGCCAAAAATAAAAAGTAAAAAAATAAAAAAAAAACAGAGAATCAAAAGGAATCAACTAAGCCTCCAAGAAATATGAGATTAGGTAAAACAGCCAAATATAAGAATCACAGGCATCCCTGGGGTGAAGAAGAAATGCACAGTGCTGGAAATTCTATTTCAGGGAATACTTGAGGAAAACTTCCCTGGTCTTGCTAGAGATTTAGACATCTAAGTATAAGAAGCTCAGTGAACATCAGAGAGATTCATGTCAAAGAGGCAATCCTGAAAACATATAGTCATCATACTGTCCCAAGTCAACATGATGGAGGAAATTCTGTGAGGTGTAAGACAAACACATCAAGTAACTTACAAAAGAAAACCCATCAGGCTGATTGTAGACTTCTACAGTCTTCTTCTGAGATCTTACAGGATAGACAGAATTGGAGCTCCACCTTCAGTCTTCTTAAACAGAAAATACCAACCTAGAATTTTTCATCTTATAAAATTAAGTTTCATAAATGAAGAAGAAATAAATACATTTTCAGACAAGCAAACACTGAGAGGATTTGTCAAGACCAGACATGCCCTGTAGAAATACTCAGAACTACATTATACATGGATCAGCACAATAATCACCCACCAGTAGAAAACCAACCAAAAGCTAAAGCTCAAAGCCCATATAATTCAATAGCACAAAAAGTAAAACAAAAGAACAAGGTACTACCCCAAAAGATAAACAGCTCTCTCGCTCTTTGCCTTTCCTTTTGCTTTCCCTGCTGAGACAGTGGGTTTGGTCATCATCTGTGGCATATGTACCAAGCTCTGTAAACCTATATCTTGCTCTTGCCCTATAATTCTATCTTTCTCTTCTCAATTAACTTTATTTTCATGCTTGCCAAAAAAAAAAAAAGATAAATAGAACAGCATCCCACATATTGATTCTATCAATCAACATGAATGGTCTGAATTCCTCACTCAATAGACATAGGGTGACCTGAATGGATGAAAAACATAAAACCCAAGTATCTGCCGTCTCCAGAAAACATATCTTACCTACAAAGACTCTTATCTTACATACTCAACTATATTTTTACTAGATTAAAATATTAATAAGTTTAAGATCGTGTCTGTCTAATTTTTGTATTCCCTAAACCATTACAAATCCTGGTACACATTTGGCACCAAATGCATACTTGTTAACCCAATGGATAATAAATTTATAAAGTGTTTACAAGACAAAATATACATTGTATATAATGTAAGCAATAACCAATTTTTCTATTAAAGAATCCTCATAAAATATTCTGAGATCTCATTTTCTATACTAAAGGACAATATTGAAAGAAAATATTTTAAATATGGGATCAGTTATGAATTCTTTCTCATGCTTCCTGTCTAAGATGGACTTGTGTTAGTTACACTGAATACAAGCTGCAATGTGTTGTGATATAGCAAGAAATCCAGATTTCGTATAATATCTTAATATCTGTATAATATCTGTATAATATCTTAATAAATTTTTAGTCAATCATTAGTGGTCATCTGCCAAAATTTTTCAGAATGTAAAAGCTCATTAGTGGGTTCATATTTTCTCTCTATGGTGTCATCACAATGTTTTAACAATATTGCAATTTTTAAATTCTTTGCATAACAATTATAATAAATATAATATCAATCATTTAAAAATACAGGGAATGGAAGAATGAACAGTAATAAGCTTGAAATTATGAACATAATATTTAGCATGCATACTATTTTTTATGCTGGAATACACTGCTTCTGTTGTGGAATAAAATTTGTAGTTTGCTTAGTAGAGCAGAAAGCAATCCAACACGAATTGATAGAACATTGTAAAAAACAACATTCTAGCTGGCTAAAACTTCAAGAACAACATATTACCCAAACTGGTATATGACCAAAACACTAGGATTAAATGGCTCTATATCATTTTTGTGTTTGTTTTTGTGAAAATTGCCTGAGGTTCTGTACTTATTCCTATTTCACATTTGAAATATGGCCCCATTCTCCATAACATGAAGCAAAAGATGCAGAGTTATGTAATGAACCATGCAGTAAATGCAAAAAAAAAAAAAAAAAAAAAAAAAAAAAAAAATTTAGCAAAGATGCTTTCTCTTATTTATCTATATAAATTCTTTTCCTGAAGGTGATATTGTTAAATAAAGACTCAGTCTCACTGAATTTTCCTAAATAAAATAGAGCAGTTTCTTGAATCTCCTAAGCAAGTTTACTTTATTTTAATTTTTCTTTCTTTCTCCTTTTCTTTTTTTAAAGTAAGATAAAAACTCTACCCTAGACGATTGCATTCTGAATTACTAGATATAGCACCAGTTTTACTTCAGTGCTGTCAGAATCACCATGTAAAATAGATTTTTTAAAACACACACACACACCTCTCCGAGGGAGTCTTGTTGGAGGCGATGCCACAGGAAAAGGAGACTTGCTTGGCATTGTTCAAGCTGGAGGGCTACACTTTCATGGGCTCCACTGTTACTACTTTTAAGAATTGATCATTGCAAATAGCTTACTGTAAGGAGTTTTACTTAAGGATTTGATGAGAACCTAGGTTGACTATTAAAGGAATATAATTCTAGTATGATAAGATTAGTGAATTTGTGTGAAAGAAAGGCAGGAGATTCAAAATAATCCTAATTGCTCTAAAGTAGAGTGGTGGATATCACACATGATGATTACATTTTTCAGAAAAGAATGACATGCACAGTGATTTTCTTAGAATATTTTTTATTCCTTTTTAAAGATAACAGTTCATTTAGGAATTTTTTTTTATGTTTAATGCTTATACTAAACATATACAAGCAAAGAGAAACAGAAAAAAAAAAGAGAGATCATAGAATGTGTCCAGTGAAAATGGAGAGGCGCTGCACATATAGATGAATTAGCTAGATACCCCAAATTTATGAATTGTCAGGGAGGAGATGAGTAGTGTCTACTCCCAGATTAACGATGAATATAAGTCACTGAACTAAAAGCAATGCTATGAAAAAGTGAATGATAAATTAAACTAAAGGCTAAACTTGCTTATCTCCAGTTGGCAGATTTGTTCAAGTTAAGAGGACTCTAGCTGGACCTGTAGCCTTTCTTTTCCTTTCCTTGTGCAAGTAACATTTCCGATGCATTTCAGTATCCTCATCAGATAGGGGCCAACTGGCCTGAGGGTCACTTTTCTTTAGCTTATCTTTAATGAGTATCTTCAATATAACAATGCAGTTAAAAGTACAGGTTTGTACTCTAGGTTAAGATATCAATTGGAACCTCACCTTGGACGCTTCTATTCACTGGCTATATTACATAGGGAAGCTATTTGACTACCGTAAGCCTCTGTTTCTACCCAAAATTGGGGACTTTAACATTTGTGTCCTTGATTTGGAATATGTTTTAAATGACATTAACTTCCTTAGCAGAGTCCATGTTAGTACAGATTAAATTGGCAATAAATAGCAATCATAATGGTTGTCTGTTTCATTTTTATTCCTTCTTTTTTCTCTTCTCAGCTCATAAAGGTTTTTGAAACATTACTCACAAGCAAAGACCTTTCTGATTAAATTTTCCCTTCTGGAATATGATTCCTGTGGGACTGCAACGTAAGGCAGCTCTTTTATAGCCACAGTAGTCTAGCTATGTTAGCTTTGTGTGGATGCACAGCCTGGCTTCTTGCTGAGGTAGAGCCCGAGCCATCCACAATCATAACTTGCTTTAAAATAATCAGTTTATTCTAACTTAAAAGGAAGAAAACCATTCTTGAATCTCCACACTGCTTCCTGGAGCACTCTGAAGTGCTGGAGGGTCTGGTTAAGTTTGGCCTTACATACTATTTTGGAGATTACGACCATAATAAAGGTGAATTAATTGGCAATGAATCATTTGTAACAAGCTCCCTTAAATCCTAGTAGAAAAGTAGAAAAGAAATTCAAAATCCAAAACATGATCCAGAACATTATTTGCAGTAATATTACTTAAAGTAAACCTTGTATTTTAAGCTTAAGCTTTTAAGCCTTATATTATTGTGCCCATTAACTTTTTAAATATAAGAAATATTAAATAGTATTTAACTTTTTTCTTTGTAAACTCTCTTCAAGACAATAATGTTTTACTTTCTATTATTTAATACATGTCCTTGGTTTCCTGATCCTTTTGAGAACGTATGTGGTGTGCATATGTCTCTGCATTGTGTGTGCGTGCGCATGTCTGTCTCCCAGAGTAGACCTATTATTATCAAAAGGCCAGAAGCACTAAAGGATTGAATCAGTGACCTGAAGGTTAAATTCCACAGCGGTAATCACTAAGCTGTTCTCCATTATAGTTCTAATAAAAAGAGTAGGACTGCTGACATCTGGTACCTCCCCAACTAAAACCTTTTAAACTGTTTGGGAGAAAAAGCTTTTGTTGAAGAAGTGAACAAAACTCTAGGTGTATGTTACTTAAAGATCTGGAAATTTCCTGTAAGATACACCGTTCAAAGATGTTCAGAACACATCCCTACTGGAGTAAAATGTTAAACCACACTTTTTCAATTTTACATTCCTTTTCTTGACCTATATAAAAACATGAAGAGTGTATATGCAGAATAATCAAGTTTAGCACTGTTTTAAACGTTCCCTCATAAAATTAGCATTTTGCTTTGCTTGTCAACATCCTAACTGATAATGACTAAAAGATTGTGAGATAGAGTATATTAATTAAATATTGTGGGTCAAAAATTATAAGCAAGATTGCTTTTCTTATATATTTAAATAGTTTATTCCTTGTATACTTATGAATGTAAGTTCAAATGTTTTTACTAAGAATAAATTGATTAAGTGGATTTACATGTCCCAGGTAATATTATCAGCAAACAATAAATAACCATTCATGAAAGTTCAGAAGGCATTTCTCAGTTGTAGATAAAAAAGTATTTATTAAAAAATAACTGTATTTTATTATTAATATTCTATGCTGTTATATTTTCTAGTTTTAGAAAATTTTAGAATAAATTTAAGTATGTTTAGTAATATAATGTTGAGATAAATTTTATCTAAGAAGTATACATAATTTTATAACTTTCAAGGGTTATTCTTCCATTTCTCCAAGGAAGACTGATCATTTACATATATTCTCACTGTAGGTGTTTTGAAATAACAGAACAGATGCCAAAATAAATAAATAACAACAACAAAAAATTACTTTTTGCCCATGAAGAACACACTAGGACTTGAGAGGTAGAGAATATTCATGTATGGATTACTTAGGAGTGCTAACAGAGCATATGATGGACAAATATCACATAAAGTATGGTCAAATGGAGGAACAAACCCTGCTCTCTGATCTATTTGGAATGCATATTCAAATGATGCACATAGGCTGGTTACTATATAGTCATTTAACTTTTTTACTGAATAAAGATTATACAGATATTTGCTCTCAGAGACTTTTCTTCAAGAAATTATAGAAAGTTCATTTAATTTCATACTAAAAGATCAGAGTTTACTTTTTGGTTTTGCTATTTACTAATTTGGGGATCAAAGCCAATTGACCAATCCTTTGAGCTAGTATTAATACAATTAGTATGATAATACTCTCCTCTTGGACTCATTGTAGATATAGAATAAAAATTATATCACATCTTCCTATAAACTGAGACAGTCTGAATATTTAGGAGCTCTTACTGTTTTCTTTATTTTTTAAGATACTTTCCAAAAGAGCATTATTGGTTTTGATTAAATAATTACATTAGGAAATAAGACATGTTTCAAAAGGGTCATAGTAAAAATGCAACGTAGAAGTGGTTTGTCAGAGAGAGACATTTTCCCATCAAAGAAGAAAAGTAAATGCTCCGTGGAGAAGGAGCGTTTGAACTGTGTCCTGAAGGATTTCTATTTACATTTTGCTTCAGAGAATGATCACCATTAGGAAGATTATTCTAGGAGGAAGTTATTCAAATGGCATTTTGAGTGAGATAAAGAATTATGGCTCACTTCATAGTGGGAGGACAAAATTAGATTTGAAATAATATCATGTTCAAAGTGTCGAGAGAGAATCTAACAAGTTCTGAGTAGGGAATGGCATACATGGGTATAAAGAGGTCTTACATATCTTTAGAAATACATTGAGACTGAAAAAAATAAGCATTTATTAAAAATACTTTAGAGGAATTTTTCTGTTTTTCTCTATTGAATAATTTGGCAGGAATTTGGAATGTCAAAATAATCATATAGTAAAATATTCATCATTTGCTTTACTAGAGATACTCTGAGGTCTCAATGTACTTGGGAAATATATTTGATAGGTATAATGAATGAAGAAATCCATGAAGATGAAGAAATCCATGTCCATGATGAAGATGAGAGCAAAATGTCTGAGAAGGAGTAAAAGAAATAGGGATCACTTAAACGTAGACCTTTGGAACTTTTTTCCTTTGGAGTTAATAGAGGTGTTTGCTGTCCTGTTTGGTCAATTCATAACACTGCTCCCTCATCCTCCATTCCTATTAAATTTAATTTATAGTTTGGACTAGAAAGCATCAGGTACCCATTTCCTAGGCACAAACAGACACTTGATGCATTCCGATATCACTGGCGTTAAGACTCCTCTCACTCTTCCTCACTTATTTACTTACAGCTGCCACTTTCTCAGTAGAAGTTTACATCACATACCATAGTAGATCTACTTTTTATCTCCAGTGTCTTTGTGCAGCATTCATGAAGATATCCAGTTCAATCTCCTTTCAAGAAATAATTTGTCAATCATCTGTGAGTATAGTTAGCTGACACTATCCACTTGCAGTCCTTCAGTACCCACCAAAGTATTTGAGCTGAGGCCACCTGCATGTTTGCCAGGCAGCCACCTGGCAATGGCTGAGCACAATGAGACTAGTAGGGCCTGGGCATTTCTGCCTTCTGTGATTCCTCTGTGGGAAATCTTTCTGCTGAAGCTCACCTTTGAGCTTGTCAATAATCTCTCACAGCTGTATCATAAAGTTCTTGTCACCAGTCTTCCTCTCCTCTTCTGCTCTCTACATGGGTGTCATATTTCACCATGGTCTAAATGCTTTTCCCACCCCACTCCTCCCTCTCCTGTCTTTTTATGGGTATTTTCCTTAATAAATCTATTGCAATTTTAACTCCATCTTGGTATCTGAAAAGTCAATTGACACAATCTCAGAATTCCTAATAACTAGAAGTTACTTAAAACTATTTGTGGAATAAAGGGTGATGGATGGATAGAGGAATGGATCGGTGGATAGATGAATGGGGAGAATTGTTAGGCATAAGACTGAAGTTTTAAATGTGAAGAAGTAAAAAGACAGCCTTTACCTACTTTCTAATATTGCATAATAACTCCATCCATTAAAAATATCTAGTCTCTGTCACTAATGTTCTACCTCCTGTTTTTGAAAGAGGAGTGGGGAAATAAGTGGCAACACAAAATATCATAAAGAAGTGACTAGCAAATGGCAATGATGGAATTTCAGTCTTTTCTTCGAGCCCAAAGATTCAAGGGCTAGTCTTTTAATAAGGCACATGTTGATGCTTTATGCTTTAAGAATTAATTGCAGTAGAGAAGATTAGGTTGTAATTGTATTGATATGTGTCAACTTTCATGCACCATTCTACATGATTTTTTTGTCTGTTAAAAAAAATTGTAATAAAAAATGACCCTATTTTCTTGTTTTGTAGCTAGTAGTACTTTAGAGTCATTCTCATTTACCACTAGGATTTTGGGGGGAGATTTTTCCCCATATTTATGTTTCTATAGTATGATAAATGTTGATTTTTATCACATTTGCACTTCAAATACTGCAGGATATAATTTTTAAAAGAAACACCCCAACAATTAATTTGAAACTCTGTATCTCCAACATAAACACTGAGGAATTAAAGGACAATATGATGGATGGCTGTTGTGTCTAAGTAAAAGAGTCTTGGAGCTAATGTAATTACACAAATGCTCATTTTATTACATCCTGTATCCTGAGTTTCTGAACAGATGCAATAAATGGTCAATTACTTCAGTGGCTGGTAAAACCAAGTAGAAAGTAGAACAAAACCTGGATTGTGTTTTCTTAAACAGACTTTGGAAAGTAGAGGCAGCAGTTTTGCCCTATCTACCATTTTTCAATTAATCATATGCTAATTGACTTCGTAAGAAATGTGTTGGCTGTCAAACTCATTTAGAATTATCTCACCAGAGCTACTGGTGAAGCCAAAATGCTCTTCCTGTCACACTCATGCTTGCTAAATCAATAAGTCAGAAAACGTAGCCTTGCTGATGACATAAATGTGTCACTTTTTCCCATGTTGTTTTAGACAGACACTTAAAATCTGGGGAGATAAATTGGTTTAAAAATGCTGGAGACTGGTGTGTTCATTTTCAGAAGTAATTCCTTTTTTCTGACTCTGATTGTATTTGACTTTAAAAATAGCAAGAGTCAATTGAGTGTCCTGATAATGAGGAGCTGTTTGCTGATTACAAACAAGAGATACTAGTTTTGTCTCTGTTTCTGTGGGTAGCAGAGTATTATTTATCTCTACATGGCCCCCTTAAGTTTGAGAATCTTCTGTTTCTCCAAAATAGTCACAGATGGTGGCAGGCAATTACATGATAGTAGGTTTTCCTGAACAAAGTCTTGGAATGCCAAACCTTTCCCACTGATGTGCTGAGTGATTCAGCTTGAAGGGCCATTTTATTTGATGTTCTGTGACCCAGAGCCTTGACATGTCTATAATTCCCAGAGAGCCTCATTGCACGAGGAATCTGTCATTCATGGTAGCAATAGGCTGGCTTCTACTATATTAAGTCACTTTCTTTTCTCTTTCTATCTTTTCTTGAAAGTTATTTTATGAAAGGAAAAACATCATTGAGCACAGAAGAAAGATATTTTCAAGTCTAAGTTTTATCTAGTTGTGAAATCTATATCTTTTAACAAAATTAAGTAAGGGATCATGATTAAAATCAATGTTAAAATAATTTATTGTTAGCAGGGTAATTTGGATGAGTGATGAATTATATTGAAATTGACAACATGCTTTAATGTTTCTAAATGGGGTGTGCATGCAAAACCATGATCATTAGAAGTGTTTTTGCTTACAACAACACATTCATTTTCATAAACAATTACAGGGAGCTACTGAGTATTTTAAAATGGTGAAATAAATCAATTACCTAAAGAGAAATGGGAATTTATTTTGCAATATACTTAAGCATTTACTAAAGTATTTTATGATAGATGTATTTTAAGGAAATAACATCATTTACTTAATTAACTTAATTAAGTATGCTATTGCACTTGCCTGCTGAAGGTGTGACAACAAGAGGGTACATAATGCTTTTGGCCTTTCTTGAACATAAAATCTGGATGCAGAGACAATGTATACATGCAGTTGCCAAAAATAAACATAAAGCTATTAATAATTCAGTTTGTGTGATAGAGTTCACTCTATTTTGAATTGGTCAGGGAGGGCTTTAAATAGACAATGAGTGATGAATAGAGAAGATAAAATAGAGAAATTCCAGTATTGACCTACAAATGAAATCTGGTATGAAGTTTCTGGAGATACACACACACAAACTCACACACACATATCCTGAGTTGTAAATTTTCACTCAAAATCTTAAAACATTGTGTACTATGGGTGTGTGTGTACATGCACATATACATACACACACACATGCATAAAAATGGGTACAGAAAATCAGATATGAGATATAAAGGTATTATTAAAAAAACAAATCCAAACTTCAGATCCTGTTTCCTGGCTCACTGTTGCCTTGTATTAAAGTAGGACCAATGCTACTAAAGACTGATTTTTAAAATCACACACTCACAATCAGCCAGATCTCATGTGTAGGCCACTACTGTATTCACCTTGATGGCTTATCTATTCTGTATTACAAAATGATTGGATAATAATTGTTGTTATTGAAAAAATCTAATGGAAAAATCTAAGCTAAAAAATCTAATGGAAATTTGGTTTTCATATTGCCTTTCTGGTTTATGGAATCTAATGGCCATTCAGGCTGTACATTTGTGGAAGAAGTTACCATTAATGTAAAGTTTGGTTTAGATGAGAAGTAGCATGCACAGGAAGACCCGGCGGCCTGGATACAAATTCCAACCCTACTTTGTCTTAGGTCTTTGATATTGACAAATTAATTTCTCCTCTCAGACATACCTGAGATGATAGTAGCTTTCTCATAGGTTTGTTCTATGTTTAAATGGGTTAATATTGTAAGATTTGGGATAGTGCCCAAATATATGTCTGGCTCCACATATCTTTGTAAAATAAAAATACATCTGAGGACCCTTGATGCCCACAGAAACATCATGAATCTCTAGAAGAGGTATGTAGTACACACTTTTCCTCTAACTTAATTGTCCATACAGTGTATTTGGGAATTACTAGATCATGAATCACAGATGTTCTGTTTTACCAGTTTGTAAAATACTGGGAAAAGGGATACAACAAGATTGCCTTTCAGTTTTGTTCCAAAGCTGACATTCTAGAACCTGTGACAAGACAACAAAAGCAGCAAAGGAGACACTACAAAGAGTTTGTGATCCACTATCTAGCAAGTCTCAACAGGTGGTGCTGTATGCTTAAAACTGTAGTCACCAGTACTGATTTGCTCTCTGAGCTGTGTGTGTGTGTGTGTGTGTGTGTGTGTGTGTGTGTGTTTAATAAGAACTCTTGACACCAAGATTTTCATAGCAGACCTATTTACTGAAGTCCAAAACCTAAAATATCAAGCAGGACATTATCTCAGACATGTTAAGGCTTCTACTTACGTGATCACCACAGGCAGACTCTGCGACAATCCTGTCTTTCCCATGTATGTTCAAGCGGCACAAAATATTCCAAAGCATGAGTGTCCAATGAGTGTCTAGTATTTACTAATAGAGCTCATTGTGTACATATATCTTGTACTTCCAATGAAGGAAATCATTATATTATGCAAATAATGTAAGCAGTGAGGCATACACAAAGAGAAATGTTTAAAAAGATGAATTTTATCTCATGACAACTTGGTTGAGGCAGCACTCTTCTGGGTTCTCAGTTTTGAAGAGACAAGAAAAGTGTAATAGATAATTTAGATTTGCTGAATTTTGAAAAAAAAATAATGTGACTTAGAAAAGCAGAATATAGAAAAGAATCAAGTCCATTAAAGAAAACCAAATGGTAAAGGTGAGAAAAATATGAGGTTTAGAAAAAAAGACCAGTAAACTTGTCCTGAAGAAAAGTGTTGATGTCAAATTGAAGATACACTTTGAGTTATAAGTAAAATCAGAGCACAAGTTCAACATCACTGTCAACTTGTTCAATGCATATTTATATTTTTGAGCACCTGTTGTATGCAAGGCATTTTGCTGGGAAATGTTTGAAACAGAACCATCAATTGTTTGAAATGCAATAAAATTTTTCTCTATACCACCTAAAAACTCACAATGATTCATGACAAATTTACCTTGAGAAGGAAGAATCAGATTCATTATTATTGCTGTATTTTAGATCATTACTCTTTTATGTTCTGATTAGGTTTGATTTATGAATGTAAGTTAGAAATACTAGAAAAGCAAATAAAATTCAGTATCTCAAGATGGTGATGTGTTTTATTTAGACAATCTTTGGTCAAGGTTTCAGTGACATACAACATTTACTGTTCATCAATGTTAGCTTTGCTGTCTTTGTGTTCTCTTGTGACAATAGTCATATTTCATTGTTAAACTTACCTTCGGAACATTGCTCACCAGGCATTACACTGAACGTGGGATTGTCTTACCTTTTGGATTGGTACAAACGTCTCAATTTGTTGACTAATTTTTTCATAGGTTGTCAAAAGTCTTAAATGTTGAGAAAGGGCAAAGAGTTCTTTCATGCGTTAATCTTGGTTTGCTCTGCTGTTTTTCTTTCTTGCAAGTAATGTAAATGTTATTGGTAGCATACTCGTACAATTTTCGGTAGGTGAATTCAAAAATGACCCAAATTAAATTTAATGTTTTTATTATAAGGTGAACTCCATTTCTATGTTTCATGTATCTGTCAATGTTGTTTAATAGCCGCATTGTCATTCAGAATATTTGATTATCATGTTTTCTCGTGAGTCACATATATAGGTAGAGTAAGTTAAGATGTATATCTCTCCTTCCTCTGATAATTTGAATGGCATATTTATGAGACCCAGTGGAAACATGAACCTTGGAAGTATCAGGACTAGGAATTTCCATATTGATAAAAGATAATACTGTGCTCATCTTTGAGTAGTATGCAGAGAATATGTAGAGGAAAATAACAGCTATTGTTTACATATGTAAAGGATATACATAAATTTCCATCAATAACTTTGCATATACTAGCTTCTTTTAAATATCATTTCTTAATTTATAACTGCCATTACAGATGGCCAAAGCAGTGGTTACTTTATTAAATAGTCCATGGATCTGCTGAATCTTGCTGAGCTATTTGAGGTAGGTTAACAGAGACTTACAGACCCCTTCATTTCCCTAATTAAAATCTTTGCTTTTGCAGGAAAGATAATTTTTTCAGTACAAAGTAGAGAGCTACTGACTTTTATTTGTCATTTTTTAGTTCTACATCTAACAGGAAATGGAAAAGATTTTAATAGTGTAAAGAAGAAAGCTCACTGGATTAGATGTCAGGAAATTCAGTATTAACCTAAACTTTGTCATTAACCAGCTTTGTGACTTTGGAGGAGTACTGTAACAAAACTAGACTTCAGTGTCCTTATTTATAAACTGAAGAAATTGTAAAATATATTATTATAAAATCTAAAATTATATAACATGTCTGTTTTAGGTTGGCGTGGAAGTGACAAATTAACCAACCAAATGTAATTGAGAGTTTAGAGAGATCAGTAGCTTCTGAGACCCATGGATTAGCTGAAAATGAATTGCTCATATTCACCATTTGGCCTATGATTAAAGCCAAAGGCAGTGGTCCCAAGGCTCCAGTCTAACTTATCCAGGGATCTCAAGACATCTAAAAGTGTCTTCAAACTCGCTATTGCTTGAAATGCTGTTGAAAGAATTTCTTAATCTCAGAGCAGAGCAAGAACTAGATTCTGAGACAAACTAAGGAAGACCTGAGAGAATTTATTTTCTCAATACATTTTCACTTTCTAAGGTGCATGGAAAAATAGAAAAGTGTAATATCTTTTCATAGAACTATGAACAAGGAAGAGCTAAGTGAAAATTATGGAATCATGTTTTTTTTTAAAAAAATCTACATAATTTTCTTTCAAAGAAAGTTTTTTGCTTGAATCAAAGTTTTGTGCCTTTGTTTATAATATCAAAATGAGAAAACAAAAAAATCAATAAATAAATAAGACAGAAGGAAGGAAGGAAGAAAAAAGGAAGGAAGGAAAAAAGGAAGGAAGGAAAAAAAGAAGGAAGGAAGAAGCAAGCCAGAAAAAGTAGGAAGGGAGGGAGGGAAAGAGAGAAGGGGAGGGGACAGAGAGAGAGAGAGAGAGAATCTGATTTCAATTTTTTTTACCCTATGTCTTAATGTAGAGAAAGTTGAAATTTTATTTTAGCAATTCTAAAATTATATTTTATTTACACTTATAAATAATTAAGAAAGGAATCATATCATATTTTACTTTCCACTAAATATCTACTTAAGTAAAATATATCCATTAAGCAGTATTTACTGAGTTGGCTATATTCAGAACACTGTAAAAGGCAGAGTACTATAAGGTTCAAAGATTATTGTGGTATGTTGCGTTTTGCATTCCCAAGATAGTATTTTTTCCACAAATGCCCCTGTTAAGCACAGCATATACTTACTTCGATGGCTCCTGTAAGAATTTAAATGAGAGTTCTTCAGAAGAAATGGTGTTGCAGAGTATTAACATTTAAACCTCTACTAATCCCTGAATAGCACCAAATATCATTTCTTTTAAATCAGGATACTGTATTATGCTCAGAGAAAGAAAAACTGAGCAAGCAGCATGGAAGGCATAAATATAAAGCATTTGGGTAATTGCAGATTTCTAGTCTTGTCACTAGAATGGTCTAGCTGTAATATTTCTGTTTTAAACTGTGATTTTCCTATCGCATATAACCTGAAAACTACTTTAAATAACTTGAAAATTATTATAAAGAAAAGTTAATAAGAAATGTGTAATTACTTTCTATCCTCTTTTAGGGGGGCTATTTCTCAATATTAAGTTTTTGGTAATTTAATAAAAATAAATTGCTAAAGATTTAACAGATTGTAATATATGTCTTTTCCTTTAACTCAAAAATACATTCATTTTTTGTGAAATTTAATATAAAAAATAAGCTTTTAATAAGTCTAATTTTATAAGAATCACTAGGAAGTGCTTATATTTTAAAACAAAGAGAAATATGAATATTTACATTATTAAATATTTTTAAAAGCAACCATTCAGAATATGAATCTATATATAAATATAGATTTTTCACCCCACTTAATATATTTTCTTCTAGAGAAAACCTTTTTCTATCAATATTTTAATTTCATTTTTTATTGCAGATATATCTTGAGATTTGATGAAGTAGCAAGAAACATTACATATATTTATGTTTCATTTGTTTCAATGTCATCATACTTGATATGCAATTGACAAGGGATAATGTCACTGTGCAGAAATATACAACTTCATGTAATCTTAATGTGATAGGAACAGAAAATATATGCAGCAATTTCTGTGCTATTTCTCCATTCAGCAATGACACCATCATTGAGATAAAATTCAAAGTGAATGCTATAACCAGAGTTGAAAGTTTTACAATCCTTCCTGAAATAAATGTCACAAAATCTGATCTATGCAACACATACTACTCATATGTAAATTAGCATATGGGAAGTGTATGTGAATCACTGTTTCTGACATTTATTTCATGATGCTCTATAAAAGCTTTCAATTCTCCTTATTGTTCTTTTTTATTTCTCTCAAATGGACAAATCCTTCTCAATTATAGGGGAAAGTTCACATTAAAAATACTGACACACTGTGTACCTCATTTATTTGAAGTGGAGTTAAAAAAAATATTCTGGCTTTTATTTGAATATTTATATATCTCTGTTTAAGTAATTTGAATTTTTGACTGAATCTCACTTTTATGTCCCTTTATTATTTCAATATATAATATTGTATCATTTGTTTGAATTTTGAATTTTACTCCTTAGTTTCTTTCAATTCTAGTCAGTATTCCACTCCAAGCAGAAACAGTTTTTCTTTTTTGTCCTTAAAAAATCAATCTTCTGGCCTTTTCTTATTACTAATTGCTTATATTTTAATGAATTCATTAAAGTTATGTTCTACCAACATTTTGTGATGAACTTCTTCACATAAGATCTTATGTTAGGAGACAGAGAAGCCTCGTGTAGAGAGGCTATTGTCTTTAGAGGCTTTTTGTGTTAAGAATCTTGAGATTTTTTATAGGGAATGAGACAAATATTTAAATAATAGAAAACTCGAAAGAATATTATCTATTCTCAAAGATTCCGATGGTAAATTGAAAGGTCTGAAAGGCAGTTCTTAAAAAGATTTTGAAAAATGAATAGTATTTTAGTTGTTACTCTTTATTTTCCTAAAATTTAAAGAAAATGTCATCATGGTAGTAAACTTTTGGGGGAAAAACTATATAAAAAATAATGAAATAATTCATAAAATTTTATACTATGTATATGCATAAAAATTTAAAAATAAACTTTAGGCCGGGCGTGGTGGCTCACACCTGTAATCCTAGCACTTTGGGAGGCCGAGGCGGGCGGATTGCTCAAGGTCAGGAGTTCGAAACCAGCCTGAGCAAGACCCTGTCTCTACCAAAAATAGAAATAAACTAATTGACCAACTAAAAATATATATACAAAAAATTAGCCGGGCATGGTGGCGCATGCCTGTAGTCCCAGCTACTCAGGAGGCTGAGGCAGTAGGATCGCTGAGCCCCGGAGATTGAGGTTGCTGTGAGCCAGGCTGACGCCACGGCACTCACTCTAGCCTGGGCAACAAAGTGAGACTCTGTCTCAAAAAAAAATAAATAAATAAATAAATAAATAAACTTTAATGATAAAGAATATACCATTGTTCTGTTTATTATAACTTAATTATGATCATTTCTAGTAAATAATATTTTAGACAAATGAAGAAAACATGTTTTAAGTGAAAAATTTTCTAAGCAACATTCAAAATGCAGGAAATGTGTTTAGAAAAGAGCAAAAAGAAATTTGTGCAAATTGAGGTGTAGTAAGACATGGATGCAAAGCACTCTAGAGTCATAGAAAAAATAATTTTACCCATTGTATGAAACCAGATACATATAGCAAAAGCAATCATAGGCAATAAAAACAAAATGGGAGGTATCAATTTAATTTACCAGACTTCAAACTATACTCCAAGGCTATAGTAATTAAAACAGCTTCGACTGGAACAAGAACAGGGACATTGACCAGTAGACAGAGAACAGAGATATAAACACAGAACAGAGAACACAGATATAAAACCCTCCTCATATAGCCATCTACACTTTGACAAAGCAGACAAAAACATACAATGGGGAAAAGAATCCTTATTCAATAAATAGTGCTGGGAAACCTGGATAGCCAATTGTAGAAGGCTGAAGCAGGATCCACACCTTTCACCTCTCACAAAAATCAACTCACTCTGGGTAACAGACTTGAACTTTAAGTGTGAAACTGTTAGAATTCTAGAGGAAAACATTGAAAATACTCTTCTAGACATTGGTCTAGGCAAAGAATTTATGAAAAAGACCCCAAAGGCAATCATAGCATCAAAAAAATATTAATAAATGGGACCTGATTAAATTAAAAAGCTTCTGCACAACTAAAGAAACTGTCAAGAAAGCAAACAGACAGCCCACACAATGGGAGAAAATTTTCACAAGCTACACATCCAATAAAGGGCTGCTAACTAGAATCTATTTAGAACTCAGGAAAATCAGCAAGAAAAAATCAAACAACCCTATCAAAAAGTGGGCAAAGGACATGAACAGAAACTTTTCAAAAGAAGACAGAATAATGACCAACAAACATGAAAAAATGCTCAACATCTCTAATCATTAGGGAAATGCAAATCAAAACCACAATGAGATATCATTTATCTCCAGTGAGAATGGCCTTTATTAACAAGTCCCAAGCAATAAATGTTGGCGTGGATGTGGAGAGACAGGAACACTCCTACATTGCTGGTGGGACTGCAAACTAGTTCAACCTCTGTGGAAAGCAATAAGGAAATACTTTAAAGTGACACAAGTAGATCTACAATTTGATCCAGCAATCCATTACTGGGCATCTACCCAAAAGAACAAAAGTCACTCTATGAAAAAGACACCTGCACTTGAATGTTTATAGCAGCACAATTCGCAATTGCAAAGATGTGGAAACAACCGAAGAGCCCATCAATACATGAGTGGATTAATAAAATGTGGTATATGTATACCATGGAATGCTATTCAGCTTTAAGAAACAATGGTGATATAGCACCTCTTGTATATTCCTGTATACAGCTGGAACCCACTCTATTAAGTGAAGTATTCCAAGAAGGGAAAAATAAGCACCACATGTACTCACTAGCACATTGGTATTAACTGATCAACACATCAGTGGAAATATAGGAATAACCTCTACCAGGTATCGGGCAGGTAGTGTTGGGGGGAGGGGATGGGTATATACACAATGAGTGCGCTGCACACCAACTGGGCGACTGACACACTTGAAGCTTTGACTCAAGGGGGGAGTGGGGCAAGGGAAATATACATAACCTTAACATTTGTACCCCCATAATATGCTGGAAAAAATTAAAAAAAAACATTTTAGAGGATTTCAATGTTGTATTACAAACTTACATTTAATACAGGTGGATATGGAGAGCCAATGAAGGATTTTCAACAGGATATAATGTTAGATAAAATAATATATTTTTAAAGAATCAATCTCTTTTTTTATTGCAACAGCATAATATTTATTTTTTATTTCAGCATATTATGGGTATACAAATGTTTAGGTTACATATATTGCCTTTGCCTCGTGGGCTTCAGCCTAGAGATGCAGGGATGGTTCAATATAGGCAAATCTTCTGTTGGTTTTTTTGCCTTGGATTCATTTGTTTGCCTAAAAACTATGAAGGCTGTTAGGCAGCTTTCAAGAATACAGTACATGAAAGACAGATTTGTAGTTAGACCAAAAATAAAAAGAGTAATTATCAGTTTATCCTTTGGAGGAAGGGGATTATAATAATACCTACTTTAGTTTTTATGACAATCACATGAGCTATTTTATAGAAAATCTGTAAAAATTGTGTACTTGGCACAGAAAATAAAACATAAATTTTATCTTTATTTAAAAAGTTATTCTTTTTTTGTTTTGATGGTTATTATAATAAAGAAGACAATGATGATTTTATGAATAGAACTAATGGGATCATATATTGTCCAAAAGTTTAAGGGTGAAAAAAATGGTTTAATAGATGTTTGGGTGATTAAAAGAATGCACTATTAGCAAATAGAGAAGATAGAAATTGACATTGTGGTAAAAACTGAACTAGTTTTAAAGTGGGAGTTGAAAAGTTCCATATTTGATATGCTGAGTTTGATACAATATAATTATATGTAAATATGGCTTTTTATAAAAAATTAGACATGGCTCTGGGAGACACACTGTCTATAAAGATTTAGAGCTCCTCTAAGGAGGATTATGTATTCCAGCTGTGTTGACAACAGACAAGACTCCCTTTAGCCTATGACTTTTGTGTAGAAGGAACATGTGCTCCTGAGTGGAAGCTTTAAGAACCAGCAAGTGCTTCTTCATATTTCTTATTCCAGAGAGAGAAGGCTCCATCAGCCTAGGGTCCGAGTAAAGGTCACATCAACAGAGCTAAATTAGAACCAGACAGACATGTAGCAAGAAGAGAAGTAAACCTTGGTTGTTGTAAGGCAATGAAATATTAGTTATTGTTACTGTGGCACAACTTAACCTATCCTAACTGATATATGTTCTCAAGAAAATGTAGATTAAAAGGTAAAAATAGTAAGAAGGAAATGACCAGAATGCCAACTATTGCCTACACTAGAAGAATAAGGCCTATAATATATTTATTCGGTTATCTGAAGAGTACAGTTTTACTAGTAGCATGGATGGCAGATTACAAGTGTTAAAGAATGACTGTGCTGTCCTTCCTCCTTCATTACTATTTAGAATCAGATGTCATTCTGAGACTTGACCTATGTAACCTCTTTATCATTTTGCTTCATTTTGTTTTATCTCTTTCTCTGGAGCTTTGAAGAGGTTACTAATGTTCTAAAATCTCATAATATGGTTTGCTTTGTTTATATTCCTAATATTTGGAGAGTGCAAGTCCAGAGTTCTCTAACTTTGCTTTACATGTTATTCTATTTTATTCTATTTTATATTTCTTTTTCTGTTTGTACCCTATTTTCAGTTAGTTTCCCCTCAGTTTTACCTGCTAACTTTTCTATTGAATTAATTTTTAGTTGTGTTATCATAATTTTAATTCTACAAAGTCTACTTTTTTCTCTGAAAGATGTATGTATCTTTCTTTTTTGATAAATGTCATAGATTTATGTTTCTCAGAATCTCAATGACATGTTTTGTAAAATCTCTGTTCTGAATTCTGAGAATAGGAAGAAGGTTGATTTGGAAGTCGGATGCATCCTCCGGAGCTATGCCTGTAGTCCCTATTCCACAAAACCTTTATTTGATGTGATTCAAAGAAAATGTTTCCAGTTATTTCCTGGGATGTGAATGAAACAGTTTACTAGATGTGGTGAACTAGAGAGGAGATCTAAACTCTAAAACATTTCTTTGTTTATAAAACAATTTTCCCTGAGATTTCAGTGTGTTCTAATTCTTCCAATTCCTGAAGATTCTGTGGGTAAATTAGTTTACTTTTTGGCTTTCCTCATTGCTAACTCAGATTCAATATCTTTAGCTACAGTGGATAAATTTCTATTGTCCATTTACTTTCCAAATTCCAATAATTTATTGTTAAAATTCATCCACAATTACTCTGCCTTTTGGGTTTATATATAAATAAAGATTTTTGCCACTCCTTATAGCAATTTTTGTAAGATTTTAGGAAGAAGTAGGGGCCCAGAAGTTTCCATCTTCTTTCATTAAACAAAAACACAGTTATTGAGATTAATTTATAGACTAGACAAATAATTCACTTACCAAACCAAATCAATGTTTTTCAGCACATTCATGGAGTTGTACAACCATCACCACAATCTAATTTTAGGTATTTTTATCAGCTATTTTCTTTCTAGAGAATGTTTGTGTCTGAGCATGACACAAACCCACACATAAAAATTTGTATATTTGTATGTATAAACACTCATATATGTACACATATGTGTATACATGCATACATACACATATACATAGGTATCCATTTATACATCAAATATAGGGATTTGTGTGTGTGCATACACACTCGTGCATTCAAACAAGTTTGCAAATCTGTTATTAGCAAGTTATTTATTTTAGCAAACAAGATGTCTCATATTTTGATAGTATTTTTGACTTTCAGGAATGCAACTAAGGTTTAAATCTTCTTGATAATGTTGTTATTTTGATATTCTGACTCACATATCCTAGTCTATGTGTATGTGTGTATACATTTAATCTTATGTTTTTCTTCTTTGAGGTTTATGTTGATTTATTGTCTTTTATGCTAAAAACTTTTTCCTCAAGTTGTCATTTTTGTTTCATTTTTAAGATAGTCTCTTAGAAATAAATTAGTTTCCTGGGTGTGCATTCAATTTTAAGAATCTATTCTTTTCATAAATATTTAGAACGGTCTTCACAAGATTGGTATTAAATTATTATTCGATAAGTTTTATACCTACAGTTTATGAGTTTACAACTTATTTTGGATAATGATGTGAAAATTTTGCATTGAAGTATAAGATATTTAGGAAAGTTTATCTTTCTAATAATTTCATGAATCAAAATTAATTTAATTTAGAATATAGAGTAAGATCGTTCATTATTTTAATAACCTGTATATAAATTAACCATCAATGTTTCCCATTTTTAAATAAAGATACATACTTGCTCACATGAAATAACTCCAGGTAACAGATTCAGTCAGTCTCCATACCTCAGACTACATTATTGGCCATCCCTTGGAGCATACATGGCACGCCATAGTTTTCGTGTCACTAGCTGTCTTTCGGATGGATAACTTAGGTTTTAATATGGCTGATAATGTCATTTGTTTAGTTTGTTGACTTCCATGTCCTATTGCAATTTCCCCATCCCAAAACTATGTACACTACAACATCCTATCTGAAATTCTGAACTGGAAAAAAAAAATCACAGTCAACTTTTTTATCTTCCTTATAATATGAGAGGTTATATAAACTGTTAAGAAAAAATCCAATAAAATGATGAGATCTTGCTTTAGGCTTTTTGTGTGCGTATGTAGAATAAATAAAAAAAAAATACAGCAGAAGCTGTGTGTCTATCCCACATGCCCTGGATCTCTGGATCGTGGCGATCATCGACGCCACAGGCAGGAGAGTGCCTGATGGTCAGGTTTTCCATAGTCTTTTCGAGAAAAGCCCTGAGACCAGAAAAGTAATTTATTTGTTTGGCAAAATAATTTGTTTGTAGAGGTAATAGAGCAGCTGTGGGACAGACTCCTCAGTGCCCTATGGTAGTTTATACCTTTATATTATTAGAGTTACAAATGGAAGGATGTAAAGTGTTGGTAATAAAGAAATGCTGCTACCATGAATTAACACGGCGCGGGATGTCATAGCGCAGCATTTAATGGGCAAGTATATATTAACTCCTCATATGTATCTTTTTCTTAGAAATTTTTTTCAAGTATACACTAATCTAAATGTGTTGATGTTGTTAATTTTGAATTGAAGGAGAAAATCTTGCGAAATCTGACTGATTTGTGATGTACGATTTAATATAAACCATACAAAACACAACATTCATAACCACTTATTTGTAAGGCATGGTGTGGACCCCACATTACTTTTTTTATCAAAAATATGTGTACAAGTATAAAATGATTTGTGGACAAGCTCTGGACATTTATTGCTTACAGCCAAAATGCAGATTAATTTCATTTTAAGAGATGTTTATCCTAGTTTCCAAGAGATGATCATGTGTGGTCTAAGCACAACAGAGAGAATAAATAGCCTGCAAAATTCATGATTCTTAAACTTCATTCCCAAATCTTTATGCGCTTATTTTTTGAGTACTAGCTGCATTTCTGAAGTGCAGCTTCTGGAAATTCCAACAAGAGCCACATCTGTGTAGTCATAACATATGTTCATTGAAGAAAGAGATAGTTAGGAGATTCATGAAGCTTTAGTACAAAAATGGTCCTGCTGGTAGAAATGCACTCTTCATGAAGGAGCACTGTGAGCAGATGAGGTGGTGCGTCACAGAAGACCGATTGCCTGCATGATGCACTGTCTCATGGCAAACATTCTCTTCCAAGTACAACATATAATAGATCAATAGGAAAATAATTCTGAGCATAAAGTCACTGGCAATAATTATATTTTAATTATTTCCATTGAATAATTTTCCTCTAATATTTCAGTTCAATTTAAACACACAGAAAAAAGGCAGAGCAATAACATGTAATTGGGCAAGGGAGAATTTGGAATACACTTGACCTACTTCCCATGAAAATACTAACTTGTTAATTATTTTTGTTAGAGGATTCCCCCCTCTCATTTTTTTTTTTTTTTTTGAGACAGAGTCTCACTTTGTTGTCCAGGCTAGAGTGAGTGCCGTGGCGTCAGCCTAGCTCACAGCAACCTCAAACTCCTGGGCTCGAGTGATCCTCCTGCCTCAGCCTCCCGAGTAGCTGGGACTACAGGCATGCGCCACCATGCCCAGCTAATTTTTTATATATATATCAGTTGGCCAATTAATTTCTTTCTATTTATAGTAGAGACGGGGTCTCGCTCTTGCTCAGGCTGGTTTTGAACTCCTGACCTTGAGCAATCCGCCCGCCTCGGCCTCCCAAGAGCTAGGATTACAGGCGTGAGCCACAGCGCCCGGCCCCCTCTCATTTTTGATAATTGTGTTTTCTTCTTTACCTTTCAAATTCTGAGTTATGCAATAAGTATTTAAAGAGCACCTCCTTGTGTTTCTGACTCAATTTGGGGTAATTAAGATATAAACATAAAGGAGATGGACATCACTGTGTTCAAGTTGTGGATTATTTAGGGAAAGGTGCACCATTTGAAAAGCAGTTCTAGAGCTATGTAGTAAGTGCTCTATGAAAGCCAGATGTGCTGTGAGTGGAGAGCTGTGTGTAGCTGATCTGCTTCCAGGTATCATGAAAGGCTTTGCAATGAGGGCAAAGTCTAAGGTGATATAATAGGGAATGAGATATCTCAACAACAGTATTAGGGAGAGAGGAAAGCAAGGACAAATGCACAAAGGTGGCAGAGAACTAGCTATGTTATAGAAGCTGCAGGCTGTTTATGTTAGAAGCTCACCCAAACTAAGAAACTACCACGTTAATAAAGCTCAAAGAGAGGCACACAGGGTCTTACAATTCCCACATCCAGAAGATGGCGGATCTGCTACACTTCAATTCTTGGAAGTATGTCAGAACCTTTCAATACAGTTGTAAGTGAAAACTTAATTTACTTAATTGTATTGGCCAGTTGTCAGATGATTAGCTTCTCAGTATCTACATGCCATCCCTTCCCTGTATTTGGGAATCTCCCCACCGTATGAGTCTTACTAAGGAGCGGAATTCATCTGTCACTGAGGGATAGCTTAGCTTACTCAGCCTAATCTTCATATATGAGTCAAGCACATGATTTCCCTCAGCCAATGAGTCATATCCACCAGCATGTTTATTCAATAACTAGTGACACAAGAATAAGGAGATCAACAAAATTTTATCCTGAGGTTAGCTGTGGAAGTGGTAGAGATACTCTTCTTTCAAGGGTACCTTGCAAATGGTGCTGCCAAATGTTTGCAGCATTCATAGTGTAAGTTATAGTCTATGGCATCCATCCATGGCAATGATAGTTCTCACCAGATGGTTCTCACCAGGCTGATTTGCTCAGAGGGGTTACATTCTTAACTATGTTCTATATCTGCCCAATATTTCAAGCCAAGACTGCTTCTCCATCACTCCTATTAATGATGTGAACTGCCCCAAATTATTAATAAATTTATTTACTGTTTAGAATAGTAAAGATCAGTACTTGCACCTAACAACCTAACCAGTACATGCATATCACAGTGTGACTGTTCAAATAAAATGTTCACAGCTTGATGCAAAAATTTGATTGACTTATAACGTGCATTGCACCACAGGCTTTGTACAAATGCTTAATCTCACCCCAATATCCTTATCTGCCCTCTTCATGCTGGTTATCAAATGGTGGCATGCATGATATATAACGTCATCCTCATTCACCTCTTTTTCTTTGTCACATCATAGAAGAAGAGTCAAGTGCACATTAAGGATTTGTACAGGTAGAAAAAGTAGATGAAAATCATCAGATATATATCACATATAATGAGTCAAGTGTATATTCAACCTAGTAGATAAGTGTGTGTGTAAAACATGTTATATAAAGGTGAATCATTAGAGAAGATGAGGCTGATAAAGAGATAAGCAAGGGTTAATCATGAAGAACAGTTTTTGTTAGTATGAGATTTGGATTTAATACTGTAGACCAATGCTTCCCAAAATGTACCTACCTTTAAATCTTCTAGAACTGTAAAAAATAGAAAAATATGGGTCATTGAGTCTCAACTTCAGTGACTAAGATTTAAATAAGTTAAGGTTATGGAACACTTTGGGTAATTTGAAATAAGTAATACAGTAACACATTTTGGGGGACTTTGTTTAGTTACTATGACCATTCATTATGACAGTCATTCAACACTTAATAATCATGTCTACTGTGATTCTACACATTGGGGATATAGCATTTAATGTATGAGACAGACATCAGCCCTCATAGAGTTTATTCTCTCATATTTGGGGTGCAGTGGCAGTAGAGGGGAAGGAAAACAACAAACAGATAAAAAATAAAATGGACATATCTTGTAGAAAAGTAAAGCAAAGTAAGAATGAGTTAAGGTAGTAGGACTTAATGTTTTATGGTCAATCATAAAAGAGCTTCTTCAAAATGAGATATTTGAGGAAATATGTAAACTGCACTGGGGAAAAAGCCATAATATACCCTAAAGAACAGCAAATACATACAAAAACCAGAATTTGGAATGTGTTTGGTGAGTCTGAAGAATGACAAAGAAGGCAACATGGCTGACAGAATAGACAAAGGAGAATTTCTACTAGCTGCTGACCAGATCTGATCTGCTCAATGCTCCTTAGAAATATTAGAAGAACTCTATCTTTGTTTTAATTGTGATAGAAGATCATTGAAAGATCTTGATTAGAGGGTAGACTTGATCAGAGTGTTATACAATAATATGACAGACACCACGTTTACTACATGGTGCTCAGGTGGAGGGTTTGGTTTGAGGAAATGAGATCTATTCCTTGCTTATATGGGAGAGAAGGAAGAGTATATACACAGATGAAAGTAGGTTGATGGAATTGATGGGAGCATACGGACATTTTCTTCTGAATGATTTCCTTTTCTCAGTAAGATAAAAAACCAGCATTACTATAGAATGTAAAGTTACTACCTGAGACTATGTTGTGGGGTTAAGGACAGAGGAAAAGGTGTACAATTCTCATTGTAGGAATGGACTAGAGGCTTGCAGGAGACTTGTTGGGTGGCATTAAGGGTCAGCTTATAATATGAAATTATAAATTCCAAACGAGGCCTGTTAATATGTTTGCGATTTTTCTCCAGCAACTTCAGGTACAGAAGGCAAAGATGTAAATTTAACCAGAGCATCTTTTTTTCCTAGGTGAGGTAAACTATGGGAGAAAGATACAGGGAATTTTACATAAGTAAAAATTACTGATTTTAATGACCAGCTATGGAATCTTTTAAGCTAGGTGAATAACGAAGTGAGAAAAATCACAAAGCTGAGTGACCGAGAATGAGATAGGATCCTTATACTGTTCAGGCATCCTTAAACTACGGCCTGTGGGCCACATGTGGCCCACCGAGGACATTTATCTGGCTCACCAGGTGTTTTTGCCACCACCGCCTGTTCTGCTTAGCAGCCAACTCGTCCTGGGCCCACAGTGCACATGTGTGGAATGTGTGCCGCACTCTCCAACGGCCTCCAACGGTCTGAGGGACAGCGAACTGGCCCCCTGTTTAAAAAGTTTGAGGACCCCTGCTGTAGGTACTGATGGGTAAAATAATTGTAGGATTTGGGATTTTGGAAAGATTAAACAAGACATATTTGAGGTGTTGTCCTAAGAGTCTGATGCTTAAATATTAAATTATGAAGAGGTTCTAGTTTTTAATAATGGCAAAGACTGAGATATGACTATGGGAATTGGCGACTGATGGAGTAGAAGATGAAATCACAAGGGGAGAAGATTCAAAATAGCGAGAGGCCAGGGTAATTGAGGAGTCATCTGTATGGGTAATGAAATCACCGTGAGTTATCACAGCAGTAATCTCCAAGAGTGGGACATTGAACCAGAAGTGAAAGTCCTCAAAGAATGAGGCAGAGTGACCAGGGTCAGTAGACAACAGCAACATGGAGGGGTCCTCACTGCAAAGGGAACAATACCTGCAAAAGTGTCATGACCCCACGTAATTCCGATGATTAAGTACTTAAATTCATTTGAATTGCACAATGTTATTGCTTTTTGCAAATGATTGAATGCTATCCTTAATCTTCTCAACTAAAGAGCAGCAAACTCGGGAAAATATTTTTTACTTGAGTGGAGAGTTGTGTTGGGAACAGTGAAATTTAGACACTTTAGAGCTTTAAAAGCTTGATGGAAATAGTTGTTTATAGAATATTTTATACATTTAAGCCTTGATTTTTCATTGAAGAAATGTATCACTAGTATTTCTCTGATCACTGTAAGTTTCAATAGACATCAATTTATATTTATTTGAAAAATTAATAAAGAGAAAATGGAAGAATAGAGAAAGAAAAATTACTATAAAAAAGAAACTATAAGTGAAGGAAAGAAAAAAAGAAGAAAAGCTGGAAAGGAAGAAGAAAGGAAGAAGAAAATAGACAAAAGGTAGACACTAAAACCCAGGAGAGTATGAATGAAACAGAAGCAGTATTTTTCATAGGTAATTAAGCAAGAATTTGAAGAGACTAAAAGAGGAGAGGAGGGGTTAATTAGGAGGCAGGATTTATGAGAAAGGATTTGCTGAGGTAGAATTATCTGAACTGTGAGCAGTGAGGAGCAGAAGAAGAATAGTGCACAGCATGTGTGTGATGCCCAGGACAGGCACAACGTGAGGACAAATCATTTAAGTTGACACTTCCCACACATGTCATCACACTGCAGAGCTAGCCCAGGACGGCCTACTTGGCATTGTTTATGCTGGGGCATGGCAGAGGACATTGGGTTAGGCTAGGGAGGTGGAGACAATCTTGGCTCGACTGTGCAGGATTTCCACAAATCAGGACTTTGTGACTTTATGGAGTGGTTCACAGAGTTTAGTTTTTAATGTTCCTTTTCATTAGCATCAATAAATTTTAAAATGGAACAAAATTAAAAGAATCTGTGTGACACAACAGTGTAGGTTTTAACTTACCTTCAAAGTTTTTATATTATCACAATCTGTCATTGAAAATATAGCGTGATTCTTTTTAACACCAGTAATGATGTATGACAGAAATGTCACAAAGTGTCATAATTTGTCCATGATTTTGTATTTTAAAACATTCTAAATTGCTTTGGACATCTTCAGTGTATATTGGATCTAGATAAGTGAATCAAAAAATGTAAAGCATTCACTGGAGAGTAATTCTAACTATGTAAGAAATAAAGGTCATTTAATTTTTAGTTAAGTGAACCTAAAATGATTAAGATTAAAATAAGTTCACAAAAGAACAGACTAGACCACAGAAGAATCCTGTAGGAAATATTTAACAGCTAGGTTTCTTGTTTGTTAGCTACAAACAGAATTGCCTAAGCAAAAAGAGAAGATTGATCAGTTCAGAAAAAGGACAGAAAGCTCGAGAATTGGCCTTATAAAGGACAGAAGCCTGGATGCTTTCGGTGCCCTACATTTCATCCTCTGGCTACTCTGTGATTTCGGTCATGGCTGTGCATGCTGACAGTGTCCTGCCTCAAGCCAGTACTCAAGTGTCTCCACTTGTATGCCACAGGGCTTTCTCCGAAGCCTCGGGAGCCTGGTCAACATGCATGTGTGGCTAAGTGAGCAGGGAAGCCAAAAGCCCCGGGCAGACCTCAACCAACGGGGAATAATCCAGCGGACACATGTCCCAGGCTTCACGCAGACGAGCGTCCAGAGTGTTCTATTTGCTTCTGTACCACCCACTCCCGTCTCTAATGCAGGGACCTAGGTTAAACACTTTGGTCTTTTCCTGACTTATTTTTTCTTTCCTGTTTCAGTCTCTCTGTATTTTCATTCTTGCCACATGCAGTCAAATCCTCATTTCCAGATGTGCTTTTGGGGAAACGCAGATAAAGATAACAGGAAATAGGGAGTGCTGGTAATGTAGAAGTAGCATACTTTCCTCAAAGTAGAGCCACAGATTCAAATACTGTCATGTCTTGAGCCACCATCTCAATTGTCCAAGAAACCAGTGTCTTTTTGCTGTAGCTTTGATCATAGATCGTCTGAATGACTAGCTGAAGACTATTCATTTTCTATTGCTGCTACAACAGATTGCCATAACATTAGTGGCTTAAAAATTAAATTTATTATCTTATAGTTCTGCAGGCAAGTCATCCAAACCAAGCCTCACAGGATTCAAATCAAGGAGCAAGCAGGGATGCAGTCCTGTAGCTCCAGAAGAGAATCTGCTTCCTTGCCTTTTACAACTTCTAGAAGCCACCTGCATTCTTTGGCTCATAGACCCTACCGCCATCTTTACCGTCAACATTCACGTTGACCAGGCTCCCGAGGCTCCGGAGAAAGCCCTGTGGTGTACAAGTGGAGACACTTGAGTACTGGCTTGAGGCAGGACACTGTCAGCATGCACAGCCATGACCGAAATCACAGAGTAGCCACAGGGTGAAATGTAGGGCACCGAAAGCATCCAGGCTTCTGTCCTTTATAAGGCCAATTCATCTCATCAACCTCTGCTTCTGTCATCATAGATCTATTTATGGCACTGATGTTTCTGCCTCCTTATGAATCCTGTGGGATTAGAGTGTCCCATTCAGATAATCCAGGATGTTCTCCATACCCCCAGATTCTTAACTCAATCTACTTTGCAAAGTGCTTGTACCATGGAAAGTAACATATTCATAGGTTTCAGGGATTTAGATAGGGTCACCTTTTAGGGAAGGCACATCACATTATTTTGTCTATGAAGGTAGATCACTCTGACTTGCAGTAAATTTTATCCAATATGGGGAAGATATCTCTTTCAGAATACATGTGGGGTGCTGGCACCTGAAGGTAGACTAAGAGATTCCAGAAATCACAAGTCACTAATGGCTTTAGAAGAAAAAAAAATCCCACATATTATGTGCTTTAATTTTCTCCCAATTGTTCTTTCGAGAACACTAATTAACCATCTACTTTATAAGTTATTATGCTACACTGAGAGGAACCTAATATGATCCCTACACTCGGAGTATCTTGTGGCCCACTATACTTGGAAAGCTTGGGCAATAATTTTTAAAAGAAGTTTAAAAGAAAATGTATCACCTTTGTCTAATAGTAGATTAGAATTTGGATCGGTTAATTTTAGTAGAAATCTCAGAGATTAAACACAACTTTTTTTAGACAAACCCACACTTCACAAATTTAACAAATCCCAAACACAATTCAACACCTGACTCCTACAATCAACACCCCAGCACACACACACACACACACACACACACACACGTATATGCACACATACACCTCATATTCCAATATTGGACTATTTGGAAGCAGTTCAGGGTGGACATGGTGTGAGAATTATTGGAAAGTAGGCTCCCAGAAGAAAAACCTATTATGACTGTTGGAGCTGTCTATGCTTCTAATATCCTGTATTGTCTCTTCTTCCTCCTTTCAAACCCTTGCAATGAGATTAATCTATTGTTGTCAACCAAATCTGCAATGCAACGCTTTTCTTTTCAACTTGCTACCACACTTTATCTGTCTTCACCACCCTAACCCCCACCACCTGGAAGGCCATTTTCAGTTCCTACTTTCTTTCTCATTTATTTGCTAAAAATCTTTTAATCTTTCAATACACAACTCATAAAGGCCCTCCTGTTTGACTTTTTATTAAATACCTATCTCTACACAGGAAATAATGACTCTGTCTCCATCCAGGCCTTCTTATATTATTAATTAATTATATGTATACATTCATTGTGTATTGCAAGTTTTATTTAAACATGTACCACTTTTATTGGAGCACTGTTTGTGATCAAGGTGTAACACATTGTCTGGCAAAAGGAATAGCTGCAATAATGATTTTAATAAATTATAGCCCTTTGAATTAAAACTAATTGTAGCAAAAATATAAAATATAGTCAGATTATAGAATGTTAAAGAATTTGGTTATTATTCTAAGCAGCAAATGTGAGCAGTTACAATTGCAAAAATATTAAATTACATGTGGTGTAGAGAAAGGAAAATAAAATACTTTAGAAGTGAGAGTCTGATATTATATCTCAGGTGAGGGAAAGTAAGGGACAGAATGAGAACTATGGCTGTGAGAATGAGATATTGCTAACTTTGAGAATATCTTTTCAGTTAAACTTTTCACAAACTATAGTTATTTTTGAAAATATTTGCTTAGGTCAAGTTGTTCAAGAAAAGTCACATTCCAACATATGGGGAAAAGGAAAAATGTTCTTCAGATGTTAATCTTCACTGCAGCAACCAAAGAATCTATCTGCTGTTACTATGTTTAATTCTTCTTCATAGGACTCCAAATACATTTTCAAGTTGTTTAATTTAGTCTGATTTTATAAATTTGCTTTAAAGTTCTTTCTGGGACTTCTCTAGGCAGTCTCATGCTGTCTTTTGTAGCTAATGAGTGACAACAAATTCATTTGTTGTATAGCCAACAGGAGTGTTTTTCAACATACTGTTAGTCCAGTGATGTTATCACACTTTGATTATTTGATTCCACTTGGTCATTATAATTTTTAGTTTACAATTGATAGAAAAATATTTTGATTGGCTAGGAAAATATAGGGGAGAACACAGTTTCTTTCTAATTTTGTTTTTTAGCTTAAAAGTGATGGAAATAGTTCTTAGCATGATCTCCTTTTTAGAACAGTTCACAAAAGTATATGAGTTAGTTATTATACTGTTTCTGGAAAGTAGGTATTTCCAGGGTTTCAAAAATCAAGTTTATTTCTTTCATTTTTTATAGTTTAAGCAAGTGCTAACTAAAATAGTGCTGGAGAAGGAAAAGTATGTCTTAATTTAGCTTTTAACTTGGAAACCATGTTCCTTCTAGAATATGAATGAACTATCTTTTGAAATTTATATAAAGTACAGCATAGTACTAAGGCAAAGTTCTCTAATGGTATGTATTTCCTTCAGTGATGACAATACTAAGATTGCGCATCAGCTTAAATTTTGAACCAAAATTTCTTTCACAGGAAATACCAACTAATAAGTGTCAAAAGAATAATAGAGTTTGAAAAATTACTATTTCATAAATATCATAGTAAAATGTGAGTCAGGAAATAATTTTGAATTGATGCTATGCTTTGGCCAGAATATTGTTGAAAAACATGCTATTTACATAGTTTCAAATCATCACCTCACAGATTAATCAATCATTACAAAATAAAGTTGTATACCTTTATGATATAACAATTAGGCAGACACCCACTTTAAATAGGTAGTATAACTTAACTTCACTAATAATGAAACAAATTGGCATGACATGCCTCATTATGTGATTCCTTGATAATAACACAATACCACATACATGATATTCCTCTAAAGAAGAAGAAGAAAGAAGGAGGAGGAAGAGAAGAAAAAAAAGAGGAGTAGGAGGAGTATGAAAAAAAGGAGGGAGAGGAGAAAGGGCAGGGGAAGGAAGAAGAATATAATCAAGCCCAAATTGAAGGACATTTTGCAAAAATGACTTGGAATTTTAAAAATATAGCAATGCCATGACCATATTAAAAAAATAAATCAGGCTGATATACTATTCTAGATTAAAGAAACTTAAAAGACACACCATGGCTTGGATTTTAATTTGATTAAGACAGGAGTATACCAGATATTATTAGGTTAATTGGGAACATAGAATAAGGACTTTAATAATTATATTATTTTAATATTAAATTTATTAAGTGGAGCCTATCTGGTTAGAAATGAGTATGAAGTATATGATTTAAACATAAAGAGATCTTCCTTTGGTCTTTCATTTACTTCTAGTTACTAACTTGCTTCTCGGCTTCCTTATATTCCAAATTTCTACAAAGAATTGTACAGACAGCTATATATGGTAGCCTCCATTCACTTTGCAAACTACTGGAGTTTAGTTTAGAATGCTGCCAATTCATGAAACCGCTCCTGCTATGCATCATAAATACAATTAATTTATTTCACTGCTTTTCTTAGTTCATTTCTCTGTTCTATATTTAATACCCTCCTGTAATTTCCTCTGCTTTTGATTTCTGGGATCCTAGCGTCTGCTTCTCTTTCTAACTCTTAGTTGCTATTGTTTCTTTTGCTAGTTTTTCCTTGCCTATTTCATAAAAGTGAATATTTCCAAGCTTTTTGTCTTCATTCCTTATTTTTTTCTCACCTGATATATTCTTCATGGCTTATTTTAATTGGGGTCTAGCATTTTATCACTTTTATAAAAATGACTCTCATACCTACATGTACACTTTGAACTTATCTTCATATCTATACATCTGAATATCTGCCAGAAGTTTCAACCTGGATATTCCAAGAGCCTTTCTATTAATAATTTAATAGATTCAACATTGAGCTTGTTGTTTATCCCCAAATTTTACAAGTCCACTGACTTTTCTTTATTTATGTAATAGAAATAGCCTCCCATTACTCAAAGTCTTTGGAGTTGTCACTGTTTTGTTGTTTTTTATTTAACAATATTTTTTAAATAATGAGGTCATACCAAATTTTTCCAATCTTCTTTCTTCTCAATTTAAATTAATCTTTGAATATTACAGTTATAGCTTTAGAATATCACACATCTGGAAAAAATCTTCCCCCTCTTCCTCCTCAAATACTACTTGATTCAACCTGGCCTAAATGTACCCTTAGAAATCAAATAGTATAAACCAGTTTTAGTGATTTAAGCAGTCATAACAATTGTAGTTGCTGACTAGTATGAACTGATTGGTATCTTCTGAAGACATGCAATGGATTTAAATTGACAGAGAACGTTATGCAATTGTAATATTCATTGCATTGATAGTGTGGTGTACATTCATAGGAATGCAAAGGAATTCAATGTATTAGATGTTGTTTAATCTCTAGTTTCTTTCTTTGACCAGATATTATCAATTTTGTTTTAGACATAGACTCAAAATAACAAAATAACTTTTGCAAAGTCATCAGTTACCTTTAATCATTACAGTCACAACACAAATTAGTATAGCTATGAGAATAAAGCATCCTATTTTACATTTACTATATCTCTCAATCTCAATAGCTTTCCCTTTCATCTGTTAGAGGCAACTTACAAAATATATTTTGTTGACCATTTTGACAGTATACTTAATTTTAAATTGTATGGATGGTGTTATTATAATTAAGTCTGTTTTTATGATAATAGTAATTCATGCCCATTGTAGAAATTTTACTAAAATATTTTACCCAAGAAGATCAGATGAGGATAGCTTTTGACATTTTAGTATGCTTTCCCTATTTTCTTTTTCTAGAACATGTATCATAGTGGCAAAGTGAATGAGCTTTGTAGTCAGAACTGGATTTCAATCTTGAGTCTCGCAGCATGATATTGGGTAAGCTATTTAGTCAACCTGTGACTTGGGTTTCTCCTCTGTAAAATGGTCATATTACTAATACTTACATTATTCTGGTTCAAGTTGGTGTTTGGAAAAACATTTTTTTAAAAAATAATAGTTACATCATCAGTTGATTTTGAAAATCAAACAAAATTATCCATGTAACATGCTTAAGACATTGTCTAGAATTGTGTAAGCAATCATTAAATATTGGTAGTTTTTGCATATTTTTTTCATTTTGTGGTCATGCACTATATACACTATTTTATATTGTGATTTTTTTCATTTTACATTATATCATAAACATTTTCCCATTCCATGATCATTTCCCAGAGTTTATAATACTTTTAAAGATATATAATCAAAAATAAAATAAAATTTTTTTTCTTTCTAAATTACTATTTATATACAGTCATTAAAATTCAAGTTTTGCACAAAAATATTTTATCTGTATGCAGACATATAAAATGTGTTTTTGAATGCTGAGACACTTTGGGATAAAAACTGAAAATAGTCCAGGTGTTTCAGAACATCCACATGTTCTACAGACAAAACACCTTCATTGCAGTAAAAAATTTACATTTTTAGCTAGATGTGTGACAAAAAAATTGCAGTATTAGTAATTGAAATCAGTCATAGAAAATGATTTACTTAATCTTTTTTATCACTGCAAAATCACCTTAGTGTTCTGCATTATAGAAAACTGAAACATATTGGTCTCTGATCTAAATTCTGAACTATGAAAGCCAGACTTTTATAGTTAGTTTTATAAGGTTGGGCTGCAATTGTGTAATGGAATTAACCACAATCTTACTTGACTTTACAAAAATTCAATGAATTATGTTTTTAAAATGATCCACATATAATTTATATAGGGAATTGCGTACACTCACTTTCCTATCAATGGCTGCTTGATTCATTCTTGATCTAGATCTTATTATGCTTGCCTCAGGAAAGTATAAAGATAAAATTAGTTCTAGGCTTTATATCTAACTCCCCAGATAAATGTAGGGTACTTGATATTAGATAATATATTCTTGGCCATAATCCTCCAATTGAGTTTTGCGATTGGATAGATGACGATGAGAAAAAGAGCCTCAAAGCAGAGATTATCAGCCTCTTTCACATTTTACCCGAAATTACTTGTTTTCTGTTTGTTTTTTTTTTTATTCTACCAATCAGTCTAAACACACACACATACTCAAACATATGTGTGTGTGCATATTGTGTGTTCCAAGTAGGATGTAGCATGTTCTGTAACATAAAGGTGAATTTACAGTCCGTGCCTTGAAAAATTCTCAGAATCTTGTCAAATGTTTATATACATTAACATCAACAATAAATACTATTTATTATGTTCTACACACTTTGCTAGGCTCTTTGTGTATATTATCTAATGAAAAATTTTTAAATTAAACCTTCTGTGGAGTTGAAATTGTTATCCCTGTTATACAAAATAAGAAACTAAGGAAGGAAATATCTTGTCCATAGTTATACAAGTTAGAAACAAGGTACACCTGACACTAACTCAAGTGAGCTCGATTGTGCCTCCTTAATAGATTACGAGGTGTTCTAGAACAAAGACATTCATTGGTTGCCAGGGAACTCTGCCTGACAAGGGAGCATGTAGCCGTGGTGGGGGAAATTAGGAAGTCTTCAGGTATGTGACAGAGCTTCAGGTGAAACTTTAAAAAGTTGTAGTGAACTAGGAGGAAAAAGAAAGAAAAGTATTCCAGGAAAATTCTTGCAATTCAATTCAATTTGGAGCATTGTTATATGTGGTTTCCTATGTAAAGATTTAGTAAACAGTATGAAGAATCATGTGATGATCCAAAACCAAATTTGCATGTTTTTCTGAAATGGAATTTTCAACATTTTAGCCCAGGATGACATGTAAAAAACAGAGTGTCTACCCAAACACAACTAAGTGTAGGATCAAATTAATAATTTTAGATAAACCAATAAACATCATATTCATATTTGCCTACTTCTGATTTCACTTGCCAACAGTACCTGGAGAATAATGCCCCTATTTAACTTAAATGTGCTTATATAGACATGACTTTTCCTAAGTGAATGGAACTCTTGCAGCAAAGGAAGAATTCAGTTTTCAATATTTGGATCTCTCAAAAGAGAAATGAAACTATGTAATAAAATATGTTGTACCTGATATTTAGAGAAGAAATTTGTTTAACATAAACATTTTTCTGGACTAGTTTTGTATGTTAAATTAGTGATCACACTGTTTTATTGCCAAGTTAGGGTAATAAATCTCTCAGATGCCAATACCATCTGGCTGTCCATGCCCACTTGCGAATTCCATGTGTCATTTTGTACCTGCCATAGTTCCTACTCATGCTGCTCAGCATCTGCCCTGAGTTAAATGCTTCCTTTACAAACCACAATTAATGTGAACATCCTGAGTTGTGAATAAAGAATTTGTGAAAAAAAAAAATTGTCACACATCCCAAAATATAGCCTGAGATGTCATTGAACAGATGTTGAACTAAAATAAGTGTGATAATATAAGGAAACAAAACTACTGTATCTTGCTGATTTGACTTGGCTGATTTTATTTCTATTTCTTATTTCTTTGGTAACTGTTTAAGAACATTTTTTTCCTGATGCATTTTAGAAAACAACTGATTTAAAAGGCAAGAAGTGGCGGGGTAAAAGTATAATTGAAACAAAAATCTATTTGTTTTCTAAATGATATGAGAAAAATTCAGAATTTTTGTCTCCATCTATAACAATCTGTCGGTCATTCCTTGTTGTTAATGATCTTGATACTTTTGAAGAGTAGTGGTCAGATATTTTGTTGCATGTTCTTGAATTTGTGTTTGTCTGAAGTCTCCACGTGGTTTAGATGAAGTTATTCATTTTTTCGGCAAGGATACCACAGAAGTTATGTTGTGTTCTTCTCAAGGCATCATATCAAGAGGTTTAATAATGTCGCTACATTTTTCTATTCCTGGTGATGTAAACTTTTATTGTGGGTTAAGGTAGTGTCTGCTGGTTGTAAATTTACGGTTTAAAGAATCATTTTCCTTCACTGCCCCTTGTTCTGTCTAATCTCACTTTCATAGTGGGAATGAGCCAAAAGAATGGTGGGAGAATAGACAGTAACACCCAATTCCCCATTATCTCCACCCTACGGTGACCCCCACACCCAGCCTCGAGACACTTTATTCTGTATTCAATGTGAAACCAAAGTGTATTTTCAGAGTGTGTGAAGGCCGAGCGGTTCTGGTTACATATGGAGTCATAGAGGGAACAAATGTATGTCGCTGGGGCCCAAATCCGGTCACGGATGAGAATCACTTGGGGAGTTTTGTGAAAGCACACCGCATGAACGTCCAGAGTCATTTCAGCTGGACGCAGAGCTGACAGCCGCTCCTCTACATGACGTACTAACAGCTCATGAAAAGAAAAATGCCAGCACTGTGTGGCAAATGAGAGAATTATAAGCAGAGGCTTCTGAGTTCCTGGCTGGTACAAATCCCTTCATTTAAATACGGTGGCAAAAGGTTGTGTGTGGACGAAAGAGTAAGGGGATCTTTCTTTGTCTACCTTATTTATGTCCTTGTTTTTAGCACTCATATCTCTTCCTATTATTTTTAATAGAAAACTTAATTGGTAACCTTTATACAATTTGAATTTTATGTTATCGACCCTAAGGGCAGCATAAGATGAAGCAATGCTGTCAGTCAAGATAAAAATTCTCTCAGGGAGAAATGGAACTTTCTAGAAACCCATACAAATCATTTGTTATTTTTGAAGATGGCAAAAATAAATCCCTTAGTGAATGATAAGCTTTTGTATTACAAATCTGAGTTGACTCTAAGCAAAATAAGTAATGATCTGAAATTTCACTGTAGCAATGTAGAATCCTCTCAACCAGAACAAGTTATGACTTACTCAAATTTGGGTCAGGAATTCTGTTTGTCTAGATCATATACATAGTATTGTGACTAACTGCTAAAATAGAATCAGTAGAGGGGTAAATGATAGTTAAAACTAGGAAAAGTATATATTTACTGGGCAAAGAATGTTTCCAATAGAAAGCCAGAGTTTAGTAATATTTCCAAGAATTAGGATAAAATGTAATTTTATTAAAATATGTGCTATGTTTTCAGAGTAAACTTCATTTATTCTTTTTTATTACCCATACACGTGCAGAAATTCTTCCATTCACTATTTCAAAATAAAAATTTTTCTTAATTCTCAGCAAGTTGGAAATTGAAATGAGCAATGAAAGTAAAATAATAATTATAATTTACCACTTTTATTCATAAAATAGAATTTCAAATCATTCAGTGTTCTATAATCCAATAAGTGACATTCAAATATTTTATCATTGAGTCAATTATTAATGGATGAAAGTATCAATACACAAAAGCAATTACAAGAATAAGATTTTTCAAATTTTATGTGGAGTAACACTATATAAAACTCATATTTTTCTTGTGCACCTGCCAACTGTTTTTGTTATCTATTTCCTTAATTGGTATTACATTTTCAGGTTTTTGGCTCTCTTCTGAACTTAGCAACCTCATTCTTTTATGTCTCTTAACCATATTTTTAGTATAGAATCAAATTTAGGTTTAATATATTACAAAATGGTTTTAAGTGAAAGCTGTTATACTTTTTAAAATCACAGTATATCAAATGCATCTGTACCCTTCTTTACCATACTATAATCCCACCACTCAAACCTCAGTGAAACATCTATAATATAGAAATTATATTATCAGCTCAAATGTGTTTAAGGATCACTAGGCTTCTAAATAGCCTCATTTTTATTGGCTAGTCACTGATAAATTTTTTTGTCATTTGTTCTAGTTCATCTCTGAATTATTACTAGATTTTAGTGATTAGCCCAATTAAGCTCTTCCCCTTCTTTAATGAACAATCTTGGGAAATTTAGCAAAGCATATCTTCTACTCCTTTTATCTTGATGTTCTCTCCACATTTTGAATTCTAACTTTGGATTCCTCTTAGTAGAAAATCAGGAAACTGCCTAGCGTGCTGGCTCACATCTGTAATCCTTGCACTTTGGCAAGCTGAGACATGAGGATGTTGAAGCCAGGAGTTTCAGACCAGCCTGAGCAACATAGAAATATCTCATCCCTACAAGAATTTAAAAAGAAAAATGTTCTGAGGGTGGTGGTGTATAACCTGTAGTCCCAGCAACTTGGGAGGCTGAGGCAGAAGGATAGTTTGGGCTCAGGCACTTGAGGTTGCAATAAGCTATGATGATGTCACTGTACTCTAGCGCTGGCAACAAAGCAAGACTCCATCTCAAGGAAAAAAAAAAAAAAGAAAGAAAAAAAGATAATAAGGAAAGTATAAGGAACATGACTTGATTCTGACAGAATTTGTTCTGGTTTCAACATAACCAATTATAACTGTTTGATTTGGTACAAATGATTTACTTCTCTGACCATTTGCTTCTGCAATTAAGATTTGTTAGGATAATTAATTGAGATAACAAATGTAATACATATAGCTTATCACCTAGGCCATACTTAGTGCTAAATAAATAATAATTTATTTTCCAGATCTTTCCAGCTGCTAATTAAATAGCTAAAAATTAAATGCTATGGACATGCTGGATACAACAAGCTACTTAAACACATGAGGCAGAGCACCATACATAATGCCCAATAATTATATCATGCAAAGAATCAATGTCAACAAGCAGTTCAAAACTGTGTGCAAGTTAGGAAAGGCCCACACACCAGTTATACAAAGCTAAGAAAAACAGACAGCTGTGCAAAGGTTGGGTGTAGAAAAAATCCTAACAACACAAGATATATAATCCACATTTTTGTATAATAAAGTCTCTAAAAGTGCAAAAATGTGAAATACAATCTGAAAACTAGATGAATGTACTTCAAAAACTGAACAGTATTTATTGAACTACAATATGAAAGACACCATCAAACAAGATACCTGGAAATAGATCCAATATTAGCAAAATCTATGTAATCTACTCTGGATTTCTCACTTGTCACTCTCCTTCAAGTAATCTATTTGTTTGTTTGTATTACTTTTTCTTTAATGTTATAGGCCCTAAACTTATTTAACCTTCATTGCTCTTGCTTAAGGTATTCAGTTTGCTTTACCTCCTTATTTCTGGTAAAGAAATCCTGTCATCCTTTAAGTTCCAACTTCAATACCTCTTCCCACAATCAGATTTCTCAAAACATTCTGAGTTGAATAAATTTCTCAGTCCATTGTATTTTCCTGGTACTGCTGACATAGTTCACCTTACTCTGATAGGTTCACATTAATGTGTGGCGTCTCCCTAATGTGCAGTGAACCTCTTGAGAGCAGTGGGCATCTGAGAATATTCTTTATGACTCCCAGTCACCCAAGGAAAAATATCAAATAGGGCCTTATCATAGAAGACACATATAATAAGCCCAGGATAGTGATTAATAACTGTTTTCAATAATTGATTTCTAGTTTGTAATAAACAGTAGAGAGGAACAAAGATTTTAATGGAATACTACTTACATTCATACTACACTATCTTTGTCTAAAATCTCTCATCTTCTGCTCTTTCCCCTCCTTTTATTCTATGTCTTTTCCTTTACGCTTTTTTATCTTCCTGAATATGACTTTATTTCCATTTTTTTAAAACTTTGTAACTGTTCATCTAAAAATTTCGATGGCTTTTTAGATATATATTTTTTTATAGGATGGTAGAAAGAACAATAATTTACAACCCCAAATAGAGTGGTTTTTGGTGTCATTGAATGAACAGGATAAATTTTCAAACTACGAAGATTCTAATACCCTACTTCTGTAGACATTAACACATGGACAAGCTCAGGGAAAAACAAATAAGAGAGATGAAGACAAATAAAAATGGGGCACCTAGGTATATAAGTGTATGTGTGTGCATATATGTTTGTGTGTGTGTGATAGGAACATAAAAAGTGTAAAATATCAAATGAGCCCAATTGATAATAAAAAAATAAGAGGTGATTTCTTCATATTGAAATAAATATCAAACTACAGTATATGAATAATGTATTTTTTGCATTAGTTTTTCAATATTTAAAAATATAATAGTGCTCCACATTTGTACATTCACAGATTTATACTAACAGTTTATACATGAGGATCAACTAAGTTAACATTCTCTAAGTAATGAGTGTCATTAAATATTCTAAAAGGCATGGAATATGTTTAATTTATCTATGAAATTTTAGAAATGTTCATTCAGGCATCAACTTCCTTATATTTAGTAGATGCTGTCTATAGATTTTGTTTTGGTCATATTAGCTAGAATTTAGAGAGAAAGAAGCAGTGAATTGTACACATTTTCCAATGACATAAATACAGAAGTCTTTATGTACAATGACAAAAAATCTATGCTGTCCTGAGTTTTAAAGGTTTCAAAGGAAAATCTTATAATTAAATTTTCTTAAGCTTTTTTACTACAGTTATAACTTTTTTGGCTACAAGTACACTGTAGCTGCATTTGTGTATCTATAAATTTTGAAATTGCTTTTCTACAAGGAAATGAACTGATTTCAAAATATTTTCTGGAATGTTAAGCAATGATTTAAATTGTGATATAACAGAATATCAAGATATGATTTATGATCATTGACAGACATTTAACCATATTTAAGAAGGAGTATATACTTTTTCTCACTATATATCAGTGTTGAAAATAAATATAACACCTGGATTTTGAAGTGAGAGTTAAAGTCAAACAAATATTGAAAATGCTTACATGAAAATGAAACTCTTGTCACATAACTATTTCAGCTGATAACTTGATACTTGCCACATAAAGAGTTCACATAATTCAAATAAATAAATAGTTTAAATTCTACTTGAATAAAAAAAAGCATTTATAGATCAAAGGATAAACCACCTAGTCAGTGCATGAAATAAAATCGTGGTCAGTTTTACCATATAATCTATGAATGTATAAAACATGAAATTAATCATATAAAATCTGCATTAGATAATATTTTATGATTTTATGTGCCAGCTTTTATTTAAATTTTTCTTCACTAGAGTTCTGTCTTGTGTATGTCTATTTATTTTACAGATTACAATATCAAATGTAAACGAGGATACTTACCAAAACAGAAGTGTTTCCTAGAATGTCTGGTGTCAGGTATATACTTAATAACATTTAGACGGCTGAAAATGCTATAGGTTATATAGCTCAATCCTGGCAGAATAGAGATATAAATCCAAGTCTCCTAAATTGTAGGCCTCAATATTTTTTTTGTATTAAGGTCACTTTTTAACTAACTGTAAATTATGAATCATAATGTTAGAAAATGTGCTGAATAATATCACAGGTCCTGAATATAAAAATTATATTAGAACAAAAACATGCTAAGTTTGAGTTTTATCACTAGGTTAATATTTTGACAACTCAGTAGATTAGAGTCATTATTTTTGATTGACAAAACACCAGGCATTTTTATGGATCTGAAATTACTAATTGGAAGGGTATCATTCACATTTGTAGTATTAAGAAGGCATCATTACATGTTAGTTTTCTTTCCCTGATAAAGTATCTGAAGAAAAAAGGATGAGTATCATTCATTTATAGTCTTCACATATGATTACAAACACTCTCTGGAGGACTTATTTGAAGAGGATATGATATGTTAGAAATAGGAATAAAAAGAAAGGAGTTTGAGGAATACTGATAGGTTATGGCAAGAAGAAAGCATCAATAATATTAGTGAGGCAGCCTAGACCAGCTATGTTTATTGTTATTTCTATTCTAAATCAAATATTCCAACCTTTGTCTCCAATATTTCTTGTATGTCTCCAACTGTCTTATGATAGTGCTATTATTAAGCCCATTTTATAATTTTTTAAACTATATTGTCAGCAAGAGATCAGTGACTTGTCTCGGGCCACACAACTAGTTCTTGATGTAGTTGGGATTTGAGCTCAAATATCTGTAACTACAGAGCCCCACACTCTACCTTGTGACAGTATCATCTGTCTTAAATTACACGGCCTAACCATGGTTGGAAAACAGAGCATAGTCCATTGAAATGTTTTTTGGCAAGAATATTAGTTTAAAATAATTGTAGCACTGATGTGACACTCTCAGTCGTGTGATGTTCTATGAGTAGCACCTTATTTGTAGCCAGATATATTGGGGAAAAACCAAGATTATTCTTCAACATTTGTTTTTTCAAACAATATTTAATTAATGACTTTATTTTTAATTTGGTGGGTCAAGTTATAAAGCTGTGTATGTTTTTAAAATACAAAAGATATAAAAGTGTTTGGGATTTAAAAGAAATAGAAATAGCAAAATGATTTATTTAGTGCCTACTGTGCACTGGCAAATGTGTCAGTTCCTTTACTTGCCATTTCACTCTCATCAATCTGTTCACTATAAATAAAGTTAACCCTATGTTTCAGGTGAGGAAACTGAGACACAGAGAAGTTACATAACTTATATCCAAGATAAAATTTTTAGTAAGTGGAACTTCCTGCAGCCATGCAGAAGCCTTATAATTATAAACATGTTTAATTAATATCGAATTACTTAGTAGTGAAATTTAAGGTTATTTGATTTCAATTTCCAGGTCAAGTGAATCTAATGCTGGAACATTATAGAATATTCCACTTTAGTAAGAAAGCAGAATGAGAAGGAGAGAAGGAGAAAGAAGAAGAGAAAGAGGAGGAGGAGGAGAAGGAGGAGACAGAAGGGGAGGCGAAGGAGGCAGAAGGTAAAGGAAGAGAAGAAGACATCCTTAATTGAATTAGGGCTGTGTATAGGGCCATATTTACTTTAATGAAAGCATGTAAAATATGAAAACAAGGCAGCCATGCAGGGAGTTATCACCAGAGATTCTGCAACAAATTCCAGTATAGCAGAATTATATTCATAACTGTAGTCTTCTTTTTTATCTATGAGTTTACATCTACAGCTCTTTCTTACTCCTCCTCATCTTTGTAATGTCCCTCCTATTGTTGTTACCCTTTATAGTCTCATTGAATGAGGTCAAATGAAACAAAGTTCCATTCAATTTTCTGGGTTTTTTAGTCATGAAACTCTCTGAGAGGTTATCAATCTTTACCCCACTCTGCCTTTTCTGCTGTCATGCCTAATCAACAACGCTGACTGCTTTGTGAATGTCAGCTTCAAATTCTCCAAAGGAAAGACATCTCTGCACTCAATGCATCCCAACGTAGCACATGCTTACAGAGCTAATCTTGCCTATCGCAGTGAATTCTTTAGGTTACTAAGCTCATAATTAAAAGTCTTCACTAATGACATGGTAATTGTTTTAATGGATTTCCAATGAAGTGTGAAGTTCCCTGCTGACATGTCAACAAAATATGAAGCATTGTGAGAAAACGATGTAAAGCTTCATAGAATTTAGAATTAGAGAAGACCTTAAAATGATCAAGGGTAACCTCTCCATATTAGAAAGGAGGAAATAACCCCAAAGAAGCGAAGTGTGTGGCTGAAGGTCATTATAATGAGTGGAAACTATAGGTGTTCTGACTTCTGGTACAGTGACTGGTTTCCATCTCACTGCTTATTAATTTTGTCTTGCTTTTTATTTATATTGTCCCTATATCAAAAAGAAAGCATTTTCCTTTATGTTTTTCATTATCTCAATGGAAATATTTATTTATTCTATCAATAAAATGGTGCATATGAAAATAATTTTATTACATGAATTTTATGGAAAGATTGCAAAGGTGACTTTGGGGATAAAAATCTATAGAGCTAAGAATTTCTTGGTTGAGTACCTTCAGAATAAATAAGTATTTTGAGAAGTCAATGCACAAGATGGTTTTGAGGGAATCTTAGCATAATTTCATAATTGAAAGTATGGTATATAAAGTACCTGAAATTTTTTATATTTGTACAAAATTAAAATGTCCAAGAATCTTCCTAGTTATTTTATTCTAAGAACTGATAGAACAGATATCAAATCTTTACATATCTGAAACTTGGGAAAAAGTTAAGTGACTTATTTGGCAAAACCAAAACCTGAATTCCTCATTCCAAGTTTAAACATTCTAAGTTTAAACCTTGCAAAATGAAATAGGCTGCAGGCATTTTGTAGAGCCTATTTAAGACCAGGAGTTAATGCATAATCATTCATGAAGAAACAAGAGAGAATTTCTTCAGTATAAAATCAGATTGTATTCCTTAGAAATACAAGCAAAGATTAAGAGATTTTCTTTTATTTTGATTTAAGTTGTCAAGGGATATTTTCCATTATCGATTCAGAAATGTTCCCACAATATGGAATAGTTTTAATAGTTTTTATAAGCCTTTCAGAATTTGAAAATATAAATTCATGTTAAAAGTCATGCATTCATCTATTTCCAAGGTAGATTAAATCATATATTCTCAAGGAATTTACAGATATATGTCAATTCCATAAATATTTAGTAGGTAATTGGCACCAACTTCAAACCCCAAAGATATAAATTTATAAACATATTAGCTCTATTAACTTAGTATGAGTTTTATTTTAAGATGAGGATAATGTTCTTATACCTTTCTTCATTTAAGAAGCGTTCTAAGAATGATAATTATCATTTTTTAAAAAGTATTCACAAAGTAAGGCACCATTTAAATGCAAAATACTCTTATTATCATTGTGTCAGTACCCTAGCTCATGTAGATTAAGTAATACTTCTGCTTCCTCACTTATATCTACTTTCGATGGTGTTTCATGCTGTTATGTTAACAGTTAGACTGTTTCATTTTCCAACTTGATGAGGGAAAGTGATGTTAATTTTAATTGAATTGCTGTATTTCATTACTTTGTAAATTCCACTCTTTATACTTCCTTTCCAAGAGATTTCATTAAAAGCCAGCTCCAAAGTAGAGTATATAATGGAAATTCTTCTACAGTTTGCCAAACTGTTATATTCACTTATAAGCTTGAGGAGTCTGCGGAAGTCTTTGAATGAAGGAAAAGACTTGTATTTTGTTTGATTATATTAAGCAACCTAATAAAGTAGATTTTCTCTAAATGATAAAATCAAGTGTCCTTTTCCTCCTCTCTATGTACCTCTTCCTTTTGGCATTGATGATTTCAAAATGTCCAGAAGCACCATACCACATTGCTCCTGGCTGGCCATGGTTGGTCTTATTGTAGTATACATTTTTTACATTTTTTAACATTTTTGGAATTACCACATCTAACAACTGACTCTGTTAAACACTGGGAAGGAAATAAAGAGAGAACCCATATAACTCACTAAGTTCATAAAACATACAGAAAAATATAAAATACAACTCAAATGTTAAATAGCCATGTAATAGGAGCATATCGTATCATTATTTAGTACCACTCAAATTCAGGAGCCTGGAATTTCATCTTCAATAACATTATAACCCTTCTCAGGAACAGGCAGATGGACCTATGACATGATGAATATATCTGGTACACAAAACAGCTGAAATAGGACTCAGCAAATTTGCTTGGTGTGGGCACATGCCACTTTTGTTGGATAATCCATAGGCATGTGCAGACAGCAGTCAACAGTAACTTCTCTATGCATCCCATGGAAGGTTCCTTAAGCTGATGTCTGGTGGTCATTTGAATTTCAATGTTCTGCTCCCAGGTTTGGGTTCAGTTTATGTGTATCTATCTGGAACTGCTAACAAAACATGCTGGGCTGTGATGAGACACAGGTTCTGTTCCTTTCTTTCTGGGTGAAATTCCTTGTAAGCGTAGAATTGGCTCTACTAAGATGATCTAAATCTTTTAAAATCATATGAAAACTAAATCTCATCAATAATCTTTTTCATAAACTTTCACTAACATTTTCACTGCTTTTGTAAATTTCTTCAAAAATAATAAAATATTGAAATTCTGCAATATCTCCTCCAAAAGCTTTTTATTTGATCAAAAACTCAAGCACATACACTGAAGACCAGAAAGAGAGGAAAGTGATTGCCATGCATTGCCAAAAATGATCAGAATTCTTTGTAATTCATCCCTGGAGCCAATTTTTCTTCCCCTTGAATCTGTACTGGCCTGTGTTCAGCTTTGGCTAATAGCAATGTGGTGGAATGGCTCTTTTATAATTTCTAAACCTGGACTTTGTTTGCTTTTCCTCTCACACTTGGCATTCTGAGACAGTCATGTGGACAACAGACTAGGCTGCTGAAGGACCCAAAATCTAACCTGCAGCTGACCCAACATCTTACTGCAGCTTCGTGAGTGAGCCCAGCCAAGATCAGGCAATTCTTGCCTGGTTCAGCCAAATGTCCAACTAAGCCCATCACCAATTTCTGCGTAACAGAATAAACTAAAATATAGTTGTTGTTTTAAGACAATTAATTTTGGGTAAATCATTATAGAGCAAAATGTAATAAATACAATGAGTCTAGTATTCCTGAAGAAGTCACCTATAAATTCTCAGGCCTCTTAAAGATCTCTTATATAAACAAAGTACAAAGTAAAAATTACTCTTTCTTCTATGACAAAAACATGAAAAAGTGATGGATACTTTCCTTTAGAAACAATATTTTTAATAGAAATTTGCTTAAATAATTTTTTAAAGAATAATAAGTTTAGAATATATTGGCCACAAACTGATACTAATATCCTCAAATTATTTCTAATAACTTAATAAATTTAATGTCATGAAGGGATACTATTGAACAATGTTACACAATAAAAGTTTTCTCTATTAGATTCAAACTATGTAAGTTAACAGCATAAAGCACAATAAAAAGTAAAGGAACTTTATACCAATGTACAACATGAAATCTAAAAACAATTACATTAAAAGTGTAAGAGGAATTTGGGTGGGCAGACCATTGTTGTATAAACCAAAAATTACCCAGGAAAATAGTTTGACGACTTTGCTTGCACCAACCAGGTTATGGGGTATTTAACAATGACAAGTGTTCAGAGCTCAGGTTTTATATATCCTCTGAAAAATGCTCTTTCAAGGAATCTTAACTCCATGAAGTAAATACTAATAATTGCTTAAATCTTTTGTAGTTTCCCACCATCAATTGACAAAGCTTTTCTACTAAAATAAGAACGAGTAAAGATAAGAATTTTCAGCACTGGTATGTTGTAATCATTAGTTTTCATTCATTTTGATAATAATTATTCCTGGAAATATGTCCCAAATGAGTAGCTGAGTATAACATTTTATAGGTGGGGTAAGAGGTAGGAGAAAAGGATAATCCAAATTATTTAAGGGTCATGTAGAGAAATGAAAGTACATCATAAAACCACGTATTGGTCACCCATGCAATTCATAACATAACTTTCCAGAAAAAATGTTTTTGTCATCAAATTTGATTTATCAATGAGATTATATTTGAGTTTAAGCATTTGCAATAAAATGACCTGAATCTAAATCATACTCAAATTACCACATGTAACAGAAAGTTTTATTTATTTTTTGAGAAAATATAGTTGTTAAGTTAAGCTTCATAGTAATTATCATTTAAATTATAATTATTTTATCATTGTCATCAAAGAGGTTTTATAGAACCCTTAAACGCAAACATAAACAGATACAATATATATGTGTATATACACATACATAATATATACACATATGTATTTATATATACACTCCAAGCCATTATATTATATATTATTAAAATAAGTACATACCACATAGGTTTATATATATGTATAAACATAATTTTGTTACCAAATGCCACAAAGTCTTAGAATTAAACTACTTAATATATTCTGAGACACACATTATTTCTTTCTTGTACATCTTTTTAGACATAATGCTATTGTACACTTAATAGACTACAATATAGTGTAAATATAAATTTATATGCACTGGGAAACCAAAACATTTGTGTGACTCACTGCATTTTAATATTTTCTTTATTGCTGTAGTCCGGAACGTGAAATACCTCTGAGGTATGCTTATACAAGGAGAAAGGGGCAAATGGTTTGTTCACTGAGCATGATTTCAATAATGCACCATGGACTCTAAGCCTTCCTTTTTTCTTCCAAAAGTGTTTACTGAGAGCTTTTGATATATCGTGCTGAATTTTGGGGAATGAGAAATCAACAGACATGGGTTTTGCTCTAGGAGAAGGAACTTAGGCTGTAATGCATTACTTCTTAAATTCTTGTCATTCAAATGTCTCATCCTGTCTTTTTCATCATCTGTGTGCTCTCTATATTGTTTAATGTTTTCTTTATTTTTTTTTTATTTTGGCATATTATGGGGGTACAGATTTTAAGGTTTCAATAAATGCCCATTTCCCCCCCTCCCCCCACAAGTCTGAGTCTCCAGCATGTCCATCCCCCACATGGTGCACATCTCACTCATTACATATGTATATACCCACCCCCCTCCCCCTCCCACCTGCCCAATACCCTATTACTATAGTACCTATGTGACCACTTAGGTACTGTTCAGTTAATACTAATTTGCTGGTAAGTATATGTGGTGCTTGTTTTTCCATTCTTGGGAAACTTCACTTAATAGTATGGGTTCCAGCTCTAACCAGGAAAATATAAGATGTGCTATGTCACCATTGTTTCTTAGAGCTGAATAGTACTCCATGGTTCTTTAATTATGTATTGTGTTATGCCTTAATAAACTATTGAAAAAGAAAAAAAATTCTTCTTCTTCTTAACTTCTGCTTGCTGTTCAATAATTTTTGTTTCAAGCGTTGTCCGAACAAGGAAATCATTCTCAGCTGTAAGTCCAATCTTGGTTATTGTTAAATAAGCAAGAAAGCAAACAATTAAGGACATGAAGGGACAAGGACCAGTAAAAGGGCCATTCGACTGTCCTTTTACTTCCTTCCAAAATGGCCATTTAAAAGCAAACAATTCAGTCCCTCTTCTTCCAAGATTTTTTACTTTGTTTTCTGTTCTTTCTTCCTCCCTTCTGTCATTCCATTTTGTTTGCTCCGCCCCCCACACTCCATTCTTCCTCATGCAGTTCCTGATTCTCCCCACTTTCCTTAGTTGTATTAAACTAAACACTTGGGGAAAAAATTACTGGTAGAATTTAGAAACCCAGATAATTTCTTTATTTTATTGGCGGCAATTTGGTGGGCAGAATTCCAACAGCTATACAATAATTAAAGAAATTACTTTATCAACATCATCCTGAGGGTTGAAATACATAAAATATACTGTTGTATAACATAATTGACTAATCTCTTTTTCTTCTGAAGAAATATTAAACATATCCATGTATTCTTAGGGTTTTTTTTTGAATGTGGGAGTCTTTTAGAGCTGATAAAAGGAGCATTTGAGAACATGAGAATATTTACAAAGGGTAGCATCTACTTTCTTATCTCGCACATTAGAAAGGAGGTTTTACGTCAAAAGATGATCATTGGAGCTAGTGCATTGGATCTGTTACCACCCCAAAATGATTAATAGTCCTGATGAACAAGAAAAATTATGATTCCTACACAACCAGATCGTAATAATGGTCAGCCAAGTTCTCAGGGATGAGCAGGCAAACTGAACTATACTTCTCTGTGCAGACAGCCTCACTTGCCTTCCCACCACCAAATCCATTCACAGATGAAAACATTGGAAAGCAATATTATCAGTCTCCTTCTTTTTAGCTCTAACAAAATTCCCCTTGCCCTCACATGTAAAAGTCAACACAGAAATGTAAAATTATTATAATTATTATATTATAATTATTTCTCGTTATTACTAACAAATATTTGTAGCAACATTATGAGTTTTTAAGACTAGCAGAGCCTTATTAATTTATTGATCAATTTTTAAAAAAATATTCTATTAAACATTACATATTTTGCACATAAGGAATATTAGAATTCTCAACTAAATTTTATATAAAAATTAGTATGTCCAAAGTAAGTTAGGCTAAATAGCATGTATCATATTTGGTCAGGTTTTGTCGTCTATGATACATAATAGTATTTGACATTACTGTCAATGACAGAATGCTTCTCATTAAAAAGAACAATTACAAGTGGAGAAAGGTAAGTTCAGCCTTATAAATACTCAAAGAAAAGATGAAATTCAATGATGTTTAAGAGGGACGGACAAATTGTTTCAATATAAGCAAAAATCTAGTCAAGGCTCAGAGCTTTGTAAACTATATTAAATATTTTGCTCTTCATCCAAGAAGTCTGGATGAATGGGAAGGTTGAAGGGTGTCATGATCAGTTTTACTTTTAAAAACACATCCCTACATACAATGGGGAGAGTGATTTGGAGGGCAGCCCAGATGGATTTAAGAAGAAAGATTAAGAAACAAAACTAGTAGTGTATAAAAGAGGCATTAGTTACTTCTTAGGTTGGTTTTGGGGGAAAGAGAGAGAAATTTAAGAGGTAGGAAGTATGAACTAAAATAAAATCTTAAGCACTCCCAGTTGACTGAATGGACTCCTTTTGGCCAAGGGGACCCTTCTGCGCTCCCCCAAAACACCTTAAAGCTGAGTTGTCGGCCATGTGAAGAAGGTAGGTCAGACACACCTACTTATGCCCTGTCCCTTTTAGAATTATTTTTTGTAATAATAAGATACAAAATCATTAACAAGCCTAAGGCTATGAAAGATAAAAGCTAAATTACACCTGCAAGGTATCAATATACTTAATACATCACTTAGTCTGGGTATATGTCCGGTGTCTTATCTCTGATTAACAGAATTCCTTATCTTATCTTAAAATGTTCCAAGCCTTTAGACAAAGCTTCATTTCTTTAACCAACTGCAAATCTAAGAATCTTGAAACCCACTTATAATTTATAATCCCTTACTTCGAGATGTCTTGCCTTTTCATGCCAGACCAATGTACTCTGGATTTCCATATATTGATTTATGACTTCACGTGTAATTCCTGTCTCCTTAAAATATGCAAAACCAAACTGTAACCCAATTGCAGTGAGACTACTTGCTCGAGGTTTCGTGGGTGTGTCTCTCCAGGACATGGTTGCTCACATTAGGCTCAGAATAAACCTCTAAATTATTCTACAAAGTTTAGGTTCTTGTCTGTTGACAGCATACAATTAGTAGTTTTTGTAATGTGGAGATTTTAGTTAGTTTAAGATGTTTAGGATAATCCTAATTCTTGTTTTTATAATCTCATGAAATGTGTTCTTAACTGAGGTCAGAGACTGTGAAAAAGACCTCTTTTAGAATAAAATAGTTTAAGTTTTACATGAATCTATTGAATTTGAAGAACTGAATATTGTAATTTGCTATTGTAAATTGGAAGTTGAATGTATGGCTTTGGCGGTGCAATATTTAGATTAACAGGAGAAAAACATTGAGAAATATTAAAATTTTCAGGTGCCAACCTGAAGGATAAAAATATTTCATGTGCTGATTTAATTTGTATTCATGTAATTGTTATTGATATTGACCTTTACAAAACGTTTGACTACTATTTTTAATGCAAAAAGCTATGCAAAAACACCCTCCATATGTTATGGCTATTTTTACTGAATATAATTCTAATTGATATGTATGAAAATATATGAACAATGTTTGGCATTAGATGATTAAAGCTCTTGTTCAGTTAACATAAATGAATTTAGCATATAATATAAATTATGACTATTAACATAAATTATGATTTATGAATATATAAAATAAAAATTATGTTATGAGTATGACAAATTATAATTTTATACTTTAAAACTGAGCCTTTTTTGTACCACATACTTATTACATTTTTTTCTAATACATCTCTTTTCTTGAAATTTTATTCATAATTTATTTATAAGTTATGAACATTGAACATCACCATGAACATTGGTGTTTGATATGTGCATAAAATTCACTGGACTTGGACATTTTGGAGATAAAACTTTAGATTCTTTTCTTTCTTCTAGTTTTTAATCTGCACAGCTTTTTATTTATTTTATTTATTTTACTTATTTATTTGACTTATTTATTTCTTATAGTATTGATTTAATACATATTTTAATACATATTTTCTGTTACAGTAAGTCACATTTAAGTTTTAAACTTTCTGGCATTGAAAAACATTTCTCTTGCTAGATAATGTATGTCAGTGTCTGCAAATGTTTATATATTCTTACAATAACAGTTTTTTGATGTCCTCATTTTTGTGCCACCCATCATCCGGCCAGGGACAGACTTGGCAAGAAACAAACACAACACCAACACACACATGCACATACACACACACACACACACACACACACACACACACACGGCACTTAATATTTCTTTAAAAAAAAATACCCCAGCCATATTCTTCATTTTCCTGTTTTCACTCAGAACTGAATTTAGTGAATAGATAGGAAAAGAATGGATCAATAAACTAAATATTAACTTACAAATATAATTAATGTTGATAATATCAAATAGCTTATAAAGAAAACGTGCCTACTTAGCAAGACTTCTGTAAATAGACAATTGCTGATACTGGCTTCAACATCCTGTGTTCTCCTGGCCTTATGAGTCATATGACTGTCAGAGATTCAGGCATTAATTTATGTTCCAAATGTGAAGAACAAAAGTATTTACTCTTTTTATTTATTATGAAGATTAAAACTTTCCTGGTATGTCCACAGTAGAGTTACACATAGATTTCACTGGCTAGAATTAAGGCACATATTTTCTCCTATCTTCAAATATTCCACTTTTCCAATCTATAAATGAAAGTTGTCAAGGGTGAAGAGTATTGGAATACGAATTATTCTAACCAATATCTGTAGGTTGTAATTCTTTTAAATGTGTGCTGTATTGGACCAAATTAAATTGATTTTCTAGTTATGTGTGTTTCTGAAACTTATTATAACTTTCTAGAAATAAATGCAAAAAGGTAGGAGAAATTGTGATTTTTAGCACATTTTAATAAATACTCATTTATCATTTACTTTTGCAGTATATATTATAAATATACATATTTCTGTGTGGACACAAAGATAGCTAAAATACATCTCTTAATTCAATTCTGTAAATGATTGTTCTTTTGCAAACTATTCCACATGAGATAATCTCTGCAATAAGTGAAAATAAAGGAAGTTCCTTTACCCCATTTTGTCTTTATTTCTTCAAACCACATTGATGAAATAAATACAGTTTATAATATACTTATCTTATTGAATGATAAGAAGTATGTAATGCCAATACAATGTACGTGCTTAAGTTTGGATAGAAAACTGCAAATGTAGTTAGCAGCTCTTCCCTTCTGCTTCATTGGTATTTGGAAGTCTGAAAAAATACTCAACTCTCCACAACCCACTGATTGCTTAGGATAATATATTCATCAGACAAGCAAATGCATGGTTCAGCAACTAATAGCAAACTTATATGATGAGGAGCTGTTAGGAAGTCTGTTTAAAAAACTTCTTTAACTACACTTACTCAAGAATCCAGGAGGTTCCCTGGAGCAAGATGGCTGACCAGAGACACCAGCTGCCAAAGTGTCTCAGTAAGAAAGAGAAGTTTTAAAGGAAAGAGAAAAAATGAGCAAAGAGACAAAGAAAGATCAGGTGTAGATCTGGGGGAAGGGTGCCAGAACCTTTGGGTGACTCCATGAGAAGAAGTTAAAGAACAGGAAGGAACAAGGCCTCATCGGGGATCAATTCCCAAAAGGCTCAGAGTCCAGTGAGAAGGGTGGGTGGAGTGGTTTGATTCTCCCTCTCTTGCATCTCTAACAGTTGGGTGGTTTCCCAAACTGCAGGAGAGACTTTCTGCCCACATGAACCCAGAAACTGCTGTTGCCAGTGAGCTGGAAGCTTCCTGTAGACAGGGCACTGGGCTCCTTGCACCCTTGGGCTGCCTCTTATCTCCACAGACCCAAGCTGGGATGGCAGGTGTCATATTCCTTCTCTACCCACCATGCACCTTTCTCTTCACCAGGGAGTTTCAACTCTTCAGGTTTTGTCTTGCTTACTCCCAAACAGACATTTCCTAACTCCGGTCCAGACTGTAGGAGCCACAGGCTCCAATGGGTCTCTTAACCACACAAGAGGGCTACACTTTTAGTTCAGGCAGGGATACTGGGCAGGGAACCTCCCAGCCCACATAATAGTAGTGGGGGAGTTTGGCTGGGTTGAGGTACCACCTGCCAGCAGATGTCAATGAAAAATTATGAAGCAGGGAAGGGCAAAGACAGTGAGGCCCACTGAAGACTACCAGACTATGAATCTGAGATGGCCCCACCTCCACAAGTAGACATCCTGGCTGGCTAGGCACTTCAGCCCCTCTCTCGTGACTTTGTCCAGAAACTGGAAGCAGACCTTGAAACCCAGCTGAAACAGTTACCTTGACAGATTTTTGTGTAGCCTAAGGGAAGCTCACACAACACAGACCCCACCCAGCCATACTCCCCTCCCCCACTGTGGCAGAGAATAAAGACGCACCTGAAGTTCCAGGTCCCCAGCCACTACCTAGGGCATTTGAGTGATTTTCTTAAGGGATTAGATCTGGTCATAGGACCCCAAAACATTACAGCTTGTCCTTTCTGGCAAGCACAACCTACTGATGGAGAGGTCAGTTTGCACAGCCCTTTACAACCTTTACTGACTCAATCATACCTGGTATGGTTGATTCTTATCCACAAGTACCACTTACTGTCTGAGAGAAAAACAGGGTGTGTCACACAGTTAGGAAAACCACAAGACTAGGAAAAGAGAAAGAAATTCAAAGATCTCCATTTTCCTTCATCAAAGAGAGGCAGGAAATCTGCTCACTCACATAGCTCACCACTTCTACAGCTTACAGAAAACTATCACCTTAGAACACCACCACACCAAGGGTATCTATAATCAAAGTATCTATTTGGAACCTAGCTTGCCATCAAAGTACTCACAAGCAAAGCCAAAGGTTCTTACCCAAAATATGCTACAAACACACCCATACAAGTGAGGTGAGGGAAAAAGGCTCTATCAAAACAAAAGAAAATCCAAAAATAAGAAGCATCAGCTGCTCCGGATGAGAAGGAATCAGAAAAAAAAAACAAAATCTCCAGAAGTATGGCAAAGAATCAAAACAAAAGATTACTACCAAAAGGGAACACTAGCTCTCTAGCAATGGAAACTAACCAAAATCAAGATATTGAAATGACAGATAAAGATTCCAAGTATGGATTATAAGTAAGCTCAACAAAATACAAGAAAAAAATGAAAAACCAACACAAAGAAGCCACAAACAAATTCAGAAAGTGAATGAAAAATGCAGGAAAGAAATCAAATTATTTATAAAAATCAAATAGAACTTCTGGAAATAAAAAATTCATTCAAAAGAATACAAAACACAGTGGAAAGTCTTAAGAATTGACCAGACCAAACAAAAGAAAGATTCCATGAGGCTGACAAAGAAAACACACAAGGGATGAAAAACGTATTTGAGGGAATAATTGAGGAAAAATTACCTGGTCTTGCTAGAAAATCATATATCCAGGTAAAAAAGCTCAATGAACACCTGGAAGATTCATGGCATAGAGGATATCACTGTGACAGTCATCAGACTACACAAAGTTACAAAGATTACACAAAGAGCCACACAGGAGTGGCTCTGAAAGCCATAAGGCAAAAACAATAGATAACTTACAAAAGAAACCCCATCAGGATAACTGCAGACTTCTCAACTAAGACCTTTTGAGCAAAAAGAGACTGTGGCCCATTAATAGTCTTCTTAAACAGAATGATGGCCAGCCTAGAATTTTTTATCCTGAAAAACTAAATTTCTTATATGAGAGAGATATAAAGACTTTCTCAGATAAGCAAACACTGACAGAATTTGTCAAGACCAGACCAATACTGCAGGAAGTACTTAAGTCAGCATTATACATCAATCAGCACAATAGTAATCCACCAGTATAAATCACCCAAAACTAAAGTTAAGTGTTCATATAAAATAATAGGTAAATAGAAGAAAACAAGCAGTAAGGTTCTACCCAACAGAATGAACAGAAATGTATTCCATTTATCAATTTTTTTTAATTAATGAAAATGGCTTAAATTCTCCACTCAAGAGACATAGGCTGGCTGAATGGATAAAAAAATACTAGTCAAGTATCTGCTGTCACCAGGAAACACATATAATCCAGAAGGACTCATTCAGATTCAAGGTAAAGGAACAGAAAAAAATATTCCATGCAAATTGAAATCAAAAGAAAGCAGATATAGCAATTCTCATATCAGATAACATAGAATTCAAATAAACAATAGTAAAGAAAGACAAAAATGCTCATTATATAACCATAAAGGGAACAATTCAACAAGAAGACATAACAATCATAAATATTTCCCAACACAGGGAAGCTCAGATACGTAAAGCAAACTCTACTAGACCTAAGCAAAGAGATAAACAGAAACATCATAATTTCTGGGAACTTCCAATGCCCCACTGACAGAAATGGACAGTTACTCCAAGCAGAAAATAAAGAAACACCGGACTTAACTGGGACTCTAGAGCAAATGAGTCTAACAGACATTTATCAAACATTCTACCTCAAAACAACTGAATATATATTCTTCTCATTAGCACATGGGACATTCTCTAAGACTGATAACATCTTAGGCCACAAAACATGTCACAACATGTTCAAAAAAATAGAAATTATACCATGTATCTTTTCAGACCATAGTGGAATAAAATTAGAAATCAACTCCAATAAAAACACTCAGTAAATACTGTTTATCAAAAGATAAACAAAATTGATAGATATCTCACTAGATTAATCAGAAATAGAAAAGTAAGGACCCAAATAAGTTCAATCAGAAATAAAAAGGATATATTGCAACTGATACCACAGAAATATACATTATCATCTGCAAATACTATAAAAATATCTGTGCTCATAAACTCAAAAAGGTAGAGAAAATAGAAAAATTCTTGGAAACATACAAACTCTCAAGCCTCAGGAAGAAGTAAGAACACCTGAATGACCCATTATGAGCAAGAAAATTGAAGCACCAATAAAAAAATCTTCCAACAAAAAAGTCCTGGACCTTATGATTTCACAGCCAAGTTTTAGCAGACCTACAAACAAGAGTTGTTAACCATACCTCAGAAATTATTTCATAACATTGAGAAAGAAGGAATCATCCCAACCTCATTCTACAGAGCCAGTATACTAAAGCCAGGAAAGAACACAACAAAAAAGAAAACTATAGACCAATATCCCTTATGAAAATAGATGCAAAAAGCCTCAATAAAATTCAAGCAAACTGAGTTCAGTAGCACACATCAAAAAAAAATAATAATAATAATAAAGTAATCCACCACAACTCGGTGGGCTCCATCTCAGGAATGCTAAGATGATTCAACATGCATAAATCAATAAACGTGACTCACAACATAAACAGAAACAAAAACAAAGATCATATGATCATCTCAATAGATGCAGAAGAAGCATTTGACAACATTCACCTCCTTTTATAATAAAAACTCTTAACAAAATAGGCATATATGGAAAATAGCTAATAATTATAAAAGCCATCTATGATACAAGCCATATATGACAAACTATGATACAAGCCCCATATATGACAAACCCACAGCCAACATTATACTGAATGGGGAAAAGTTGAAAGCATTCTCACTCAGAACTGGAAGAAGACAAGGATGCCCATTGTCACCACTTCTATTCAACATAGGGCTGTAAGTCCTAGCCAGAGCAATCAGGCAAGAGAAGAGAATTAAGGGTATCCCAGGAAAAAAAAAAGGTCAAACTATCACTTTCTGCTGCTGATGTGATTTCATATCTAGAAAACCCCAGCGATTCTGGGAAGAGACTCCTGGAATTGAGAAATACATTCAGCAAAGTCTCAGGTTACAAAATCAATACACACAAATCGGTAGCATTCCTATACACCAACAACAGTCAAGCTGAGAATCAAATCAAAGAAATAATACCTTTCACAATAGCAACAAAGAGAATAAAATGCCTAGGAACATATTCAACCAAGAATGTGAAAGATCTCTACAAAAAGAAGTACGAATCACTGAGGAAGGAAATTGTCTGATATAAGCAAATTGAAAAACATATCATGCTCACTGACTGATTTGATAATATCAACATTTTGAAAATCTCTGTGCTATCCAGTGATTTACTGATTCAATGCAATCCTACCAAAATACCAATGTGATTTTTTCACTGATCTATAAAAAGTAATTCTATGGTTCTTTTGGAACCTGAAAATAGCCTGAATAGCTATTTTCAACAAAACAACCTTTGGTAAAAGGAACAGATCTGGAGGCATCACTTTACCAGATTTTAAGTTATATCACAAGACTATAGTAACCAAAACAACATGATATTGGCAAAAAAATAGAGGCATAGACCAATGGACTAGAAGAGAAATCCCAGATATAAAACCATTCATATATTGCCATCTGATCTTTAATAAAGTAGACAGCAATGTACACTGGGGAAAAGAATCCCTAGTCAATAAATGGTGCTGGTAAAGTTGGTTAGCCACATGTAGAAGATTGAAACAGGATCCATATATCTCACAACTTACAAAAATTGATTCAAGATTGATAACAAACTTAAATCTAAGAAATGAAACCATAAGAATTCTAGAAGAAAATGTTGGAAAACCTGTACTAGATATCAGCCTAGGCTAAGAATTTATGAAAAAGACACCAAGGGCAATCATAGCTACAACAAAAATAAATAAATGAGACTTGATTAAATTAAAAAGCTTTTGCATAGTGAAGGAAACAATCAACAGAGAAAACAGACAACTTACAGAACAGGAGAACGTATTTGACTCCTATACATACAATAAAGGGCTACTAACTAGAATCTACAAAGAACTTAAGCAAATTGGCAAGAAAAAAAGCAAACAATCCCATTAAAAAGTGGACAAAAGACATGAACAGAAGGTTTGTAAAAGAAGATAGACTAATGACCAATAAACATATGAAAAAAGTGCTCAATGTCACTAATCAGAGAAATGTAAATTAAAAGCACAATGAGATATCATCTAGCTCCAGTGTGAGTGGCTTTTATCAAAAAGTCCGAAAATGTCACTAATCATCAGAGGAATGTAAATTAAAAGCACAATGAGATATCATCTAACTCCAGTGTGAGTGGCTTTTATCAAAAAGTCCCAAAACACTAAATGCTGGCGTGAATGTAGAGAAAAATGAACACTTGAACACTGTTGGTGGGACTACAAACTAGTTAAACCTGTATGGAAAACAGTATGGAGATTCTTCAAAGAACTAAAAGTGGACCTACCATTGGATCCAGCAATCTCACTACTGGATATTTACTGAACAAAAAATCACTTTATGAAAAGACACCTGCACTAGAATGTTTATTGTACCATAATTCACAATCACAAAGATGTGGAATCAACCCAAGTCCCCATCAATTCATGAGTGGATTAATAAAATGTGGTACTATGTGGAGTATTACTTAGCCATAAAAAATGAATTAATACCTTTTGCAACAATCTAGATGGAACTGGAGACCATCCTCCTAAGTGAAGTATCAGAAGAATGAGAAAACAACAACTAATGTACTCATTGTTAAATTGTAACTGCATTTTTGTGCACAGATGGAAGTAAAACTCAACAGAAATCATGAAGATAGAAGGAGTTGGTGGGGGTGGGTAAAAACATACCTGATGAGTACGCTACATGGGTGATGGCCACAATCATAAGTTTGACTTAAGCAGTACAAAAGCAATTCATGTAACCAATTGTATCCCAATAATATTGTGAAATAAAAAATAATAAAATATATACAATGAAATAATAAAATAAAATAAAATATTTATTTATCATAGGTACATATAAGGGTCCTCTTGGTCCCATGGGTTATCATCCGGATTTGCTATAAATATGTACACAGGGACCCACCTCAGAATGACAGGCTGATTTTCTCATATGGTTTTGTACATGTGTATGGTCATAGTTTTATTTGATTCATTCATGGAGCATTGACTGGATTTTTTATCTTAAGAGATAAACTAGGACTTAAAGATGAATAGGATATGGCACTATTCTTAGGGACTGATAATTTTTGTAAAGCTGATTTTGAAACCATGAGAGTAGTTTAATAAAGATCATTCCAGTTGATCATTTGAGGCATGGTTTGAAAAATGACTGAATATTACTCAGTAAATTACTCAGTAGTTTAGTAATCTCAAGGTGGCTTTGTAAAATCTGAAATGAGATATTTTTATAATTACTACATAGCATGTAGCATTTTATTTTTTCCTTTAAATCTTTCCACTTTTTCACATATTTCACATATTTCACATATTTAAGATTTGTGGAAATCATGCAGATTTAAATGATGTGGGTTTTTATAAAATTTTCTTCATATGTAAATATTTTAGAGTTTTCATAATGCAAATAAATTACCAGTTCTTTTTTATTGACTTTCTCTACAGTCTTTAAAGCCATATTCCAGACTACTCAGTATTCACCTTGTATTGTATAGTATATTTATGTCACTGGCTATAGTAACTACTGTTAGAAGTAAATTTGAAAAAGGTAAATTGAGTAAAATCACTGACCAGGAGTTACTTTGTCATCAGTACAATTTTCTTTTCTTTCTTTTTTTTTTTTTTTAGGAAAATAAGAAAGTCTATTTAGAAAATACAAAATAGCTTTCCATTCTTAGTTTATTGTGAAGAAAAAAAAGGCTGAAAGAATGCTAGGAACATTGAACAATATTTGACAGACTGGAATTTGAAGATTTTTCTCAAAGATGTCACCAAATATTGATTTCCACATTATTCTACTCAACTATGTAAAAAGAGCAAGGGATGTCTTCTGATTATTTCCACACATTCTGGTCCTAAAACCATACATCCTATTCTTCAATCAAAGAAACCTTGGGGTAGACACATAATTTCTTTCTAACAGAAATAACTGTCCAAATAAATGTGTTCAAAATGGTGTGTTCACTTAAAGACAGGTTTCCAGCTGATACTGACGATTTTTCTAGCTGATATGTTTGATTGGACTTGTGGAGGTAATCACAAAGCCACATGAGAAGTTCATGGAGTCTGACTTCAAACCACAACCTGATGGTGGGCATGCCCAAATCTGACAGTCTTTGATGGAGGAAATCTGGAGGGAAATATTGCAAAAATAAACTCTCAAAGGAAAACGTAATAGTGATATTTGGAAACACACACGCGCACACACACACACACACACACACACACACAAGAGGGGGCAGGGAGAAGGCAAGGAGCAAGAAACGCTGATTTAAGAGGAAACATAGATTATTAATAACACAGGAGAAGAAAATGGTGTCCTATGGTCTTTATTATAAGTGGCCTATCGTTTTGGCTTTTCAGTGTTTGTGTTTTGTTGTTTTGCTTACATGATTTCTCTATATCCTTTTCTTAATGTCATATAACAATTTCTATTGTTCAGTAAATACTAATATTACTTCTGTGGGATTTAATGAAGGAAAATCCCATTTCAAAAACTAGAAGAAGGTGAAAGATTACTGCTGATGAATTAAATATCCAATTAAACCAAACTTATTTTCAGCCAATCACAAAACTTATTTTCTTAGGTAAAAATTTGCTATAATCATTAATGCCACTATAAAATTTGACTTTCCTTCAATTTAAAACTAATTGTAAACATATATTAATAGAAGACAATTATGATCAAATTTTACTATGTCTCTCTTAAGTTATGAAAACTATTTGAGGTCATTCTTTAAATTTCATTTCTGTTACTTAGCATATTGGATGATAGTAGCCAAAAGTTAGAAATAAGAAGTGGAATGAGAAGAATTTCATATTTTCTAAAGAAATTTAGTTAAAATGCAATGTAAAAATATAATAGTATGAAGTAGATTTTGAGATTTTGTAAATGACTAAAACTAAAATAACCTATCAAAGCCATGAGATAATTTGTTCTTACAAATAAAGGTTGAAAGATGGGAACTTTAGCATTTTCTGAAGGCACATTATGCCTGAGCCTATATGAAACCACCAAAGTGAATAGGACTCACATGTGTCATCTTAAATTAGTTGGCTCTGCCACTTTTTTGAGTTGTCAATCATCATGAACTGACATTTTCCATAGTTCACAACTGACAAAAAACCAGAATTGACCTCGATATGTTGGTTTGTGCAAACCACAGACCATGAAAATATAATACCAGCTGGTGCTGATCTGAACCAATAATAGTAATAAATTCCATAGTAATAAATGCTTTAGTTTCAGCTTAATTGGATTCTTTGGCCTTATGTAGAAGAAACAGTTGCAAAGTTTTCAACAAAAGCTAGAGAAAAATAATTAGACAGAAAGATGATGTTTCCAGAGAAATCATATTCTAAATCTTGCCTTCCTCAGTAGTCCCGTGCAGAGGGCACTCACTGGATGCTGCTTCTGTATGGAAACTTGGAGTGCTTTTTCAAATTAAAAATTTTATAATAGAAAATATCAGAACTTACAGCACTAATTTAGTGAGGGCATAGAAAAGAATGCTTACCCCAATATTATAAAGATATACAACTCACCTTTGATTATTCAAGAGGAGTTAACATATATCTCAGAACCAGAAAATTCCTTAAAGATGCCTTGCTCTAATATGTTTCTATAACTTATTTTACCACTTAAGAAACAAAGACAGAGAAATTACTGTGCAATATAGACCCAATGTGATTATTATTGATGGTGTAACTGAGACCAATATCCAAATGCTGTAAATCCTCAACCAGGATTTTCATATGGCAACATGTTGCCGGTCTCCACAAAATATGCCTATATAATGTTTACAGGGAATTAGCAAGAAAGCAGAGTTTCTTTATGTACAATTAACAGTAAGGGCCATGCTTGGGTTTTAAACAGAAAGACATTTAAATGTATTTATCTACTTACCACTGTAAAACCATGAATCATAGACATTTTCTCTAAACATTCACCATTTCTTATAAGCATGTTTATTTCTATGTATTAACTAATGTAGGAATGTTAGGCAGGGACCAGATCTACAGGCTGGGATGGTGGTTCCTAGAGGCGGAGAAGCAGCCGGGATTGAGGGGGTCGTTAGGGAGAGAACGGGGGAAACGCAGCTAACAGCATCAAAGAGCAGGAACTTGAGACTTTGAGGCACACACACCGATGTAACTGCAACCTTATTATAAGAACACCTGCCAGTCATGTATATCAATCAGCTGGTAACACCCCACACCTCCCATAAAACCTCCCCTGTACCAAGCCAGTAAGAGGAAACCACCTGGGAGTCCTCAACATCTTTCTCCACTCATGGACAGTGACCCATTCCTCTCTGGAATGAACTCTTGCTTTGTATACCTCCCTTCTTTTCTGCAATACAAGCTGCTTGTGTGGAATTGCTTCCTGTCTGTGGTCACTCCAGTGCACCAGCCCTGCTTGTGAATTTTCCAAGCAAGGAGCTAAAGACCCAGGACAACAGTCTGCCAAGAGGACGAACCCAACAGTAACTAATGCCATGCCTTCTATGTTTACCTATAGATCATTTTGATTTTGATTAATGTATTTTAATATCACATTAACATTATCATGCCTGATTTGAAGTTTTAGCCTATTATTCATCCTTGTAACTAAAAATATATTGACATATATATATTGTTTGACCTTAAATTTTTTGGTAAGGCAGTATTTTATAGAATAATTTTGAATATTAAACTATATTCTTAGCATTATTTAGACAGCATATTATTTTCATTTAATGCTATTTCAAATTTCAACAACTCATAAACCATACATGACTCCCCATGGTATAAAAATTACAACAATCTCCCAAGGAATTTAGATAATCGGTAGTAAAAGATGACAGATTAAAGGGAAAAAGTTTCTGACTATTTTGTATGGAAATTTAATGTGATGCTGAATTTTTAAAAAGTCTATTAAATGTTTTCAATTTACAAAACTAATTTGCTCTACATTTCTATGAAGTATTGTGAATAGAATGAGTGCTGAGATTGAATAAATAAAAAATAAATAAGTGATATAAATTTAATAATTGCTTCTAAAATATGTGTTCATTTATTTTTAAATTTTCTTCACAATGTTTCTTTTTAGTGCTGTCCAGTTCACAGAAAGGCATACAATTTACATAAAGTTGTGACATAGACAAATTTTTCCACAGATGTTCTTACAAAAACCAATTTTGGTTTCAAAAAAAGAGCCTTTTGGTGGTCAGCTACTGTGTTCTCTCAATTCAAGACCACTTAATGGATATTCCAATCTTTGGCCTTTTCTGTTTCTTTATGGACATCAGAATGACACATTTTTAATTAGGATGGTGACTAAAAAAAAAACATAAAAATCAAAGAAACAAAAGGCCCCCAAAACTAGCATCATTAGGCATTGTGCTTGATGAATCTGAATTTGAGTATCTACTCCCAAGTCTTCTAACTCTGAGATGTTAGACTAGCCACATCATCTTTATGAGTCTTGAGTTCCTTTGAAATAAGAATAAAAATCACAGCCAGGCAATGTTGAGATAAATGATGCATATTATACTCACTACATATAAACAACAATTTCATCTGTGTAGGTAGCAGTCAATACAGGATTAAAATGATTCCAAAATTCATAATCTTTCCATTATACCATGAGTGGCACCTATGGTATATTGATTGTCAACCTCACTGCAACCATGGGACACATTACTCATGTCGCAGTGGTCTTTTCTGATGAGCTTTGATGTGATGCTAGAATCCTTTTCTGTAATTGTGTATTAGCAAGAAAAGTAATGCTGATTTCAGCATTTGAAATAATATCACTAAGATTCTGTCTCTCTCTTGCAACGCCCGCTGGGTGTTATTTTGACTGGTGTTCTCCCAAAGCAGCGACATGTTTCCAAAGAGCTCTAGGTTTTTATAATCTTTAAGATTCATGACCTCAGGAATAGGCAGATTCTCACCTTTTTTCTAAATGATTTATTTTACCAGCTTATCTGTGATTATTTCCCATTATAAATTTGTGAACGTCTAGCGTGGAATTGTTTTGCTCTCATAAGGTATACCTTTCCCTGTACCATCAAAAGAATGGCCTGTAATGTAAAAGTTGTGACTCAGAACATAAGACCCCAAAATGAAGGTTTCAGAAGCAAAAGTTTTCCCTTGACTTTCTTCTGCCTTCCTATTGCTCAGTCTTATCCTTCCTCAAGGATAGCTATAGAAACTTTAACCCTTCTTCCCTAAGGCAGGTTGTGGAAGCTAGAACCTCTTTTCTCCATAGCCAGCCATAAAACTTAAAAATGTTACTCTAACTTTCCCTCCATTTGTCTGTGTCCAAAACTGGCCATGAAGAAATTATCTGACCTACCTTGTTTGACTGTAGGCCATAGACCCAGAGAGGGCCCTGTCCCACGCCCACCAAGAAGAAATGCATACTCACACAGGAATCTAGACAGACAGGCCTTGCCGAGTCTATTAACTGAGCCTACTAGCATCATACCTTTCTTTTCCAATCATATTTTTAGATGGCTGTACCTACTTTGTTGAATATAAGCATAAAAGGGAAAATTTCCTCTGTATCTTTGGATCTTCATTCTGAAGGCTCCTGTGTACAAGTTAATAAATTTGTATGTATTTTCTCCTATTGATCAGCATCTTCTCAGTGATTTTCAGTGAAACTTCAGAGGACAAAGGGCAAGTTTTTCCTTGGCTCCAATATAACCAAACCCGATATTTATAGTACTTGGTTTGTAAGTATACAAGTTTAAATTTTGAGTACAATTTAAACACTAAATAGCCTTGTAAACATGAGAACATATCTACACATATATATGTCAAAAATTCTTTCTTGTACATACTAAAGAATAGTTCACAAGCTGAGAGACTTTAAAAATGATAAGAAATATATATGACAGCAGTTACAGGATAGTTTATAATGCATAAAGAACCTTTTTTGTGATTGGCTATTATATATTAACATACTATTTAGGATAAATAAAGCTGTTTAAGCCAATTTGTCTATAGTTGATTGGTTTAGTTTCATTGAATCATGCTGTCAAAGAAGGAAAGCTTATGGTTCATATTTTGCTTAAGACTAGAGCTAGTATTTTGGGGATGATTTAAGTTTTGAATATGAAGCTATGGACAGGTGGCCTTGAAGTATAGCTAGACTGGAGCATGTTTTTAAAAACATGCACATGTACATATATATTAATACCCACATATATACATATATGCACACATATAAATGTTCAAATTACATGCATGTTTATGCTGCTTACGTTATGTGAGTATGATGCCAATAGAAAGTAAGTTCTCACTCAATCTTGCCACTTATAGAGTCAAAGTGTAAGGGGAAAATTCTGCACTCCCCTCCTAATAATAGTATGATTAAGTAACTATAAAAAAAAACAACAACACTTGACTAAACCTGGGCCTTATGCAAACTTTGTAACTTCTTTCTATAAAAGCAGAACTGCCAAATAGCATGGATAAGCAACTTTTGTAGCCCTTACTTCATACAAGCTTTGTAACCATTTTTTTCTTCTGTAACCACCAACTTCCTCATAACACAGCATATAAAAACCAGCATATTTTTAATATTGCTCAGAATTTGGAGGCGAGACTCCTCTGAGCCCACACATAATAAAAAGGCTGTTTTGCGGTACTCCTGTGTGACTCTCGGTTTGTTTCCCAGTCCTGTTTGCTGTAACAAAAGAATTATAAATTTGACATTTATTATACATTTATTTATATTATTAAATTTATTATAAATTTGAAATGGAAGTTAAGTGCTATCTAGTTCAAAACTTTCCTAAAGAATTTGTGAAGAAGACCCCAAAGGCAATCACAGCAGCAACAAAAATAAATAAAAGGGACCTGATCAAATTAAAAAGCTTCTGCACAGCCAAAGAAACTGTCAAGAGAGCAAACAGACAACCCACAGAATGGGAGAACATTTTCGCAAGCTACACATCCGATAAAGGGCTGATAACTAGAATTTATTTAGAACTCAGGAAAATCAGCAAGAAAAAAATCAAACAACCCTATCAAAAAATGGGCAAAGGACATGAACAGAAATTTTTCAAAAGAAGACAGAATAATGGCCAACAAACATATGAAAAAATGCTCAACATCTCTAATCATCAGGGAAATGCAAATCGAAACTTCAATGAGATATCACTTATCTCCAGTAAGAATGGCCTTTATCAAAAAGCCCCCAAACAATAAATGTTGGCCTGGATGCGGAGAGATAGGAACACTCCCACACTGCTAGTAGGACTGCAAACTGGTTCAGCCTCTGTGGAAAGCAATATGGAGATACATTAAAGCGATACAAGTAGATCTACCATTTGATCCAGCAATTCTTCTACTAGGCATCTACCCAAAAGATCAAATGACACTTTACAAATGGGACACCACTGGAATGTTTATAGCAGCACAGTTCACAATCGCAAAGGTGTGGAAACAACTCAGGTGCCCATCAATACATGAGTGGATTTATAAAATGTGGCACATGTATACTATGGAGTACTATTCAGCTTTCAGATACAATGGTGATATAGCACCTCTTGTATTTTTGTGGAAAGAGCTGGAACCCATACTACTAAGTGAAATATCTCAAGAATGGAAAAACAAGCACCACATGTACTCACCAGCAAATTAATATTAACAGATCAACACTTAAGTGGACATAGAGAAATAACATTTATCGGATGTCGGGCAGGTGGGAAGGGGTGGGGGGTATGGGCAATATACATAACCTTAACATTTGTACCACCATAATTGCTGAAATAAAAAAATTAAAAATTAAAAAAAAAGAAAGAAGAAATTGGGAGCCCAGAACTCAGGGGTGATGTTTTAAGGTGGCGAATCTAATAAAAGTCTTGAGTTAAGATTTAAGTTTTTCCTTACTCCTTTTGTCATTTATTCACCTAGCAAAATACTTATGTATACTAGGAAATCAAACTGACCCCCAAGGATAAAATATTCATCAAGATAAAACAGCACTCTTACTTCATAAATCTTATAATCTAAAGGAAGGTATTGTGAAGCAAATATGTAATTAAAATATTTTCTTAAAACAATGTCAAGAAAGTTTATTGTGGTTAAAAAACACAAAACTAGTTTTAGAGAAGACTCCTGAAAAATATAGGGGAAGCAGCGTGGGATGGGGTTTGGGGTTGTGGATGGTGGCAAGATAGCAGGACACATTTGAAGCCTGGAATAAAGTTAAGTTGGTCTATAATAGAGAAAGACAAGAAGTAGATAATTTGTTACAAGAAACAGGAAATTGGAGAAGTAAATATATATTTATATTATGTATTATTTTATGTGTGTGTAAATGTGTGTGTATATATGTGTGTGTGTGTGTGTATATATATATATATATATATATATATATATATATACATACTCTCTAGGGAATTTTCATTGGAAAGTATGAAACAAAAATGTCAAACAGTATATAAAATCAGGCAATCTGCAAATTCACAAGGGTTTATAAATGCCCAGAAACAGAAAATAAGGTGACAACAAAAAGACATTCATAGGGAATGGTGGAATGGTTTTTATCAGTAAGAAATGAGAAAGAAAGAATGAGTGAGAGAAGGAAATAGAGAGATCAAAAAGATACATTAATATGTGTTTTATATCCTCATATGTTCTCACATAAATGTCACTAGTAAGTTTAAACAAAATTTCTGACATTAATATTTCCTGGGAATACCTATTTTCTGCATTGCTCTAACTGACAATAAATGCCAGTATATGATTTTTTAGGAGAAGCCATCATTTCTTTTCTCATCTGAATGTGAGGTCAATCTTTCAATATTTCTATTGTTTAATAAACAAGAAGGCTGATATAGACTCACTTTGATTAATGAGTTTTAACAACACAATAATTTGTTGTCTAATTTGAAACTTTATTCCATCATTCAGCCAGGGATTGTGATTCACACACCTGAAATAAAATTTGAAGGTCTGATGGGGTTAGATGAAGGACAGTGAGAAATAGATTTATATCTCCCTCCTGGATTTGACTCTGATTAATGATAACTAAAGCCAAATTCTAAAGGTTGCAAAGTGGCATGTGCTTCCTAGCATGTGACACAGGTTCTTTATAATCTAAACACATGTTCGGCCTCATTTTTTATATTTGGAAATGCAGTGCATTAAAACCCCTGACCTCACAGAGCATCTCAGGCCTCACAGCTGTTATTTAACACGCATCCTTTTGTTTTTCCCACCTTCCTCAGACTCAGTCCAGAGATCAGTTTACCCTAAAATGATCCTTAACCCCTCTGGGCAGAGTTTGCTCTTTCTTCACTTTTGTTCCCATAGCACACAGCAAATGGATCCTTCTATCTTTCCTAATACTCAGACCACTTGGTTACTTAAAAAAAACTCACAGTACATAAGCTCATTAAGGACACAGAATTTAGCCAACTGTATTTATATTTTGGGCATTCAACTTGGAGAGTGCTTACCATGCAGTAAGGGTCCATCCCTGAAGATTAAATAAATAAATGAATAAATAAAATCAAAGAAACCCATGGTGAGAATTAAAAGTTATCACCTCGCAAGCTGGAGCAGTTTGAGGTGACAGTTACAGATTGGAATTTTTGTGTATATATGTTACATATAGGACTACAGCCCTGGAGATTTGTGGCTCACAGAACGCTAAGTTGAAGATAATTAAAGTGGAAGAGGTCAATCATTTGTGAGGTTAAAATGTCTTTCTGGATATTGTAGCTACATTTACTGACAGCAGGAGCTGTGAAACTGAAGAAGCCTGCCTGTGAGCCAGATTCTACTTTCCTTTGGTTAATCGTACACAATAGTACACAATATCATGGGCTTTTCCCTCATCAAAATTAAGAAAAAGTATTTTCAGATTTTGTCAAACAAGTGCCTTCTTTCTAAGAATGGGACCCAAAGTAGATGTTTATCTTTTGTACAGAATGCAAACTCCCACAGGTGACTAATCCATACACAGGTACAGCACTCCCTTTATGGAACTGATGCAGGAACATGGCTAAGCTTAAGATTCAACTGACATTTTGAAACCCTGCTAGGGATTTAATATCTGACTCTATGGATCCATCTTTCCTAGTAATATAGAAATTACTCAAGTCTACCAGTGAGCAGATAAAACTAAAATGCTAAAGCTTTTCTCATATATGGTACTGTAAACATACTTCCTTACATTTTTCTCTGAAAAGAGCAGATGGTTTAAAGGGGCAGGGTTGATATAAAACCATAATTTATGTACTAGTCTACCTGAAACTTGTGTCACAGATATTACTTGTATTACTGTTGACAAATACTTTTCTGCTATAACCTATGACAGATTGTGACTTAGGTGTTCTACTGAATATGCATGCAAGACTTTAGCTACTATTATATGTACCAGAAAGAATAATAATGGGTTTAAAAGACATATGAATTAAGTTTTCCATACCATAAAAATTATACAGTTTTATTCTAAACAGTCCTGGAAACATAAGAATTCCTGTCACCTTAAAAGATGATTTCAATATCCTTGAGGGTATTCTCTTTGGGGTACATTTATTGGAGTTCAACCTTGTTTGTTTCCCTTCTCTTATGAATCACAATTTTGTGCTGCCCACCATCTTATGTCTACAAACAATTGCTTCATACAGTTTATCCAATTATAGAGTTGTCTGCAGTGATAGGGCTAGGTCAGTACTAGCTACTCCATCACAGCTAGCACCAGAAATTCCACATCTTGCATTTTCTCTTCTACCAGGAATATCTTACTCCTTCCTTCCTCTCTCCTTGACTATCTCTTACTGTCTTTTCATACAAAGTATAAACTCAAGTATAGACTCTTGCGTAAAATCTTTAGGAACTATTTCAGTGAGATAGCTATTTTCTCCTCAGATTTCTCACTGTTTTATCCACAAGTCTATACATTTTATATTACATAATTATCAGTATAGGACTCTTTATTCCCCCATTACAACATGAACATATGTGCTCTAAGGATGAGAACCATAAATTGTCTACCTTTCCAAGTATCCTAGCTCATGGTGCATATTGAACATAATAAATGAGGAAATGGGATTGAATCCTCTCTCTGCCCAAGCATTCTAATTGTTTCCCCTTCTTGACATATTTTTAGTTGTCACCAGGTGTCAATAAAAAAGTAAATACATACAGGTAACCCTTACTTCTAATGTCTTTTGTGTAATTAATTTGGTTTTTAAAGAAATAACATCAATTGCATTCTATAGATAACATTATGTATAATAAAAGATTTATATGTACACACACACACACACACATATATATGGGGGGGGAGAAAGAATGGAATAAAGACAGTTCCATGTCAGCCAATTATTTTCTAAGGTGGTCTTAGATTTTGTTTCTATTTGGATCACCTGCAGTTTTGTAAATATACCACATTCTGTATTGTTTACATTCCTTCTTTTCTTCTTTTAAGATGCAACAAAACTGCCATTGCACTCAGAAACCATTAGACACACACACTCCATCACCATTACATCAACTCTCTGAGAATTCCTTCGAATTCCTTCGAATTATATTTCATACTTACCATGATAAGTTTTTTCATTATTTTACTTTCTTGTCTCTATTACTGGTCTTTGAACTCTTTGGGGAAAGAAATTATGTTTTGATAATGCTTTGATCCTCAGGAATTACCTGAGGAATTACCATGGGGCACAAAACACAATAAGCTAGGCAAAGCATAACAAAGTACAAAATATTTGGTCAATAAATAATCTTTATTAATTTAATATATTTCTTTGTGACTATTTTTTTTTTATTTATTCCTGCTCAATTTCTCTACTCCTGTTCTATGTCAGTCTTCTCAGGGATTCTGAATTTTATTTAATGATTCTATGTCATTTGTTTTTCAATTATTTGAAGAATTATTCACTTCTTTCCTCTTTCTTTCCCCTTCAGTCTTAATGCGATTTCCTTTTACCTCCCACTGCTGTTTCTCCATTCAATCATCTAGGCCATTCTATGCTAGCTTGCCTCAGGAAAAATGTACAACAGAACACAGCATAAAAAATAGAAATCTATTTCCGGACTTTAATTTTCTAGATCCCAGTCACTTCAATGAATTTAAAAGAGCCATGGCAGAAAGAAAATATTAGTATGTATTAGAATACAAAATGAGTAAAAGCAACAATTTCTTCCCCACTTCTTTCCTAGACCAGAAAAGTCTTCTCTGGATTTGAAATAGCAAAGAAATTCAGTGGTAAAAAAAAAAAAAAAAATACGTGAAGTCACGTCTTATAAGATCGAGGAATTCCAGAGGTAAAGATAATTTTACATGATGGTCCATTGAGAGCCAGGGGTTAAGGATTCACAGTACTCTAGCACAGAATTGCCTGTATGATGCATATAGGCAGACTGAGCCTCAATCAGTGTTTTCTATATTTCAGTTTTGCAATGGTAGCAAAATGGTTCAAATAAATCCTGGTGGGCAAGGGAGTTGTCAGGGGACACACACAAAACCTGAAAGAGCTAAAAACATGGCTTCTCTACCGCATTTGTGGAGATCAATGGCCAATGATTAGAAACAATTATGGGGATCTTGGTGGAAATACTATAGTGTGGATATTTGACTCACAGAATGAGGTTTACTACTCCCTCACTGATCCGGTGACATAGTCCACTCTCCCAGAGCTAAGCCTGACAGAAGTGTGACTCCAAATTAAAATTGTGTTTTCAACATGTCATCAGAATGAGCATTCAAAATGAGTTTTGAAGTAACATTTATACTCACCACATATGCTAATTATTTTTGCAACTTAACAAAATGAGGTATCAAAACGAAGGAATATTTATTGTTTCATTTCAGCATAAATAGAGAAAGCCACATATTTTAAACAAAGATAAAGGAGGCTCTTGTGAGTAGTATGGTTGGCAGTCTGTCTTTATATCTAAAATGTTGGGCATCACTACGTATATTGTAGTTATAATAATTGCTAAAAATTGCTTAGTTTGTTCCATGTTTTCTCATTGTGAGATATAGGTTTTGTAAGAAGACTGGAAAGAAAGATTTAATTCTGAAGAAATAAGAGGCTTATAAGGAATTCACTATTTCAGTGAAATACAGTAAGATCATGAAAGATGACAGGTTTTAAAAGAAGAAGCATGTCCTACTGTGTGATTTTAAAGATATTGTCATTTTATTGTAATCAAACTAACCCACATAAACTTGCTATATATAATTACTAGAATTGCAGATGTCCCCAAATATCAACAAATGACAGCACAGTATTATAAGCACAAAGATTGTATTTGCATTGTTCTCCCCTAATATGATTGAAGGAAGGCAAGCCTTTTTATTCGGTTAATTTTGAGTCTCAGAGGTAGTCTTACACACATTTTTAAATCAGTTTAAATTTTCCCCTGAAACCACTTCCATTGCTGTGTTCTGGCAAACCAAGGTGCCATTACAGCAACTGCTGTTATCCTGCTGATTCTAGGGTCAGCCATACCCCTGCCCTTGCATTTACTAAAATTAGGCTCTGCTGCTGTGTCTCATGGCCTCCTGAAACCCAGACTCTACTTTTGAGGCTATTCACAAGAGCCAGTATTTTCTGCTCTTTGAAAAATTATAAATCAGGAGTTCTTCGTCTATCTCCATAATTTTCCCCCTGCTATCTCAACCTTCTATTCTATCTCAACCCTCAGTTCCTGTCCTACATGCTTCTAAATGTCTACCTGAACACCACTTATGGAATAGATTTATATTATGCATTACAATTGATACAAATATTAATATATACTGGAAGGGTGAAGAAAAGAAAAACAATAACATGTTGCATAGTTTAGAATCTTAGCTTTAGCCCAACTACTGAATCCTGGTACATAGTTTAACTGTCCTGTTTTACTCTTACAAAAATATCAATCACCACTATGATTATAATCTACTTTAATTTCTATGTATTTCATCTCTATTAAATAGAGCTACTCAAATGATATATCATTAAAATTGAGAGGAGGTGAAAGTTTGAGAACATAGAGAATGAGAATTGATAAACACCATGCATATATCATTAAGGAGATTGAAAATTAGTAGATCTCTCCATAGCTGAGAAGTTCACTAACCTGAGAAATTCACATGATTTAGAATTTTTATGTTTGAAATCTTTGAGAAATATTCCTAGAGTAAGTTTCTAACTTAACTATTAATCAACAAAGTCATGGCACTTATTGCAACAAAGTACTTACAAGAGACAGTTTAAAGATTTATGAGTACTTGATATATTTATATATACCAAGTTTGTCTCTTAATATTTTCAAAAACCAGTTGACAAGTTTCAAATGTATTAGTATATGATCTGGCATCTGGGTAACCAACTTATTTCAAGTTAACATAGTTTCACAGGAAACAAATAAATTTAAATTTCTTTACAAAGGCTCCCAGGATTCATGCATCCAATATTTTGGCTCTTTCTAGATGATGGTGACTTTTAATGTATCCTCTGAATTATTAGTTCTGTAGTTTTTTCCCAAGTTCATTTGACTTTGGCTGTTTGCCATGATCCTGGCTTTAGCTTATAGCCTGAATGTGACACCTGTTGCTGCTGAAGGACCTCATTGTCCCAACAGTCATGGTGACACAGAGTCAAATATTTGTGAATACTATGTTTTGTAATAATAATGTACCTCAAAATTAAAGTTCACCTCCAAAAGCAAAACTTATCTAAGACAACGGTAGGGTAATACTTATACAGAATCATATACAGGCAGTTCAAACTAGGTACATTTATCATTTATTTACATAACATTATATATATATAGGAAATAATATTTTAATTTTTATTACATTGCAAGTTATCTAAATACTACAGCTTCAATAATTCAATATATTAATTATTATTCATTGTGCTTTTTGGAATCATACATTTATAATGTTAGTTAATTGGATAGTCATTGTTTTTTATATTTCAACTCGATTTTGAAATGACAAAGTATTTTTTGGTTAATACATTATTTTCTTAATAAAAAGTAATTGTAGCCTTTAGTTTATTTGTTTATTTTTGTCCTTTAGCCTCAAGGATTTGAACGTCTTTCATATTAGAAATATTTGGGGTTCAATTCTGGGCACCAGAGAAGAAAAGTGGTTCTTTCTTAATACCCACCTCCCCCCCACAGCAAACCGATGCTAAGGGCACTGCCAGGAAGGAGTTAATTGTCCTGTGAACTGGTGTGTAGCTCCTGTATGCTAAGGTCACTTTCACATTTGTAACCCTGACATTCAAGGAATTCACAATTAATTATTTGTCACAGAGTATAGCACCACAAATGTAAGGTATTAGTCGCATTTCTTTCTTATGCAGTACTCATTGTTTTTAATAGTCCATGACAAGCAAGGTATTGCCCTCCAGTCACATGCCATGCAGAATTCTGCCTTTTACTCTCTCCCAGGGCAGGTCTGATCTCGCCTTTCTGGTGTCATCAGCACTAGGAAATCCGTTAAGTCTTTACTCCACTGCAAAATGTGAAAGACCCAAGGCTCCAAAAATGTCATATGCTTATGATGGGTAAGGGATAAAAATTATTTTATATGCCAAATGTTCTAGGTGACACTGTAATTTCCTAGGCTTAAAATGAGAAAACTATTTTCTACTGATTCTTTTCACATTTAAAACAAGTAAATAGATAGTACATGTACCTGAATCCAGAACATTTGTTTATCTTTCACTTAGTTTATAAAATTCCATATTTTCTTCTTATTGTGAATTTACACTCTGAAAACAATAGAATTATTTTAACACAAAATAAAATAAAATACCTTATTTTTAAAACAAAGTAGACTAAAGACAAACTATAACGAGGTCAGCTTCAAGAAAAATAGAATTGTTTCATGATTCACAGCTTCCGACTCACTTTGTCATATATTCACAGACTTTATTATCTTTTTTCTGAGGTTAACAGAGATCTGGCAGTTGAATTCATGAACATTGTTCATGAATCCACATCATTTCAAATGTGCTGTCTAGGAGTGTTTGCAGCTACATTCTTTAGTAGAGCAACACAGATAAACAATGAGGCATTTGCTGTTTTCTTTATCAATTCTATTCATCATCACTTTCTTGCTGTTTTGTAGCATTAGATCAAAAGTCACACTTATTGAGTCATTTTGGCAATTATGAAATGTGAATACTAAGGTTCAAATTCAATTTTATTTAATATCTACTGAGGATTTTGATTGTGATTTCCCTTTAAACATAAATCACTTTTGATTCATCTAGGAGAACATATTCGGATGATTATTACACACCAATCTGTAGATCTCAGAAAATGCTGTGTTTCAAGATGGGCTGGCCTTTGTAATAACTAAGGTTCTAGTAGAGCATTAAAAACTAATTTTAAATTGTTGTTTATACACACACTTATTATTAGCATTAAGGCTTATTTCTATACTAACAAAATGAAATAGATGATTTTATATCATCAGATAATGATATGCCTGCATTGACTTTAGAAAATTGAGCCTCATTTGTGTCAGTGATACTGGGTAATATTTAGCCTAAATATGAGGACACAGAGAAAGCTACCTGCCAGAAATTCAGTAATGCCAGGAAAGGAGTTCCCAGTATATTATCCAATGATTCATACATTGCATATGATCAGGATAATAATCTAGTTTGCCACAGAAGAACATCATGATCACAAAAGGAAAAGAAAAGAAAGGAATCAACCATAAATTTAAGGCAAAAGTAGATGTGTAGATTTGCTAGGTAATGATTTTATTTGCTTACTGTGATTTCAAGGTGTGTATTAAGTTTTAGAACATAATTTTAAAACTCATGTAATTTTCACATATTTTTTGTTTTAAAAAATGAGCTTATAGAAACACTTTTCTAAGATCTAAGTTGATATAATTAAACATAACAATTTCATACTTTAAAATGATTTTGGCTTCCTTATAATAAATAATTGTATGTGACATTTCAATACCTTTAGCTATGCTATACAGTAAGTATTCATATGAGACCCTATATTTATTTTTCGTGGCCCTAAACTTTGCTCCATAAACATGCTTGATTTATTTGAATATTATACACCATCACTGTGCCAAGAGTCATGCCTGCCTCATAATTGGTGCTCAATAATCACTTTTTAAATGGATGAATGAATGAATGAATGAATAAAAAGTTAAATTTTCAATATATGATAAAGTGTATCTGTGTACATTAGTGTAATTAAAACTTATTTGTAAGTAAGCATTTTCAATGAATATTAGTTATCTTTTCAAATGCAAAAGAATGCCCATTCCAAAGACAAAATTAGATGCAATTTGTTCAAGAAATTAATTGACTATCTGTTTTGTATGCTGTTGTGATGGGCAGTCAGCGATTTGAGAGAAAGTAAAATAGCTATACTTTCAAAGTGTTTTGCTTGTAATTGAGAGGCCACGGAAAACAACAGCAACAAAAACAAAAATCTAGGAAAATATATTTGTTAGAATGTTATAATGGAGTCAGGATGATTTTGAAAATGGACCCAAGTTCTAGACCTTCCTCCCATCTATAGGTGGGATCTAATTGCCTCTCCCTTGAATCTCCACAGGTCTGAGAGGACTCACTTATATCACAGTAACATTGCAGAATCTCTGCAACTGGGCAGAACATACCAAGCAGTTCCCCTTTGCTTGCTGGCACAATCACCTTGGGATCCAGGGGTTGCAATGTAAGGTCTGATTACCCCGAGGAAAGCATATTTAAGGAAATCTCAACCACATGAAGTGGTTGCTTAGGACAACAACCTCTGTTAACTCCAACCTTTGAGGCTTCTAAGCCCAGCCTCTAGACCTGTAAGTAAAGTTGTGTCCAAATAAGCCCAACTGCAGCCTTTTAAATCAATTTCCGTCATTGAAGTCTTTATCCTGAAGCCCCACACATTGAGGAACAGAAAAAAGCCATGTCTACTTCACTGTGTCTTAATTCCTGACTACAAAATATTAATACATGAGCTTACTAAAAAGTTATTTTGCTTTTTATGCCAGTAAGTATGCAAATGTAAATTATGATACCTTATGATACCTTAATAGATACTTGGAAAAATTGTCCAAATGAATGAGATACCAACTAAGTTGAGGAAATCATGGAAGACTGCATGAACACAGTTAATTAGCTGAATTTGCCTTCTACAGTTACTAATGAAGAACATTCAGTAGTGAAAATGGAAAGTGAAAGATGTATCAGGACAGAAAATGTTCCTCAAACTGCATCAACCCAGCCTGTCTACAAGGTGGGCACATGTAGGTGCTAGTGAAAAATAAGGTTAGAATAATAAATTGAGATAAATTTATGAAGGACTTTGATAGCTGAAGAGTTTGAAAATGACATAGTATATCTTCAAATGAAAATACTTGAGTATTTGTATGGGTATGAAATATATACCCACATATTGGCATGTATCTATATTAGTATATTCATATAGTTAATAAAATAAAAAATAAGTATACATATGAACAAATAATGCATAAATCAAATTCAGTAAAACTAAGAAAAATAACATAATTTATATTTTTAAATTCCAACTAAGTGCTTTAAAAATAAATTTTATTGGGTTAATTCTATTATCTTTTCAAACAATAGATTTTTTTGGCTTTTTCCATTTTTAATTAACTTCATTGGTATGCAAACACTTAAGCTATCTTAGTATTTAAGCAAGTCAATATTTTACAACTGATATATAAAATCAGTTAATGTGTAATATGGTTTTATATTTTACAACCCGATTCTGAGTCTTTTCTTTACTACCATAGGAGTATCATAAATTTAAGTAGGTCTTAAAAGATATGGGGCATGGATTCAGGCGCCTAAATCAATACCTCAGATTACATGTCTATCAGTGTTCATTTGTTTCTCTTGTTTTTCCATCCATTAGCAATTGTGGAGCATTACTAATATGGTACAAAAGAGTGAATTTTTTGAGAAAATTTCATAGATCATTCAGTAATTTCATCATATCAACGAAGGTTAAACATGACTGGAAATATTACTATAATATCAAGATCCAAGGAAATTTGTTCTATGTTTATAGAAAGTGAAAGTTTGGTACTTTTCATTTTATATTTCTGGATTTATTCAAATATCTCTGAAGCATTAAATATAACAAATAAATTCAGTTCTATTTGTAATTATGCAAAAAAGTGAGAACAACAGTATAGGAAGTTAGTTGAAATAACAAAGGTATCTTAATAATTTTAAAAAGATATATCTTTAGTTTTAATAGAACTTTTCTTAGTGATTTTTTTCATTTATAACTTATATAGTTTTTTAAAAAGTCATAAAATTTAAAAGGGAGAAAATTTCAAGTGATTCTATTGCACTGGGAAGCCAACATGAATTAGAAAAATTAAAAGAGGAAGAACAAGATACTAGCTTCAAGGTCAGGTATACAAATCTAAAGCCCACCCTTTCCCCCTTTTTTCACTAAATAAGATGTGAACTTTGAAGAATCACTCTCTCCTCTAATTGAAATATTATATATAAAATGAGAAGAAAGATCTTACATAAGTATGTAACCTCTTTGATGCTTTGATGTGGTTATATAAAATCTGAAAAGGCAAAGATTATGGCAATGTGTCTACAAACCAAAAAGAGAATCCCTGAATAGATTTCTTCTTACCAGGTTTCATAAAGAACCAAACCTGCCAACACCTTGATTTCAGACTTCTAGCCTCCAAAATGATGAGATAATAAATTGTTGTTTAAACCATCCGATACTTTGTATGATGTCATCTGTATCAAACTAATACACATAAAAACTAAATATTTGCAAAAATCTTAGATACTTCATCAATGAAGAAAAAATTGTCAATAAGCATATAAAATATAATTAGCATCACTTGTCATTAGGAAAAGATAAATCAAATCACATAGAGATGCCACTTTATACCTACTACGATGGGTATAATTTAAAAAAACAGAATAATAAATTTTGGTGAAAATTTGTAGAAATTGGAGCCCTCACATGTACCTAGTGGGAAAGCAAAATGTTACAGCCACTGTGGAAGACAGTTTGACAGTTCCTCTAAAGGTTAAATGTAGAATAATCATATGGGCAAACAATTTTATTTCTAGTTATATATACTCCTAAAATTGAAAAAAAAAACTGTTTAAACAAAAACAAAATGATAGTATTTGTACTATTTACAATGGCCAAAGTGCCAAAATACAGAAACAACCCAAATGGTTGTCAAATGGTGAATAGATAAACAAAAGTGGTATATCTATACAAAAAAATACTATTCAATTATAAAAAGAAATAAAGTCCTCATACATGCTATAACGTGGGTGATCACTGAAAACATTATGTTATGTGAAGAAAAACCTGATGCAAAAATCACACATTATGTGATTCCATTTACAGGAAATATCCAAAATAGGCAAATCTATAAAGATAGAAAGCAGATTAGCATTTGTCAGGGGCCAAGGAAAGAGAAAAATGAGGAGTGACTGCTTAAAAGGTACAAAGTTTCCTGTTGAGGTAATGAAGTACACTGAAACTATAGAGCAGTGACAGTTGCACTGTACCTTGTTAATGTACTAAATACTACTAAATTGTATTCCTGAAATGGCTAAAATGATACATTTTTATGTGTACTTTAGCTTAAAGTAAACAAATCAAAAAAACACTGACAGAGTGCTTACTTTGCATTTGAAATGGATTTACAAGAAAAAAATGATGAACACAACACTGAAGTTTATAATGTACTTACAAAGAATTACAATGCCTCATATAGTTAGTAGCCTCTTTCACTCAGAACACGTTTCAATTTGGATAACCCATTATATGTTAACTTTTCTTAAATAGCACTTCATCAAAGACTTATTGCTGGATTACTAAAACTAAAAAAATTCTGTTCAGCTTCCCAGCCTCTCAGCCGACATGCACTCTGTTTGAAAGAGAAGTGATATCAAATGCTGGACTCTTCTTTCCATACCTTCCCTTCCCTCTCAGATCTGGAACACACAATTCTTCCTCCCTTCACTGCTCTCGGAGGCTTTCAATCAATTTCTAGTTATTTTGTCCAGCTTACTTAGATGCTTTTAGTTGTTAACATAAATTATCTAGTTGGTTTTCTTTTTAAAAACATGTTTCTGCCTCTAATTAATTTAAGAGTATTTAAATTAGGATTTTAGGGACAAGTCTACGTTTGTAGCTGTCATCCACTTTCACGAGTTATACTTTTAAAACATTCATGATTAAGACATTTTCCTGATTCAAATTATTGTGCCTTTCATCCTTTCACAAAGAACAAAGATTATCTGTGACTCATCTGTTTCCAATTTGGCATCAGTCAATACAATATATTACCTATTGTATTTCCTCCCTACATTTATCCTTTAACTGCTCATACTTCCTCACATGTCATGGATTACTACACTTTGATTCAAGTCTATATTAGCTTACATATACAGTCCTTTGCTGTCCTATTGTTCACCCATTATCAATTTAAGAGAATCACTCTAATTCTTGAAGACTCACAACGAGTATCATTTAAGTCCATGTTATCCATGAAATGTGGTTAATAATTTATAGTTCTTCATAATTTTGTATTCATTAGATATAATGTATGCAAAATTTGACCACAAAACTCTATCATGGAGGGCTTAATAATAAATAAAATTCATCATACTTAGATGTTAGATTTTCAGTTGTTTAATTTTCTCCCTTCTTCCATAATAAACAATGAATTCCTTATGAACAGAAATTGTGCTATCTTCATTATTTTTAATCCTCAATAAGTAAAACAGTGCCCCCTGGAAGGTAGTCAATAACATGTAGCTAAGAAGATATAAGCAAATAACAAATTCATTTCTATTTCTACATGTAAGGAGCTTGGAAGTCATCACTTCATGCTAACAAGAAGTAAAAAGCTAAACAGACTGAAAAACAACTTTCTTGGCCCCATGAGTGAGGTGAGGACTAAAGGGAAAACCACTGCTCTCAAGACAAGAGAGATACACATCTGAATACAGAGTCACTTTCTCAGAGCACAGACGCTGGGAAATCCTCACAAGAACCCCCGTTAGAGTAGAAAAACTTGAAATGTAATTGATGAATTGCAGGAGGCTCAATGTTGATAAGTCTGAAAGCTAAAAGCTCCACAGGGATCCCACACACTTTCATGAGTTTTAGATTCAGGAGCTCCATGAAGTTCTCGCAGTAAATATTCAAAGAAAATCCCTAATGATTCTGGCTGGGGGAGAAAACAAAAAACATACCTTTATCTCACACCTTTCATTACGAAAATCCAGTTCTTTTACCCAGTACTTCAGGTTTGGCTATCAGTAAAAAATTACAAAACATACACAAAGGCAAAGCACCACAACCTGAAGAGACAGAAAACATTAGACACAAAACTGACAGGGATGCTGAAATTATCAGACCAGGAATTTAAAACAATGATGATTACTAAGCAAAGGGATCTAATGGACAAAGTAGACAGTATGGAAGAACAGACTGGCAATGTAGACAAACAGATGCGAATCCTAAGAAAGAACCACACACAAATGCTAGAGACTTAAAACTCTGTAAAAGAAATGAGGAATACTTTTGATAGGCTTAGTAATAGACCTGATATTGCTGAGGAAAACAAATCTCTGATCTTGAGAATATCTCAAAAAAAACCTTCCAAAACTGAAAATTAAAGAGAGCAATGATTGAAAAAAAAACTCAGAAAATAATATACAAAGAATTAATACAAAAGATTTAAACTATGTGCAATGGAAATACCAGAAGGAGAAAAAGGAGAGAAAGAAACAGAATAAATATTTGAAATAATATTGACTGAGAATTTTATCAAATTAATGTCAGACACCAACTGAATGAATGAATGAAGTCTTCATGACTTTTAAAGTTGTCATTCTGCCATACTTAATATAAAAATATTTGTAATTACAGTGATTTATAAAGTATAAGAAAATAATGTATTTATTGATGATGACAATGCACTGATAAGGAAACAGTATGAAGATGTCAATTGTGTGTTAGTTTTAGGTATGAAGGTTCTATTTTAAGTAATAAAGGAAAGAAGAACTGATTTGTATTCACTACTGACTAGGCACCTGGTATTCTACTTGGTATCTTCAAAAAATTGCTATATTATGTGGTAAATTCATTCTTCCATTTTACAGGTAAGAAAAATTTAATAAATCAAAACTTCCAATCCTATTTCTAAGACAGCTCTTTGTTAAAACACGTTTTAAATCCTACATATTTTAAATTTTATAAATTAATATTTCTTGAGCAGCAATTGCTATTATTCTTTGTAATGCTATGATGAAACGCCAGGGGAAAAAACACTCTATATCTGTTTTTCTTTGGTCTACCTTCACTCTGATTATATACTCTATTTTTGATATTATTATTGCTCAAAAGTAGCCCTGTACATTTACTTACTTAGCATCAATTATTCAATCTGTACAAAAATGAGAGCAGGTAAGACATTAATACCAGAAAAGAATAGCTACTATTTTGAGAATAAAATACAATTCTTATAATTCTTAAGTAAGGCAGTGGGAAAAATGGTTTAGCTTTTTAAAATATCTGCTTTATGTGATAAAATTTGATTAAAATATTAAAACTTTATAACTTGATAAACTGTGTTTGGAACAATTGAAAAGTAATAAATATTTTGAAGACTCTTCCCTAATATCAGTATAAATTCATTTAAGCCAAGGGGCCAAACATTCAAACCATAGCATTCTACCTCTAGCCCCCCAAACTCATATCCTTCTAACATACAAAATATATTCATTTCATTCTAATAATCCCTAAATTCTTAACTTGATCCAGCATCAACTCAAAAGTCTGAAGTCCATAGTCTCATCAAAATCAGACATGGGTGAGACTCAAGGCATAATTCATCCTGAGGAAAATTGTCCCTCAGTTAGAAGGCTGTGAAATCAAAACAAGTTATTAATCCCTGTTTCCATAATACAATGGTGGGACAAGGCATAGGATAGACATTTCTATTCCAAAAGTGGAAAATAAGCAAGAAAAAAAGGATAACTTGTCTGAAGTAAAATTAAAATACATTTAAAAAAACATTAAATCTTAAACCTGGAAAATAACATTTTGATTCCATGTTCTGTCCTCTGGGCATGCGGAGATTTGACAAAGCCTTGAGCAGTCCCATCCCTGTGGCTTTTCTGGGATCAACCAGCGCAGCTGTCCTCATGGGTTGGAGTCTTGGACCTGCATACAGCTTTCTCATTGCTGGCATTGCATACTTGTGGCTCTACAATTCTGGAATCTAAGGGCAGGCCCGATTCCACATCACCACTAGTCTAATGTGTACTCTACATCAGCTCTAATCCCACAGTCCTTCTGGTAATTATCCTTCTGAGAATTACCACCCTCTCTGTGATGGCTCCACCTCTTTGACAAATCTCTGCTTGACCCCCTAGGCTATTTGTGGCATCCTTTGAAACCTAGGTGGAGAAAGACATGTCCCCATAGCTTTTGTATTCTGCATCCCTACAGAATTAGTACCACATGAATACTGCCAAGATTTTCCACTTGTCCTTTTTGAAGCTGAGACTTGAGCCATACCTGGACTTCCTTGAGTCTTATTTGAGACAACTAGGGAGTGATCTGCCAGGACGCAGAAAGCAGAGACTTGCAGTGGTCCTAGATCCCCAAGGTCCTCAGAGTGCCCTAGGTCACTCTTTGGATATATTTTCTTCTCCCAGGCCTTGGCACTATGAGCCTATGATTAGAGATGCTGTACCAATAATCCCTGAAGAGTCTTTGGGGTCTTTTTCCAATTGTCTTGATAGATAACCTCTTGATTCATTTTATCCATATTAATATCCTTATCAAATGGTCTGTTACTACACTCTTAGTTTCCTCTCCTGAAAATGCACATTCATTCTCTACCACATAACCAGGATGAGAATCCCTAAATGTCTACATTTTGTTTCTCTTTAACTATAAATTCTAATCTTTAAATCATTTCTTACTTCTCACACTTTATGCAGTTAAAAGAAGCCAAAATGCACCCTGAAAGATTGACTACAACTAAGTGGGCTTCATCCCAAAGATGCAGAGATGGTTCAACATATGCAAATCTATAAATGTAATTCACCACATAAATAGAAGCTAAAACAAAGACCATATGATCCTCTCAATAAACGCAGAAAAATTTCAGCAACATTCAACACCCTTTTATGATAAGAATGCTTAACAAACCGGGTACAGATGGATCTTACCTAAAAATGATTAAAGCCATGTATGACAAACCCACAGCCAATATCATAGTGAATGGGGAAAAATTGAAAGCATTCCCACTTAAAACTGAAACCAGAAAAGTTTGCTCATTGTCATCATTTCTGTTCAACATAGTGCTGGAAGTCCTAGCCAGAGCAATCTGGTAAGATAAATAAATCAAGGGGATCCAAATGGGGAAAGAGGTAGTCAAACTATTGCTTTTTGCTGACGATATGATCCCATATCTAGAAAACTCCAAAGATTCTGCCGTAAGACTACTGGAATTGAAAACAAGTTCAGCAAAGTCTCAGATTACAAAACCAATGTACAGAAATCAGTAGCATTCCTATGCACCAACAACAGTCAAACTGAGAACCAAATCAGACTCAATACCCTTCACAATAGCAGCAAAGAAAATAAAATACCTAGAAGTATATTTAACTAAAGAGATAAAAGACCTCTATAGGGAGAATAGTGAAACAATGAGGAAGGAAATAGCAGAGGACATAAATAGCTGGAAAACCATACCACACTCATAGGTTGGCAGAATCAACATTGTTAAAATGTCTATACTACCCAAAGTGATCTACAGATTCAATGCAATCCCTATTAAAATACTAACATCATTTTTTGCAGATCTAGAAAAACTAATTCTACATTTTGTATGGAACCAGAGAAGACCCTGTAAACTTTTATTTTTTTCTGTCATTTTCCTTGAGAAAATCTTATAGTTTTTTTATTGAATTTATATCATCTATGTTGCATAGCAGTCATTTTATTTACAATCATATTTGTACCACTGCATTTTTTTTTTTGAGCTAAGTTCTCAATCTGTTGCCTAGGCTATAATGTAGTGCCATCATTATAGCTCACTACAACCTCAAACTCCTGGGCTCAAGCAATCATCCTGCCTCAGCCTCTTGAGGAGCTGGTACTACAGATGTGCACCACTATAACTGTTCTCTTTTCTTTTTTATAGAGATAGGGTCTCACTATGTTGCTCAGGCTCCATTACACTTTTTACAATTATTTTGGGGGTGATTTTCTAAATTCTTCCGATCATGTTCTTCAATTTATTTACATTAATGTTTCTTCTAATTCTATGGCTTAAAAAATAAATTTCACTCTTCTCTTCCAATTTTTTCTAACCTCTGTAATATGTTTAAAAATGAAATTTATTTCAAAGAATGAAGAATTCATTATAAAGCTAACCATTAATCAGAAGTTTATTTATTAAATACATTATTATGTACTTACATGCCAAAAATGTCATACTATAAAATCACAAAAATACACATACATTCACTCACTTGAAAAGATTTTTTGAGTTTGCTTGTTTAACAGAGGTAGAGAGTGATTGATACTAGGACATATGCTGATATGTAACAGTAGAAAAAACCAATGCATTTTTTTTAAGAATACATAAAATACAAAAAAATTAAGATGTTCAATCATTGTAGCTCTGGGATGGCCCAACATAAAGTTGACATCTATAATCTAAAAAATGATTAAACATGCTATGATATTGCCAGTAGTAAAATTTCAAATTTTTGCACATTCCCATTCTAACATTTAAATAAATACATATGAGATATATACTAATAACAAATATTGACCTTCATTATGCTCTCCTAATCCAATGTTTATTTATATATATAACTTAGGACAAGGTAGTTACCTCTCTTACACTTAAATTTTGCCTTTTCCACATAATAATGACAGTTAACTCTTCATAAGCACTTAATATATGATGTAAATTCTGCTAATATAGAATTATTCAATTCTCTAAATTATTGAGTGAAAGAAGCTAGGGTATATCCACATTCAGATATTTTATATATATATATATTTCATTTATATAACACTTCTGAAAATGAAACCAATCTATAGTAACAGAAAGAACATCTGCAATTGTAAGGTAGGTGAAGCGGTAGAAGGAAAAGATTTTAAAGAGGGCCGGGCGTGGTGGCTCACGCCTGTAATCCTAGCACTTTGGGAGGCCGAGGCGGGCGGATTGCTCAAGGTCAGGAGTTCGAAACCAGCCTGAGCGAGACCCCGTCTCTACCAAAAATAGAAATAAATTAATTGACCAACTAAAAATATATATACAAAAAATTAGCCGGGCATGGTGGCGCATGCCTGTAGTCCCAGCTACTCGGGAGGCTGAGGCAGGAGGATCGCTGAGCCCCGGAGATTGAGGTTGCTGTGAGCCAGGCTGACGCCACGGCACTCACTCTAGCCTGGGCAACAAAGTGAGACTCTGTCTCAAAAAAAAAAAAAAAAAAAAAAGATTTTAAAGAGGCATGAAAGTTCTTTTTGAAAATGTTCATTAGCTTGATTTAGCAGTGGTTTTATAATTATGAATATATGTTGAAACTTATGAAATGTATACTTAAAATGTATGCAGATTATTATTGATCAATTTTATCTAATAAACAATTTAAAAATCATACTTTCTTCCTTTTCACCTCTTTTTCTTTTCTCTTTCCTCACCAACTTTCCTTACATTGCCCTTTTTCCCTTGTGGAGTCATTATGAGAGCTAATTATGCAGAGCTGTGTGGGGGAGTTTATGCACAGTGCAGAGCATGAGAGCAGAGTAAAGAGCATGCAGAGTGCTGACCTGGGAACTTAGTGTTCAAGGATGTGGAGAAAGAGTGGGGGCATGGGAATAGTTGGTGTGAAAGATTGTTTTCATTGAACAAATGTAAAAATTAATTAAACAAAACAAATGTGTAAACGATAATTAGAGCCAAGTTTCTCACTGCCACAAAAGACATTTAATAACATGACAAGGGGAAAGTTAGAATAAAACCTGAAATGTTAAATTAAAGTTATAATTATTATTTTAGTATACAAAGATAAATTAAGAAGTGTAAAAGAGTCTATGTAAGAATATCCATGCATATATTTTGTAGTTCTGCCCATTGAGAGGGACTAGAAGCAATGACACTCTAGTGGAAGAAATATTTTTTTCTTCTACCTTCTTAGTTTCTGTGTCTGTGTCTGAGAATTAACCTGTCAAAACACAGATTAACATAAGAACATCATATAAATTTTACTTGATGTTAATATTTTACATGTTTACAGAGGCCTTTTTGTATAAGAAATAAATACCCAAAGAAATCAATGGGCCTGAAAGCTTATATACTACTTTAACAAAGAATGGTAAATTGTGGTGACATGATAGGACAAAAGAAAAAGGAGTTTGAGCTAGAGGCAGTAATTATAGGAAAGTGACTGAGAAATATATGAGGGGAACTAATGGAAGATAAACGTTATTTTAGCAGGTTTGCTTACACAGATTTATCTTGGTATTGACTGCTTGCTTCAATAAGAATGTTCTCCTTTCCCTGGCACAGCAAAGGTGTCTTTCTTACAGAAAATTTATTTCTTGCTTTAGGTAGAAAGCTGGTGTTCAGAGACTCCTTCCTAGATTTGTTGTTTCTTGGTTGCCATCAGCTCAAAGTAATCAATATTTTGAATTGCATATTTTGGGGTGGCATATTCTGATCCTCTTCAACATCCTGTTGTAATGAGCAGATCACTGAGAGCCCTGATCTTTGTTTCAAAATACCATCTTCCAATAAATGGACCAAGGTTACTTGGTTAAATGATTGATTCTAATGTTGGGTGAAGGGAAGTAATAATGAGCCTGGAATATTGTTTTATGCTAGAAAGTAGGGAAATACTTAATGCATTGTGGTGATATATTCAGAAGACATCAGCTTTCCGGCTTAAAATATCTGCATTCCTGTAGCATATTCTAACCCACTGGCACCAAGCCAACAATAAATATTTTAAGTTCTTCCGTGTGGATACCCTTTATTCTTTCTCTTGTCTGATTGCTCTAGCTAGGACTTCCAGCACTACGTTGAATAGAAGTGATGATGGTGGGCACACTCGTCTTGTTCCAGTTCTTAGGGGAAATCCTTTCAACTCTCCCCCATTTCTTATAATGTTGACTCTTCATATGTCATATATGGCTTTTATAATTTTGAGATATTTTCCTTCTATGTCTAGTTTGTTGAGAGTTTTTATTATGAAAGTGTGCTAGATTTTATCTAATATTTTTTCTGTGTCTATTGAGATGATCATATGATTTTTGTTTTTGCTTCAGTTTATGTGATGAATCACATTTATTGATTTGCATTTGTTGAACCATCCTTGCATCCCTGGGATGACATCCATTTATTCATGGTGAATTATGTTTTTGATGTGCTGTGGAATTTGATATGCTAGTATTTTGTTGAGGACTTTTGTATCTATATTCATAAGTGATATTGATCTGTACTTTTCTTTTTTGTTGCTGTGCTCTTTCCTGGCTTTGGTATCAAGATAATACTGATTTTGTAGGATGACTTAGAGAGGATTCCTTCCTTTTCAATGTCATGGAATAATTTCTGAAAGACACTAGTTCTTCACTGTGGATTTGATAGAAAATGTCTGTAATTTATATATTGGTTGACTTTATGTAGTCCCATATTTCTGAGTGATTGTTGATTCTTATTTATTTATTTATTTATTTTTGCATCTTTGACTGACTGGGTCAGTTCAAGCACCTTGTCTTCAGGCTCTGAAATTCTTTCTTCTGCTTGGTCTAGCCTGTTTGTGAAGCTTTCTGCTGTATTTTGAAATTCTCTAAATGATTCTTTCATTTATTTAAATTCTGTTATATCCATTCTTATGTTGTCTAGCTCTTTAGCAACTTTTTAATTTTTTCTTTCATGTCCTGAAATATTGTTGGGAAGGGGCTTCTTTGTGTTGATTTTCAACTTTCTTTCAATCCCATCCAACCTATTTGCCCTTCATATTCTGAATTCTATTTCTGACATTTTGACAATTTCCTTTTGAATAAGGTTCACTGCTGTAGATCTATTGTTATCCTATGGTAATGTCAAATAGCTTGCTTTTTCATGTTGTAAGAGTTCTTTTGCTAATTTCTTCTCATCTGCAACCTCTTCTCTCAGCTCAGGGCAGATTAGCTTGCTGTGCACCTCCTCTACTTTGCTGGGGACTCTCCTTCTTAATAAGAAAGAGAGGTACCTAGATGGCACTTTTGTGTCCTACTCCAGAAGATTGACCCAGCAGTAGAAGAGCCGATGCATGGAGAACCTCTAATAGAGCTGCTCTGTGTTGTCCCATTCTCCCGTGATTGTCACAGTCCAAGAGAATATCTGTGAGGGGTGGTGGGTTGTTCTCCAGGCCTCTGTTGGAAACTCAGTCAGGAGGGTGGGTGAGTTCTTCTCCATGGAGTTGGGCATTGCAGGAGATTGCTTTGCCTGTGTCTCCCCATAGCAGTGGCAGTGGCAACTCAGTGAGGCTATCTAGTTGTTGGCCACTGGTGTCAGGGCTGTGGGTATTTGCTCCACCTAGGTCCAGGTGCAATGACAACACATACCGGTTCGTCTGTGGTGGAGTGTTGGACCACAGGAGCGGGCTCCACCAGGTAGTGTGTGGGAGCTGGAGTGGTGAGGCCATGGAGCCAGGCATCAGTACTGGAGCTGTGGGGGTGAAGACATGGGACCAGGCAGCACAGCAAGAGCCACAGAGCTGGGCCACTGGGCAGCTGGGGCTCTCTCCCTGCGTAGGTCCTGCTGAGGCAGTTGCCACAGGGCTTCTCAGGTGGCATTACTTGCACCCACTCTGTTACAATCCCCTGTTGGGTAGGAGGTGCTTGGCTACCACTCACAAGGAATGTGAGAGTGTCTACATGCCTGCTTCCTCCCTGGGCCATAGGCATGATGCAGAGGCAGTTGCAGCAAAATCATGCCATATGTAGTCCAAGTGCTCTGAACCCAAGAGCTCAGGATGTGAGCAGTTGCAGTGACCCATGAGCAAAGCCAGCAGGTACCTGCTGTTCCTACTCTCCTGTATTATTTCACTGCACAGTCTCCAAGCAGCTCCCTCATCAGTCTGGAGTTCTGTACCAGTGGTAGACACACCCCCATTGCTTAAGTTGCAGCATCCATGGAGGGAATATGGAATCCTGAGGTTTTCTTCTCTATTTTTCCCCACATGTGTATGCCTCACCCAACTACCTTCAAATCTTGCCAAGTAGATCACCTTGTCTCTCTCACCTTCACTCTGTCTCCCATTGCTTCTCTGATCATTTATAGTTCTCTCCCAAGAAGGTCTATCCAAAGGCGAACATCTATATGCAATTTTTTATCCTCTCCTTGAGACCAGCATATGTGGGTTGCTTTTAGTCCACCATCTTGGTATCCTTCCCTCTAGTTTCCAACATTTTAACTGGTTTTGAAATGTTGGTTTATTCTAATCAAGAGATATATTTTATTTTTTAATGCTCCCCAGAGAACAGATTTCTTCATTCTCTGTCAGTGTGTAGAAGAAACAAAATAATCATATATTTGTGTTTTTAACTTCTTTCTACACAGATTTGCAATTTTTAACTTCTTTCTATACAGATTTTTACCTTAGTAATTTTCTTTACTTTCATTTTCACACAGTCCAAATATCACAATTCTTGGGCAATACGGGAGTTCCGAGGTGCATATTTGATTGTACGTCTGAGTTTTCACAATTTTGCGTTACAATTTAACTTTCTTAATATTGCAACATCAATAGTAATTTAAATTGCCTTTCTCATCCAAAATACTATTGCTATTATCTTTATTTTTATTATATTTAACCTTGGAGATTTATATCTTTAAAATCTGTCACTTATTTTAGTAGCATTTAGGAAAGTTATAAAGGTAAACAAATGTTCAATTCACTATTTTTAACCTGAAATTAACTTTACCTTATTTCTTAACTAAAAATACAAAAGAAAGCAAACTTCATTCATATTAAATATACAGATAAACACAAGGACCCTCACTTGATTCTGAATGTGTGACATGTGTGACAGTTATACATCACATATTGAGTCATCTGGAAGTAAAATGATATGCTCCAGCTTACACAAAGTCTGACAATACAGCCTTTCTTTTTTCATCTATTTCATGATATTATGATATGTTTTAGTTTTCTAATGCCTTGTAAAACCAGTGAGAGATTATATTATCACAGATTGCAAACATATTAGTAACACTATGCAGTAATTCTTCTTGATATTGAGAATAACTAAAAACACTTTTTCCTTAACTAACCAAAGATTCACTAATAATCTCCTCGCAAGGCCATTTTGAAAAGTTGCCAAAGATGAAGACGAATCATTATAGTTGTTCTTTATAAAATGACAAGTATACCAAATGTGCTTTTTGATCTTCTCTTTAATGATGTGAGTCCCTTAGTGGTACTTTTATCCATTAGCTGGAAATGTTTCTGATTCCAAGTCAAAGAAATCAGGCTATATAAATGGTGATATAAATGAAATATATCTTTTAGAGAAATGCATATGATTTTCATGGTTTCACTGCACAATGATATCATCTGTGACATAAATACTTTCTATTTTTCTACTTCTCTTTCATTAATGTGAGAATTTTTGTACTCTTCCACCTGCTGAAGCATTATAATCACAAGGTATTTGCTGTGCCTTAAAACATTCATATGTGCTTTCAGACATAAAAAATGAGAAAACGAAATAACTAATTTCTTCAGGAATCTTTAACTTATTTACTAAACTAGCTATCTATTTGTTTAATATTTTTGAATCAGAGAGAAGGGAGCAAAAGAAGACTTATTCTTATATCTCAGTAGCCAGAATTGGTTACATATCTTACTGTAGACCAATTAAATAAATAACAAGAGACTGCTGAAATTATTCCTAAGCAATTATGATTTATGCATTGGACTGAAATAGAAGTCTGTGCTCCATGAAATGAAGAAATAACCACCCACTCTCCAAGTAAACTGTGCTTGTGTAAAGAGAAAACAAAGTGGAAATTACCTGCTGGGGAAAAAATTATAGCATATATTTTGAATACCTAAATAATGAACAAAATATGCATTTAATTCCATTTATTCATGAAAGAAACAAAATTTAATAATAATTAAAAATGTGTTAATAATGGATTTTTAAAAATTGTTTTTATTTCAGATATCACAGTGGTACAAATATTTAGGTTACATATATTTCCTTTTCTTCACCCAAGTCAGAGCTTCAAGCATGTTGTAATAAATTTTTTCATCACAAGATTCTGTTACCCAAACTTTTGTTCCTCCCTCATATCTGCTGAGTATGCTTACTCATAAAAATTTTTTTTAAATCAAAATATGACATATTCCAATTAAAATATACCTGATTAAAATTAGCAAATATGGAAAATAAGTAGCCTACCTTAAAAAAGAAAATCCTTGTATAATTGGTGGATTGGTTAGGGAAAAAAGCAGCATGATTTATTTCATAAATACAGTAAATATTTTGATTTGTATCTATATGTATATGCATTTTTATAGATTTTGTTTAGCTATGACAGCCATTAAACCAAATATCGAGATAAACTGACTTTTGATTTATATTTAATTATTCTATCACAAAGCATCAAAATATCTTAAATAATAATGTCAATTTTATGAAATTGTTCTAAAATATATTAAAATACTAATAAATAATTATGAACCAGCAATATAGTGGTAAGAATTTTGTGAGAGTAAAAAAGATTTTGTTTCTTTAAAATTATATTAAAATTATTATAAAATAATGTTTATTATAGTGAAAGCATACTTACATGACACATGTTATTAATTTCAGCTCTGGCTAAGAAAAAATGTATCTGAAGCCAAAAGTACCTTTAAGCCTTAGTTAAAAGTTTAATGAATAACCTTGAAAGAACAGGAGAAAGTTGATACAAGTGATTGGAAAAGACAAAAACATTAATCATACATTACACGATATTAACTATATAAGCAAATTTCTCTTTATGAGTAGAAGTTTTTGCTAAGAAAGAAAAAAGCTTTCTTTACAAGTATATACGCTATTGTTTTGGACAATTAATTTTTTCTAGTGGAATGTATAATAAATATTCTAAATTAAATTTGTCAAACTCAAAAAATATAATTTTTCCTTTAATAAAATAGAAGCAAAGCAGAAGGGTTCTAGAGAAACAGATTTACAGGGTTGAGTTGTTATTAATTAGTTCTGGGGTTTCTGACTCATCCTAGCATTTACATATTTGTCTCCTACAGAACTCACGCCGACACTTAACCCCAATGTGGCAGTGCTGAGAGGAACGGCTTTTAAGTGGTGACTGGATCATTATAACAAATTGTATAATAATATACACATTAAACACTAGATTTGATGTCTTTCTATTGTTGTTCTCAATTATTAAATGGGGAAAAAGGAGTTAAGAAGTTGTGATTAACTTTTAAAGGAAAAACGGAATGCGGATGACTCTACACAATATGGTTAGTACATAGTATACATCCTACATTTATATGTTCAAGTTTAATACCCAGCACCCAATATGATCATATTAAAAGGTAGGACATTTTTGGAAGTAATTAAGTCCTGAGTGCTCCACCCTCATGAGTAGGATTCATGTTTTTATAAGAGGTTAAAGGGAGCATTCTCATCCCCTTTTGCCCATCCACCCTTCAGCCATATGAAGATGCAACAAGGCCACATCTTGAAGCGGGAAACAGCCCTTATCACACACCAAATCCATCAGTGCCTTGATCTTAGACTTCCCAATATCCACAACTGTGAGAAATAAATTTCTGTTGTGTATAAATTACACAATCTGTGTTATTTTATTTTATTATAGCAGCATAAACTAAGACATCATTCTCATCTCTCTATAAACAAGCTGATAACTAAATTTCTAGAAATAAAGTATGCTAGTATGCTAGGGCAGAAATTCTCAATGTTCTATGTATCTTTAAGACTCTTTGCAAGCAATTGAGATGGCCTATGAGGCCAAAATTATTTTTATGAAACTACTAAGGCATTATTTTTTTATTTATGTTAATATTTGTACTTATAGTATAAAATAGTGTTGGTAAAATTGCAAACATCTCATCAAAGGTAGTGATTGGGATGAAACTACGAATTGAGAGGAAAAATAATGCCAGTTTTATATAAGAAATTCTTAGTGAATGTGATGGAATATCTTTGCTAAATGGTTATATTTTATGTGTCAACTTTCTTAGGCTATGGTACCCAGACATTTGATCAAACACTAGTCTAGATTTTAAATGTAAAGATATGTTAGAGATGTAATTTCATCTATAATCAGTTGACTTTAATGGAAATTACCTTCAATAATATAGGTGGATCTCATCCAATCAATTGAAGGCCTTAAGGAAAAAATAAAATAAAACTGAAGTTTCCCAGAGAAAGAATTCTGCCTCAAGACTGCAACTTGGAAATCCTGCCTGAGTTGCCAAACTGCTGGCCTGCCCTAGAATTTCAAATTCAAGAATACAACATCAACCTTTGCCTGAATTCCCAGCCTGGCAGCCTTCCCTACAGAATGTCGACTTGCTAGCCTGTGTTAATGTATGAGCCAATTTCTTAAAATAAATCTATATGCTTATATCTATATTTATTTATGTCTTATTGATTCTGTTTCTCTGGAGGAAATCGATTTACAAATATTGGTCCTGAGAAGGGTTCTAGAGAAACAGATTTACAGGGCTGAGTTTTTATTAATTAGTTCTGGGGTTTCTGACTCATCCTAGCGTTTACATATTTGTCTCCTACAGAACTCACGCTGACACTTAACCCCCAATGTGGCAGTGCTGAGAGGAACGGCTTTCAAGTGGTGACTGGATCATGACGGCTCCGCTCTTATAAATGGATGAATCCATTCATGAATTAATGGATTATCCTGGGAGTGGAACTGGCAGCTTTATACTGAAACGAAGAGAGATCTGAGATAGTACGTTAGCATTCCCAGCCTCCTTTGCCATGTGACACCTCGAACCACCTTGGGACTCTGTAAAGAGCCCCATCAGCAAGAAGGCCCTCCCCAGATGTGGCCCCTTGACTTTGGACTTGTCAGCCCTGGAAACTGTAAGAAATGAATTCCTTAATAAAATAAACTACCTGGCTCCTGGTATTTTGTTATAAGGAAAAGAAAATGGACTAATACAGCTCACTTATATGATTGTGTTTAAAGGCACTAATTACTCTATTTTCAGTGGTAAAGGGACACTGATCAACCGTGGTATAATGTAGCAATAGAGATATGGGAATTACCACTGTCAGACACTCCTGATCAAATACGTAAAAGAGAGAAAGTTCCAGGTGACCATGCATTCTATATCTCAGAACACTTTTATTTGCAAGGTAACTACTCTAATGAGATTGGCTGTTTGTTCCTAACTGTTCTGGGAAAAGTGTGGAAATAAAAGAATGAATTCAGGTCTTCAAATTCCCAGCATGCATGACCTGAAAGTTTCTGTGTCTGCCTTGGAAGAAACCCTTATCTCCTGTAGCGGTGGAGATGAGATTTCTGAAAACAAAACCCAGAGTCTCATTCTGTGAGTGGCTGAATTACAATGCAAATTGATTTCCTAACCTTGTGGGGTGTCTGCTATTAAAGTATTTGCATTGATTGGGAAGGGATGAGATCTTAAATATTGTAGCGGGGTCACATGGGCAGATGCTAGTGAAGGACATCTAACCCACACATTCTGCTGAGTCTTCACCTGAGGATGGATCTGCTTGTCTGAGGAACATGTAATGTCCTCCTCTTAGGTAGTTACCTTGCAAGACACTGCTGATTCTTGTTAGGATCTGCCCTTCCCACTCTTCTTTTGTTCTAAACCTATAATGAGACTCAAAATTCTGCAAAGCCTGAAAAAAGAATTACACAGTATAATCTGTGATGTGGATCCAAAAGAACTGCATGATTTTCCTAATTTTTACAGATGTCTGAGGAATGTGTGTGAGACTAGAGACTAAGTGTGAGATAAGGTTGGAGAAAACACAAATGTGGTTCTGACCAAATTTATTGGTATGAGCTTACTAATCCATCCAAATTATGGATTTGGTTTTGCAGCCTTAAGATGTTAGTAATATCTCTTAACAGTTTGTTTGGTTGGCTGGCTGAAATGTAGACCGCAATGTGGCCTACTCCAAATTTGCTGAATTGCAATGACTGCCTTGGTATACTCTAGAAGTTATCCAGAGGCTTAGGGAGTTTGGATATTAAAGTGGATTTGTCATTTAAGACCTACTTACTCACTTTGGTACAAAACAAAACACCTTTCACTATTATTGAGAAATAAATATGTGAGGAAAGCTCCAGCATCCTTGAATATTTCTGTGGTTGTTCTTTGCAGGTTTCAAGTTACATTAGAAGCTGCTGCCACTAAGCTGAGATCTCTAAATGCCATGTGGATAATTGGATGCCAGTTGTGGGGGTCAAGTGGCAGCATGAAAGTGCAAAAGATAAGGTAGATGTAGTTACCGTAATGAACAGCAGAGTCAAAGTGGTAATCAGAATAGTCTGGCTCACAGAGATCTAAGGCATTGGCTAGTTGATCATCATGTTCCTAGGAGAGAAATAGATGGGCAGTTTAATAAATTCTTACTTAATCCATATATGTGGAAGAGCTGTGGGTCAAGTAAACAGAAGTCTAACTTGAGTCAACAAAAAAGTCATTCATGGTCCCTCAATCAATTCCCAGACTTGAGCCACTTTACAGACTCAGAACTCTTTGAATGAAGGAGAGGCCAATTTTCTTTGAGGAAGGGCTTCAGCAAATGCTCAAATATTTATACTGTTACTCAATCTTGTAGCCTTACCAAAAGTGCCCTGTATCCTTTTACCAGGGTGACTGTGCATTGCTAAAAAGGAAATAGACGTTGTGCGGATTGCTGGGCATACACTCTGAGCTGACACTAATTCCAAGAGATCAAAAATATCACTGTTACCTGTTAACTAAAGGGGAGGTCTATGGAATTCAAGTGGTCAATGGAGTTTTAGTTCAGGTCCATCTCACAGTAGGTCCAGTGTGTCCCCAAACTATGTTCCCTGACCTGTGGGGTGAGGGCTATTGTGGTGGCAAAAGCCAACTGGAAGCCACTAGAACTGCCTCTATCTAGAAAAATAGTAAAGCAAAACCAAACCACATTACTAGAGGGATAGCAGAGATTAGTGCTATTATCAAGGACTTGAAGGATGCAGGGGTGGTAATTTCTACCACATCTCCATTCATGTACCTTTTTGGCCCACACAATGAATAGTTGTATAAAAGAAGAGAAGGAAATGAAGTAGAGGAGGTATAGTAGGGAAATACTATGATCGTGTGATTGTTTTCTAGTGCCTCATAATAAATTGTCATTAATTTAGCTACTTAAAGCAACACATATTTATTATCTTACAATTTCCATGCATCACAATTCTGGCATAGTTTCACTGGATTCTCTGCTCAAGGTCTCACCATGCTAAAATTCAATACGTAAGCCTTGATCTTATCTGAGGCTCGGAGTTCTTTTCAATGCTCGCTTGCTATTGACAGTGATTATTTAGTTGTTTTTGGCTGTAGGACTGAGAGTTGTGCTTTTTGTTAGCTCTCAAGTGGGGCTAGGAAACCTTTAACCATTGCCTGCCACCTGTCTCTCTCCACTCACCATGGCAGGTTACTCCTTCAAGGCCAATGGAAGGATCTCTCTGACCTCAGATCTGTCTGACCTTTTTTTAAGGGCGAATGTAGGATAATATTTATTTTAAGTAACACAAAGTCAACTGATTAGGGCTGATTATTATTTCTGAGAAATCCCTCTGACATTTGAAGTGACATTTATGGGAGTGATGTCCCATCATATTCACAAATCACGTTTACATCCAATGGGAAAGGATTATACAGCACGTGCATATCACGAGGAGGGATTCTCAAGGCCTTCCTCCAATTTTGCCTGTCAAAACGGAGGGCTGAGTATTTAAAGAAAAATGTATAACTAATAAAACTTAATTTACCCTTTATAAATTGGTAGGAAGCGAATAAAAGCAGTTAAAGAAGAGTACTCTAAGCCGGGCGCGGTGGCTCACGCCTGTAATCCTAGCTCTCTGGGAGGCTGAGGCGGGCGGATTGCTCGAGGTCAGGAGTTCGAAACCAGCCTGAGCAAGAGTGAGACCCCGTCTCTACTATAAATAGAAAGAAATTAATTGGCCAACTAATATATATACAAAAAATTAGCCGGGCATGGTGGCGAATGCCTGTAGTCCCAGCTACTTGGGAGGCTGAGGCAGCAGGATTGCTTGAGCCAGGAGTTTGAGGTTGCTGTGAGCTAGGCTGACGCCACGGCACTCACTCTAGCCTGGGCAACAAAGCGAGACTCTGTCTCAAAAAAAAAAAAAAAAAAAAAAAAGAAGAGTACTCTAGCAATGTCTTGAAGACAGATTTTAAAGTGCAAGATGCCTGAGATATTTAGTTCTGGTAGATTTATTAAAGTAATAAAATTCTAATTATAAAATCCTTAAAAAGAATGAAGTAATGTTGACATGCATTAAGATTACTTACCTCAGAAATGATGTAAGATTATAGATGGAATTTCAATAGCATTGGTAATTAGGAATATGAATGAAGGGAAAGAATAAAAGGTAACAAGTTATCCCAGCCAGGATGTCAGGAAGAGTAACAAGAAGAGGGTGATCCAGAAGAAAACTGTGGTTTTGAACAATTAATTCTTAAATAAGAATTTTAATGCAGTATTTTTCTATGGATGACATAAGAATAACATAAAAGTGTGATTTAAAACAACACAAATTTATTATTTTATAGTTTCTGGAGGTCAAAAGTCCAAATTGAGACTAGGCTAGAATCAAGACATCAGCATGGACTTGTTTCTTCTGGAGGCTTTAGGAGAGAATTTGTTTTCTTTCCTTTTCCAGCTGGTATGGTTGCCCAAATCCCCCCCCCTCCAAATTATTTTTCTCCGTCTTCAAAGTATGCAACAGTAGTTTGCGTTATCATCTTCTAGACCTTCTCCTCTCTCTCCCTCTTCCAATGTAAAGAACACTTACGATTACATTCAGTGCACTTGGATAATTCTGGGTACCCTTCTCATCATAAACTCAGATGATTAGCAATTTTAATTTGATCTACAGCCTTAATTCTCCTTTGCCATGTAACACAACGTATTCATAACTTCAGAGGATTAAGATGTAGAAATCTTTGTGTATCTATTATTTGTACACATGAATAGGAGGGAAGCCATTCAAATTATGAATGTTTTGGTTTATTTCACATATTTTGGTTTATTTAATAAAGTTCCCTTTATTATTTTAGCCCTGTGGCTCTATGGCCTTCATTGTTACTAATCTTAACTTTTCTGCTAGTCTACTTGACCTGCTTTGCTCCATCTTAATAGATACTACACACGTTTCCTAGATAAATTATTATAATGTTATTCCCCTAATATAAAAAACAAATTAAGAAAACACTTCAAAGTCTAATTATTGAGTGCTAAATAAAGAATAAATTTCAACTTTAGTGTTCAATGCCCTTCACCACATAATCTATCTTATGTTTTGCGTTATTCTCACAGAATCCTTACATCAACCAGAAACATTTTTGAAAAATTCTGTTTCATTCAGAATATTTTCATTAACTTTTGTTTAAATAAATAAGATGTTGAAACTACACATTTATATTTTGTCAACATAGAAATATTTTTGTGCATCACTGAGAGTAAAGCATTTAAATTTATTGTAAGGTTTGTGAGCACCACAGATGTCAGCAGGCAAATTTTTAATGTATTTTTTTGTTTGTTTACATGTGAACAATTCTCCACACAAAAATAAGAATGCCTCATTAATATTTATTGTTTTTGCAGGGTCAGAAAGAACATAGTCAATTCAAATTATGGCTATTATAGACTAGAAATAATATGTTACTAAATAACTCGTAATACTCCCAATTTTATTTTGATAATTTTAAGTGGAAATGACAAAGATACACATATTGCTGGTCTCCAAAAGAATCTAGTTTCAAATTTGAAAGGTAAATATGATGCATTCATTATAAGGAAAAAACAAGAACATCTCTTTTGGCTATTAAAATGATTATACTATTTTTATTGTTCATATTATTACTGAACCTAGAGAAAACATATTTTATAGTAGATTTTGGGGAACTCATTCTTTCTCATTAGGCCTTTCTGGTATCAAAAACTGGAAATCATTTTTTAATTTTCCAGGAAAATATGTGGCTTAGTGTAGTGACATAGAGGGGCCACATAGAGGATTCTTTAGGGATCCCAAATAGTCAACAATCAAAGGGACAAGAAGAAAAGAACTTTAGAAAGGAATTAATCTTTTAATCCACTCTTGTTTCCTCTTTCCTGTCCTCCCTTCCTCATTTTCATCAATTATTTTCTCCTTTTCTCTCCTATTCTCTTATCTTTTCCCCTCTTCTCTCTCATTGCTTCTTTACTTTTATTAAAAGCACAGCCTCTTAACATTTTCCAGGATCCCCAGAGTTTTATCTTGCATGTGTTCTATAGCAGGTCTAGAACTACATCATGACAGTTACCTTGAACTGCCCCCTTAGTACTTTTGTGCAAATATTAGATGCTAGTCACTGTTAAAGAATTTTAATATGTATAGAAATGAAGCCAAAATAGAATCTTATTTTCATATATTTTGATGGGGAGAGACAGGCAATAAACAATAGAGAATGAATAGTAAGTTATATGTCATGTTAGAAAATAATAACCACTATGACAAAACTGGAGAAGGCTAGAGTGGTCAGAAATGAGTTTAGAAGCAAGTTGCAATTTGCTCTCTTTAAGTCAAATGATCATGGAAATTTTATCTTATTCATAATGTTTTTGTGTGCTCCTTGGCTACAATTTCCTAAGAGCTAAATGTGACTGATCCAACTTGTGTTACTATACAACTCAATTTTGTACTCAAGATAGTTATTTAGTTTATATGGCATTTTTCAAGTAGTCTTATCTCTCTATATATTTGTATATTATAAGTTTATTTGCCATAAAATGCCAACCCAGAGATGTACTAATAAAAATATTTCTTAAATGAGATCTCTCTCCTATCAAATATCATGAGTCTATTTTACAAGAGATTTTAGCATATTTACAAGGAGATTATACTAGGTCACGTCTCTCCTTTTTTTCCCCTCAAGGAACTTCCTCTGAATAGGAATCACTGGATAGCCACTTAGTTTGATAATACTCAGGGAACAGAAGCTCTGCTCTTCATTAATCTCCACCCTATCTGATTCATAGGTAAATATTACTCCTATATCAAATGAAAAATTGCTAGAAAGGTAAACATTACCTATGAACCATGCACAGACTAATAGTTGTTGTCAGCTCCCCATAAACTGAGTCATTAGGGATACTGTGTTACTTCTTTTGTGCAGATTGTATGAGCACAGGATTTAGAGAGAGTTTATAAACCAGCAGTAGTCCAATCTTCTTTCTACAGAGAAATCAATAGAGAAGTTTCTTCTAATACCAGTCATTAGTAAATGACAGATCTGGAAGAGATAGCTAAGAGTAATATTGTTTGTTCTGACCTAGTCACATGGAATTATCATGATGGCATCTCTCCTGGAGGATTAAAATCTACTTATGAACAGCTCTGTTGTCTGCTATGATATCTGCATGTTTTCTTATATTATCCATTTGACCCTCACCATTGCCTGCCTTGGTCGGACTTCCTGCTTTATCAGGTACACTGTTTGCCCACAGAGCTGGTAACAAGAAGAAACGTCAATTCTCCACTTGGTCTCACACCTGAGCAGATGCCATAGCGCTCAACTGTCTCTGCCATGTGGTAATGGAGCTGTAGTCACATCTGGTTTTAACTTAGCTTCATAGAATAAAATTAGTCTTAATCTCTAGTACCATTAGTAATATAGACTAAGTCCCATAATGCTGTATCTCATGCATTAATATAACCCTCTGTGAGTATACATAAGTTTCAATGTTGCCCAGGTCCACTGATTAAGGCAAAATGAAAAAAAAAAAAAAAAAGCTGTGAGGTGGGAAACACATTTAGTTGTAAATTTGATTCTCCCCTACTGCTTTATTCATATTTCCTAGTCTCAGAAACCCTTTCAGAGTAGTATTCTACCCATACGTAGATTTTCCATATTCACTTAAGAATACTTGAATTAGCTACAACTTTTGTTTCACTTATTTTGATTAACAAACAGTTCATTTTATCTATGGGTGTTGAGGATGAAGAATGTCTGTTTGATATTGCTTCGTTTCTCATTTTGGTACGTTGGTTGCAGTGAATGAACATCTTGATTTAAAAAAATGTATTTTGTGTGTGGAAGAGCTAAATTGATAATTCATTGTTACAAACCTGTAATTCTATTCTCCAAGGTCATTTCTGTTACCAGGTAAGTGACATTTAGTGTATGTCAGGGGTCAACCTTAGTCTATACCCACTTGTAGCCCCATGGGACTACCATTTGTGATCTAACGGAATCCCTTTGCTGGCTCTGCACTGGCCTGTATCCTTGGTATTTCACCCACCTCCGTTTTCAAATCATTCTTCTCCTGTTATCATTGAGAACATTCTTTATTTTAGCTGCTTTATTTAGTACAAGGGGAATTAGTCATGTCCATTACCCATCAGTGCATGTCCGGAGAACAGCATGTCCAATTATTTCATGAATATAAGTAACTACTCTAGGAGCATCATTTAGACATCCACATTAGCATTCCAGTCTCTTTCTGAGCTCAGAAATGGATTTTTTTTATTTTTCTATTTTTTGTTGCCATTATTGGGCATCTCCATAGCCTACTTTATCTCTTCTTTTAAATATCCAGAAATATTTTTAAAAATATGTACCCTATATGGGTTTCTTTTGTGCCTCATCATGGAGATTCATTTCCCTGATGATATGGAAAGTCCACTAGCTACAGCCTAAGTTGTCTAAATGGTCCCCTAAAAATATAGGAGCCTAATTTTTCTTCTATTATTAAATAAACAGCTCATATACCTCTGTCCATTGAATGGACTTGCCATTACCTTCTTCTATCAAGAATTACTACATCATGTCAGAAGGCTGCTACTTTCAAATGAACAACTTGGCCTTCAATCTAAACACACCCACCTGTGAACTACAGAGCTGATTTTACCTTGACTGGAGAGAATTACAGAATTCAGATCACAGAGCAATGACAATGAGGAGTTCTTCTCAGGACTCTGTGGTTGAATCTACCAGCAGTGAAGTTACCTTCTCGTATATGTAGCATACAAAATTCATTCTTCAGTGTGCTCTTGAACATATTATTTCCATGTTGTGAGTGAGCTCTGGCATGCTGCTCCCTGACTGCTTAAATATCTCTCTAATATCACCCAAGATATGATAGATAATCCTATCTTAAGAATTATCTGATAATCTTCACAGTGTTGGTGGACAGTTTTGATGTCTAGTAATAAGCTAGCAATTGCCTTTCAAATGGCAGATTCCAAGTCTAAAACTCAAAAGTAGCACTATATTGCCAAAGTCCAATCTGCATATATTCTGCATACAGATATTTTCTCAAACTATCTGAGCTGCTAGATCACAAGTCCTAGAGGGACTGCATGTCCCACCACCTCTGTGAATTACTTGATGTTTGCTTCTGCCCACTCAGTTTTATATTTCTTTCTGATAAAATTGTGAATGAAGGATTCCTATTTGAGGAATATGATTTTGCCAAAACCAAAGAAACCTCATGGACTCTGAGCTTTTTGTTTATTTACAATGTCTGTGAAGACAGTAACTTATTTTCACAATTTGAAGACTATCGCCAGTGCTCAAAACCACCTAATTTCCAGGGAATTTACAGATTGACCCAGGCATTGAATTTACCTGAAATTTTCTATAAGCCTTTATTTGTCATATGGGTGATTAAGGTACTTAACGTTTCCTAAGCTTCTTCCTCTAAAGAGGCAACAATCATGATATCATGAATGTAGTGCACTAACTCATATTAATGGTTTCCGAAATATGAGTACCCGATAAGTGGCATCTAGAGTATGGCAATATGCAAATGAATTGAATAGCTATGTGTAATAATTTTCATTCCATGAGAATCCAATCTCTGCCTTGTTGTTCTCCAAGATTGAGATTAAAAGAAAGATGATGGATCCAAGATTATGATAGCTGACAGATATTTTGATTAGAACTTCAATACGCCTTCTGTTCAGGACAGAGTAATATGATTTTTCAACAGCAGAACAAGAAATTTGGCAGAATGTCTCTGATGAAAATAAAGAAGTCAAACAAAAGCCTCTACATGAATAGGAAATAATAATTTAAAAAAGATTAGCTGTGTAAATGTAAACCAGGAAGATTTTTAAGAAACCATATAATTTTAATGAAAATGTTTCATACCTTTCAGTAATGCTAGGACCTAGCACTGTATCTTGCATATATTCTGCACTTACATGATTATCTTTATTACTTGAATCAATATAATCATTTTAACAAGTTAATTTTGTAATTATCATTGTGGCGGGGAGACAGAGATGGCTGGGAGGGGCAGGACAGGAAGAAGGAAATAACAAAATCTTGCGCCACTTCAGGTCTACATTTCATAGAAACTTTCTTCTTAACTACTCCACCTCTCATGAATACTTAAGCATGGCTCCTTCTGTTCTAAGTAATAACAGTGGTTGATGTACTAATAAAGATGAACCTAGCTGTATAAAACTGAAGTTGAGTTGTCAAACTGAAAAGCACATGCCAACTGCTATCTCCTGTGTATCAGGATTGAAACTATGGTCTGTCCACAGCAATACAATCTTCAAAAGGAATATATTACCACACTGGAAAAGAAATTGCATTTCTGGCATACTGCATTTTATTATCAAAACATAAAGACTGAAAGTTTCCTTCTTTCCTCTTTTCCTCCCTCCCTCCCTATCTCTCATCCTTCTTCTCTCCTTCCTTTTTTCATTTCTTCCTTTTTTTTCCTTCTTTCATACTTTCTTTCATCTCTAAAAATACCTGAAGTGAATAGTACAATTTTGGAAACTATTTTCTTTAAATTTTGCACCAATCCTTTATTTATAATTTTCATAATACTACTATTAAACTAATATTAATAGTTAATAATATAATAAACTAGTGGCGTCACTGAAATAATAAATATAATTTATTCCATGTTATAGCAAATATAAATTATACTTAAATTTTCTGACTGTATTTAAACATATACATATATTTTACACACACACACACATATATATATATACACATTGTCACATAGTATATGTGTATATATATATATATATTTAATCTCATGTTGGGACTATATGCAGAATCAGAATAGAAATAGACATGTTTAAATCTTTTTTGATAACACTAACTCAATGATTCTTTTTGAGTTTCATTAATATTTAAAATAACAGAGTACTTCTAAGATTTTGTTTTATTGAAGATCATGAAAATTTTAGTCTGAGGAGACAAGGTGACTTTATCATAAAATTTGATTTACATTGAATGAATCTACGCCAATGAAAGAAAGAAAAGGCAGATGTTAAGCATAAGGTATTCGTTTGCTTTCTCCTAGGTTGTTCCTGGAAATGGATTCTGAAACAGAGATTAGTGTGAAGTGATTATTATGGGAGTGTACTCAGGTGAGACACGCAGAAGTGAGAGTAGGGATACCACGGGGAATGAAGATAAGCAAAATAATGGCATAGGCTGAAGTCTAGCTTCACTGTGATCCCAGGAGTATAAAGGGGAGAGCTCAGGAGTATAAAGGGGCCAGTTAGATGTTCTGACTGGAGGTAGTGGAGGTTTTTCATGCTCATATTAAACAGCCACTGACAAAGGGGCTCCCTTTTGGGGCAGTGGTATCACCTCCTAGGCAACTCTGGACAGCTCAGCCCCGGATGACTCAGGGAAATTCTGGGAAAGAGCCTGGCTGGAAATTGTTTCCTGGCAACAACGTTCAGTTTCTATTTTGGTTTATCATCATGTACTGCTTTTCGTATTTTCTTGCTCAAATTTTTGCAGGTTTGGCATTGGAAACTCAGTAGTCTCCTGCTTCCCTTTAGGGTACCCCCAAAAGTATGGTATTTGTCTTCTCTTCCTCCTTCCTTCTCCTCCCTTCCTTCCTTTCTTTTCTTTTTTAAGCACTTTCTTACTTTCTAACACTACAAAATGGTCCAGGATCATCTTGGTATGTTTTCTATCTCAGCCCTAGAGCCATTCATTTCCTCAAGGAATCTGGTTCCTTTTAATGTAGAATGGTATTAGAAATTAAGATTTAAGTGCTATGTGTCTTTATTATTATGGGGGTGTCATTGCTTTTAGGTACTGTCAGATGGCTGAGCAGGAAAATATATGTGCTTTCACTAACCTGTGTAGAAGTATATATTTATCATATTTCTAATGTAACCATCTGTACCTATAATAAGCTAAGTATGAGTTTATAGTGCTATCTCCAATTGGAGTTCATTATCACATGGCTCGTTCTGCTGCTGTCTCTCCTTGTTTATCCATAAATTCCAACTCCAACATTGAGAAATTTGGCTACCACCAACCACTCACCATTTACTTATTTAATTTAATATACATTTATAGCAGCATAGTAATTATTAACCTATGGCCCATGAAACAAAAAACATCTTAGCAATTACAGTATATGCTTATGTACATTTCCTTTTGACTTTAGTATTACAGACTCTACACATTTCTAAAATTTTGTATTAGCACTTTTTCTTTTCCCTCTACCTGTTTCAGGGAAGTCATTAATACTTTTGTAAAACAGATTATCTTGTCACAGTCTATATTCCTTCCTATATTCTTCAACACCTTAAATTTATTTTTAATTTACATACGTTAAAGTTCACTTCTGGTGCCATAAAGTTCTTTGGGTTTGGACAACTACATAACACCATGTGTGCACCATTATTGTATCATATAGAAGAGTTATACTAATTAACATATTCCCTGCACTTCATCAATTTTACCTTCCCTCTCTGCCTACATCCGCCAGTAGCTAACCACTAATCTTGCAATATTCTTTATAGTTTTGACTTTTCCAAAATGTTATATAATTGGAATCTTTCAGTGTGCACCCTCTCCAGACTGGCTCCTTTTGCTTACCAATATTTACATAAGATCTCCTAATATCAATTTATCTCTTAATAGCTCATTTATTTTTATTGCTCAATAATATTTCTTTGTATAAATATACACAGTTACTTTATTGAGTGACATCTTACCTATTGAGGTAAAACCATTTGTCTATTGAGTGACATCTTAATTGATTCTACTCACATGCAGGTTTTTGTGTGGACATAAATTTTCAAAGCTGGTGGGTAAATATCTAGAAGTACAACTGTTGGGTCAGTATGGTAAGACAAAGTTAAGTAAGGTAAAAGCTACCAAAATGTCTTCCAAAGTGACTGAATCATTTTTCATGCCCACCAGCTATGAATGAGTGATCCTGTTGCTCTGCATGTTTGCTGGCAGTGTTTTGGATTATATCAATTCTTATAGGTTTGCAGTAGCATTTCATTTTTGCTTTAATTTGCAATTACTTAATGAGAAATGATTTGAGCATCTTTTAATATGACTTTTTTGGCTGTCTGTATGTCTTTGTTGGCAAAGTGTCTGTTTAGAATCTTTTGCCCATACTTAGATTTACTTGTTTGTTTTCTTACTGTTGAGTTTTAAGGGTCTTTTGTGTATTTTGTTTATGAGTACTTTATTAGGTATTTGTTTTGCACATATTTTCGCTCAGTCTGGGACATGCCTTTTTATTGTCTTAATATTGTCTTGCTGAGAAATTCCCAATTTTAATAAAGCCCATCTTATTATTTTTTTCTTTTGAGGATAGTGCTTTTGGTGTTGTATCTAAAAGCTCATCACCACACCCAAAGTCACCAAAATTTCCTGCTATTTTTCTTCTAGAAGTTTCATAGTGTTGCATTTTAAATTTAGGTTAATGATCTATTCTGAGTTAATTTTGGTAAAAGGTGAACAGATTGTGCCCAGATTGTTTTTTTCATATGGATGTGAAATTTTTCCAGCACCATTTGCTGAACTGACTGTACTTCATTAAACGCGTTTTGAACAAAGATCAGTTGACTGTATTTATTTATGGGGATCTATTTTTGAGCTCCTTACTATGCTCTATTTCTCTGTGTATCTATAATTTTGCCATTGCCAGACTGTCTTGATTACTATAGCTATCCTGAAGTGAGATAGTTAGAATCTCCAAATTTGTTCTTTCTCTTTAGTATTTGTTGGCTATAATAGCCTCTTTCTTTCCATATAAACTTTAGAATCAGTCTGGTGATACCTTCAAAACGGTTTGCTGGAAATTCGATCAGGATTATGTAGCATCTATAGATCAGAATAAGAGTAGATAAAGTTGGCATGTTAACAATATTGAGCTTTCTAATTCATGAAAACAGAATATGTCTTCATCTACATAGATTTTTATATTTCTTCAGATTTTTATAGTTTGCATCCTTTACTTATTTTGTGAAATTTACATGTAAGTATTAATTTTATTTGGTCCTATGATAAATTATATTGTTTTTAATTTCATATTCCATTGTTAATCCTACTATGTAGGAAAGAAATTAACTTTTGCATATAAAACTTGTATCTAGCAATTTTGCCATAATCAGTTATTATTCACAGATATTTTTGTTTGATTTTTATGATTCTTTGGAATTTTATACATAGACAGTCATGTCAATTGAAAAAAAACACAAAAAAAAACAAAAACAAAAAACAAAAGACAGCTTTATATCCTTTCCAATGTGCATGCATTTTATTTCTTTTTCTTATCCTATTATACTACCTTAGACTTTCAGTACAATTTCTTTTAGGGGTTGTGAGAAGACACATCCTTGCCTTATTTCCAGTCTGATGGAGAAAGAGTCCAATTTTTCTCCCTGAAGTATGACATTGCTGTAAATTTTTTGTACATGTGCTTTATCAAGTTGAGTAAGTTTTGCTGTACTCCTAGTCAGCTGAGAGTTTTATATCTTAAATGAGTACTAGACCAAACAAAAAATTCCGTACCTATTGATATGATCATGGAAATTTGAATACTTCAGTAATTTGATGGTGATCAGGAAAAGTATTTTTTTCTTGTGGAAGAAATAAATTGACAGAGAAGGTTAAACATAAAAAGAAAAAAAAATAAAATTGCTATCATTTGTTCAGAGTCCAACTATTTCTAGAAATGACTGTACAGATGACTGGTCTACATTTTCCTTTTATTTTTATAAAATGTATTTTCTTCTTGATCTATACTACCAGTAATTATAAATCTCTGTGCAAAAATGTTACCCCAAACTACACAGTAATAGACAACATGCTCACATCCTCATATTCAAATAATAATGAATACTACCCAAAAGTTCTCTAAAACTTGGAATGTGAAAATAAGTTTTGAAATCTATATTGTGCTGATCAGTAGTGAAATTAAAACTTATTTTCTCACATTATGATTGAGTTAATTACTTTTGTATGTTTCTTTTGTGGCAATTGGCTTCATATTTCTACAGGCCAAATACTAAGGATATTAACTCTTTGCCTCTTATATGTAACATGTATGGTTATAAAATGTTTTACCTTTTAATTGATTTCCTTTGAATGTTTATGATATTGATTATAAGTTTTTAGTTATTTGAATTCTTCTGGCTTTTTAATTTATATTTTAAGAAGTGAGACTCAAGTTAATGTTTATAAAAAATATTTACTTAATATCAGCAACATTTCTCAAATAATATTTCCCTTCCTCACAAACTTTAAATAGCATATAATTTATACGTAGATTTTTTTCTTATTATTTGAGACATTTTTAATTTTTCTACACTATTTCTCTTGCTTATATTTTCTTGCCTGAATAACTAGATGGTTTTAATTGTTGTGGGCTTATACCCATATAATCATTTTCTTACTTTTCTTATTATATTTTTAAGATATTTAACTATTTTATTATTTTACTGTCCAATAATTAATTTTGGGTTTATACATGTAAGCAGTTTTTACTTATAATGCTTCTAACACTAAGTGTGTGTTTTCACTTATACCAATTAATTCTCTAAGTCCCCAGACACCAAGTGGGTGTCCAGCAATTCCATTCAAATCTGACACTAACTACTTGGAGTGAGTGCAGGCCCCACAGGTTAAGGGCTCCGGCCTGGGCCCCTGATCTGTTTGAGTCAGTTGTTCCATCAGAATGTAGGGTCTGTAAGATGTCTCAAAGATCAGCCTTAGATTTCATAAGGTTATCTATGAGAGCAACAAGGAAAGCAAAGAATCTTTATGACCACCAGCTATGTAACTCCTGACTAGTAAGCAATGTTAAAGGAAAGCAAGCTAGGGAACAATGACTGCATATATATATATATATATATATATATATATATATATATATATATATATATCTGATTCTTATATATTCTTATATATATTATATATATATTCTTATATATATTCTTATATATATTCTTATATATTCTCACCCTGATTCTTGACTATAAATTCTCACTTGCCCAAAGTGTATTTGGAATTGAGCCCAGTTCTATATTGAAATCCTCTTTTCCCTATTGCAATGGTCCTATATAAAATCTATTTTTTACCACTTTAACACAGTTCAGCTCTGTTTTGTCGTTGTTGTTGGAAGGGGTTAGAATATAACTATATCTTAGACCATACTGATGTTCTTCTCATTTTTTAAATGTTATTTCTTATGAAGGATAGTTGTAGGATTTTTTCACCTGATTATTTGTTAGTGTTGGTCTTCTTCAAGTATTTTATTTTATTTTGTATTGGTTTGGGTGACAAAATGATTATTTTTAATTCAACTTGTTTAATATTTATAATGAATTGTTTTAAAATATTCCTCTAATTATTTAATTATAAACATATTCTATCTTTTGGATCTGTAACTTGTGACTTGATTCCTCCCTTCCTTCCTTCCTTTTCTTCTTCATTTACTTTCTTGTCGCGCCCGCCTCGCCAGCAAGGAAGACGCGGCAACTGGAGTTCTTCTGACAGTGCTTTAATGGGGTTCCCTTTAGACTTACATGATGCGGAAGACCCAGCCCGGCAGCACGCAAGCTGCTATATACCCTAGAAGCACAACCCCTAAGCTGGGATAGGCCGCTCAGCTGTCGAGCCGCCAAAGCATTGGTCCATAGTAGGATCCTTCATTTGCATGCTTGCGCCACAGGGTAACCGACAATTGCGCGTGCGCTGAACTTGTTTACTGCGCTAGGCAAAGCCAGAAACAGGCGCCATCTTGTAATGGTGTTGACACCGCGCCCCACACTTTCTCATTCTCTCCCTGTATCATTTAAATTTGTGTCTTTTCCTCCTAGACTTTGGAAGACTTCTTTAGGGTCATTTTACGTAATAAGTTAAACAAAGACTCTTTAAGTAATTACTATCACTTTCTTCATAGTTCTTGAAGTAATGCCAACATATTCTGCAGCTTTTAATTAAATATGCATATTTTCTATGTTCATTTTAAATACTTCAAACATAATTTTTGTCTTCATGAAGTAGGTTTATTTTAATTTAATAGACATTATTAGATAAAATTTTGAATTTTTTTATTTTGCCCTCAAGCCTGTCTATTCTTATTTTATGTCCTCAATAACTTATTGCTTAGAAAATTTATATAAGGAGAGTTTTATTCTTATTTCTCAATAGGGCTCCTTATTTTGAAATAGATCATCTCTTCATACTTCTTAGGAAGTTTATTATTCATATGTTTCTTCAGTTTCTTCAGTTGATTACTTTTTCTGTTTTCTAATCAATGCAAAGGAAGGGAAGTCTGTTTTGTTTTTCTTTCATAATTATGTCTTTTTCCTCATAATAGGCACTGACTTGGGATTTAACAGTGATTTATTGAGTACCTTTCATGCCTAATCAAGAGAAAAAAAATGGTCACAGTGGTTTTTAAAGCCAACGGTATAATTTTCTTTATTTAACATATATTAGAATTCTAGTCATCAAAATAAGAACTATGACAAAATACACAAATAATAAAACACAAATGATTATATGCAAAGTATAACATTTATTATTTAATACTTAGAAAACATTTACTACCTTGAAAATTTATTGAAAATCTTCACAGAAAGATTCCAATATTTTCCAAATTTTATGGAAATACACCAAAGGAATGATTTTAGAAGTACAATGGGGCAAGTGTTGTGTGTAAGTACAGGGAATAAAATTAACTTTGTGAAATAGAAAAGCATGATCAAAGTACATTGATGAGTTATAATAAATTATTAATTAAATGGTAGGAGACTGAATAAAGTTTACGCAATTGATAAAACATAAGGATATAGTCCTAAAATATACCTATAAAAGAATTGAGTATATGCTAAATAGAATTCTCATATAAGCTCACATGCCATTTATTAATGATTTTTGGAAAAGAAACTCAGGATCAGATAATCACCCAAAATATACTCCAGATAAATTAAGGAGTTGGATATAAAAGTAATAGTTTAACAACTAGAATCAAATTCCACTCATAATGTATTATATGTAAGTTTAGGAAAGTATGTCACAAATAAAAAAAATCCTGGAGGGTAAATACAGACAAATTATTACCATTTGGAAATGTGTATATAAAATCTTCAAAGAAATAAAAGTGGGATAATATTTGAACAACTATGAAGTAAAAATAATGTGTCTGAAAACTTTAAATGAGCATCAGCAGTGTTTGAAAAACTGAAAAAATAAAATAGCAAAGCATTTCATACAAAAGCTTCAAATTAGAAAATAAACATGTAAATCATGAATATAATTTTCACAATAAATTTGCTAAATCATTTAAAAAATAATTGATAAATCTTAATGCTCAAAGCTTGTGATTCGATGGACCACCTTTTTGGGAAAAAATTAACAATGACACATGACCCCAAAATATGGCACTTTGGCATTTGAGAAAACAGCACAAGTGGGGCGTCTCTCTGAGCATTTCCTGTTCTTCTCTGAAGCAGATCATGAAAGAATCCTCCAACTTTCCTCTAAAGTAGGTCATGAGGCTTCATTCCAGAGGTGCCCTCTCTATACTGAGATAAAAGAAATGTCCTTATCTCTAAAGATAGAGAACAATCTGAACAAACAGGCCTTGCTAAGTACCCCTACCAGTTTATTACCATTAGATCATATCCCCTTTGTCTAATTACACTTTTGTACAACTGTAAACTTTTCATCAAACCTAAGCATAAAAACACACTTTTAAGCTTTAGGTTTCTTTAGGTCACCTATTTATTTAGGTTTTCATTTCTGAATGCTACTGTGTCACTTAAAACTTATATTAAATAAATGTATATGTTTTTCTCTCATTAATCTATTTTTTGTCGTAGGTGTTTGAGTCATAAGACTTGCGATGGGTGAGAAAAAGATTCGGCTTTTTCTCCCCTGCATTATATATAAAGGGATTTCTTTAATGTCTTAGAAAATTTGTTAAAGTTGTTTATTTCTGTCTAAATACAAAAATAAATTACTAGAACCCTATTACATACAAAATACTGTGGTCAACTGGAGACAGTGAAGATTTTAAAGATCTTATTTACAAAAGTAAATGTAGTAGCATGAGAAAAAGACTGATGATATTATATTAATATATTAGGATATAACCATTATATTATTTATTATAAAAGTTTTGGCAGGACAAAGATATAAAAATATTAAAATATGTATTTTAATGTGCACATTAAAACAAAATCACTCTGGTCATGAGTAGATGAGCAAATAATAGAAAATGAGATCAGAAAGTTAATTAAGTGGGAACAGATGATATAGTTGTTTTGTATTTCTTTTTAGAATTTTGAGGACACAAAAAAGGAAATTGCTAATGAATCATTTGATATCTTACAATGTCACTCATGATTGAAATACAAATAAAAAATAATTACATATTTGATCAACTTATCAAGGTTTTCAAAAATTGCAAGCATCAACACAGATAAGGATATTAAATGGTCTGCCTCTTGAAATGCTGTTTAAGTTATAATTAAAAATAATTTTATACTATTTATCAAGAATCTTACAAATCTCCACACTTCTTGACTTAATAAATCCCTTCTGAAATTCAAGTCTATGTAATTTGTTATATATAACCATAATTCATTTGTAAAATTTTAACCACAGGTCTATTTAGAATAGTCAAACATAGGAACAACAAGTATGTCACTAGAGGAATTTATAAGCACGTCATGACTGCTAGGTTTTTAAAAGGTTCATATATTATTTGTCCTTTTCCGCACCAGAATTTGGAATCAATTGAGGAATAGCAAAAGGAAAAAGGTAAATGGAAATCAAAATTATCTTTTTTTTAGAAATTAAGATATTTCAGCAATAAAGCCTACATCTGCATGAAACTTAGACAAATTTAGCCGGTTACACATTGTTTACCTGTATATTTATGGGCCTCTCCAGAAAAAAAGGCTGACAGTTTTAGCACATACCAAAGAGAAGATGATAATAAATAATATGCACAGGCTAGCAGATCTTAAAAAATATTTTGTAAGTGGCTGAACAACAGAGACTCAGTTCTTTCTCTGAAATTCATGAATTTGTGAAGCAAGGAGTAAGGAGAGTTACATGACAGTGATTCATCCTACAGAAAAAGAAGCCAGAGGAAATTAGGACAACTCCAAATTTATGGATCATTTTAAAATCTATGTTAATATAATGTACAGTAAATATAACATAGAATACAAACTATAAGTGCTAAAATGCATCTACAATTTAAATGTAGCTTTGTAGTTATATCTTACTTTGATAAACGATTTTTAGATTATAACCTCTATTCACTATGATATTTTTTTCTGCTTGATAACTATTGTAATAAGCTATCTAAACTTCTTGGTAATGAAAATACTCATAACACTAAGAGTTTTACAAATTATTTTCATAAAAATGTAAGAGATTTTAAAAGTATATTGCAGAGCACAAGTAGTATTTGTGAAGTCATTAAAAAATAATTTCCCTACTGAAAAGAGTATAATACTTCAAGCCTCTATTAATACGAAGAACTTAAAGCTTAATTAATTTGGGGGATCACAATGAAATTATAAAGAGAAAGAAAGAGAGAGGGAGAGTGTTTACATTTAAATAATTTTCACAATCAAACTGTTTACAAATATTTAAACTCACCTAAAGTGACATTAGTATTAACAAATGTTTAAGTGATAAAAATCAGTAGAATTTCTAAGAGATGGGGTACTATACTGTATGCTAGAATTGTGATTTTTTTTTCATCACAGCAATAAATGAAAGTGCTTAGAATAAAATGTTAACTCTCTAGGAAAAAATGTAAAAATAATGGAAGAAAAAATAATAAATTTTCAGTGTCTTGAGTATTGCAGTATATTAAAATACTCGTTCATAGTTTAATCATAGAAACAAACAATATTAATCTAAAAAGTACATTTTAATCATTTTTTGCAATCTAGGTAGTAGATATTTGTTACCATTATTATAAGGCTGATATACAAATATATTTTTCTCATATAGTCAACTGTATCAAAAAATCTTGGTGATTTCAGTATGGATAAAAAAACTTAAAATGTGAGTAGTATAAGGAAAGGTAAATGTAAGGGAAGACTACTTCTTCAAGAAAAGGCTGGTTAGATATAATCTGGTCTGTCTCTCTTCCTCCCTCTTTTTAAACGTGTTGAGGAGTAACAGTGAATTTGTGTATATTTGTACAAGATATAGTGTTATAAAACTTTTAGTGTTATAAAACTTTTTTTAATATTAAAAATCCTTTAATCAAGAATATATTGAAGCAAGCAGTCTGACAAGGGTAATTGTTCTTTGAGTTTTGAAATGAAAGGTGAAATGATAACATTTCCTTCTGACATTGCTATTGCCAGCAAATAACTTGCTAAAATGGTACATATGAATGATGTACCCATTTTCTAAAATCACCTGAATCTGTTACCTAAGAGTCAAGTTATCATGAATTTTAATGTTAAGAATAAGATTTCTTAAGAAGATGGAACCTTTTAAGAAGTAACTTCTTATCACACATAGTTTGATTGCTTGAAATCTGTCACTTTCCTAACAATGATTTTCTTCATACATGAAGAAATGAATGAAATGTTGTAGGGTATATTTAAAAACAATGTCCAAATTCTTCAACAGGACAGAACAATTTTAGAAATACTTCCCTGAATCAAATTCAACCAAAGATTGCATTAGGAATCTGTTCATGGATGCTCTTAAGCTGAGTTGTTCAACTTTCTCACTTTTGATTATGTATGATGTGCTTATTGATTCAGCATCACACAGAATATATAAAGAACACTTAAGTGTAAATAACACCACAATTTCCAAATCCATGTTTTATCTGAATATATAACATTATTTAATATCACCAAATATTTGCTGCCAACATTTAATAGAGTTTTAACTTTTCTAATTTAACAGAATAAAGAGGAAGGCAATCGATTGCATATGGAACTTGATCTACAAGTAGAGGTAGCTATAATTAAATTGCATATAAATATTCTGACAGTTTGAATTGTCTAGGAAGAAACTTGAAGTACAGAAGTGGAAGAAATTTTCAGGGCCATGCTCATGTGAATGATAAAGGAGAGAGGGTGTAGGGGTAGGTGGGGAGAGACTTTAGAGTATCATACACCTCTATACCCTAGGAATAGAGAGGAGGAAGGAAAGTGGACTTGCTAGGAGGAGCCCTAGACTGCAGTGCATCTGTGAGAATTTCTCAGCAGGTAAATGGAGGGCTCCAGAGCAAAGCATGCCTTAGTGGAGCCCAAACTTTCCTTAGCTAAAAATGATTTGGAATCTGGTACACTTGCCGCACTCTGTCTGTAAAAATCTCACACGTGCATTGTCGAGGCATAAATACTGCAGCTTGAGGTTGTCAGGTAACTACACGGCTCCCAGTAAGTTCTCATTTTAAGGGAGATACAAGCTGCACACCTCATGGCTGCCACAGATAGCTTGGCAGAAATACAAAATAATAATTGCTTGCATTGATATTATGGAATTATTAGCATTATTTTGTATTTTATTGCATATGTTTGATATTTGCAATTGCAAACTATGAGGTTTTTAGAAACATTTACCTACCATTGTTGCTATACTCATTGAGCACACCATGGATGGTAAAAAAGTAAACAGATAGAAAATAACAGAATAATAAACACAAATAATAAATACAATATCATAACTCTTTAGATAGCATTTACAATGAATTGGATATTATTAATATACATAATCCAGAGATGATTTAAAGTGTACAGGAGGATGTGCACAGGTCACATGCAAATACCAGGCCATTTTATATAAGGAACTTGAGCATCTGTGGATTTTGATATTCATGGAGGTTCTGGAACCTCCCTGCTGATGACAGGAAATGACTGTTGTTGGCGTATGCACTTTGAATTTTTTCATAGAGCCCGAATTGAAGGAAATAAAGCTATAATACAGGAAAAGAAAATCAATTAGATGTGTCTACTTTTCTGAACTCTTGGTCATTCATGACTTACATCTTATTCACTGTCATAGATTGGGTTCCCTAGGGACAGAATTTAAGATGACGAATCAAGTAAGCCTAATTTATTAGAAAGTTTTCCAAGAATAGTCTGGAAGAGTGGTGAAGAAATGAGACTGGGAAGGAAAACAGATCAACTACCAGGCAAATAGATACAAAGCAGAAGTTCATAAAGCAAAATCCCGCAAAGTGTGATTTTGGTTTAGTCACATGTGAGGAGGAGCACTGGAGACCCTCAGCCTCACACTTCAGGGTTGATTGGTTGGTAGGGGACGAGTTCAAGTGTACGTACTCCCGCTGGAATAGTCGCCGAGGAAGCGGTGGCCCTGGAGGGGCATGGTCTCCACGTGCATGCAGCTAAAGCAAGCTCTGGCATCCTGAAAAGAGTCCTCCCACAAAGAGGATCCGAAAATAACTATTAGGAAAAAAAGATTGAGCACAAAAAATGGGAGACACTAACAGCATAGATCACAGAAAACATGAAAACATGGCCAATATTATGATCTGGCTTTCTTGGTCATATAAGAATCTCTTTACAGTCCACATTTGAGAAGTCCTTGATTTAGAGTGACATTTCTGCTGACTGAGGTTTTAGCTATAAAAATGTACACACAGAGAGTTGTAAAAGAAAATAGAATTTCTGGATGATTTTATCTAGGCTACTGTACTTAAACACTAATGAACCTCTGCACAAAACAGTAATAATTTTTGTTGCATCTTAAGCATCCTCTGACTCATGATAAGATATATTATTAAAAAGGAAGAAATTACTATACTTTGTTGTTTGCCTTAGTAGGTGTATAAATACATACAAATCATTTGAAAACCTTAATAAAATTTGTTACTATTACCCGTCATATTAATTAAAATGGAGTATTAAAAGACAACACTATTTTGAATTTGAAGAGGTCTGTCATACTTTGAGGATAATTAATAATCTAAGATTCATAGCTTTATATAAGATGAACAGTGTGGGACTGGATAACATAAAATGTTCTCTGTAATGCCTTAAGTCTTACAATTTTTTAATGAGAATAAATATAAAAGTATATCCATAGCAAATGGGTTTCAATAGAATTGGTGATGAAATCAGCAGGCTGTGTTCCATATAATGCCCCCAAATACATTTTATTTTGTGTGTACATTCTTTATAAATTTTTCAATGCCTTCTGGTAATATAATACTCCTCAATATGCTAAAGGTCCCGTCACTCATTTTTAAAATTTATTAGTTAATTTTAATTGACAAGTAAAAATTTTCCCATCATTCTTTATTATATTAATTGTTTAGACCCTGGAGAATATGAGTTTGTGACTTTTGTACAAAATCTTGTTGGTTTAGCATTCAGCAGGAAATAAGATTGAGATATCCTCATGTGCTTATACTAACATAATTATCTCTTTCTTCAAAGTTTCAAAGGATATTCATTGCAATACTATCCAGTAATCTGGGGAAGTAAAGGTTGTATTTAAGAGGTATACTTTACATTGAAGCTGAAGAAATTACACATCCATACTTTAAGAATGTATCTGATGAGCTAATTCTTATAAATAACCAAGAATTGGAAGCTATTACTCCAGATAAAATTTATAACAGATCTGAATCTTTTCCAGTTTTTGTTATTCAAATAATTCAAAATGGATGAGGATATTGACATGCAGATGGAGAGATTTCAAAAAGTTCTCATATGCAGACATGTAATATATGAAGGATAAATTTGTTAATCAAAATAAGTATATGTTTAAAAATTTTCTTCTTGCAGATATTCAATTTTGAAATCAATATCCTGGAAACTATCTTTGTTATCTCATTTAATTAAAGCCCAAAGAAATCCATTTTAACACAATATTGGTTAAAATATGTTGTTGTATAAAAACATTTGGACCAAAACTAATGAGCCTTTCTCTGGATCAGTCTTAAAATATCTCTTGAAACTTGCCAGATTGATTTATTAGTAATGGTTTACAACTTCCTGGTAGACTTTTTCAAACCAAGATACAGAATACTATGTCTACAAGTATAGGACCAGTTTAAATTTCCTGTTCTGAGGAATATATTTAGAGCAAGGCAGTTTTATAGATATTTACTCAAAATATTAATACGATACTTTAAGAAACTATAAAGGGTAAAACCATTGAATACAGTGACAATGACAGCAACAAAATGATGTAATATAACCACGAGGCAGAGTCTAGTGCTAATATCTTGGCCTTACCTCTTGATTATGCTGCCTCACAGATCAGGGGCACTGGACATCATGTGTCCACATTTCATGACTGTAGAAGGACCACAGAATTGTCCAGACAGCTGCACTATTGATATGCAGAGGTTATTTTTTTTTTATCAGTTTCCCTCTTCATATTTCTAAGACATGTATTTAATTAGCTTTGAGAGGTTAGACTACTGTCATTAACCGTAGGTAGCCGTTGCTGCTGTGTCTCTCTCTTGAGCACACAGCAGATGGTCCCAGATGCTGCCTCAGCTCTATTTGTCCTCCTGAGCCCCGAGCATCTCTGTATTTCAAGCGTCAGTTTGGCTTCTGACACATCAGCTACTGCTAAGCACAAATATTAACTTAGGGATTTAGTGTCCACCTACTAATTTTTCCATAAAAAAATCATGACTCAAGTTTAAAAATTGAAAGTAAGTGATTTCTAGATAAGATGTTCTTAAATTTTCTCTTTGACATATCCCTTCTGTTTCAAAAACATAGTAATAAGAGGCAAAGTGAAAAATGGAATATCAGATAAAGCAATATTAAGAACAAAGATAAACCTATTAATGAACCGAAGAAGGAACAGGGCTGGAAGGAAGCAAGCAGGGCTGACCTGAGGCATTGTGACTTTAAGCACCAAGAAAGGAGCAGGCATTGGTCTGTCAGATATACTGCAGTGGCTTCTGCAGGATAAAGGAACTAAGACTGCTTCAAAGGTGAAAATGAGTCAAAAAGGTTATTTATAGGGCCTGGGTACTTGTTCCCATTGTGAAAAAGAAGTCTGGTGAAACAAACAAACAAAAAACCTGTTTCCAATAATCTAATACTTCTGATTTTAGTGAGCTACTGGTTAGTAAAGCTGTAGGAATGTGCATGGCCAAACTCAGAAAGTGAACTCAAATGCCCACTGGCTATATGATTGGGTCTATATTATCCCCAATGCCATGGTAGGCAGCAGCTGTGAATGTCATTTGGAATCATAAGGAAGAGCACAGAAGTGATGGGGGTAACCATAAAACCATTGACCACACTTGCAGCTCTGGCTTGGGCAAGGCAAAGGCATTATAGGTAACCAAAATATTTGTACTCCCATAATATTCTGAAATTTAAAAAATAAAGAGTAAAAATTAGAAGAAAAAACACAACTATTGACCATAAAAGGATAATTACAGAAGGAGAAAAGAAAAGAAACAAGAAAACCAAGAAAACTTAAAGAGATAAAATAATTGCTCAAAAAGATTAGAAAGCATTACTGAGGATCTAGTCTGTTTCCCATCATTGAAGTAGTGTGAGTATGGACATAGAGCAGTGTGGCCAGGGTGTTTAGAAAGGCTATAAAACATCAAAGGAGTAGCCAGATTTAAATGATTTTTGTTCTGAAAATATCTCAGTGGAACTGGTTCCAAAAAGCATTTCCAAAAATGAAAAACTGTACTGTATAAAAAAATAGCCAACAATCTTGACCATTTGAACATGAAATCATTTCTGAAATGATTGATGAAATAAAACTTATAGAAAATGTTCAAGGTCTTCAGAATAAGTATATTTAAGAAGGTCAACAAAATAAATGAAGAGATAATTCCATTAATAAAAGAGTAATAAAACAAAACAAAATGGGAAGAAGTTTCTGAAAGATAATATAAAATCGATTAGGTTAAGAGATATTGTCATTAGAATAAAAGTTCACTTAGAAGGAAGATAATCTAGACTAAATATAAACTAAGAAAAAAAATGTGACTTAAAGAATATTAAAAGGTTGAACATCCCTAATCCAAAAATCTAAAATCTGAAATTCTCCAAAATCCCAAACTTTTGAGTTCTTACATGATGCCACAAAAGGAAAATTTCACACTTGACCTCATGTGATGAGTCACAGTGAAAATACAGACAAAGCTTTGTTAAATACATAAAATTATTAAAAATACTGTATAAAATTACCTTCAGCTTATGTGTATATGAAGCATCAATAATTTTGCATTTAGATTTGGGTATCATCCCTAAGATATCTCATTATGTATATGTAAATATTCCAAAATAAAAAAATCTAATATCTGAAATATGAAACATTTCTGGCCCAAGTATGTCAAAATAAGGCTAACTAAACCTGCACTGAAGAAGGTACTGAGAAGTCAATATACATCACAAAATTACAAAATTATAAATGAGAATTTATAACCCAAATGAATATGAAGAACACAAATTAATAACTTTTTTAATTAATTAATTAATCAATACACCATAGATGTACATATATGAGGGTACATGTGATAGTTTAATACATTCATATAATGTATAATAATCAAATTCAGGGTAATTGGGATATCTATCACTTTAAACACGTTATGCTGGAAATGTTTGAATTATTCTTTATAATTATTTTAAAATATACAATAGATTTTTGTTTGCTATAATCACTCTACTGATTTTTCAACCACTAGGTCTTATTGCTTCTATCTAATTAGCTAATATCTTTTCAGAAATTGATCTCTATGTCACATAACATCATCTTTTTAGCAATCAATGATACATTCACCACACAATGCAGCACTGTACTCAAGGAAGTTGATGGTACCGGGACGGCAAAGATAAGAAATTTATTCATATTGATTCTCACCCAACTCTGGAAAAGTGTAAAGAAGGGGAATAAAGAAAGTGTGATTTCCCCCCCTGGAGAACAGAGGAGGGAAGATTTTACATTACCTGTTTACCACTTCGAGAGTGAAAGAAACATTTATGTGATTGAATATCAATTGGATTTAATATTTGGTAACGTCAATGTTGGCTTTTTTTAAAGTACAAACATAACCAAAACTTAGAGAGATATGCTGTATACCAAGGGTTTTCAAAGTATTCCATGGTTCAGAATCACCTGTGGGACTGATTACAAGCTAGTGGTCCCCACAGCCTGAGTTTTTGATTCAGTGGAATTGCTGAAAGGCCCTAGAATTTGTATTTCTCCAACTTCCCAGGTGATACTGATGCTGCTGAACGAGCTCCACATTTTTAAAACCACTATTCTGTATTGTTACTCAAACTCAGTGTTGTGGGAAAAAAGATCTTTTCCAACGTTAATTAAGTGGCTAGCCCTTGGTTAATGTATGTGCCTGCTTTCCCACGTAACCAAGTCATTTGGTGGTGCTTACTTTACTTCTCTATTCTAAATATGGAAATTATTATCTGAGCATTTTTGTATGTTTGATTGGCAATTTGGTTAGTTTTTGGTTCCATATATTTTTGTTTTATTTTATTTTTTTATTTTTTATTTTTTTTTTTAGATTCCATGTCTAAGCTTACAATATATTTTTAAAAGAACAGTTAGATTTATGTTTTCTTTTGCTCCAAACTTTATTCAGTCTTTCTTTCTCTAAATTATATCAATTTCACACAGAATTTGAATGGGTGTGTATATTCCTAAAAAAAGTTTGTAAGATGTTTTAAATACCTTTGCAAGGTGTCATGTATTTGAAGGGAATGGCATAGATTACCTTAAAAAGTCTTGAAACACTTTAAAATTGTCTCATTTATTCCTTTCTGTTTTTCTCTTCTTTCTTGGCTAACATGATTCTATTCAATTACTGAGAAGTGCTGTCAAGCATGTGAAAAATTTCAACTTAGTTGGCTTAAAGATGTGGGCTCACAAGAAGATAAATAATTGCATAGGAAAAAAAAAGATTAACAATATTGCTTAAGGATTTAGTGAATACTACACCAGTGAAATAGTGTGAGCATGGATATAGAACTACTGTGTAGCTTGAATGTTCAGAAAGTATATCAAAGATCAAAAGAGTGGCCAGATTAAATCCTTTTTGCAATCAAAGAATCTTCTGAAAGAAAGGGTATTAAATATTATCCATTTAAGCATTCCAGGAAGTATCTCTCAGTCTTCCATTAAATCTCCTCTTAAAAGTTTAAAAAGAAGTTATTAAAAACTATACCATTAAAGACTATTTCTGAGAGTAAACAGAGTATAAGTGATTTATGTTTCTATGAAACCAAGTGTCTGTCACCGTAATGATGGTAACAAAATATTTTGTTTTGTTGATTTGTTTTTCTTTGACTTAATTACTCTCTGGCCCATAGGATCAAACACACTTTGGGGGAAAATAATTATTTGTACTTCAACTGTGTAAGTAATGTTTCTGGAGTCCTCTTTTTTGTAAAATCCTAAATTATCCTCCTATAGCAAAATATCAATATATTTATTTTATACATAATCAGAAATTGAAATACTCAGTAAAGAAATATTGTAAAATAGCCTGAATTAGTTGTTTTACATTGCATTATAATAAGGCCATTCTTAACTAACAAAAAACTCTACAGTCTCAGAATAACACATGACATTTTGTCATTCATGTGCTCCCTTGGTGCAGATATAAATTTGGAAAATGTCATATTTGAGGTGAGGCTATAAGAAAAAGAGGAGCACCTCACTTGAGCAAAACCATAGCAGATGCACACACATACCTACAAGCAAGGACCCCTAACAATAGATCAGGGCACAGAATTTTATTAGATCTCAAAAAACAAAAAACAACCCTTTGAATAAAGTCAGGCACATCCAATACATCCAACATGCTACTAATTACAGAGGTTATGCCCTAACCCTATTCAAAATATAGTAAACATGTTGTTTTTTAAAAATCACAGATGTGTAAAAAATGGGAATGGGAATGTTATTCCAAATTAAATATACAAAGAATATATAAATAAAGACATCACTACCATGCACATATTTGCATTACTTGGTTTTTTATACAATGTAAACAAGAAGGCATAAATTACCTTAGGTATTTAAAACACAGGTAATTGAATACAGGGGATTGACTGTATATCTTGAAATGTTGAGAGAACAAGTGAATGTTACTTGGAGATTAGGAGTTACCGAAAGACTTATTATATCTTGTCTAGTTTAAATTTCTCTCTTCTTTGTTGTTTGCTTATTGCCATATATCAAGGATTTTCTCCAGATGATTTACACACATAGTCTCCTCTATGATTCTGCCTATCCACCATTTCTTTACTCTGCTCTGAAGGAGCATGATTTCTTGGCTGTGTATAGAATTTTGGATCATGTAGGCATCTACAATACTCCAAATGACCATGGGTAAGGAAATGCAGAAACTATTTTAGAGACAATATTCCGATCAGAATATTGCCTTCTCTTCAGTATTGACCATTAGTCTTTCCTTATGTTCTTGTGTCATTATTTGGACAAAACACTGGGAAATAACACCTGTTTTGCTGAATTCCTCTAATAGCCCAGCAGCTGCCTGTCTTGTAAAGCAGAAATGAAAGATTTGGACCCCTCAGAATCCCCTGTGAAAGATCATCTGACACGTCATAGAAAGCAGAGTAGGAAATCAGAAGGTATTAGCAGGAAGCAGAGTATTTGGGGCAGACAAAGAATGTGAAGTGTGAAGTGTGTAGACAGCCACACTCTTACACATAGAACCTTAATATAGATTTGGGAATAGAAAATAGAAATATGGATGGAAAGACAAAGAGGTAGAGTAAAAGAAGAATGAATCATTGTAATAAAGGCAAGCAGTGAAAAGTGTCTCGTGACAGTGTAGCTGAAAAAAGGTGTCAATAATAAGATTTATATATGGAAGGGATCTATTTTATATAATCAACTTGTTTTGCTGGGTGGGTGGGGATAAAGAAAGCAGGGAGATACTGAATGTGAATGCTGCAGGAGAAAAGGGCAGCAAATGCACGAAGGGGAAATATAGCACAAGCTGAAGGAATCAAAGGAGTAACTTTGAGTCAGGGATGACTTGAAGAAATTTAAGCAAATCTCTACTTCACATAGATGTCTCATTACCAGTGATATTGGAAAGAATGTTGTCTCTCAATCTATTCATAATTGGTTTTTTTGCTCAAATTTTATTTGATTTGTAAAAGACAGAGAGGGACCAGTGTTACATATTTATACTTTATCTGCAACTACATAAATTCATATCTGCTCCTGTATAAAGTAGCATATGCCATGTCTTTTTTGATATTTGTTGACATCATTATATAGAATATTATCCAAATATTTGAAATTTAAGCTGCTGTGACTACATTACTTTAAATAAAAATAAATATAATTATTATCAAGATCTAAGATGTGTTCAGAAGTTAAATATATTTATATAAATTGTTGGAAATTATGTTTGGTGGTTGAAATAACATCTGATGAGTAAGAACATCACTGGACAATCTATGTGAGTTTTCCTTATAGAAATTTATGATTATTTAACAGTTTTAAGTTCTTATGAAATATATTTTGCATGATGTATTAAGTCAGTGTCTCAATATGACAGTAGTTTGAACATAGTAGAGAAAATAAACTTCTACCAAACTTAGTGAAAGAGATAAAGAACCCTATATGTATATGCAAAATTTTTCTAGTTTATACTTACTTTCAGTGTCATCACACAGAGAATAGAAACTTTAGGAAATATTGAAACAGTATCCATTAGAGAATATGTAACAGTCTCAGAGCATGATAATCCCAGGGATGTTTATTTTTATTTAAAGATGTAAAGTCTATTGCATTTCATCTATGAGCAACTTTAGAAAGTAAAGTTACACCTCTTCAGATTTAATCATCTCTCTTAAAAATATTCTTATACTACTTCTTTATTACTCTCTGAAAGACATCAAAGGATTATACTAACAGAAAAAAAGTAGAATTACAAAGGAGTTTAACAGCTTCCTTTGGTTAAAAAAGAAAAATCCATGTGGGGAGTATGTAGAAGATCAACACATAAAAGGGTTAGTGAACATTCTATAAATTAGTCCAATACCATTAAATTATGATACTCAAATGCAAAAAGGATATTGTATAAGAAACAAACATATGAACCCATTATGGGGATTAACTAACTCCAAGCTATTTGGTGAGGAGATGATGAATCTAAACTGAAAAAACACTTTAAAGTCTAGAAAACTGTCTGGTTGCCTTGGAGATGGGAAGACATTTGAGAAGACTCGGCAGGAGATAGCTTATCACACACACTTCAGGTTTACAAATAAAGAACTATCCTCTTGATTGTCATGAAGGCAACAAAGTAGGAGGGTTTTCCATGTATGTGTCCCTATCCTAAATGGTTGTGGCCACAGTAGTATGAGTTACCCTCTTAAGGCTCTGTTACAGTGAGCCACATTCAAGCTCTGCCCCTAATCGCTAGTAGAGTCATTCATTTATTCATTCAATCAATACTAAATTGATTGAATGAATGAATTGATTGAATCAATATTGTCTGCAGGAAGGAGTAACTTCAGAAAAAGGTGAATAAAGGAAGAGAGACAGAATTGTCTGCTTTGGAGTTAAGTTAGTTAAACCGATACTTAGAGGAGGGTATATTGCTGGAGCAATTCTTGTGAAAAAGGCAAGCAAGGTGAATGGAGCACTTTTCTTTGCTTCAATCATACCCCGATAGCATCATAATCTATATTACGTATTGACTGATGATGTTGTCCTCATAAAATAAATACCTAATAAGCATTTATTATGTGCTGGACATGATCCATTATTCAGTAAATATTGGACAAGTTTAAATTTGTAAATAAAGTGGAAGTAGGCCAAGATTTGGGAGAGCGGTGTTCTGATAGCAACGTGAGTTGATTTGAGGGATCATGGAATATCACTGCTATGATCACAATGTTTTTATCCCCTCTCCCTCAAATATTGACGTGTTAAAACCAAATCCCCAACATGACAGTACTAAGAGGTGGGGCCTTTGGGAGGTGACAAGGTCACGGTGGCAACGCCCTTATGACTGGGATTACTGCCCTTGTAAGTGAGTCCCGAGGGCACTTGTTCTCTCCTCTGCCATGTGAGAACAGTGAGGAGTTGGCATCTGCAACTTGGGAAAGGGTCCACTTCAGAACCTGGTCATGTAAGTACCCTGATCTTAAACATCTCAGCCTCCAGAACCCTGACAAATAAATTTCTCTTGTTTATAAACCACCCAGCCTGCAGTATTTTCTCATAGCAGCCCAAATTGACTAAGACAATTACCATCAATCTGTGCCTTGCCATGCAAGATTATTATAAAAGACTAAACAATAAAAAACATGTTTATTCCTGCACAAAATGTTAGGATAATCTAGAATAAACACCTTTCCCTCCACATACCATTTATAATGAATGATTCATAATAGTAATATTAGTAATAAATCATCTAATTAAAATAATTATTTTTAAGGTGGTTATTTTTTCAAAATGGAGTAAAACATATATCTTTATGTGGAAATCTTTTTAATCTTTTTGAAAAGATTAGTCTGAATGACAAGTTTTTTAGAAGCAAAACCTGAGGGAAGATTTTTTATTTAATTTGGATTCCAGAATTCCCAGATGAAGGCTAGTATTAGTTTGAATTTTCAGGGGAAACCCTAGAACAAAAATTGTACCAGGGTTGGTGGTGGACTCCACTGTCCTCATTTCCCTGGCCATCCCTTTTTTTGCGGGGTGGGGAGCAGGGGGGATGCACAGAGTTTGTGGCAGAGATGGAGGTGGGTGGAGAGGAAGATAGTATTCCTGTGAGGCAGCTCACCTGTCCAAAGGCGCAGCGAGATAACCTCTGGGGCTTAGAAGATCAAAGCGGATCCCTGCATTCCTTTCAGTTCTAAACTGTTCTGAGGGTGAGCCTGCAGGCAACAGCGTCAGTGTTGCTACTACATCCTGGCCTAAATGGGTAAAATATATAAAAGTTAGATCTCCTGTCATCACAGGATTTACATTTCAAACAAAAGTCAATTTGAAGTGAAGAATCTGAGAAAAGCTTCCAAAGGATATACTGTTGGATCTCATGAAATTAAAAAAATATATATAATCGGGATGTTTTAGATTCTTTTGATGATTGATAAAGTCGATGTAAATATAATACATTATTATTAACTACAACTGGAAAAAAGGTAATAGTTCTTAAATAAGGCTAATATGTTAGAAAGGGTCCTAAATTGAATCCAGATAAAGACATGGATTTATTTCTAGAAATTTTATTATCTTTAATGTGGAGCCAGGGTAATTTATTGAAACCTGCCAATCTTGTTCATTCTTATGTAATAAAAGCCCAATCTTGCAGAAAACTATGGTTCCTAGCTTAAAATAATTTTTAAATTTTGTGAAAACTGTTTCTAGATATAAGATTATATTATGTACAAAATTGATATGAAGTCTACTCTATACCTTGTCTTATTATTTATTCTCCTATTACACGTTTTAAAGTAGCTAGTTTGACATGGTAAGAAATTGCACAGAAAGAAGGACATCAATAGAAAGCAGAGTTGGGGAGTGCTAGGGACTACAAAATAGAATCTCCATTAGAGGGTGAGAAGAGGTGCTGGGAAAACTCAAACTTTAATAATGTATATCCCTGATAAACTTGATACTTTAAAATTAGGAATAAGTAAAATGAAGTATTTTGACTAAAAATAATCATGGAAATAGATTAAACAATAATAGTCAGAAACTGTTATTTTAAATAAATAATAACTCCCACCCATATGAGATTAAGAACTTTATAATCATTATTTCTTCTTCTTCTTCTTCTTCTTCTTCTTCTTCTTCTTCTTCTTCTTCTTCTTCTTCTTCTTCTTCTTCTTCTTCTTCTTCTTCTTCTCCTTCTCCTTCTCCTTCTCCTTCTCCTTCTCCTTCTCCTTCTCCTTCTTCTCCTTCTCCTTCTCCTTCTCCTTCTCCTTCTCCTTCTTCTTCTTCCGAGAATAAACAAGTATAGGGAACCCCCACATGCATATCTTCAGAAAGAAATAGCCTGTTATATAACTGAGAAGCTAAAAATTCAGTTTTGTAGTGTAAATTATGAAATATGGTTTTACATACATAGGTATCTGAATGTTTTTAGAAATAACTTTTGAGAAGGAGGGCATTAGGAAAAGAATATTCATTTATTCTATGTAAATTTATATTTAATTCTGTCTAACAACATTGACTGTTTTAATTTTATTTTTGGTATTCTTATTTGAGCAGGTGAGTACAGGATGTAAGCTGAAAATGACCGCAGGAAGAATATGAAGTGAAAATTTTTACTTAAAGCATAAGAGGAGACACTATTAAGAAACCAGACTAGAACCTTAAAATCTTACATGTGACTTTATTTATAACTGAATATTTCAAAATTTACCCATTTTGTGTATTGTGATATAATTGTTCTGTTTTGAGCAGAAGGGATATGGCACCACTGAGGCTAGTGGTTAAAGGAAGTGGACTTTTGTGAGAAGAGGACTGTCTTGGAATGGGAAATGCGCTTGGTACAGTCTATTTTAGAGTGCAGGAGGTACACTGTCACTTCTCTCCTTGGGACTCCTTGTAAATTGGCTTTAATAGAACTTTGGACACTGTTGAGCTTTCCTTGAGATGTACATAAGCTTGGTCCTACCAGGGAGAGATTCACGAGGAGCTCAACTCAACACACTAGCCTTTGGAATATGAAAAGAGAAAATTCTGGAAGTTGGATTATAATGTTTGTCTCTTATCTATTCAGTAAATTCTTATTAAAGGCTGAAATCTATTCTTAACTCTGCTATGGGGTCATATGGGGAAGGCCAGCACCATGCTATTGATGCAATATAAAAGAAATGTGGGAGAAATTGAACAAGCAACAAGCAGCGACATCAGGCTGAGGAATGCTATCAATCACATACAAGAGGTGATCACCAGAGTAGGATCCAGATGTCACAGAAACTGTAGCATGTGGCCAGAGACAGAGCAGGAAAAGAATCACCTCTGTGGACCCAATACTATTAAATAATATATTCAGAATGAAATCATGAGGGACTCAGAACACTCTAAGAAATTGCTGCTAGGGAAGCTCTGAGTCTACAGACTAAGAGAGATAAATAGCTCAAAGATGTCTTGAATAATATCTGTTTTGTCCATCACTGTAACTAAAGCAATTCCTAAAGTATATGAGACTAAATCCATATTTGTGAATGAATTTTCAAGGGAATAAAAAATTATTGAGCTGTGAAAAGAAATTTTAGCCACATGCTGGTGAGAGATAATAGACATACCTGCTACATAAGGAAACTGAAGTTTTCATGCAATTCTTTGTTTCCTCTGCAGCTGAATACAATTCTAAATGAATAATATTGAATTTTGCTGAAGACTGCTTCAGCTAAATAAACAGATAATGTAGTCTGTTTGGGATATTGACATTCAAATAGAGTCATTTTTATTTTATTGGGAACATAATCATTCATACTGATAAAGTCTGTTGTTATACCTTTGGCAAAGTAATGTTTATTATTCTTGGATTTAAATATTATGATCTGTCTCAGAATATTTACACTAATGTTTCAGACTAAACTTTAGTCAAATGTCCTATCAAAAGGATGCTTTACTATGGAATAAAGGTAAAAGTGCCAAAACTCCGCTTCTAATCACAGATAGGGTCAACATGGATGAGTAAATGTAGGGTTTCCCGAGATCATTTGGCAGTCATTCAGGCACTTGATTGACCTTAGAAAAGGGGTACAGTAGGAGTTTTTGTGTTACACAGGTTTAAACTGACCCCCTTGTACAAGATTTGATCTCAGGGAATGTCCATATTATTAATAGCTTTGGGGTGCTGTGTTTGATGATAGTAGAATCAATCCTAATTCATTCCTTCTCCATTTGATTGGCACACCTTAGAAGGAGCTTTCATTGTTTGTGATTTGAAAGCTGAACATCATGAACTACAAAGCTTGGCTACCCATAAATGAGACAACCATCACTAACCTACTGTACTCCAGTGCTCTCCTTCACTACACCAGCCTAGTAAAATTGTGCTTGTTTATTCATAGTTTTGGCACCTTTTTTTGTGGAGAGGATGAGTATTAGAAACCTCCAGTTAGCCATCTTGCTAACATCCCAAGATAATTTATTTTTCTTTTCTTTTTTTTATTTCAACATATTACAGAGGTAAAACTATTTAGGTTACATATATTGCCCTTGCCCCACCAAAGTTAGAGCTTTAAATGTGTCCATCCACAGACAGGGTGCACTGCACCATCAGGTTTGTATATACCCATCCCATCCTCCCACCTTCCATCTCCCCAATAGCTGATGAATGTTGCTACTATATGTTCACTTAAGTGTTGATCACTTAATACCAGTTTTGTAGTGAGTCCATGTGGTGCTTGTTTTTCAATTCTTGTGATATTTCACTTAGTAGAATGGGCTCCCACTCTATCCAGGATAATACAAGAGGTGCTAGATCACCATTGTTTTTTGTGACTGAGTAGAACTTCATGGTATACATATACCACATTTTATTAATCCACTCATGTATTGATGGGCACTTGGGTTGTTTACACATCTTTGCAATTGTGAATTGTGCTGCTATAAACATTCTAGTGCAGATGTCTTTGTTATACGATGTCTTTTGTTCCTTTGGGTAGAAGCCCAGTAATGGTATTGCTAGAACAAGTAGTAGTTCTACTTGTAACTATTTGAGATATCTGCATATCACTTCCCACAGAGGTTGTACTAATTTGCAGTCCGACCAACAGTGTATGAATGTTTCTATCACTTCGCATCCATGCCAACATTTATTGTTTTGGGAATTTTTCATAAAGGCCATTGTCACTGGAAATAAGTCATATATCATTGTGGTTTTGATTTGCATTTCCTTTATGATTAGAGATGTTGAGCATTATTTCATATGTTTGTTGGCCATTAGTCTACTGCAATCCCTATTAAAATGCCAACATTGTTTTTTGCAAATTTAGAAAAAATAATTTTACAGTTTGTATGGAACTAGAGAAGACCCCATATAGCAAAAGCAATTGTAGTCAATAAAAACAAAATGGGAAGTAACAGTTTACCAGACTTCAAGCTATATTACAAAACTATGGTAACTAAAATGGCATGGTATTGGCACAAGAACAGAGGCATAGATGGTATTGGCACAAGAACAGAGGCATAGACCAATGGAACAGAACTGAGAACCCAGATACAAAACCATCCTCATATAGCCATCTACTCTTTGACAAAGCAAACAAAAACACACTGGGAAAAAGAATCCTTATTCAATAAATGGTGCTGGGAAAATTGGATAGCCACATGTAAAAGGCTGAAACAGGATCTGCACCTCTCACCTCTCACAAAAATTAAGTCACAGTAGATAACAGATTTAAACTTAAGGCATGAAACTATTTCATTCCAGCATTCTAGAAGAAAATGTTGAAAAAACTTTTATAGATATTGGCGTAGGTAAAGAATTTAAGAAGAAGACCCTAAAGGCAATCTCAGCAACAACAAAAATAAATAAACGGGACCTAATCAAACTAGAAAAGCTTCTACACAGCCAAGGAAACTATCATGAGAGCAAATAAACAACCTACAGAATAGGAAAAAATACATGCATGCCATACATCAGATAAAGGGCTGATAATTAGAATATATAGAGAACTCCAGAAAATCAGCAAGAAAAAATCAAACAACCAAATCAAAAATTGGGCAAAGGACATGATCAGAAACTTTTTAAAAGACTGAGATAATTTCTTAATGTAGCTCTCTTTCAGAATTTTACAGCAAACATTAAACCAGGTGAACCAGCAATTAGATAATTCCTATTACAACTAAATTCCATTAAAACTATGATTTTCCAAATTTACTTCATCATCACTGCATGAATCAAATATATTACTTAAATTCTTTACCCTGCTCCCTAAAAAGTGTCATGCATTTTATATATAATAATGGCAAAATTATATAATTTAAAAAAAACTATGCTATACATGTTACTAACTTGAGCTTGGTTAGCAACAAATGATTTTTTATTTTTTTATTTTTACTTTTTGGTCGTCCTTTGAAAAACAACCTGATGAAAATGAAGAAATTTATTTTTAAGTGATAACTATTATCTTACTGTTTGAGGTAGCAAATAAAGGATATTCTCAATTTAAAAATCACTATAACATTCTGCATTGTCATTTTGAACAGAATATGATATATGTCTATACATATATATATATATATATATAATAGTTCTATGGAAATAACAAAAATGATTCTGTTTAGGTATACTTGTGCACTCTTAATCACTTATGCTTCAAGTTTACATTTTAATTCTGATAGCTATGCATCCAGTATGAAGGATATTTTTCTGAAGTACAAGTAAAATAAAACATAAACAAATGAGCAAAAACAGTAACACCAAAAATCTTTAGGATATCCTATAAGCTATTCAGGCCCAAGTACTATGATTATGTTTTAACACAGGATAACATTTACCATCAAGTTCCCATTCTGTGGATCTTATATTTCCTAGGGTTTGAGAAAGAAGGAGCAGGCTTTTATAAATTATTTATATGAAATTACTTTTGTAATAATATATCTATTTGGGGACACAATTCTACACTCTATACTATCTTCAATTTATAAGGTCTGTAAAAATACTATAAAGAATGGATCAATCTGTACAGTAACATTGTATAAAAGTCATAGAATATTTTTTCTTTTAAAATTAAGAAATCATGTTTTTTTTCTTTTGAAATTAAGAAATTACCAAAAGTCAAAATGTCCCAATCCATTCAAACATGCATTATAATATATCAGGTTTCTGTCAAGAACTGTGAAGGATGTAAGCTTTTACTGCACTTAAACATTCAACAAGTTAGCCAGCCAGTTTCCTAATTGTTGGTCTAAGATACAGACTCCTGGGGTTATAGAGACAAAGGACTACTTACTAGTCATAACAATAGCAGAAGCAAGAGGTTATTTTGCATTGGGTCTTTGAGTTCCAGTCCCACATGGTGATTTGAAGAGGTCTGGATGACACATGTACACACAATGGAGGGTGTTATACAATGGCTATCAAGAACTCAGAAAACCCATATGTTATATAATGGGCAATAAGCATGCCTGCCTTTTTCTCTGGAAGGAGTTATATCTCTCTGTTTCAAGGTCATATATAATAATAACAGCCTCAAAAAACAGTCCAGATTAAAGCATCTATGTCTTGCTAATAAGAAATACAAAATGTCCATAAATTTTATATTCTATCAGTTTTTATTGTTATTTTTGTTTTATTTGTTTTTCTCTTCAAGAAATCTTTAGATCTTTTTCCTTAGAAAAATTGGGTATCTGTACTCTTGTTAGCTATTTTTGCGATCTTCCTAGCTAGTACTTTTGCCATTTTTTCAATTCTAATCTCTAATTTCTGATTTTCTCATTGTCAGCATCATTCACATCTATGGCAGCATTTGACAGATTAACCGTATTTACACATAAGGCACTAAAAGGATGACCAACTCACCATGTCAGGAGTAGGGCTTGTCCACTGGGTTGCTATTCTGTAGTGTTATGTAGCTGAACCAAATTCATTGAGGGATCCTTCAAAGTTAGTTTCTATATCTTTTTTTTTTATTTGCTGCTTGAACTCAGTGCTAATATTCATGGAGCAAACTTTAGGACTCAATCAGGGAGGGGATCCTTTTTGTTCTTTTAAATATAAATATATAGATTTGTATAAGTTTCTCATTTTTTTTTCTTGGTTTGTATTTCTATTCTAATGCTGGAGTCCAGAACCCTTCAGTTCTATCTCCCTAGAGAGTCATGTTAGTCATTTTATTATCCAAAATTAAGCTTGCATACTATCAGTATTCCTAAAACACAGTCTATATCCTGCAGGAGCTATAGATGTTTATATGAAAGCTTTTAAGAGAAGGCTGAGAATAAAGCAATAAGAGTTTGAGGGTAATTTTTCTTTCTTTTATTTCAGCATATTATGGGAGTACAAATGTTTAGATTATGTGTGTTGCCTACCCCCCCTCCTTTGCCCCCAGGAGTCAGAGTTTCAAACATGTCCATCTTCCAAATGGTGTGCATCACACTCATTATGTATATGTATACCCATTCCCTCCTCCCATCTGCCCCATGACCGATAAATGTTATTCCTATATGTCCACTTAGGTGTTGATCCATTAATACCAATTTGCTGGTGAGTACATGTGCTGCTTAGTTTTCCATTCTTGGGATACTTAGCAGAATGGCTTCCAGCTGTATCCAGGAAAATACAAGAGGTGCTATATCACCATTGTTTCTTATAGCTGAATAGTACTCCATGGTATACATATACCACATTTTATTAATCCACTTATATATTTATGGGCACTTGGGTTGTTTCCACATCTTTGCAATTGTGAATTGTGCTGCTATAAACATTCGAGTGCAGGTGTCTTTCTCATAGAGTGACTTTTGTTCTTTTTGGTAGATGCCCAGTAATGGGACTGCTGTATCAAATGGTAGATTTTCTTATATCTCTTTAAGGTATTTCCATATTGCTTTCCACAAAGGTTGTACTAGTTTCCAGTCCCACCAGCAGTGTATGAGTGTTCCTATCTCTCTGCATCCATGCCAACATTTATTATTTGGGGACTTTTTGATAAAGGCCATTCTCATTGGAGATAAGTGATATCTCATTCTGGTTTTGATTTGCATTTCTCTGATGATTAGAGATGTTGAGCATTTTTTTCATTTGTTTGTTGGCCATTATTCTGTCTTCTTTAGAACAGTTTCTGTTCATGTCCTTTTTGAGGGTACTTTTGATATAACTGCAACATGGGATCACTGCCATCTTGTTTCTGTTTTTCCTTGTTATTATTTTTGTTATTGTTTTGTCATTTCAGAATGACAAATCATCACACTCCAACAGACCAATATGGAAGAGTTGTAATGCTCAATAATTAACACCTTTGGAAGCACCCTTCAACTTATGATTAACAGGAACAGATAAGTCCCACTTCTTTTGGAATACATTTAAGGTGAGTGTTTTTTACTGACTTCCAGATTTGTTTTCTTTAGTGGATTAAGTTCCAGTCATAGATAACTGTGTATATCTTGATAATACACACTTCATTTACTTCCCCTCAACATATCTCCAGTCCCTACAGTGTTTTATTCACCCATCAAATTAATTCCTCCACTTGTAATTTTTGTCTCAGACTCTGTTTATGCAGAACACCAATATAGAACTGTAGTCTACCATGTTCCCTTTCCATCTCAACCCTATTATTTCCTTTTTCTCTGGCAAGTGAAAATAACTTCCAATATTTTCCCCTAAATCTATAGGATCTATAGTAGTAAAATAAACCAAGTCACTGCAGGATCTTGTATTTTAGCAAACATATACATATACTCATATAACCTCAATATATATAATTTGAACATGTATACACATACACATACATAACCTTGCATATATGAACAACCCTTTTTATTCCTTTTGTATTGTCATTGTGACTCCATGAAGGAAAACCCCTAAGTAATCTAGAATGACGAGTAATGAAATTTACTGTAGGAAGTATATGAACAGACTTTGTATGATATACTCAACATTTTCTGCATGAATAATTAAATTGATGAAATTAAGTCTATATTAAAATATTTTATTTATATTCTAGAATATTACTGTGCTAAAATTTCCTTCCTAAGTCAGATCATGCATACTTTGGGATTTTCTTTTGTTGTGGATAAGGTGCTTAAATATATTAAATAAGGGGAATTATTTTATGGTTAGTACTTTGTTATTCTATAAATAAGACCTGTAGGTCTTATTTATAAGACCTACAAAGGTCTTATAATATATAAACAAAGGTATTTCCTCGAAACATAACATTATATTCAGCATGTTTTCAACATATTTTTTAAAAGTGAAAGTGAAACAGCATTTTAAAGTATGCTTTATTTCTTTATCCCAAGTAATATTCTTGAAAATCTATTAGTCAACTATAAATATGGAAGCCAAATGATATGTCAAAGGTAACACATTAATGAATGCTGTTACAAAAATAACCTACATATCACAAGACAAAAGCTCTTCTTTATTATTTCAGAAACACTCTTGATATTGATAATGGTAAATTTGAAATCCAGTAAGATTGATGCCAGGCTAATTTAATTTATATTAATGGCTGTTTTTTGGCATTTAATTTTAAAGAGATTAGGGATGATTAAGAGGTATAACAATCATGTTTTCTGTCTTTGAGGCTGCGGAACTCACTCAACATATATTTATTGAATGCTTACTATGTAAATCAAGCACTTTTGTGAGAATTACAAATATTTAATTCAGTTTTTACTAACTACTGCAACAAGGTATATAAAGTGCACCTTTGAGTTTCATTATGTTAAATGGAAAAGTCATTTGTCTATTGAATGTTCAGTAATAATTCTCAGTGCTCATGTGGTAGGAAAGAAAAATCTTGATATTATGTGATAAATGTATATATTGGTTTAAAATTTGAGAGTGAAATAAATAATTATAAACAATTTATAAAGATTTTGATATATATTCAAGAATGAAACTTGAAAACATATATCTAAATCTTTATGAATTGTTTATATCCTTTAACAAAGCACTTCCATTTTTAGAAATCCATCCTAAGCAAATAATAAGAAATGTGTAATATTTATATACAAAAGTATTCTGAATCAGTATTTATAACATTGTCAAAAATAGATAATCAAAAAGTCCAATAATAGAGTACTTGACAAATAAAATATTCATAAAAGCAGAATACTCTAGTTTAAAAATCATGTTTTGGAATATTTGATATGAGATCATTTGAGGTATAGGAAGACTAAAATAATTTATAAACTATATTACATTGTAATCAAGAGTTTGTTAGGAAAATGTGTGTATTCACATGAAAACATTTTTTAAAAACACTAAGCAGATAAACACCATATTCTTAACATTTTCTGTGTATTATTTAAAAATGTATTTCTTAAAATGTACTTTGAGTATTTTTGTACAAATGAAAGGCTCTATGATGTGTTCTTGATACTTTTAAAATCAGATTTAACTTTTTTTAAATAACAGAAATTGAAATTGCATTCAAATTTAAAGATAATTTGATTATTGCAATTTATAATAGTGGCTAACATTTACTGTGAGTTTGCAGTGCATAAATATAACTTCATTATTAAAATTTCATAATCATTCATCTTTTCAATAATCCTATGAAGCAGGTAAGTCATGCTCTAATCATGCCCTTCTTTTTTATATAAATGATAAATTTGAAGCTTAGAGCTATTAATTAATGACTTAAAGATCATTGTTTTGGTTTGCCTGAAAAAATATATATTTTCACAGTTGCGTTTACTGAACTATATTTTGGGTTATTCTATTAAAAATCTCTTCATTAAAAAAAATGCCTGTGTAATTACATTTAGAGGTTTTTTTTTTCCATTGGTAAAATAAATGAACCAAGGATACCAGAATTATTGAATAACAGCAAAAATATATTCAATTTGTTCACCTTTTTACAATAGTTTGTTATTTTTTTCTATGTTTAGGTTTTTATTTACTTAGGATTTTTCAGATTTATTATATGTCAATCAACTTCTCCAAGTAGTTTTCTTTGGGTGCTCAAATTATCTCAACTTTGGCCAGTGGGAGTCTGTTATTGACTCTTGTGTCTATTCTACACGACCCCATTAATCAAATAAAAATGCCATTTCTTTATGGTACAACAAAGTGTAACAGGTTTGCCTTGCACCTTTCATACCCAGGGACTGAGTTAGCCAACTTTTTCCCAAACTCTATGCACTAAGGTGCATTATATAGGTGTCTTTAACACCAGAACATTGCTGTGAACAGACGTGAAAAACCTAACAAATTTAATTGACATATTTTGTAACATCATACATTCATAATGATATTCTCCATTCAGTTCTAACATTACTGTGAGCATATAAATTCTTACATATAAATGCTTCTTCTCCTTTCATTTTATACTAGCGATCTAGCTTCCTAAAAAATAGTATAATTACACTTTTGTTTTTCAATAATTCAAGAAAATAGTGAAAATAGAATATTAAACAAAACAGTAAAACTACTGAATAAAGTTCAATTTTTGGATTATTATCTTTTGATTTATACTGTACTTAAATAAGCTTTTTTTGTTCAATTATTTGTTCTTAATCAGTGTGTATATGTAAAGAATTAACTGCTGGATGATTTGGTTGATTGATTCAATTTGCTTTCAACTTGAGAGCAATTGTGTTCTAAATGTTTATAGGTTTATAGTTTAAGTTCCTGGAAGATAATGGTTTGGCTCTTTTAGTATTATAGTTTTGGTTTTTTTTTCTTTTCTTTTCTTTTTTATTCAAGAGGTCTTGCTAAGTTGCCCGGGTTGATCTCAAATTCCTAGACTCAAGCCTGCCTTCTGGTATTTTTGTGGAAGCTATTAGATATCAGAACACAGAAAAGTTTTCTTTATCTTGAAATAATAGAAACAATTCAATTTTCAAAATTACTTAAAATAATTTAACTTCACAAACACCTAGCCCACTTGTAATGACTTAATACATACTTATAAGAACAAGATTCATATTTTTTTCTGGCTGAGTAAATTGAATCTTCTGCATATTGATTTATTTCTAATAGTATTAGAACTTATGCATTTTTATTAATATATTGGTAATTATTTCAAGTTAATTATGCTATACTATTTCTAGACCTTCCAAAAATTTTACTCTCTATTGCTCCAGTTTTGGAACTGCTCATTCTTCATTGTTTATAATACATGACATTTCCAACTTAATATATCAAATACACAGAAACTTAGAGCATGTAAAAACAAATGATTCTCCTAGTTAATATTCACTTGACTTAACTCCATTCACATTTTTTAAATTTCCTTCAGGGGAATGATAGAAATACCAAGTGTCTAAGAATTTTCCATGATTAGCAAAGAACTACACATAGTTTTGCCCAAAATCTACTTTAACTTTTTGATAAAAGTCCAGATATTTCATACACATTTACACACACACACACGAGAGTATATAGTATATGAAATCTTTAGTATATGAATATCTTTATTTTAATTGTAAACATAGAATAGCTATCCAATATCTCAAAAGCCTTTCAAATATTATAAATATGTACACCTTAAAGGTATAGAAATTAACATTTTACAGGAGCAATTAAAATTTTTATGTAACATATCCAAAATATATAAATTGAGCTACAATCAACAATGTTTTTTAAAGATAGATGAGCATGTGACATATACTTTGGAGTCATGCCTAGAAAGTTTAAGTGGAAACTCTTTAACAGAGTCATACAAATTGCAGATTATCTTGGTCCAACTAGAAGCATTTCATAAAAATATGTTTTTTTCTCTACTTCAAATGTAATGGCACTTTATGTCACATTTATATAATGTTTTACCTTTTTGATTATAGTAAACAAATCCATATTTTAGTGGATAAAATATGGCATATGTCAAAATTCTAGTTTTGTATTTCAATGGACAATTTCTTTTTGGTGTTTTATATATAACCATGATAATTTGATTCCTCAAATTAGTCCCAGGCCATCTTGCATCTCTTGGCCGGTAGCTACTTCTTATTTTTTAATTTCTCTTTTCCAGCTTAAACATTGATATAAAACTAGAATAATCCCTTAAAATAGTCCAATTCATGTAAATTTCAATTTTATATTCAAGCAGTAAATGTCACTCTGTAATTTATAACTAGATAACAAGAAACCACATGTAGTCAAAATATTCAACTACAAATACATCAAATTTCATATTTATACCATATTTATCTTATTTATTTGGAGGAAATTTTTTTCCCAAACAGACATTACTTAAGAATCTGAAATCTCTAAATATAATTTTTCATCCAACAAATTAAAATGTTTAAAATATTCACATTTTAGCATCAAACTTTTATCTGTAAAGCTGAGTATAACTTATAAGTTAAAATAGAGCCTCTTAACATTATATATATTTAAATTTAACATTTCTTTGATGCTTCTTGCTGAAACCTTATTGAATGTATTTTTTTATCCAAATGATTCTTTATTACCCAAATTAATCTGAGGAAACAAGTTACCATAATCTATTTTAAATCACAGTATAAACTTTTAATGGGTTAATATCAGTTAAATGGACTTTTCCTGTGAATGATTATTTTTTCCATTTAGTAAAGACAGGCAATAAGTAATGGCCATTATTTCTGCAACATACTCCCCTAAAGGTTCTGAAACTTTAGTAAGAATACTTTCAAGAACTTAATTTTACATTAAGACAATTTGATATTTTCTTGAATCTTAAGAGAAGAGAAACATAAAAGCTTAGCAGGAATTGGTGCAAAGGTACTTTTAAGAATAGGAGCACAGCTTCAAGTTCACTGTGGTGCATTCGTGTCATCAGTATTCTGATGGGCAGTTTTCCTTTCTTTCTTTCTTTTGTTATTTCATAGTTATAATTTCCCTAAATGATCTGGTGGAGGAATCAGGGGTTGCTTCTCCTCTAATGGTTTTAGGGTTTCATTTTAACTTTTTGGCCTTTTTCAAACAAGCTGAGGTTTCTTTCCAAATATTCATTTCTCCCTCTGAAGATACTTCTGTGGCTTTGCATCCTCATCTGAGGATATGTAAGGGAAGCAATTAAGGATTTTGTCCCTTTATAAGTCTCATCTTTCCACAATTGAGAGGTGTTTTATTTTGTTTTGTTTTTCAGGGTTTTTTTTAGATAAGTCAAGACACAATCCTGGGAGCCATCAAAAAATTACTTTTGAACTATCTCTAGAATACCAAATTAAACATAGTGTAACAATTTATTTTATAGTTCAGGAACCATAATGATCTAAAAATAAATTTGAGGATGAATTGTTTCCTGCATTCCTGATCCTTACACTAAGAAGGAAGCATGGCAAATCAGTCTAGATCAAAGATGGGTATGCAGAAAAAAAAGAGGAAAAATGTATCTTTTTTTAAGAGTAGAAGGGTTGAGAGTGACTCATCAACAAGCCCGGTGATGCAGACTGTGATCACTCTTAAATGAGGGAAACTGAAGAAATGTAAATAGCTGAGTATTGCATTCTCTCATACACTACTTTTTAGTGTATGAGAGAAAAAGAGGAATGAAAATATGAATATAAAATTGGATAGTAACAGACCATATATAGGGACAAAACCCTGACTCATAACCTCTGTAGCAACCAGCCCAGGAAGGCAAACCACCACCTCTGTAGCAATCGGCCCAGCAGAGTCAGGATGTGTCAATGATTGCCGGCTTCCTTATTCAAGACCTGTCCAGGGAAACCAAATGTTCCCCAAAGCAGTCACCTGAGATGCCCTGCTCCCAGTTCTCCCAGTTCCAGCTTCCCGTGACAACAAGCTCCAATCAGAGCATACCTGAAGCCTTCCTTTTATTCACTATAAAACTTTTCACTTCTCTGATGGTCTTTGAATCTCTGCCAAAAGTAGCTGATGTTGGCTTACTTCCTTGCTATACCATCTCTGAGAAAAATTGCCTTTTTTTTTCTCATTTAGGTGTTCTTCACATATTCCCATAGAAGGAAATGAACGTAAGACATCAAGGACCCTAGAGTATGTATAAACCGGTTCTTGTCCTTTAACCCACTTCACTACATTTGGTGTCTGTGTTGCTTCAAATCTTACCAAGGTTGCACCAAATTTTGGCAGAAATCTCACACTCTTAGAATGTTTGGAAATAGGACCTTTACCATTCGCTAAAAATTCTGCATGCAGGAAGAAATGAGGAGAGGATACACCAGATAAAAACCAGGTGGCTATTTCACCTCAGTCATTAAAAGGTGAGATTTAGAGGTTCTCTTTTGGGTGAGTATAATCCAAGCCCTAAACCGCCTTCAACACCTTAACAGAAATTGCTTTGGAATCCACAAGGAAGGAATCTGAAGTAAATAAACAATCTAATATGCTTTTGAAAAGATTCAATTGGACGTTTCGATTACAACAGGACTAATATTTATTCAAAACAGAGGTGGACAAACTTTTTCTGTAAAGGGCCAGCTGGTATATCTTCTAGTTTTTGTGATCCATGTGGTCTTTGTGGCAACTCCTAAATTGTTGAAAGCTGTCTCCTTAAGTATCGCCAACACAATTTGTTGATAAAACAAAGCTGAGTTCATTGCTTACAATGGAGAGGGAGAACGCCACCTCCCCAATGCTTTGGCAATATCTCAGTGGGGGAAGGTAAGGTCTGAATGTATTGAGAACTGTAAATTGAGTCTATGGTGCATTTTCCAATGTGAGATTTTTATTAGGATAGGGCAAAAATGACAATGTCCAGGATTGAGGGAAATAGCAAGACAAGAATTTGGGGTAAATAACTCAAAGGATAGTTGGGGATATAATGTTTGTTGATGCTTCCCTTTGAAGATTTGTGTTGGGTTTTTCAGATCCTATAATGAACCACCAAACCATTTGCTTATACAGAAGGGTCCTGGAACAACAAAGGAATGTTAATGAAGAGGATGGAATACCAACTCATGTTAATGTGGACAATAAGGGTGTCATTTGCATTCTCTGTCAAGGCCACGTGTGTGGGTAGACAGTTCAGGTTTGCAGAACTCTGCTGTTGCAGTGCAAAAGCAGGCAGGGACAATACATAATCAAATAAAGGAGCTGTAAGCTAGTAGCACTTCACCTAAAGATCTTCAAGTTTACATTTCATATAATTTCAAGTCAAAACATATCATTCTCCTTTGATTCTTTTCACACATTTAAATACATAAAAACCATTCTTACCTTGTAGGCTATAAAACAGGGGACTGGATGGAAGGCCATAGGGAGAGTGATAAATGAGAAGCAAAACATTAAAGGATTTTTTTTAGATTTATTTTACTTTTAGACCCTATGACTTAAAAGGTTTTTTTTTTTGTTTGTTTGTTTTTTATTACTGGGAAGAAAGATGCTCATCTTGTAATGATTAGGAAGAAAGGATTGCATTTTTCAGAGATTTATTTTGCTTTCTCTAGTCATTTTCAAGCACTATAAACATAGGACCACTTAGAGATTGTGTTTTGATAATATGAGCTTCTGATTATAAATTCCCATAGGAGCTATTCATTTCGCAAATTGTAATAGATTCTGAGACTAGGTGCCTCTCGTAGTATGTGTGTGGCGGGGATAATAACACAAATGTAGATCTCCCATACCATTCACTTCCAAGGCCCAGTTGTGTTCCATAACGAGAACCTTGCGCACAATTCCACGGGATACAAAACAGTGCAACATGTATGTATCAAGCTCCATAAACCCCACTCCACCTGTAAGCCTGATCAACAGTCAGCCATCCCTAAGCCAAGCCACAAGCTGAGGGGTGCATTTTGGTGGGCTTGGTCTTTAAAGGGTGAAACCAGGGGAGAAGCTCATCAAAAGACCCCAAATGCAGCCTTATAGCTGTCAGGTAGGGAATTCTGAGGTCCTTTCAGAATGTGATCTAGAAGTGGCACAGATTTTACATGATTCGGTCCCCTTGGTTGCATGAGCTCCTTGCCCCATGGGCCAGACAACATTTCTAAACTGTGGGCCCAGGGCAAGAATCAGTGATGTAAGGACATTACTGTTTGAGACAATTTACCAGCTTGTCTTCTTTTACTGCCAGGAAAATTTCACTATGTTGCCTCCACAGCTGAGTGTAGCCTTTGAGGGTCCTTCCTCTGTGCAATGATACAATCCCCACTGTAAAGGACACCTGTGCATTTCTCTTTTCTCCAACATCTGCAACTAAAACCCAAGGCTCAATATTTCTGATATTGGTAAAAAGACCTGGAGTTCGAGTAATTTTTTTGTATCCTGGAGATTTATCATGTACCATTTTTTGATTTTGTTTCTTTTTGTTTTTGAGAGTTTATTCATTTAATACAATGTTGGTTATAATCTATTCAGAATATGCAGGTATATTTTAGAGAGAGGTTTTAAATTAGTTTTTTTCCAAAATCAGCTGGGAGTGGAAGCTCCAATTTCCTGTTTAAACCACTTTTAATATTCATGGTATAAAATGTATGGAATCATTCTTTTGTTGTGTTCTTAGTTTTCATTTTCTCTTTCCCATCTGACTTTCAGCTCTGAATATATTTTTTTGGAGGCAAAGTAATAACTGCTGTAACTCAACATTTTCATCTTTGCTTGGCAGGAGATTATTTTTAACTGATTATATTCCTAAATAATTAAATACAATAACTTATGTTTAAATCTTCTATGTTGTTTTTAGTTTAATAATATTCATCTTCAGTGTTTTCATCCTGGTCATGTCTTTCTATGGGGAGAAATTGGATTGTAGTATATTTGTTATAAGTATAACATTGGCTTGATATTACTTCCAGTTTACAAAGATTAATGTTTTATTTTTCTTATAAAGATTTAGATTTTAAATAGGTCTGGTTGATGCAGCAGCAAAAGTAATTATAACAAAAATATTTCTTAGAAAAAATAACTTCACAACAACTCCCAGTTAACATATTTTTATGTCTCTATTTAATAGCAAGGGACTCTTTTTATTTTAGGGTTTGTGGTGGCTATGTAAAAGCATGTAAATTTCACTGTATAAAGAATTCATTTGTGCATATATTGAAAAATAAAGATGTGCTTTATAAAACCACTGGAAGTAAAAAGATATGTGTAGATATAGCAACTATTTGCAGGTATCTTAGATTCTTAAATCTAAGATACCTTATAGCAACTATTTGCAGGTATCTTATATTCTTAAATCTAAGATACCTTAAAGCAGGTATCTTAGATTCTTAAATCTTAAAAACTGAACAAAAGGTAGACATACTTGAATTCGAAATGCCATTATAAAGAATTTTCATCTGAGGAACCAATTTTAAATTATTGCTATAAAATTTTAAATACAGTTAAGTGAACTGTGGAGTTTTAGAGCAAATTTTTAAATGTAATAAGTCATTGTATTATTGGTCTACTTTGATATCTTAATAAAAGACTTAACAGTAGCAGGACAAAGGAAGCATGTTTTAAAAATATGTGTACTTTATCATACATTCTGTGTTCTTATTCTTATATTACCTGAAAACAATACATACTTTAAAGAAAATATAAGAAATAGGATACTTTATTAGGATAGTAGGATACTTTAGTAGGATAAAGTATCCTACTAAAGTGGTAGGATACTTTATCCTACTTTATTAAGATACTTTATTAGGATACTTTATTAGGATACTATGTCTAAGCAGGATACTTTATTATGGCATTGAACTTGTATGGTTTCCAATTTGGGAAATTTCCATAAATAATTGTGGTTCATCATTTAATTAGATTTGAATCTTTTTCTGAAGTCTTTTTTGTGTGTTTGTGTGTGTGTATCTAATAATACAGTAATATTCAAGTAATATTTGGGCAGTCAATAACTACATAGCTATAAATTCTTTCCATTTTTAGCACCATAAACAATGTAATTTTTATCTAGTTTTGCCTCATCATTTCCAGGTCTCTAACCTGCTCGTTTGTTCGTTAGGTGCTGGTAACAAAAATCTGCACATTCTGTTTGGTTCCCTGCCAATGCACCATTGTTCTCACCATCTCACCATCTCAACCTTTCCTACATTGCTCGTCTCTCCCTCCTCCCAGTGACCCATTTACGTGTCACTTTTCTTTGCTACCAAGTTTTCTTGAGGCATATTTTAATTGTGCTACTTAGTATATTAATAAAATAAGCTGCTCTCTGAGGAAAATATGACATTTATTTCAATGATTTTTGTTGTGAAAGTAAAAATAATGGCCAAATCAATTTTGGTGCCAACTGGGATTGTGACTGTGGTAACAGAAATATCAACTTCTCTTTCCAACCCCCCAGGCTCTCAAATGCAGCAGACAATCCCTAGAATGCAGAGAATAAGAACAATGTAATATGGGGCCTGGGCCTAGAAGAAAGGATGGATGATGGATGGAAAGAATGTGAGCAGGATGAATGAAGGGTCAGGCGAAAATGCCTACCCAAAGCTGCTTGTTTGCTGTGTGCAAAGGTCAGCTGAAAACAGCTGACTTGTATGGAAGTTGTTAAAGAAATTAGCAAAGGCCCACATTTTTTGCATGTGTCCTTGGAAATATATATAGGAAGGAACTTAGCAGAGGAGGCCATTTTCTCCTTTAGACTTTGGCCTCTCCCCTTCTGTCTAAACACTGTGTGTATCGAGTAATTATTCCTTCGATATGGAGCTCAGGAGTGAAAAGCTGCCACTACGATGTAAGAGAAGGAAATTTAGAAGAATGGCAAGAATTCAGAAATTTCTAAGATAATGTTAAAGGCTTATGTTGCATTGGAACTATGTTATCTATTCAGGAAGGCATTTAGTAACAATTATTTTTCATCATTTGCCAGTACAATATGACATGCATCTATGCTGATGAAATGCAATCTTTAATAGAATATATTACATATAATATATTCATATTTATATAATAAAAGATCTAAGATGTTTCAAAGTTAAGATCATTTAGTCATTCACTGTTCACCAGAGTTTAAATTTGCAGACAACCATTTTAGACCATTTAACACCATAGGGAGGAAGGAGGGGGAGGAAAGTATCAGATTCAGAATTGACAAATTTCTGAAGCCTCCATCACTGAATGACATTTCTACCGTCATTTACTTCTAGTCTCTCTTTTTGCCCCCAAATCTTCATTTTGGCCACTGAAAAGAGAAGAATGGAATAGAGTAGCAAAAGAACACACTGCATAGAACAGTAGGAGAAACACTTGAATATAATTTATACCTGGAAAATAAGTATGCCTTCCCTTCCCCATTTGGTGTTGTTTGACTTTGTTTGCTTGTTTCATTGTAGCAGGTAAATAAATAATAGTTTGGAAAGAATTTTATTTCTGGCTGGTGATGAAGGACCCGAGGACTCAGATTTTGAAGTTAAAATAAGCAATAGGTTTTCTTGTAGCTAATACTTTTTACTTAGATTTATAAATGGTGAACAAATAATTCTATCAAATTTATATGCTTATATATATATAATGTTCATATATATGTATACATGCATATGAATTATACAGTGCAGTTCTGTGGGTTTTGCCAATTGCTTTCATGCATATTAACTCCCAATTCAGTTAAGATATAGAACAAGTTCGTCATTTCAGAAAGATCATTCCAGAACCTTCCAAGAAAATTCTGACCCCTCCACAATAGAGACAACCATTGTTCTGATTTCTTCAACCATACGGTTTTGTTTTGTTTTGTTTTTTTCCATTCTAGAACCTCAAATGAATAAAATCAAGTATGCACTTTTTTTGGTCTAGCTACATTCACCCAACCTAATTTTTTGAGGTCTATGTCATTTGGTACATAAATAGTCTGATCATTTTTTGAGTAAGTCTACTGTATACATATGCAAGAATCTGTATACATTCTCCTTTTGATAGACATTGGCATTGTCTCCAGTTTTGACTATTATGAATAAAACTATGTTCATCCTTGTACAGCATCTTTTTGCATAGATGTGCTTTCATTTCTCTTGGGTAAATTTCTAGAAGCCAAATTGCTGTGTCATAGGGCAAATGTGTGCTTATCATAAAAATTGCTAGACTGGTTTTCAAAGTGGTTTTTCCATTGTATATTCTCACTGCAAATGCACGAGATCTCTGGTTGCTCCTAGTAGTGATCACCATATGGTATTGTCAAACTTTTTAATTTTAGTCATTTTAGTGGTTATATAATGATATTTCATTATAGTTTTAATATGCATTTCCCTGCTGACAATGTTGGATACTTTTTTCATTTCAGAATAGATGGGAGTACAAACAGTTTGGTTACATATAATGCCGTTTCCTCACCCAAGCCAGGGCTACATGCGTGCCTTTCCCCCACACAGTGTATTCTGCATACATTAGTTGTGACTTTACCCACCCCCAACCCCACCCCACCAGAACAACTCCCAATGAATATCACTTCCATGTGCGCACCTTGGTGTTGATCAGTTAGTGCCAGTTTGTTGGAGAGTGCTTGTGGTGTTTGTTTTTCCATTCTCGTCATACCTCACTTGGAAGAATGGGTTCAAGCTCTATCTAGCTATTTAAGTCTTTGTCAATTTTTAAAATTGTCATAATAGTATTGTATTGTAAGTATGGTTTATATTAATATCCTCTAGATACAAATACCTTGTCTAAAATATATTTTGCAAATATTTTCTCAAGTTTTTGACTTGCCTATTAATTTCTTGATTAGAGTCTCAATTATCACAAGTTTTTAATTTTAAGGAAGTCTATTTAATAAATTTTTATCTCTTTGCTCTGATAGCTTGATTGACAATCTATTTTGATGGTAAATATATGGTCTATTTCTGAGCTATTAATTGGGTTTCATTGATCTTTTTGCTTATCTTTATGCTGAAGGCATGCTGTCTTCATTAAAATAGTTTTAATAAGTTGTGGGTTTACATTTTTATCAAATTTAGAGAATTCAATGCTTTAGATTTTTTTCCACTTCATTATCCCTGTTCTTTTCATCATCAAGTACTTCAACAACACTTAAATGAATCTGTTTAATACTATCATATTAGACCATGTTTTTCTTTATATTTTTCTGCCTTTTGTTTCTGTGTTTCATATTGGGTAGATTCTTGGTAGTTTCTACTTTGTAGAAAAGTTAGTTTCTACTTTAGTAGATCCTATATTCAAATTCACTAGTCTGTTTTGTTCTGGAGAGACTGGACTACTATTGGTTCTATCTTGTGTTTGTTTTTTTTTTTATTTTCAATATTGTACTAAATGTTTCATTTTGTTATCTTTATATCATTCATTTCTATCACTAATTTGTGTTTTTTAAACAATATTTGAATATATTTGTAATAAGTGTTTTTACAACGTATTTGATAATTTAATTATCTCCATCATTTCATGCTCTGGTTTAGTTGACTACCCTCCCTCCCCCAGTTATGGGTCATATTTCCTGCTTTTTTGTGTGTCTAGTAATCTTTGACTGGATAGCAGACATTAAATTTATGTTATCAATTCACTTGATATTGTTGTTGCCCTTTAAATGATATTGGGCATTGTTCAGGTAGATGGCAAAACCACGTTTTTCTGCTAAAGCTTTTCTTCTCTGTGTAGCAGTCCATAGAGTGACTGTAGGCAGAAAAAAATTAGTTTACTTATCTAAAAGATCATAGCAAAATACTATCTCTTTTCTTATGGCTTAACAGTTGTGTTTTTTTATTTTATCAAATTTTATAGTTGTGGACATGGCAGGGCTAGTCCAGTACTGGTCATTTCATTAAAGTGACAAGCAAATAGTTTAGTGTATTTAAATGCTATTTCCAAGCTTCACTTTCTCTTGAAAATAGAGTTAAAGAAAGTGAGCCAAAAGAATTTTCATGTGAAATTCTCACATGTTTCTCTTAATGAAAACTATATAAATTTTCTCAGTTTTAAAAAAAATTAAGTCAGAATACCATACATTTTCTGTTACTCTGGGGAAATAAAAGATAGAAGAAATGTTTTGGTAAACCACTTTCTCACCTATTAAAATACTCTCCTTTTTATAAGTTCATACCACAAAACATCATCTTTGTAAAAGATTTCTCAAGTTCTTTAGCTTTTAAGAATCTACTGTGACTCCTATACCTCTGATATATTTCACAGATCGATTACCACAATCATTTTCTTTATATTTTTCTCCATATCCTCTCCCACTATTTTGAATGCTTCTTCAAGCAACAATATTAAAATATAAAAAATACAAATATAGTATATCCTATATATAATGAAAAAAAAAAAAAAACAGATCCAGAATCACATTCTTTATCTTTCTAAGGATTTTAATCTTGAAGTCCCCTAGAATAATCTGTAGCTACAACTAGTTTAAAATCTGGTAATTCATTAAGACTCTGAACTAGATGCATTTTTCTACCTGTCTGATTAAGAGAGTAAACCTGGAAAAGAAAGTAATATTAAATAAATTTGTTTTTTATATATTTTGTCCAGCAGTGAATATAAATATGAATATAAATATATTCATTGAAATGGAATGGGAAGGAAAATAGAGCTGAGAACACCATTTTAAAAAATCATTCAGATTTAAGCATATTAAGTGTCCACTCTCTATGGAAGGTATAACATTTTTAGGCAAAAAAATAAATAAATAAAAAATTGTTGTTAACTAAGGAGCTGCAGTTCATTTTCAACATGCCATTACTGATGTGGAAATAAATTTAAGGGTTTGGAATTAGTAAGTGAGCATAATGCTCAGTTTACTTGTCAAGCTTACAATTTATTACCTTAATATGGCCACTTGTTCATTGAAAACGTCACTAGTTTGGGCACTTATCTGTAATATGCTGAATCAAGGAAAAGTTACTGAGGGTTACGGATTACATTGCATCAACCCAAATTTTAGACATTAAAGGTCCAGTGTGACTGTATTTGGAGATAGGACCTTTGAAGAAGTAATTAAGGTTACATGAGATCATAAAGTTGGGCTTTAATCCAATAAAACTGGTGTCCTTATAAGAAGAAGAAGAGACAGCAAAGATATCTCTCTCTCTTGTGGTCACTGACCCCCCACCCAGGCCCTCCTAGAGAAAAGGCCGTGAGGGGACACAGTGCAAAGGTGGTTGTCAGGGAGAGAGGCCTCACCAGAAACCAACCCTACTGACTCTTTGATGTTGGACTTCCAGCCTCCACATCTATGAGAAAATAAATTTCAGTTGTTTAAACCACCCAACCTTTAGTGTTCTGTTACAGTGGTCCAAACAGACTAATATACTAAGTAATGTTGGTCTTTTAATTTGCATACTTTGTTCCTTGTGGGAATAGGTAGTAGCTTCCAAAGGCTCCTTGACTCTTTAGTTTGATCACTTTCCTCTGGTTCCATATCTAGCTCCCAGTATCTAAACTATATATGGAAAATACTCTATACCTATCTTTACTTAAATATGTGATCACTAAGCTTTATATTTATCAGTTAAAAGTGATAATGTTTGTTCTAGGTCTTGAAAATAGTCACAGATTTTTAAAAGTAATTGCTTGTTCTTTAAGGTAACTGTACCCAGTAAATACACATGTATGCTACACAGATAATATTTTTAAAAAGACATGAAGAAATTTTAAGAGGCCATAGTGTAATATCTTAATTTTTAAAATTATTTATACCTTAGATAGTATGCTTAAACTATTTAGGTAAGACTGTTTGCTTTCATAAAATGGAGAAAATCAATTTTACTTCACTCAAATGCAAATGTAGTTTCCACAGTGGTCATAAATAAATTCTTTTCATCTTTTGTGGTGATTAAACATTGTTCTTTATAAGGATGAGAGCAATTAAGAGCATTTTGCCAATAATTTGTCATGTGCTTATTTTCATTGACAGTAAAGTAATTCAATAAAGTATATTTCAGTATTGAGGACTAGAACACTAAATCTTAAGTTATATAACTGCTGGCAGTATTCCTTCTTAATATTACTTTTCCAGTTTAAGGTCATATAGTTGTATGATTTTTGTGTGCAAGTACCTCATTCTCCAGGACGCTGAAATGAAAATGAGTCTTTCTCTTTTCAGTTCTTTGGGTTTTGAATCAAAGACAACAAATTAATCCCACGGTTCCCAGAATTTACAGCTGAAGAAGTTCCTAGAAAACATTTCTTGATACTGAAGACACTGAAAACTGTAAAATTTTTGTCAGAATAACCAATAAAAACTTCTCCCAAGAGTGCATGTTTTCCTTAGAGACCACCTGTCAGTTATATTTTCTTAAAAATTCAGCACATCATTCACTCTTTAGTGTAGCTGTATATCTCATTATCACTGATCCTTTAAGAAAAGTAATAAAAGAAACTTTCACATAAAGTAATAATATTTTTTCTCAAAAAAAGGACCTTAAAAGGTTATATAGAGGGAATTGGGTATGAGATTGAGCCCCAGAATTTGAAATTATTACATGTTTTATATGTATACTGTGAAATCACAAATTGATCTAAGCTCGCATAAACCAAACAATAGCTTGCAAAAATAGGTATTTTGATTTGAATTTAGAAAACATAAGTAAAATTTAAAAATAAAAATATCTACAAAATTTGGATCATAGTTGATATTTCCAACATGAATACTTACTAAAACTTTAATTTGCAAATTCGTTGATGTAGTAATCTCACAGAGATTCAATTCCTATAATTTTCTCTGCATTTTATCTGAAAGAGAATATAGATTTGAACTAGCTGAATTTATGAAGTTGAATAGTGCTCCAAGGAAGTGGCAAGCTCTACATGTCAACACTTTGGAGAACGAATGCATTGTGATTTCACTTTTTGTTTCTTCTTTGCCCCACTGTTGCTTCATCTGTCAGGAATGGCTGACTAGCTCCTCCTGATTCCTTAGAACCCAGCTAAGCAATCACCTCTTCTTAAGCAGTCTTCTCTGACTCTGACTTCCTCACCTGATTTTCATATCCTTGCTGCAATACTATTCAAGCACACAGTATTTGCTTTCTCATTGGCAAATTTAAAACAAACTTAGTGCAAAAAAGCATTCATATTTTTTTTGATGATACTACAATTCATTCCTGTCATTCTTATCTGAGGTCTTTTTCACTGAGTCAAAAGAAGTCTTTTTCTTCACAAAGTGGTAATGACCTATATCTTACCAATTTCAAATAACATACTTTGGTAATAAACTTTCTCTAACTCTCAGGAGCATACGACATACTTAATGCTCCTCAACATCTTGAAACACTCTTATCTTTCAATTTCTGGAACACTAAATATTTCAGATTTTCACCCTGAAACCAGGTTCACCTTTGCCGAATCCTCTCAGGGGCAGTCTTCACTTCTCTTCTTTCTATTCATTCTCTCCCTTAGTGATCTAATCTATTTCCTTTGCTTTAAATACATTTCAATAGTGACTCATAAATTTATATCTCAAGTGCAACTTTTCTGCTAGGCTGCAGATAAATTTATCTAACTGTTCTCCTCGATTCCACTCTTAATCCCTTTCACTCAAGTCCCCACAGAGTAACAAGCTTAATTATTTATAACATTCATTACATCTTATAACTCCTATGCTTCAAAACTTTCGAAAACAACTCCCTGCACCCCAAATAAAGCCCAGTGTTGAAGACGGCCCGCGTGAATCCACTCTGGCTCTTGGCCCTCCTTTCTGAATTCATGCCTTTCCAGCCTTCCCCAAATTCAGCAATTCTATCCACATAACTTTTCTTTCAGTTCTTTGAAGATAACTAATTCTTTGCCACATCAGATTTTCCTTAAATTCTCTTCCCCTCACTCTTCATGTAGCTTCACAGTCAATTTTTAAGTTAAGCTGTTTCCCACCCTTTTGCTGCTCTTTCTCTTCACAAGCTGTTCACCACCTCTGTATCGCTCATCACAACTTTTCATTGTATAAATTGCATTTACTTATTCAGATGTTAATTTCTTATTTCCCCCATTAGGCTACAATTAGATTGCAAAAAACAAAAAACAACAAAAAAACAATTGTTTTTGAAATAGTTGTTCAAGAAAACAAGAACTATATCTACCTCTTTGTTCTCAAGTGCTTGTCTCAGAGCCTGACACATTAATAGGCACACAGTATCAGTCCGGTAAGTGTATAATGCAAAAATAATCTAAAATTATATAAAATGAAGAGTAAGAAAATATTTATTTTGATGGGCACTACTATGGAGCTATGCTACTTCATTTCTTTAATAAGAGTGCAACCAATGTCACCACTATAGGAGACTAACTGGAGAGGAATTAGAGATCTAAGAGAAGTGTAAATACTATCATAATTCAATTATTCTCAAATATTTGTAAATCATCAACTCTGATGTATTAGAGATAGAAGTATAAGCAGAACAAAGACTTTGCCCTCAGTTTAATATTAAATATACCAAAGTAAGCACTTATTTAAAGAGTCCATTATATGGTTGATATATGAAAAAGTTTTGCAATTTTATTTTTTGAAACATGACAGGTGTACATGTTTGGGGAGTACCTATGATAATTTAGCACATTCAGATAATTTCATATAATTTTTAAAGTGTAATTGGGATAATTATTACCTTAAATGGCTTTATTTTTTAATTGAAATAGCCTATTTAGTTAGATGGCAATTTAGATGTTTGTAACTTTCTTGATTTTCAAGCTTATAGTGAAACCCATTTTTTTCTCTGAAATATTATTCCCTCATTGTGTGTTAGAGAGAAAGACACAACAGCACAGATTTCCTAAAAGCAAAGTAAATTTACCTCCATTGTTTATAGGTTGTAAAATGAAGCAGTAGGTGGCCTGATTATATATTTTTATATTTGGTATCAACAGAACATCTAAATGTGATATGTTGAAACTACAGAAAATATAATAGCAATAATGGAAAAAAAAAAACTGTCATTTGACTGCTATCTAAAAGGCACACAAATCAGAGAACAGCTGCCAGAACACATCTTACTTTAAGACTATTTCACTTGTTAAAGAAATTCAAAAAATTGGTTACATCCAATGGACCGAATGCTGTACTGCTCATATCATTTGAGAAATTGTGCAAAAAAATAGCTAGTACATTTTACACTTGACTACCATTCAACTACTGCCAAACCATCAGTTGTGTGATATTTATATCTTTTTATGCAATAGATTTAATGCAATGCAATTCCAGTTATGTCTGGTGCTCTTGTCATATTCAGCATAACATGCTATTTTTTTCTCCCTTCATTTTTCTATTCCCCAGAAAGGATCAAAAGCACAACAAGTGTATTCAAAAAAGAGCTTTTTAAATGTCTCACCCTAAAACCTTGCTATTCCCACAGTGGCTAACCTCTGATTTCACTTCACTGCCATGGTAGCAAAAATTGAGTCTTTTTACATTCTTCAAAGGAATTCTAACAGCCCTCTTTTTAACTTTGATTCTTTGTGTTTGTACTTGGTTTTAGAGTCAAGGAAGAGCAGAAATCTGCTTATATTCTGGAGAAATCCCATACCAAGAGATCATAGCAAAATGTAACTTATTTAATATTATATTTCAATAATAAAAGGAATAACATTAATTTTTTCTAGTAGAAATATCTGATTATGTTATATGTATATTAGAATAAAATATCTTAGATCTTTAAAGAACTCCATTCATAATATTTTTTTAAAAATTGAATATTGAGTAGATTAAGTGCAGAGAAATTTCTTTAAATTGCAGGTTTGTGCCATCACCACCATCGCCACCACAACTTGCACAAGCATGTGACGATCAGGCAAAAGACTTGATTTTGCTTGCTCTATGCAATCACATTGTCTATCTTGGACCTCTCTACCCCTCCTATACCAGTCAATCTTCTTTAGAGCTAAGTAGAGGTAGTACTAACTTAAATTAGTTCACTATTACTATAAAGAGACAAGCTGTGTGTAAACATCAGTGAATATAGTGACTGGCCATTATTAGCCTCATTTTGGTCATCAATCCAACTTAACTGAATAATTAAGGAACCAAAATAAGTTTTGTGCTAAACCTAAGTTATCCATCCTTTTACAAGTATATCTCCTGATCAAGTTTTTTTTTCTCTTTTTTTAATCTTGCATTTTTAATTGTGAGCATTGTATCAATAATGAAATTTAAAATATTTTTGAGTTTTTAGCATGTACCAAAGACTGTTATAAATAGATTAAACATACAATTAATTTCAATCAATTAAGTATACATAACCTTTAGGTCTTTGCTAATAGATTACTACAAGTCCACTGATGAAAATAAGTTTTTGCAAACATACTTCTATGCATCTACCTCTTAGGTTTGTGGTGAAAAGCTTTGGAAAAAATTAATCTGAGTTAAAATTTTGTATCTCCAATTTACTGGCCATATTTCCTTGAGCATGTTATTTAAACTCTCTGAGTCTGTACCTTAACTTAAAATGTACATGTGATAGTATATATCTGACACTAACCTCACAGACTACTCACAGAATTAGATACACAGGTGTATTTATTGGCCTTGGTATATACTCTTAATATGAGAGAGAAAATCATGCACAGTCTCACAGTGGTTATTTCATGGCAATGTTTAAACATGTTATTTGTTGCCTGCATCAGAAATAATATCTACTGTTGTTCTCCTCTGCTTTCTATGCCATGCTCTTTAGAACTTAACCTTTAATATCTTCTTCTAGTACTTATTTTTTCTCTGATCACTCTGTTTTATATTATTCTACTTCAGTTAATCATACAGTTATATAACAAACCACCTTATTTATTTTACCTGTTTTTTTCACATTTATTATTTTATTTATTTGTTTATTTTTAATTTCAGAATATTATGGAGATACAAACATTTTGGTTACCGTTTTGAAGTAAATGTCATATTTATGTCAGCAGAGATCTGAAATCTAGAATATAAGATTTAAGCATTCTATTTGAAATTATAACATTAAGAATGGTTTTCATGTAAGTGTTACAGATGCTTCAGAAGAAAGTCACTCAAGTTTGTAGAAATCACCTAAGCATCTCAAAAGTTAAGCAACTAATTTAAAATTTCACCATATTTTCTTGTCTGTTTTTATTTTTTTTAATTTCAGCATATTATGGGAGTACAAATGTTTAAGTTACATATGTTGTTTTTGACCAACCCAAGTCAGACCTTCAAGCATGACCATATCCCAGACGGTGCTCAACACACCCATTAGGTGTGTATATACCCATCCCTTCCTCCCCCCTCCCATCTGCCTGACACCCAATGAATGTTATTACTATATGTGCACTTAAATGTCAATCAGTTAATACCAATTTTGTGGTGAACATATGTGCTTGTTTTTCCATTCTTGTGATATTTCTTTTAGTAGAATGGCTTCCAGCTCTATCCAGAATAATAGAAGAGGTGCTAGTTCACCATTGTTTTTGTGGCTGATTAGAACTCCATGATGTACATGGAGTTCTAAAATGTGGTATATATATATATATATACCACATTTTATAGACATTGGCCTAGCCAAAGAATTTATGAAGAACCCAAAGGCAATCACAGCAATTTAAAAAATATATAAATGGGACCTGATCAAATTAAAAAGTGTCTGCACAGCCAAAGAAACTATCATGAGAGCAAACAGACAACCTACAGAATGGGAGAAAATATTTGCATTTACACATCTGATAAAGGGCTGATAACTAGAATCTATATAGAACTCAGGAAAATCAGCAAGAAAAAAAATCAAACAACCGATAGGTAGGCAGAGGACATGAACAGAAACTTTTCAAAAGAAGATAGACTAATGGCCAATAAACGTATGAAAAAATGCTCAATATCTCTAATCACCAAGGAAATGCAAATCAAAAACCACAATGAGATATCACTTACCACTAGTGAGAATGGCCCTTATCAAAAATTCCCAAAACAATAAATACTGGCATGCATGCGGAGAGATTGGAACACTCATGCACTGCTGGTGGGACTGCAGACTAGTGCAACATCTGTGGAAAGCAATATGGAGATACCTCAAAGAGTTACAAATAAAACTACCATTTGATTCAGAAATACTATTACTGGGCACCTACCAAAGGAACAAAAGACATTCTATAACAAAGACATCTGCACTAGAATGTTTATAGCAGCACAATTCACAATTGTAAAGATGTGGAAACACCCCAAGTGCCCATTAATATGTGAGTGGATTAATCTCATCATATTTTCAAATGTGCAATGTATTTAAGTACTGTTACATATTTTTATTCATTTTAAAACATTAAAAAGCCAATAATTTTAATAAAATCCAACAGTTTTGAATATAATTATTATTTCCATTTATTTGTGAATCAAAAATAAAATAATTGTTCTTTCACTAACAAAAGAGAGTTGGAGGCACCATGAAAACACAGAATTAAAATATTATTCTTCCAATTTATTAAAACTAGAGTGTAGATTGGGGGCTAGATTATCATGCAGAGTAAACAATGGTATATAAACTTAAGAATTAGATATGCTTCTGAAAATAAATTGATTCAGCGTAACGCTATTTTTTCAATTTTAATATGGAAAAACAATGTCTACCTTTTTGCTTATTGTCAAAATGTGAGGTATATACAGAAAACATATAAAAATAAAATAGAATATACTTTTTATTCAAATTTGAAAAAAATTGGCTGCACATATATAGACATTGGCATAAAATTTTAGTGACTCCTTTAGTTTTATGTTAAGTTATTTGACTTTATGGTTACATTTGGTGGAACTTTAGCCTTCAATAAATTGAATGCTAATTCACGTTGATGAATGGACCTATAAAAATTTTAGAGAGATTCTTAAAATCCTAAAATTCCATTTTTGGAAATGTTATGAGATGGAATAATTAAAAAATTATAGTCCATTTAAATATGCTTTGTTCAAATTATGTCAGTGAGAAAACATTCAGTGAGTTTCCACTACATACCAATAATCTGCCTATAATTTTAGGAATATAAAGTTGAAATAAACAATGTCAATAAAAAATATTTTGACTGAAGAGAAAGATAAGCACAAAAAATTGCTTACAATACAAGGCAGAATGAAATAAGAAAGATTGTGGAATTCTAACAAAAATATGATAAGAATACATAAAAAAGCTAATTTGGACAGGAAAAATGACACTTCAGTTGAACCTAAAAGGTGGGAAAGATTGCAAAGCAACAAAAGCAACAAAATACAAAAGAAGAAAACTCCAAGGGTAGAATGTGTAAAGAAATCAGGTTATCCTGAGAGTTTACTAACTCATATGATATAGTAGCTATTCCTACCTATTGGGGTTGGATTGTAATAAAAGTTTACATATATGTTACAGACTATGCAGTAGATTAAAAAAAACCATTTTTTTCTGTAAAAGATAGATATTGTTGATATTATTCATTGTGAAATCAAATGAGGCAATATTGATTAAGACATACAGTTGTACAGACATGTATAAAGTACTATAGATGTGAAGGAAGTAAACAGTTAAGGCACCATTTAATAAGCAAGAGTGAGTTCTTTAGCAAAATATTAAATTAGAAATGTGGAAGAGGAATGCATGCTATTAGTACTCTGAGAAACAGGTTAACCAATTGCCATCAGGTTATATTGTATAGAAAGTGGTTTTATAACTTTTTTTTTTTAGTTTTTCCATTAAAGATAACTTGCATTTGCCACTGCTAAAGATACTTTCTCCATACATAGGAGTCATTTTCATGCTACCACCTGAGATGACAATCTTTAGAAACACATATTTCACCTTTAGGATTCAGAGTGTGTTCTCTCATATTTGTGCCCATCTGTTTCCATGGCATACAGCCTATGCAAGAGTTGGTAAGACCATTGGCAGCAGTGGAAGCATCCCAAGATGCCAGGTAATACTGAGTTTAAGAAAGACATCTTGCAGAATTTTCCTTAAGACATCTGTGAAATTGGAAGAGTGCAGAGAAGTCTATCTTTTCTGACAGTCTTGCTACATTGGCTCCACATGTACATTTTGTGACACCTGTTCATGCTGGCATGCCAAAAGATAGAAAATACTCTTCTCCCCTCAAAAAGTGATCTCTTCCAAATTTTTGGTCCGTCTACATGCCCACATAAACAAATCAGTGGTATAGTCACTACTAAGCCAAATAGTTCACGAAGATTATATCTTTTCTGTTTCTCATATTGTATTAATATATTATGTGTTTGAAAAACTTTCTATTATATATTTTATATCTTGTGTCTTATACTTACGTTAATACCAATCCTGACAAAAGACATAAAGAAAAAAAGAACTTAGATACAGATAAAGTTTCAATTTTCAGAAGACAATCTCATAGTAAATTAATGAGAATAAGTAAATAAGAATGAAATGGAAGTTTTAATTAAGAAAAGTAAGCACACCGTCTGGAGGATGGACACGCTTGAAGCTCTGACTCGAGGGGGAAGGGGAGACAAGGGCAATATATGTAACCTTAACATTTGTACCCCCATAATATGCCGAAATAAAAAAAAAGGAAAGAAAAGTAAGTAGGTTAAGTAAATACAGATACAGACTTTGTGAGGTTTTTGTTTATTAACTGAACTAATGTTTATTAGTGTGGTTTCACTCATTAGATAAGTTGAATTTGGGTACATTTTACCAACAGAAGAGGAATAATAACTGTACTCATGGAGGGGAAAACACATATATATGCACAAAAACACACTCACACACACGGGAATCTTGAATAAGCATCATAATTCCAGAATTAAAATAACACTAATAAAAACAAAACAATGTATATTATATTCTCTAAGGCAATAAATATGATAAAAATTTGCTTTGAGCCTTTTAATATTAGTATTTTTTAACATTTTTAGTTCTAAAATCTCCTTTTATGATTGAGGAAATTGAGGTTCAGAGAACCAAAAATAAGTGACAGAAGAGAAGCAGCAACTTACTTTTCACTTCCATTAAATATTTGTCTCCTGATTTCTTTTCTGTTTTCCATTATAACTGTATATCATGTCTTTGGTAGATGCTGAAAGAGTCATATAAAATTAAGTTTTCTTGCTTAAGAATTTAATCTCCCCTCATTGCATTTACATAATAGCATAATAGCAACATTTCTACTTAACTGAGGGGATCAAAAACTTTTAAAATTTTAAAAATTATTTTAATGTGGAAAAATATCATTTAATTATTCTTTTAGTTAATTAAAAATAGAGCATTTCAAACATTTCAAATAAATATTTCCATAATTATCATAATGAAAACTTTCAGGTGATCAACTGTGTTTGAGCATATAGTTAATCATAATATGTCAGCATCATTTTTTATATTTTGTATGTGTTTTAAATATAGAATTAATTTTGAATGAATTATATTTTCATTTGTTTCAGAATATTGAAATATGCAACTAATAGTTGCTTGTATATTTTCTATGTTTTGTGGCTATTTCTGAGTCATTTTGGATTATGTTGTAAATTTTCTCAAGAATGTTTTCTCATCATTGGTAACTGCTTTAATTTTCTCACTGAAACTTATGCAAATATGTTGGCAAGTTTAACTTAAAAATATCCTACTCCTAACTAAGATATTTAGCTGTATTATTTAGCTGTATGTTCTGTTATATCAATATATATCATTATTTAGCTGTATGTTCTGTTATATCAATATTATGAATAATTAGGCAAATAATTAATTGTATAGTTTGTTTCTAATGTAAATAATATTTTATCTTGCTGAAACCCAGTAAGGAAAACAAATAAAATATAATTTGTGGAAAGAATGTTGATACGGTATTTAAAAATGCTAATGATGAATTGAGTACTAATTACATATTTCAATGGATTGTTAATATCATGTAGTGAATTAATAACACCAAGGACAAACTTCAACTATCTTTAAAGATCAAAATATCAAGGAGGTTTTATTTTTAGCATGTATTTCAATTTTGAAGAATTCTTTATAATTCAATCACTATGTAGATAACAAATTTGCATTTAAGCAGACCATTAGTAGAAGAAATCTAATGCAAGGTCACTAATTGTAGAGCACTTCCAAATAGAAGATAAATTTATCCTCCATTCTGTCATCCCTTACATGATTTCTGAATATTTACTTAATTTTCCATTCTGTTCTAGGTGCTATGAATTCAACCATAAATACAATGAAATTGTTACCTTAAAAAGTTTCTGTCCTGGTGGGCAAGATGGGTGCATTAACAAATAATTATTATAATGCTAAAAGGTTTGGAATTACCTTGCACAAAATAGAGATCTCAAAAGAGTTTAAATTAGGAGGAATATTAGATGTATTATGTGTTTTAAGATGGTAGTACTAGTGACAGTATGGGCAATGACTGAAGGAGTGATTCATACATAGGACAAATTGGAGTCCATTTTAGTAAATAGGGATGATTTGGAATTTTCTTTTTACTGGGGATTTTAAGTTGCTTTTGAGATATAAAAATTTCACTGAACAATAATGTTTTCTTGGCTATTTAGATTATGTAAGTCATAAAAGGAAGAAAATAGGCATTTGACTAGAAAATAAATTCTAGAATTGTAAAAAGAAAATCTTAGATATGATATAGGTCAATATTTTTATTTTGTAGGTGATAAAACGAGGCCCAAACAAGTAAAGAGAAATGATTTGAATCTGGGTAGAGTGACTACATTTCACAAGCCACGACACTGTCTCTTTTCAGTCATGTATGCATAATCTGTAATCATGGAAGACAGGCAACCAACCATAAAACTTGAGATAGAATACAGACTGAATTCAGAAAGAAGATGTTTAATTTTGTCTAATTTGAGGCTTCAATTAATATTGATGGCATATTAATTATTTAATGACTCCAGCCCTGAGTTCAAAATGAATTTATGTGAATGACAACACCACTGTTGTAATTGGACTATGGACGTATAGTAGATTAAAAATGAATATAAATTTCTTGAAGACTTTAGGTGTAGAAATAAACGAAGACCAAACAAATGAGAACAAGCAGAGACAATTCATGCAGATCTTGCTGTATGAAGGGAGTTGCTCACCATTACTCGCATTTGACAGTGATTCAAGGCAGGGAGCAGAGGAGGAAACCTTTGCAGTGAAAACAAGGGGAGGTTAGGCTGGCTCTGAAGAGATGTTGGTTTGGGAAGGCTGGAGGTGAGCGAGCATATTTGGCTTTCTCTAGTTGGTCCTGAGTGGGAGGTGGAGAGGGAATGACAAAAAACCAGGGAGGTTGGCACTTATTGACTACGTCTGTTCTGGCCCAATTGCTGCAGAGATTGTTGGGGTCCTAGGCTGGTTGCTAGGTCAGAGTTCTATTTCCAAATGTGCTCTGACCATTTTCATTTATATCATCAGTCTTCAATGGGGAAATATTACAAATGACAGAGTGGAAAACAATTTTACTGTCTCTTTCTCTGACTTTTTTTTGTGCCTATAGATACATCCGCTTAGATCCAATATTCTACAATCAGAAGTTAAGACAAAAGCTAAAAAGCCAAAAAGATGCTTATAAGAAATCATTTTTTCTCCATGATATCTTATGCTGGACAAGTTCTTCTCTTGTAAAATTATGTGATTTTGTCCTAAATTTACATTACTTTACCAAATCTTTTACTGTGGAAAAACTCATTGCAAATTTAAGAAAATTAAATAAGTTGGCAGAACCTATTTTTGTTTAATTTTTCTCACAATATTTTTCATGTTTTTTTTCCAGTTTACTCATACTGCCTAAGCCATATTCTTTTACAAATATGTTTAGCTAAATATGATCTCTTTTAATCCATAGAGAACACAGGTTCTCTGACACATAATCTGATGCAAGATGATAAATTTCAAAATTTGAAAGATATGACACCTTTCCTTTTTAAATAAAGTCTTAGATGATAACCTTTATTCAACATTGTTTCTTTTTCTCCTTTTTCTGACATACTTTCTTCAAGAAAGAAGAGCTAATGATTTCTTTATATTCAATAATGTATACCATATGCACATAGGCAATAACTCTTGAATAATTATCATATTAAAAATTCTTATCACCTTATCATTTTTCAATTTGACTTTATAATTTAAATTATATTGCATGTTCAAAATAAGCCTTAATTAATTCTAAACACAAAGTTTTAATTATAACCTATTTTGAAATGCTTCCAAGTTGTTTGTGACAGTATGACTTTAAGATGCAGATAACTGATCTTATATGCACCAAATTTAAATTATAATGTAGATTATCCATCTCAAAAATACTTTTGTCTGATATTATTTATGTATTTCATTCAAAAGCACTGCTGTCACCTTATCTCGATAATTTCATCACTAGTCTCCTTCTCTTTGATTACATGCCATAACCTTAGTTAGCAATGATACAAAATGGTTACGATTAGTGTACTATGAATGAAATATTTTGGCATAAATCAGCCTTGCTTCAAGGGAAACAAAATTCTTCTCATGAAATATAAATGATTTTGATTTATAACCAAATGTCTGCTCAATGATACCTGCAGCTTAACACATACTAAGTTTAATGTATTTCTTCTGAACTGTCTCCTCACTGACAAGCCTGTAGAGCAAAGTACTCAAATCACCTAATAGTCTTGTCATAAGACATTTAAATTCCTTACCTTCTCCTTCAAACTCACTTTGCCTAATTTTCTTCTTAAGAGAGAGAACCGCAGTCTTCACAATATCTGGACAGACGCCAACTCATATCACACTTCTGACTTATCTATCCTTATGTATTAAAGGCTATTTTCTGTAAGGCATCCATAATTAGAAGCATATTTGCTTTCAAGGTTGAAAATAACGTGTGTGTTTTTTCTTGCTTAATGTCACACTGAAGATCCACCTAAGAAAATTCCCAGCAATTAATAAGGTCTTAAAATTTCACAGTTTTTAACCTTGGTCCTACAGATCAAAACTTATTTTGATTACACAAAAGTCACCCCGCATTTCAGGCATTTGCAACTGAGTTTCGGACCCCCCATTTTAAAGTGATGGTTGATGAACAAGAACCACAGGATTGTCAGAGGCAATAGTGAGCATGTGAGAACTAACAGTAAAACCCAAAGCCCCCAACTACTAAACGGACCTCCTTTTAGCCAAGGGGACACCAAGAAACCATAAAAACTGAGTTCCCGGCCATGATGGACAAGAGGTTGGACATGCCTTATTATACTACCTCCTTTTTGTGATTTAGGCACAATTAACCCAGCATTCATGTTAGAATAGAGACCACGTCTCTGCCTTTTGGCTAAGGTCAAGCGTAATGTTAAAATAGATATCGTAAGACTGACAGAATGAAGTCAGTGGCAACAACATGCCAAATTACAAATATGACCTAAGACCATGCCAGGGAAGGATAAAGTCAGGCACCCCTACACTTAAAAAATAAACTATGTTCTAACTACCACAAGTTTTTTTTTTTTCTTTTTCTCTAACAGCTAAACAAATACTGGCCTCCAGATAAGAAATATTATAACAATCGCAGCTCATCTACCACCATATACTGACTAATGACCCACCTGTTCCACAAGCGATAACTACAGCTTTGATGGGACAAGAGACTGATGTTAGTAACATTCCCTTGATAGGAAGACCACTGACCATGGACTGGTTCTGGCTGGTTACAGAGGCTGCACAGCTGAGTGTCTTCCTGTCCCTGCTTCACCTTTTGAGGTATAAGGCCTAAATGTAATACACTGAAATGTTAAATCTCCACCCCAAAGTGAACATGGGCCGTTTGTGACATGCATGTGTATTCAGCATGCATGCGTTAAGACCCCTTTTCAAAAATATTCATAGCTATTCCTATAATCTGTTGAATATAAATACTTGGCCAATCTGTTCAGCAAAAATTGCTGTTCCACTCTCCCCTCTCTTTCAGTGCCTGTATTTTTGTTTCTGCCAGATGCTGAGCCTCCAGCCTGTCAGCATGGCCAGCCTGCATGTGGTAACATTTTATAAGAAATAAAGTCTTGGCCAGGAGCAGTGGCTCACACCTGTAATTCTAGCACTCTGGGAGGCTGAGGATGGAGGATCATTCAACATCAGGAGTTTGAGACCAGCCTGAGCAAGAGTGAGACCCTGTCTCTACTAAAAAATAGAAAGAAATTAGCTGTACAACTAAAAATATATAGAAAAATTCACCAGGCATGTTGGTGCATGCCTGTAGTCCAAGCTACTCAGGAGGCTGAGACAGAGGATTGCTTGAGCCCAGGAGTTTAAGGCTGCTGTGAACTAGGCTGATGTCATGGCACTTGAGCATGGGCAATAGAGAGAGACTCTGTCTCAAAAAAAAAAAAAAGAAAAGAAAGAAAGAAAGAAAGAAAGAAAGAAAGAAAGAAAGAAAGAAAGAAAGAAAGAAAGAAAGAAGAAGGAAGGAAGGAAGGAAGGAAGGAAGGAAGGAAGGAAGGAAGGAAGGAAGGAAGGAAGGAAGGAAGGAAAGAAAGAAAGAAAGAAAGAAAGAAAGAAAGAAAGAAAGAAAGAAAGAAAGAAAGAAAGAAAGAAAGAAAGAAAGAAAGAAAGAAAGAAAGGAAGGAAAGGAAAGAAAGAAAGTCTCCTTTCCAAATATAGAAATTATGTGATTTTTCAAGTTAACACTTGTAATGTTAATATTCCCTCATCATGATGTGCCTTAGTCAGGGGTTGTTCTCCAGAGGAACAGAACCAATAGGATATATAAACATACAGAATGGAAGATTACTATGGGAATTGGCTTCCATAATAATAGAAGCCAAAAACTTCCACAATCTGCTATCTGCAAATTAGAGAACCAGGAAAGCCAGTGGGTAACACAGTTTGAATCCGATCAGGAGAGTCAATGGTAGGACTCCCAGCCTAAGGCCAAAAACCAGAGAACGAGCAGGGCAGCTGGTATGAGTTCTGGAATCTGAATCCCAAGAACCAGGAGCTCTGGATGTCTGAGGGAATATGAAGATGGATGTCCCAGCTCAAGAAGGGAGAGACAGAATTCTCCCTTCCTCCACCTTTTTGTTTTATTCTGGATCCTCAACAGGTTAGATAATGCCCACCCACATTGGTGAGGACAATCTTCTTTACTTAATCTACTTATTCAAATACTGATCTCTTCTAGAAATACCCTCACAGATACATGGAAAAATAACATCTTACTAGCATATATTCTGGTCAAGATGAAACATAAAAGTAACCATTACTTGCTATCTCTGTATTACACATTTTCACAAAGTAATAAGTAAGCTTTTAAAAAAATTTCCTAAAAAGGTCACATTATTTAACATATTTATGTGTTTCTTCTATTATCCACACATATAATCCCCCTGACAAACAACATTCTGCACTTTCATGCTAGGGACTAAGGCAGGGGCTGGGAAGAACAGAGAAATAGTAAGGTATGAACTGTTAAGGCAAATCCTCCTTTTTAACTAAAAGAAATTAAAATGCACAAAGCAGATATTTTTACACAATTTAGTACTTTTCCCAGTCATCAGAATCCAGAAATACAGAACAGCAGTAATCACATGCTCAGTTGTGTTATTGTCTGACAAACACAAATATAGACTATTCTTTAGAAAAAAATAAAATGTTGGTTTTCTAGGAATTCAGTTAAATAAAATGGAGAAAGAAAATTTTTAAAAAGTCATATTTATGTATAGTATCAATGTTTAAGGGTCAAAGTGAAGTAACCACAAAAGGACTTTTGTTCACTTCAAATTATTTTTTAAAGTGTTACTGATATTCCTATACTTTAAATTTTAAACCATCATTTGATATATAGTACATAAAAATTAAGTAGAATTAATAATGCATTTTAATCACATACTGAAGTTTAATCAATTGCTTTGATTTGCATGTATTTTATTGTAAGATACAATCCAAAGGGCTGAAAATAACCTTTAAGATGTCATTGTCCATGAAGATAAGTATATATAATTATTGATATGTAATAAGTATTTGAAAAGGTGTGCCTGACAGACAGAAAACTACATAAGAAATAGTTCAGTAAATAGAATATACTAAACCTTCTAAATGTATTTTTGTACATGTAAATGTATTCATATTCTGAAAACCCTAATAGTGTGAATTAAAAGAATAAATATTCACCCCATTATGTTTTCAAAAGCAGTGAGGAAATGCTAGATTCAGCCTTGGGGAACTAAATATATTACAGGCATGAAAAATGTTTCATTTCTGATGCTGCTTTCAAATGACAGCATAATATGTTATGGATCATTTGATTTTTTTGTACGAAAACGCTGTTCAGCACCCAAAAAGGCATATGCTGCTAACGGCATGTGTCACAGTCCTTTTTATGACAGCTGGCAATAAGAAAATGCCAATCAAAACACAAAATGTCAAGCAGAAATTTTCCCAATAAAAGTATTAGTTTGTAAAAATCATTCATAAATAAGCTTCATTAAATTGCTTTCATTGATTTGAAACATTATTAATGAAAAGCAGTTTCAAATAATCTAACAATTGCAGCTTAGCAAGATAGAAGGAGCTAAGAAAAACTTACCATGGTTTCTTCTTAATTCACACAAGCTTAGGTTTGTTCTTTGTCATCAACCCCCAGAAGTTCACCTGTTAAAGCCCTTTCTTAAATACCCTAAGTCGTAAGACTTCAACATTTACCCTTTGGAGAACTTTGAGCAAACACAAATTGACAACATTAATAGCTATCTGTTTTATTAAACTTTTACATTTAAAAAATATGGATTTAAGCTTATTTTTTTCAGCCTCTTTCATAAAAGTATTTTAAAGTAAATTTTATTTACTTATTTTTGCTGACTTGTTTGGCTTTATTGAGCCAAGTTTTCTTTTTCACTTCACAAACTGTTTCACATTAATTTATGAAGATTCATGGCTGTTTGGGGGTTTTATAATTTATTAGCACCAAGGCAAAAAAGAATTCCACCTGGTAAGTGAGATTATTGCTACTTTTTACTTCTACTTCAGCCCTTTTTTTTTTTTCTTCTAACTCATTTAATTAAAAAGAACAGGGAAGTTAGAAAGAGAAACAATAAAATGAATCAGGAAATAATAATACAATATTAGCTAAGAAAGACTATTTCTCAATCATCATTACTTTCTTTGTTGAGGGAAAATATTTCTTTAGAGATTTTGAGCATTTTTGCAGAAAGCAAAGTGCAATTTATGAGATTTGATAGCCTCATCCTAGTGGTTCTGAGTTTATTACAGAGTTTATTTGAATTGGTTAAATACAGATCTCCTCTCTTGATAGATAGATTGATAGAATATAGATAATAAATTATATATGTTATGTATACATTATAAAATGTGTATATATGTATAAAATGATAATTTGGAGGAAATATCAGAAATAAAAAATGTTAATATAGATAATATCAAAATAAGTTTTCCTAAAACATATTTATGATTTATTATGCAGTATATATGAAACAAATCATAATATTTAGGTATAACAAGACTTGAGTGCAAATGAAAAAAACAGCCAAAAATAACATCAAATAAAAATGTGGTGACAGCTTTTGGATGTCAATATTTGACCGTGCTGGTGTTACTTTGCAGAAACATTGCAACTTTCACACCCTGCTACTTTTTTTGAGGAATGTAAGCTCCCAATGAATCACACGTGGCCTCTTAAGTCCTAGATTCTGATCTGGCATGCAATTTCTTCTCCACACTTTAACAGCCAAAGCAACTCATAAGGCCAGCCTGGATTCAAGTGATGGGAAAAAGACTTTGCTTTATAAGTAAGAAAAAATGCTGTCACATTTGAAGAATGTGAAATGCTTCTAAAATATAGTGGGTATTTTTTAGCTATATAGCAGTTGTGAATATTTCATAAATTAATTGAAGTCATTTTTCAGATTACAAAAGTAAATGTCATGAAATACAAAATAAAATATATTATTTTATTAAGAATGTATGATAAAGATAATAAATAAATATGAGCTCAATATTTATTTGAGACATCAATTCTAAATGCTTATTTTAGTAGTGTGCAATAAAATGCATAACAAATGGAGCATTATTTTATTTAAATAGCATCATAAATGCACATGACACTACAATGACCAGTGTTAGACAAATAGCATTCCTGTTCACAGAAATTATAAGTATATGTAAATATTCCTGATGGAGGAGAAGCAAACACATGTTTTAATGAAGGCATATGCTTCTGAAATTTTAGATAATTTTAAAAGTGGACAAAGTTAGAAATATTATGAACAGCAATGAATATGAGTGAGAGTTGATATAAATAGGTAACCCCCATGATTATATATTTTCCAGCATTTTATTATGAAAAATATCAATTCTACAGGCAAAGAGAAGGTATACAGTTATAACTTCTGTATACCATTCACCAAAGATTCACCAATTGGTAACATTTGCTATTTTGTCTCTTCCACTCTTCTCTTCATCCTTCCCTCTTTTCTACTATTCCTCCCTTTCTTCCCTCTTAAGGTATTTAATTTTACCGAAAGATTTGATACCCTTCAGCATCTAACTACTAAAAAAAAAGAACAAATAGCCACATGACTATAATAGTGTTATTGCATATAAGGAATTTAATTAATATTGGTCATATATGATCTAACATATAGTTCATTTAAAAAAAATTCACAGTGGTCCCTAAAGTTTCCATTATAGCTATTTTCCCCCTAACACAAAATACTAAGAGTCATAGATTACTTTTGTTGTCATTTATCTTCAGTCTCCCTAAATCTAGAGGAGCTTCCACATTTTTTTTTGTCTTTTATGATATTGATATTATTGAAGAGTTTAGGTCAATGGCTTGTGGAATTTTCAACAATTCAGCTGTACTTGTCTGTGTTGTTTAATAGATTCATTTAAATATTTCTGGTAGTAATGCTTTAAAGGGTCTGTTTTATTTGATCTGGTGTATTTCTCCTCATAATACACCAGTATCATAGAAGGTGAGTGTTTTCCTATAATGGTAATACTAACTTGTATCATTTGCTCAAGGAAGTACTGACTATGATCTCTCCAATCTAAGAGAAACATTCCATTCCCTTTGTAAATAATAAGTACACTGTGAAATGGAGGCAGTAAGAATACTGATCCCCCAAACCTTGGCATATATTGATTTTAGAATTAATTCTGGATAAATCCCAGAATCTTTTAATATATTAAGTGATGTAAAAATAATTTTAAGTATAACTTACATTTTCTCTTAAAAAACCATATCTTCCTCCCTATTTTTATTAATTACTATGAACTTTTTAATTTGGTTTCAATATAATTTATTGTTATCATTATTACTTTAGAAGCTTAAATTGTACAGTTTTTCTATAGGGCCCTTTGCACTGGCGACTATATACTTTCAATACATCTTCAGTAGTGTTGGGCCACTTCTTTCAGGATTAACAAAATGTTTGTGGCCACCTTTTACACCCTACTCCTGATACAGATTCAGCCATTTCTTCATTAGTCCTTTTAGAGGGAAATAGGGCTATTTGGATGTCACTGATTCCCAGCTTTACAAAGCATATTATATATGCATGGATACACCTACATGCGTGCGCACACACACACACACACACACACACACACACACACACACACACACATTGCACTGGTTTTCAAAAAAGCCTTATGGTATCAGTGTTTCCAATTGCCTGCTCAGAAAATTCTTCCATGTATAGATTCTTTTGATATTCTTTCTGCATTCCTATTATCTTTGGAGGTAGCAAGAAAGATAATGCATATTGCCACATCATAGAATAAACTCACTACAGTATTACATCCAATTAAACAAAGTTAACAATTTTTTTTTATAAAATAATAGCACATAAGGAGAAATTTCAGTTTGCCACAAAGTAAGAATTTGCTTCTAATTTTCACACTTTGTTTAATGCATATTCCTGACACTATCTCTTAAAACATTCATTCTTTCATTGATCTGTCATGGATGCAACATTTATATACTATCTTTTTACTTTTAAGAATGTTTTAATTTTAAAAAATATTACTATTTTAAAGAAAAATACAAATGGGTATTTTTCCTGAACTTACTGAAAGTAAGTTGCTGACATGATGATGTCTCCAAATCTCAAATAATTCAGTGCATTTCATACAAAAAAGGATATTCTCTTACATAACCACAGTATACTCATCAATGCCAAGAAATTAACACTGATGCATTACTGACACCTACATTACAGATTCCTTTCAAATTTAGTCAAGTTTCCTAACAATATCCTGTATACACACTGTCCAGAATCTGTGTTGCATTTAGTTTCTTTATTTCTTTCAGACTGTGACAGTTGGTCAGTCTCTCCTTCACTTTTATGATGTTGATGATTTTGAATAATACAGGGCAATCATTTTGAAGAAAGATACTCAGCTCTGTCTAGGGATTCCTCATATTAGCAAAAAAGTCATAGAGGTGATTTTGTACTGTCATTGCATTCCAACAGTTGGCCTAAAATTTCAATTTTTCCCAGTACTGGTGATATGGACTTCAATGCATTGATTTAGGTGGGGTCTTCTGGAGGGCTTTGCTATTGCAAAGCTACTTTTTTTTTTTTTTTTTTTTTTTTTACTTTGCAATTAAAACTTAAATCATGGAAGGAACTTTCAGACTCCATGCACGACCTCCTAACCAATGCTCCCCCTTCATACAGATGACCTGCTCCCCGGGTTTGGGCTCTAGCACACTAGGCTTGACCCAGTCATTGCCTCCCATCAGGCCTTTCTTATTTATCCAACCCCTGCTTTTAGGTGTTTGTTGTTGTTGTTTAAGGCCACCTCCAGATTGTCACTTAGATGTCTCTTTTTCTTTAATCTACTCTCATAAGTTTTACATTCACATCTGTTTTGTGATTCTTCAAGTTCCTTCGCTCTCTGTGGTACAAAGTATAATAGGATAGACTACTGTATAAAGATTTTACCAAACTTTAATAAATAGGAATGAGGAATAAATAATCAGCCATTATTTACTGAACACATTATTTTTGCCAAATCCTGGTTGAAAGACACTGACTTTCTCTTGAAGATATATAGATTCTAGAGTAGGTATCATAGAAACCAATAAGGTTAATTTAATATGGCAGATGAAAAAGTGGCAATAGATAGAGGATGTTATGAATGATAAGAAAGGGTGGATTTAGTCCAAATTTAAGCCCAGGCAGGTTTTCAGTTGAAATCTCTGAAATACATCTTGAATTTCTAATATTTTATAATGCATTCCATTTCTAGTATTTTGTATTCCATTTAGATTTAGTAGCACTATAATTTCTTGTTTCCATTTAACCAGAATTATATCATTGAAGCTGGTCCCTTTATCACATCTTAACATATAACCTTTTCTTAGATACAGGGTGGTGAGGGTGGTGAGATACAGGATGTCTCAGAAGTTATTTACCATACGTTTCAGCAGTATAAACATAATAAGGAACATATTTATTAAACAAAACACAACACTTTTTTAAAAAATGAATGTGATCCACCTTTTTCATGCAGTCTATACTGGTTGTGTTAAAAATATTTATATTTTCTGTGGAAAAACTCACAATAAACAAAAATATTAATGTCAATTATCTCAACTCATAGAGATATAGACATATCACAGAATATGTAATGATTTTACAAAATAAGTGTGAGCTTGATGAGGCAAAAATCTGATTTTTACCCCACATAAAACTTATTTAGTGAATTATTTCCTTACATTTTTTAAGTGGTATCGTATTTGAAATGACCAAAGCCTGTCTGTAACTTAAATCCTCCATGTCCACACTCCAGTTTTTGAGACAGCAATGAAGGATTCATGGCCCAATCAGTTGGAATTCTCTTCAGGTTCCAGAATACATACCATCAGTTCTAGTCCAAAGTGGCACCACATCATCACAGTTGAGGCTCATAGTGCTGTTCATTTATTTTTACCTTCAACTTCATATATTAGCCACCTGCCTTCTTTGCACTAAAATCATTTTTTTCCAGAAGAAATCTAAAAAAAAATTTAAAACTTTCCTTTATCATCACAGGTTGTAGATGCTACAGTTACCTAAATATAATGAAATATGCAGAGAGATCATGTAGTCTTTGTCATTTTGAAACATTTCTTTGATAATATCAAGGGTGTTTATCTACTCTTCAACATTTACAGTGTTGCCTGAGTATAAGATAAACTGTACATTTGAATGTAAGAATATTTAAATACTTTATGAAATAATTTCAGAATATTGGCAAACCATTGTGATGAAGGGAAACAACCTGCAACCACCAATTTTCTGGATGAGTAGCTGCATCTGTTGAAATTGAGAGAAAACCTAAATAAGAGTTTTTAGTTTATAGATATGCAACAGTCTCATTAAATCTACTCTGATTAGATAAGTACAGATGATATCCAGAAGAATTGCTTTTTTGTTTTTCACCTTTTAAGTATTATTCAACTTCTAATCGTAGATGGGTCGGTTTTAGAGAACTAATTAACATTTATTTTTCATGATAAGGAAATTAATGTGTTGGCCCAAACCATATCTTAGTCAAATGCTGTATTCAACTAAAATAAGACCATTGAGGTCATTCTACTTCACCATCAAAACTATATGGTGAACATAAACCTGCAAGCAGAGCTTTATGTATTTAGTTCTTATATCAAACAAATTCCATTTAAGAATTAAATATAAAAGATAATTATGCAGTTCAAATTGAATATGATATATAAAAATGAAAGCTATTCAACTAAATTGTAAAAAGAGATAATCCTATATTCTCTCTCAGTAATGTAATACTTTGTCCTCCAACAAAAAATTCTCCTGAGTATTTAGGCTGAGTTAACTTTCAGTTTTGAGTTTGCCTTAAATTCACGGTGCACCTACCTTACTTTCTCATTCTGTATAAACAAGTTCCAATTATCTATCAGCAAACCAACAACAATGAAGCTGCTTACCTAGCTTGAGCAAAGCAAAATCAAATGGAAATTATTCCCAATTACAACACCCATGTATAACCTCTATTACTGACACTATTGAGGGAATTTGTTTTACTCTTTTATCATTCTTTAAATTTCTAAAAGAGCATACTCATCACTTAAAAAGGCCCTGAGCAGGATTTTTTATTCATGAATGTAGAGATCATAAGCTTGAGATTTACTCAGCCATAATGAGTAAAATTACATAGAAGCTTTGCTCAAGCAACTCTTAATTGCCTGAAATGAGCCTTGAGATACCCACTTTGGGGTCATGTTTCAAGAGGAAGCATCTTTTGCCCTATGATTTTATCAAGGAAAAATCGCACCAAATGGAGTTAAATAAGTAAGGAAGATTTTATTCAAGACTATTGCAGTGTGAGCCAACACTATTCCAATATGGTATAAAGATTGAACTCACCTCAACTGAAACAAATGGAGCATTTTAAGCACTGGGGTGAGTTAGTGGAAAAGTATTAAAGGACATTAGTGGGAAATGTGATAGATGTGATTAGGTTATCTATGTTTGCTAATTGACTCTTGCCAAAATTAGGCTTCTTACCCCCACCCCAGCCAAAGACAATGGTAGATAAAGACTGTTGATGGTTACACTTCTAAGATTGTAAAACTGGCCAGAGATTTTTGTTGTTGTTGCTCCTGTTGTTTTTGTTGTTTTTAATTACATCTCAAAGGAGCAGAGAAAAAATTTACACTTCTAAATTTTCTAAAGTAAATACTCTTAAGAAAAAGTTGGTCAAGAGCCCATGGGGAGGAAAAATTTGAGTTTAGTCAACATTAAGGTTACCTTGGTTAATTGTGAGTATCACACACTGTTTACCAAAAAGTGATAGCACTTGACAGTGATTTATTTTATATCATAGCCTTCAGTCCATATTCAAGCTAAACAACTCCTGTTTATTATTTCATTTATTTGTTTTTTCAGAGGGTATTTACCTTTCAGGTACTAGTACTAAAAATAATTAATAACAAAATAAAAGGTAGCTAAATAATATAATATTACCTCTGTACTTTATTTTCTTTCATCAATACATGATTTTCAAATCCACATTAAAGAAATATAAAGGTATCAATTTTAAATATTTTATAGTTCATCTCTAATATATACATATAATAAATAGTTCTGGCAAACGGAATATCAAAAGAGGCTTCAGAGAAAAAGAAATATTAAATTGTAAATGAGCTCTATTTCTTTCCATGATATTAACCTTGGATGTCTATTGTATTGTTTTCACAAAAAGCAATTTGCACATTTGAAATTTAGATAGTAATTAATACATTGGTGAGATATTGTGATTCTGAAGCACTTTTAAGAAAAAAATCAAGATGAACCTTGATGTACTGTGCAGTTTACTACGGCGGGTTTATATGAGATGTGCTCTCTCTCCTGGAAGCATATTTTAGTAAAAGTTGATTACTCTTTTTTAAAAAATTGTATCAAGTGAGAATAAATAATTAATTAAAACAAGACATACAGACTAAAAAATTTAACTAAGATGCTTTTTAATATTTTTTTCAAATTATTAAAGGTCTCTAATATATTCACTAAGATTTATTATGTTCTTCCTTTGTGAAAAGACATTGGCATGAACTCTTTGGTTTAACCATAATAAAAGTCCTGTGAGGTTAGGTATTTTTATGATATCTATTTTCAAATAAAGAGTAGGTCTTATACATATTGGGTAGTCCATTCATGGTCTCCCAGCTGTTAAAGGGTGGAGCCAGACTTTTCATACAGTAGTATAAAATTCTAGAATCCAAGCATTTAATTTTTAGGTTGTGTTATACCTCCTACTTTGCTGGCAGACTGTGGTAATTTTAAATTATAATAAAACAAAGAAGAGAAAAAAGTCAAGGGTAAACTATAAATAATGAGAAGACTTTGACAAAATGATATGTACCAGTGGCACATTCAATGAAGTTAAAATATTATGTCTGTAAAGATAATCAAATTAATAATTTTGATGAAATCTGACTTTATTTCTAGATATAATGGCTGAGACTAAACAATGAATTTGTAGCTTTTGGGGGCAAGAAAATATAAAATATAATAAGTAATTTTATTAAGCCCTACAGAATCTTTGAGCCTTAACTGAGTCAAATGAAGGGTCAAAGTTGAATCTGGGTAAATTTGGAAGTCATCAAAACATGTATACACTATTCCTTTATACTGAACTCTGACATCCATATATTAACAAGGAGGTGACTATCATTTCCTTAAATCTCTAAAATAGCTTGGATATTTTGGTATACCAATGGCAACATTAAATGGACATAAAAATATTTTGAAAAATCATTTCAGTTCATGTAATAAATGTTTCAATGAAAATATAGATTAACTGAAAATCAAAACCTATTTTAAATGCATGAGAGGGTAGTGTAATCCAATGTAATCCACTCATTAATATGATTTTGGCATAAATAATTATCTTTAATAGTTTCATTTTGTTTGTGAATATGAATTTCTACATATCAAAATTTATTTCAACGAAAATCCATTTGTAATATAAGAAGAAATGAGGAGTTCTAAGTGTATAACCAATTTTTAAATGTCCTTGAAACACTAGAGTTGGCAAAATTCCCACCCAAGTGTAAAATAAGCTTAGCTTCCAATTAAAATGTTACAAGTTGGTACTAAATCTAACCAACAATTTGAAACCTTCAGTAACACAAAAGTTGTCACCATTTTTTTAAAAGGTGGTAGACAAAGCTTCACTAAAAAAAAAAAGAAAAAAATTTTAAAGTAACTACCCTAAGAGCAAAAGAATTCAAAAATAGAAACAATGAAGAAATAAAGTATACAGAATTAAAATGTGTTGTTAGTGTGTTCCATTTATTTAATGATACACTTCTAAAAAGAAGAAGAAAGACCTTAGACATATTGAAATTTATGATTCCCTTAAGTGCATGATAATTATTCTTTAATTATGATGATAGGTATTCATGCAAAATAATATGAGTTGAAAAATTCTTTTTCTGTGAAAAAGATTACCTTTTCATATAATTCAACTAGAATTTGTTCGATGCTTCTGGTATTCATTAAATTTTACAAATTTTCTGTAATATTTCAGGGAAAATAATCTGAACTTTCTCTACTAACACAGGTCACATTACTATTACATCAAGACCATCCCAGTAAATAAAATTAATTAAATTTCACTTCTTAACAATGGCACTTTTTAAGCTGAAAGTTGAGGTTCTCCAATAGCCTAATAATTTCAGTATCAAATGTAGAAAGCTCTATCATACAAGAAATGTTTTAGACTGTCCACAAATTCTTTAATGTAATAAATTTATCAGTATTTTGGAAAATTTTCTGTTGAAAACATTTTCATTAATATTCAATGACCTTCAAACTACATCTTTATTATCATGAAATAATGGTCATGATCAACCAAAAAGTTAATAATAATTATAATAAAATGATTTATTGGGTAGGACTTGGCATAAATAAGTTTATACTTAATCAGAGGGGGGAAAAGTTTATATTTCTTCTTTAGTTATAATATTCATAGTTATATTTCCCTTTCTCAATTTTTACCTTTTGAAGGGCAAATTTATCTCAATATGAACCAAAACATAACAAAACAAAAGCAATCTTGCTAGCATCTTTTATCTGAACTTCCATCTACGGAGGAGACATTGCAGTGAAATGGCAACTTCTGCTCAGAGGTGCATCACTCAGAGTGTTTTAAACATGTTGAATGGAAGCCACTGACTGCATGTGTTTCAAATAGAGCATTTCTATAAATAAAATCATGTCTTGCCCAGTCTCATTTTTTTCTTCCTATAGTTTGAAAATGTGTATATTTCCTTTAAAAAGCAATAATTAATATAATTTTAAATTCCATTTGATTAAATATATTATTTACTTACTCAAAAATGTCTTTTGTGTTCCAGGTGAGTTATGAAATATTGCTGAAAAAATATGAGTGAAACAATAATAAAGTCCCTGTCATAGACAGAGTAATAACCCACCCAAGGCATTCACATCCTAATCACCAGAACCTGTGAACACGGTAACTCGTATGGTAAAGCAAACTTTGCATATATGGTTAAGGAAGATTTTTAAGATAATCTCCCTGAGAGATGGAGATTTTCCTAGATTATCTGGGTGGGTCCATATGATCATAAAATTTTTATAAGTGGCAGGAGAATCGGAGTCAAAGAGAAGATCTATCAATGGAAACAGAGCTCAGAGAGGAGAGAAGATGCCATGCTGCTCCATATTGAAGATGGACAAAGGAGCCACAAGCTGAGGAATGTAAGTGGCCTCCAGAAGTTGGAAGAAGCAAGGAAGCAAATTCTTTCAAGGACTCCAGTTGGAATACGGCCCTGCACACTCCTTGATTTTAGAATTTCTGATGTCTAGAAGTCCAATATAAAAAAAAAAAACACACAAAAAAAAAACTGGGTTGCTGTAAGCTACCAAGTTTGTGTTAATTAGTTATAGCGACAATAAGAAGCTAATATAGTTGCTATACTTACAAAATTGAAAGAAATGACTAAGTGCATATGCAATTAATAAATAAGTATTGATAGGTCTTTGTAACTTTAGTATGGGGAGGAGGATGATTGGATACAGGTTAGTCAGGGACTTCTCTCTCTAGAAGTTATGTTTACTTTGTGATATGAAGAATAAAATAAAATCAGCATGCAAAATGTAAGGAAAACACTAATATAGACATAAGTACTTTTAAAGGGTCCAAATTCATTTTTTTTCACAAAACTCAGTCAACATGGTTGGAGTATAATGAAAGAGAAAGATAAAAAATATAAAATGGTTGAAATAAGGCAGCAGCTGACCATATTGGAATTTACAGATTATGATAAAGAGTTTTATTTTAAATAAATGTAATGGAAACCTGTGATTACTTTAAAGCTAGGAATGATATTATCTGATTTAATTCTTTAAGAGTTGAATCTTTCTACTATGTAGTGTTTGGATTAGGTAGGAGCAGAGGAAAGACTAGTTAAGAGACCATTTGATTAAACCAGTCAGGAGATACTGGTATCTTCAAGTATGAGGATGTCAGTGAAGGTAGGAAGAGGTTTTCATAGCATGACCAGGATTTGTAGATAGATTAGAATGGGAAGGTGGGAATAAGAGAAAGAGAGAAATGAGGCACAAATCATAGGCTATTGATCAGAGCAAGTGGGTACATGCTGATTATATATATTAAATACAAAAAACACAAAGGCAAGGTTTAGAAGAGATGAGCTAAGAATCAAAATGCTATTAGCATATCTATTGGATTTGACATGTTATTAGAGATTTTTTTTGAGGTATATAGTAAGTAGTAGAATATAGAATTGTACAATTTTGTAATTCGGGGGGTGGGTTCTAAATAGGAGATAAAAATATAGAAGTCTCCATATTGTAGGTTAAAGGCAAAGTTTAATACACTATGGAAAACCTTATGAACTAGTCTAAGAACTTTGCCTTTCTCCCTGAGTGACAAGAAAAGCCATTAGCACATTTTAAGGATAGAGGTAATACTATCTGAATTGTCTTTTGACTCTTACGTTGACAACTGAATTGTAAAGTATATGAAAGCTCAGAGACTAGTCATAAGAAAGTTGACAGTATAGGTGGCTGACAGACCTAATATGGGTTGTAAGAGACAGAGAGGAGAAGAGAAGGGTTCCAATCGTGGGTTGGAGACACCTTCAGGAATAGAGCTATCATTTTCTGAGAGAAAGAAATGTGGGATGAACTCAAGTTGGGACATGGTACATTTGAGAAGCCTTGTAGGCATCCAAATGAGACATCAGGGAGACAATATGATGTGAGCCTGAAATTCAGAAATGGAGCCAGGCTAGAGATCTATGTTTAAAAATCATCTGCCTATAGATTTTTTTTAAGTAATGAGACAGGAAGAAATAGCCAGAGAGTAAGCCCATACTGAGAGGAGGCAAGGACAAAGAAAGGGGCAAGGGGCAGCTAAACATTTACAGATTGGGAAAATAACAAGAAACCAACAAAGAAACCAAGAAAGAGTAGCCGAAGTGTTATAGAGAAAACAAAGATTGCTAATCACTTAAAACTCCACTGATGTCTTCAAGAGAACCAAACCTATCAATCACTAAAGTGATCTTTCTGCAAGTTGCACAGATAGCTCAAATGTCTAAAACTACTTCATTAATCGCACTGCAAAATTGAGAGTTTTCTATTTTAGTGAATGTCACATGTCTCCACAGAAATTTCAGCCAGAAATATGGGGATCTTCCTGTTCTTTGTCTTTTTCCTAACTTCCCAGGTACAATTAGTCTGTCTTGTGTTGTCTACTCTGAAAAAAATAAAAAATCTCTCCTTATGCATTACAAATTCTGTAATCAATTACATAACTCATCAAAAAAGCTATCAGTTTTTATCTGTAATAATCTGTTTAAATGTTGTTTTTTCTCTTAATTTACTATACACAGATTTATCATAGCTAAAATTACTAAAATTTTTATTTCTATCTAACTTTTGAGAGTATGATAGTGGACATCATTGTATAGTCTTCACAGCTGTTTCCTTTCTTGGTGTGTGTTCAGGCCAGAGATTCTTTCTCCTTTGTCTTTGTAAATTTTTTCATGGTTCACACCTTCAGTGGACTTTCATTATTCTTAAGATGAATATTAACTTCAAACAGGCTTTAAAAGATTTTGTCATCTGGCCCTTCTTACTTTTCTAGTTGGATCTCTTAGCACTTTCTTACATTTTACAATAAATATTGTAAAAAATATTATATTATATGGTTCACTAAATGTACCATACTCTATGTATGTTTTTGCATATAAAATTCCTACTATATAGAGTGAACTTCCCTGCCAACTCATTTTGTTGATGTATTTCAAATGCCAAAATGAGTTTATAGGCCCGGCAAGCTCACGCCTGTAATCCTAGCACTCTGGGAGGCCAAGGCAGGCAAATTGCTCAAGGTCAGGAGTTCAAAACCAGCCTGAGCAAGAGCAAAACACCGTCTCTACTAAAAATAGAAACAAATTAATTGGCCAACTAAAAATATTAGAAAAAATTAGCCAGGCATGGTGGCACGTACGTGTAGTCCTAGCTACTGGGGATGCTGAGGCAGGAGGATTGCTTGAGCCCAGGAGTTTGAGGTTGCTGTGAGCTAGGCTGATGCCACGGCACTCTAGCCCTGGCAACAGAGTGAGCCTCTGTCTCAAAAAAAAAAAAAAAAAAAAGAGTTTATAAAGAGGAGAGTTCCTTGAAATTCACAGGTAAAGTTAGGTTTTCTCCTAATCCTCTGTATTGCTAATAATATATTTTGTGTGATTATTAAATAATTTGTTTGCATCAATTTCTTCAACTTGAGTTTCTTGAGAGAAAAGATAATACTATTCCACCTTCAGATCCCTAGTTAAAGTGTGGTATCAGGAACAAAATAAACACTACGTTTTAAAAAGGAAAGACATGAAGAAAGGTGTAGTTGTGCAGGAAAATAAAGGAAGAAATTCTCACACAGTGCTTTAAATTTATTTAAACTTAATAAATTTTTAAAAATGGAATTTATCATTTAATAATGTTTACTGGATTATCATCTGCAATGTGAGTTTTCATACTTTTTGCTTCTTTAATGACTAGATATTGAATAACCAGGATGCTAAATTGTTTGTAATTTATTTTAACCACTTTGATACCAGCGTTGACTACAGCCGACAGCCACAGATGAACGTCTACAGAGACTTTAGCCGACAGCCGTGATATGACTTTTCTAATTTTTCATTTATCAAAATAAAACTGTGAACATTTAAAAGTAGCGTAATGAAAACATATATGTATATGTTACCTATTCTGATTTACGTTACAAGTAAAGCTGCCTGTAAAGTAAAACAAGCTTTCAGTGCTTTCAAGTTTTCCTCCTCGCACAAGAACAAAACGGATGCGTCATCAATGCACAGCACAAACTATCAACGGACTGTGAGTGCCCGCTGTGTCGAGGTTTCGCGGCCAGTGAGCGAGGTCCCGAAGTGGTTAAAATATGTCAGCAGTATACTTACACACATACATATATGTATATTTGTATGTCTGTGTGTTTGTGTGTGATCCCATGTTTGTACTATAGGAATGACATTTGTTCTAAATCAGGAATTTATACACTTTCTGAGGAGTCAATTAGCATTCAAACAGAAAGCACACACTCCTTAGGGCAATAATATACACATTTCCACTATCTTTACTACTAAAACTTTGTTAATTTTTATAGTAAATATTAGAAGTCAGTTTTGATTGGTAATATGAGCCAGATAATGATCATGACAACTTTTAGAAATGAGCTGTCATTAGTAAAATTCTTGGTGGTCAGGGTATGCGGATTGGCTAAAATATTTTAGAGACTCTTTTTACTCTTACCAACAGCAAGCTAAAGAGTCTGGATCCTTAGGGTGACAAATAAGGATTTATGCCAAAATGTTTCAAAGTCTAACTATTGATTCATAGGATTCTGGTTGCCTCATTCTGTTAACTAAATTTTGCTTTCAAAATACTACTGTGTCAACACCAGTAAATCTTTTGTGAGAAGCATGGCGAGGCATCTGAAACAACAGAACAATGGAACTTTATCATCTCGACTGGGCAAGTTTGTAGCAACCTCCTTTCCCATAATTATATGTTTCACAAACATATATTTATGTTTGTTAAACATAAATATGTCTTATATCTGAAGAATTTAGTTAGTGATGAGATTTTGGAGAAATTGAGTAACCCGAATCCAAATCTCATTTTGGCAGCCACCATTATTAAGAGTAGTTAAAACCGAATTGGTTTGAGTGAATCTGAAACACCGGGTTTGTCTGGAAATCCCAGAGCCAGAGCTCTATGTGACACGGTGCAGGAAGAGCAAAGAGGGAGACGACAGACTAGGAGACAAAGTGTCTGGCTGTCACTGCCTATGTTGATAAAGACGAGTGTGCTTGTCAAATTTCTTTTACAAATGTGCCGAGGTGTTCCAGAGCAGACAAACAAAACTTTCATAAGGTTGGGCAAGATAGAAAACCCTTCCGCATAATGAGAATGAATCCCTTTTATCTGATGAAGCGGTATATCATCTCCTTTCTCTCAGTGGAACCCAGAAGAAAGTGTTCAAATAAACCAGGCTGCTGCATCTAAGAATTATTTATTCCTGGTCTATGTCTCTTGTTTTTCTTAATGTCTCTCAAATTTAAAGTCATTATAGCCTATAATCTAAAAATGTTTATTCTGATTGCCTATTTGCTGGAATTTATCTCCAAAGAGGTTGCAAACCCCTCAAGGTTAAGAGCTAGGATATTGGGAGGACACTTGACAAGAGAATAAAATTTAAAAATGTGATAATGAACTGACCCCCCCCCTCTCTCAACCCCTGTAGCGAGAAAGTCTTTCCTGAATAAAATGTCATGATTTCCTAAGTACTGTCTCAGGTAGAATTCCACCTTTGTGTTAAGTCAGGTGCCCTGATGAAATGTGGTCTGTCCCTGATGTAGTGACATCTTTCCCTTCGCTACAATTAACCAGTCTCCAGGGCATGGTTTTCTCAGGATCACACTCCTTAGTGTGATGGGCCGTGTTTAGAGTACTCTTAAGAATTCTTTACCTCTTTTCATTTGGGGAATTCTTCACTTCTTTTCAGTTTTCTCCTAAAAAAAGAAATGGCAAAATTTTCATCAGTTACAACTCAAAGAAATGTCTGGTGAAATTGAATTTTATGACTTTATCACCTTAAGCAGTTGTTGACTTTATTGATTTTGCTACTAATGTAGCACTATAGTCAGTTTTCACCACATTTTTTAATTACTTAACAGTATAACATACAAATACTATGGCACATGACTAGACCACGCATACATTAATGGAAATCATGCACTCCAAAGAAACATTCTCTCCCACTCAGGTGTACATTCCATCAGAGCAGAATGTTGTCTCCATTGCTGCAGTAGGCAGAAAAATGCACCTCTCTCCCCCAGCAACATGTCCGTGTCCTAATTCCTGGAACATGTAGAGATGTTACATGGATAAAAGGACTATGCAGATGTGATTACCGTTAAGGGCAGTGAGGTGGAAGATTATCCTGGATTATTGAGGTGGGCTCAATATAATTACGTAGGTCCTTGAAAGTGGAAAATCTTTTCAGGATGTGGCCAGAGAGAGAGAGAGAAATGTGACTACTGAAAAAAAAGTCGGACAGATGTGCTGCTGCTGGCTTTAAAAATGGAGAGAAGAGGCCAAAGGCCAACGAATGCAGATGGCTTCTAGAAACTGGAAAAGGCAAGAAAATAGATTCTTCACTAAATACTCCAGAAAAAAAAAATTCAGACTTGATTTTAGCCTAGTAAGAACTGTGTTGGACTTTTGACTTACTGAAGAGTAAGATAATAAATTTCTGTTGCTTTAAGTGGCTAAATTTGAAGGAATTTATTTGTTACAGTTAGTAATAGAAAAGTAATACAACTGCCTAGCACAGAGTGGAAAATCAATGATTATTTATGAAATAAATGAATAAATGAATGAATCTATCATACAAATGTATCAAATTCTTTGGTACTATAAGCACAATCTAATATCTAGTGCGCTAGAAGGTTTTGTTACTGAACTTAGCTAATGTATTTTATGTAATTGTACTTAGCTATCTAATTTGTTGTAGTCATCTGATATTTTTAATTATAATTTCATTTAATTATATTTTCTCTTATATTCTTCACTCAAAGTTTATTCAATTTTGTTTTGAGGATTAGAAATTGTTCTCTCCAAGCACAGAAAAGTTCTTGCATAAGTACTTGACAATGTCATGTCTTATATCTCCTCCAGAACACAATATAGGACACATCAAAGGGAATCATTAAGTGCTTATTGCAAAATTGATTAAAATAATATTTAATTTCCTCATTCTTTTTAATCACTCTTTTTTTAATATAAAATACACTGCTTGGCCTCTCTCAAACTTTGCTATATATTCATATGGCCTGTCATCCAAAGACCACCAGATGGTTAAATTGTAGAAAGAAGAGCTTTATTGGCAATATTGGTTTGCAAACTGGGAAGAGATAGTCCCTGAAAGAAGGCACTTTCTCTTGGAAGAGGATAGGAGAAGTTTGGATTTTTATGCCTCACAGAGTCCATATTGCACAACAGAATCATATATATTCAGTAACTTTGGCAGAAAAATCTATATGTATTTATGAGAAGAACCAAATGCATGTACAACATGTAAGTGTATATGTAACATACCTCCTATGTTCACTTTGGGAATGGGGTTTAGCATTAAAATAAAGTGGACCATTAGTCTATCTTCTTTTGAAAAATTTCTGTTCATGTCTTTTGCCCACTTTTTAATGGGGTTGTTTGATTTTTTTCTTGCTGATTTTCCTGAGTTCTTTGCAGTTTCTGGTTATCAGCCTTTTATCAGATGTATAGGATGCAAATATTTTCTCCCATTCTGTAGGTTGTCTATTCACTGTATTGATTGTATTGATTGTTTCCTTGACTGTGCAGTGCTTTTTAATTTGATCAGGTCCTATTTATCTATTTTTGTTGTTGCTGTGATTGCTTCTGGGGTCTTTCTCTTAAATTATTTGCCTAGGCTGATGTCTATAGGAGTTTTTCCAACATTTACTTCTAGAATTCTTATAGTTTCACACCTTAGGCTTAAGTCTATTATCCATTGTGAGTTAATTTTTGTGATAGATGAATGGTCAACAAACACATGAAATAATGCTCAACATCTCTAATTATCAGGGAAATGCAAATCAAAACCATAATTAGATATCACCTAATACCTAATACCAGTGAGAATGGCTTTTATCAAAAAAATCTCAAAATAACAAATGTTGGCATGGATGCAGAGAGATAGGAACACTCATACACTGTTACTGGGACTGCAAACTAGGACAACCTCTATGGAAAGAAGTATGGAGATACCTCAAAGAACTAAAAGTAGACCTACCATTTGATCCAGCAATCCTACTACTGGGTATTACCCAAATGGGGAAAAAAGACATTTTATTGAAAAGACAGCTGCATTCAAATGTTTATAGCAGCACAAATCTCAATTGCAAAGATGTAGAAACAACCCAAGTGCCCATCGACACATGAGTGGATTAATAAAATATGGTATATGTATACCATGGAGTTCTACTCAGTCATTACAAAATGGTGAACTAACACATTTTGTATTATCCTGGATGGAACTGGAGACAATTATTCTAAGTGAAGAATTAGAACAATGGAACACAAACACCAATCACAACAATGGAAATACAAACACCACACGTACTCACCATTAAATTGGAACTAATCGATCAACACTTAGGTGCATATATAGAAATAACACTCATGAAAATCAAGCAGGTGAGAGTGGGGAGGAAAGGATGGGTAAATTCACACCTAATGGGTACAAAGCACACTATCTGGGTGATGGGGACACTTATTTATAACTTTGACTCAAAAAGTACAAAAGCAATATATGTAACCAAAGTGTTTGTACCCCCTGTAATATTCTGAAATAATTTTTTTTTTAAAGAATGAAATAAAAGAAAAGAAAACTTCAGAGATAATCTTCTTAAAAAATAAAATGAGGTGGAACTTGGCTTTTTATGTCAAAAGGTGCACTGCAGGACACAAAGACATTTGTGTTCAGCCTTTGTAAGCTGGCCGAAACTGGTTTCAGAAAGTAATGTAAGGCCAGTGCTCTGTCCGGAGTTACAGAGGACTGGGTTGTAAAGCAGCCTGCAAGCTCCTATTGCTGGGGAGTTTAGCAACGGTGTGCTTTTTCTTATAGTCCTAAAAATTTCAATATCTTCTGTGCTCTGAACCCTAAGTAGACCCACAGATGATAACTTTTGCTTCCTTAACTTTAGGATTGATAAGCTTGGTTGATAAAGGGGCATCTATTTTGGTCTTTCAAATCACAGGCAAAATATCAACACTGTTTAAAGCTAACTACCCAACTAACCCCCTTTCCATATTTATGCAACTAGTCTCACTTTAAATTCATGTTCATTTATTTCAAACAGTCTCTCACCATTGTCTCATAAGAATACGATTGTATTAGTATTAGCATTAGTGCATTCACTTACCAAATTTCTTAAACATCTATTTCATAATTTGTCTGCTTTCTAGAACTGTTCAGTATTGAATCCCTCATCCTCACTCTCAACTGGTAATTCTAGTTCCTATTTCAATGACACAATTAGAACAAATTGAAATGGACTACCATCTACTTATATCTATGACCATGCACCTACGTAATTGCTCATCTGCTCTTATAGATTAAAAGCCAGTTAAAGCCAAACTACAATTTGTACACTAGAGCCCATCATCTGTTCAAAAACACTGTACCAGCAATTGTCTTCCTCTTTCCTCTGTATCATTGATTTTTGTTTCTGAAGAGTATATATATATATATATATGTATATATATATATATATATGACCAAGGGAAAGCTTCCCATTGGCCCTCTTAACGTTCCTTAAAAAATCAACTCAAAATAAGATTAATTGGAAAAAAGGCATATAAATGTATTAACAGGTACATAGAGGAGAGTGATTATCCCCCTTGGTGGGGTACAGAAGCTTACACACCATCTTGAGGTCACAGAAAGAATGTCGGCTCAGAGCATGGCCCAAAACAGGTTATGGTAGTAAATTGGGTTATGGTGGCAAGAAAGGTTATATAAGGGAGACCAGGAGGCTTGGCTAGCAAATGTGGTCTTGTTATGTAAATGTATCCTACCAGGTAGAAGCTCTCAAAGAATAGGTAGTAAATGTTTCTTTCAGAGCTTTAAAAGTGTTAGATTCTCAGTTAATCTTTCCTATATCCAGACAGGGTAGGGCCTCAGAGAAAACCTGGCTGCATTAATGCAAATTCTCTGCAGATGCAAATCTCTCCCACAAAAGACAGTTTTGCAGAGTTATTTCTGTTTGCTGGCTCTCTGAACAGCTATCTCAAAATGTCAAAGAAATATATTTTGGGGTAAAATATTTTGATTTCCTTCAAAAATATATATACGTATATGTGTACGTGTGTGTACATGTGTGCGTGTATATATATATATATATACACACACACTACTCACAGATATACCCACACACACATATATATACATATACGTATATTTATGTGCATACTTAATACTTTAAATAACTAACACATCAAATCTAATAATTCTCAAACTGAGCTCCTGATCTCTGCTTTCAGTCTTTCCCTCCCTCCTCTCTTTCCATTAGCAATGAAATGGTAATGTCATTCTTATTGATGACCAGGAACCAAACTCTAATGTCATATAATTGAGTCCAAGCTCATACTACTCACCACAAGACAGGCAAGGTGTTGAGGCAAGGAAAGCAACTTTTATTTGGAAAGACAAAAAAAAAAAAAAAAAAGAGGGCAGACTACTAATGCCCTAAAGAACCATCTTAAGTTAGTATGAGCGTTAAGTTCCTTTTTATGTTAAAGAAAGGGGGAAGAAGGAAGAAGAGGTGGCTCACAAGAGGCAGCCAAGGACCACAGACATCTGGGTGTCAGTGAGGGTCTGAGGAAGTTGTTTGTTCTTTGTTCTTGGTCAGTAACCTTTGGAGGACATTGGTCAGGTCAAGATGTTCCTATAAATTTTTAACCTAGCCATTGTTACTTGTATGTATACTTTCCTTATCTCCCTTGAAGTTAGTTTTGAGAAAGGGACAGCTATCGTCTTTCTTCTAGAGTTGAACTACAGACTAAATTCTTCCTATAATTATCTGGCCTACATGCAGAGCTAAGCAGAAGCTTTTAACCTAAAGGATATTACCACAGGAGGTCAGAATCAAAATGGAGCTAGTCATGCTAAGCCCCTCTTCCGCTGTTACAATTCCCCACTGCCAAAGATTCCTTGTATGATCTTGTGGAATCAGGATAATGGAGCATCATGTCTCATCTGGCTATTTCTTGCTAGGCAAGGTAGATGAGGGGCAAATGTGGAATGAAACCACCTGACCTGGCTAAGGAAATATTCCATAGTGTCTTTCTTTGAGAAAATATCATAAGCATCTCTCTTCTTGCTTTGTTGGCTGTGGCCATACCTACACAGCTCTTGGTTATAGAATATATAATAAATGTTGCTAGTTTATATATCATCATAACCAAAAGAAGAATAGTGAGGCCTAATTTTAAAATGCCTCCCAAGATTGACTGGATTCCATTAGAAATCTAAGAGAACAGGTCTGTAAATCAATCTCCAAGAGTGTTCAGACTGAACCTGCTTTGGTTTCCCAAGATTTGTTGGAGCCAGGTAGCCTGTTGCCTAATTTTGTCTATATGAGTCCCTACTTCAGAGAAGGAATTAATATATGTGCAACAGCTATACAGCCACCATACAGACTCCTCCTTGCTCTTCAAGTATATAGTCTAGAGCAACACCATTGTTAAACACGACTTTAACCAGGAGTTTAATGACTTTTGTAGACTAGCAAGAGCAGTTTCATAATGTTTACTCTCTTAGATAATTTTCAGTACCTGTTGGTGAGCAGCTATACCCCACTAAGGGAGGAGAGAGTAGACAAAGAAATATTCACCTCCACGGGAATTTCCTCTGGGAGGTCACATGTCACTCTGGTAAACATTAATAATTTTATGGAACTGGTCCAATGGGCAACCTATGAATTGTTAAACACTGGAGAGGGGGTCCCCGTGAGTCCCATGAGACATAATTTCTGAAGACTAATGTTAGTCAGCCAGGGCAAAGCTAGCAGCCTTTGTCCCAACTGCATACAAAAATGTATCCCAGAGGGGCACATAACCCTTGAGAAGGCCCCCTCTGTGACCAAGTCTTATTGAAATAATAAGCATCCTGTTTCATTCCTTGGTCAATGAACCTCTTAGTTCTCGTTCTGTTATAGCTAAAGTTACAAATGGGAAGAGTTCATGAATTTTGGGGGTTCAAAGCTATGCATAGATTAGAAGAGATCCTCCTCCTAGCTGTATCATTTTCTGAGGTGATGCATTTATTTAAAAAAAGTATATAAGTGTCTTAGCCTGGGAAGGTTCACAATTCTTACTTTATATATATATATATATATATATATATATATATATATATATATATACTTATAGGACTTGGGGAGAAGTGAATGGGAGTAGACAGAAAGGTCATCCATGCTAATTGGGTGTTAATAACTGAATAAGTTGCACCATGTCTACAAAAAAGTCATTCAGTTTGTTCCCCACTGTCAAGGGTACCTGGGGCTCTTGTAGGGAAATCTGGATTGGGTGCTGGGTGCATCCTGCATACTGTAATACCATTATCTACAGTTTTAGAGTGGGCACCTTAACCCTTGCCTGACACGGTCTTAGGTTCTGGTTATAATTTGGTATCATTTTGTCAAAAACCATTCTCTATTTTAACATTAATGCCAAGCTCCAAAAAGGAAGGGGAATAAGGAACATGTCAAAGTTCCGTTCTCTTCATGGCCAGAATTCAGTTTTAATGTTCTTCTGGCATCCCTGGGCCAAGAGTATAGGTCCATTCAGTCAGCAGGGGCTGGGGGTTGTTTAGCATTTGTTTTAGTTTACAATTGCTCCCTTTTGGCCAAGGTCTTCCAGAGGTTACATTAATGACCAAACTTTTATTTTGTCCCATCATTCCCCAGGTGGTGTGGCTACCTGCCCTGGGTCCATCCGGCCCTCAGTAGGACCCTTTTGACCAAGAGACTTAGAGCCAAAAGGCTTATAGCCAATTAAACATTGTAGGCCAGGTGGGAATGCAAGTGGGTAGGCACTCATCACCTCTTTAAAACCTTTTAAGTATGTAAGAGCAAAACCCAAACACCAAAAGCAAGGTTACAAAATTAACTCATTTATAAACATTGAGCTACTGTAATCTTGTTTTTAATTATAGACTTGTAGCAATTTGCTGTACAAAACATAAGTACTTTGTTGAAACCATTTAAGCTAAGGCATTTAGGCACTTTTTGTGCTACGATGTTTTCTTTTTTCAATCTCTTTAGTAATTTGCCTTAAGGTGGACAATAAATTCCTTATTATATATCTATTTACGTAAGCCTCATAACTAGAACAATTATATGCAGAAGCCTTCTCACCAGTTAGTTATCTTGATATCCTCTTGATAATTCTCCTTTGTGTCTGTGGGAAGCAAGGATTCTTCATGGCTGGCATGGATGGAAAGGGACCACATAATGGCCTAAGCATCAAAGTTCCCCAATTTGCCAGCTGTTTAGACATCTGTGTGCCTGTCCTTAGTTTGGAGGGTCTGAACTAATTTCATCCCTCAAAATTGGCCTATATAATCTAACATGCCCACCTCTTCTGCATCTGCAATAGTCTCTGGGCCTAGAGGGAGGATGTTTATATAGTTTTAGCAACAGAGATTGGCAATGGAGAACAGATTGGACAGAGTGAGACTGAATTATTTTCCAATTCTGGAGATATCAGGTAAACTCTGCTATTTACTTAATTTTTGAGGTGACTCTGGAAGACAAAACATAAAGAATTAGTAACATTTTAAGCAAAAAGTCATAAAAAATTTCAGTGTCAGACCACAACAGCAAACTTAGAACTAGAGAGAAAAACAGTTATAGGAGCTGCCAAAAAAGGCTGAAGAAGAGAGTGACCATCTCAGCCCTTTCTAAGGAGAAAAAAAGCTGAAAGCAGAGAGATAGCAAAAATTGAACTTCTGGGATATAAATCTACGAAGTTTCAAAAGAAGTAGATTATAGAGTTAGAATCAAACTTTCTATTATTTTATTTAGAGCAGATCAATACTTTAAGAAACTCTTGTGTTTTAACCCAAATTTTTCCCTTTTTATTATAGCCAACTTGATTGCATAAAAAATTGCTACAGAAATGTTCTTTCATGAACCTTATCACAACTTAGATCATCTATGACATTCTTGGACTTTCTATTTTGTCCCAAATTTCTCTTTTCTTAAATAAATAGTCATTTTAGGACAAAAATTTGCCATACATGATTCTTTATCTATATCAAATTATTTTCTGTTTATCATTCCTTACCAAATTATATTTTAATATTCATAACTTTATTCACATCTCTCTCTCCTAATTGCTGTTTTCTTTTTACCTTCTTTTATAAATAACCTTTAAGTAATTTCTGAATTAGGAAAAATTGTTCTTATTTTCAATAAGAAAACATTTTATGCCTCTTTTATAATTTGTCTTATTAAAATAAATCTTATTATTTGTTATATTTTATGTACAGAATTATACATATGAACTAGAATTCATATTCTTAGTAACTTTAAATTTTAGTGAAAATCTAACAAGCAGGACATGGTAAATTGTCTGTAATATATCAGTAATTTATAAATGTGGACCATTTTATAATTTTTAGAAAACATGTTTCCTTATAACATAATTTTTCTGTTAATTAGAAATGACTCAGACATTTAATGAGTATTATTTAATTTAACAAAAGTGTAAGATTTCACAGTACATGAAAAATTCACCTACAAGTATTAATCTTATTTTTAATTTATTTAATTTAGTCATTTTTAGCAGTTTATCTAGATTACTTATGAACACTGATATATTAGACAAAACTGGTCATCATTTTAAGTTATTTCCTTGTTAACCATTTTTATAGTCTGTTAATATTAGATATTCACCTAAGTAAGCACCTTAAACACATGGATATTTTGTCAATAACTCAGAAGATTGAGCTGTTTTCATTAAACCAACAATATTCAATTAGCTTTATTTATCAAAAAATTAAACAAAGATCATTCTGCTTTAGGCTGGATTCATAGTTTCATAACTTTGTGTCAAACCTAGACATCTTAAAAAAAAGCAAGCAGAGGCAAAACATAAAAATGTCCAGTAAACCCAGGATAAAATGTTTGCTGACAATTTTGAAGACGTTTTAATTTTATTTTTATCAATACTTTTAAAACTAGCTTTATTTCTTAAAGATTACTAAAATCATGTGAACTTGAAATGCAAGGTTTATTTATATAATTTACAAGTGTGCCTTTATTTATAAGCCAATTTGGTACCATGTAGACATAACATAATACACGTGCATATACATTAACACATGTAAATACATGTACACACGAGTACATGAAAAAAGCTCCAATAGCTTTTACCTCTGAATTTCACACATAATAGTACAAACTCACCAGTTTACAGAAAACAGCTGAATCTAAATTGTTTCTGCCAACTGAAACCTGATCATATAGCTAAACTTTAGTTACCCCAGTCGGTAATCTAAGGAAGGCTGTTAAACAAGATTTGGGGTAAAGCATTTTCCATGGCAGTTCAAGTTTAAAAAAGCTCTTTTACCCTTTTTTTCCCCTTCGGTTTCAAATGAATTTTCAGTGTTTACATTTTAGCTAGAACTGGCTGAATTCTATAAGAAAAACCAAAATATCCGTGTATCCTTGAATAGTAATATCATAAAGAATGCATTTTTATCTCTCAACACCAGTAGAATGTAACAATTGATTCAGAGTAGGCAGAAAAGAAAATAGAGAGAGAGACAGAGAGCTTAGCACACTACATTTTAAGTCTATGGTCCCAGATTGACCATTTGTGCTCTGAATTTTCCCTGATGTGATGTGCACATCGGTTTAAATGTGCACAAGTATGGGCCATGATATGTAGCCAACTGGAGTCTGAGAAAACCTGCTATGCCTTTGAACTCACTTTCTCTCACAGTCAGCATATTTACATGCTGCACACCAATACATATAAACACTCAACACAAAGACAAATTCAAGAGGTTTCAAATAAAAGCCCAGGAAGCATCAAATTGAACAAATGCAAATGGACCGGTTCTCAAATCAGGTAAAAGTCCAACCACTAGTCCCTTCTCCAATGGGGTACTTCAACACAAACTAGAACAGAGTGGCTTATTCTGAGAAAACGCCCCAGTGTACAGAAAGGAGTTCTGGGCTGCACACATGGGAGCACCTTACCCTGCAAATTCCATTATCTGGCCCATGGACTCACAGAGGTTTGTTGTTTACTTGCTCCAATGGCTATATGCCAGGGCAGTTGGTGCCATCCCAAGGAATCAAGGGGAGTCCCTGGAACAAGTGGCCCAAGCAGCTGCTAGAGACTTACCCAAAAATTTCCCCAAAGGGGGCCAACTGGCTGCGGGCAGCCACTTCTGACTGGGCTTGCCAAGTTTGTATCCAAGGGGGAACTGTTAGGCAAAGATGAGATGCTTTATTCACTGTTGTTAACCTGTGGAGAGTTTTTCTGGCCCCAGTTTTTTTTTTAAATAAAATTCTTTTTCCATCCACATGATGTGCCCAGAAACAATCTAACTGCCAAGTGCCACATCTAGCAGTGACTACAATCTCAAAGTCAGATCTTTGCCCTGCTTGCTGAAGCAAAGTTGATAAAGTAGACTCAGAAGGACATTTCATATGGCATGTGCCTCTTACTCATGTTCCTACCAAACCTGTTTCTATATTGATATCCTTCATGAGTTTGTAAGAAACTTCAGAACAGGGATGTATCTTGTTCATTCTGTTTTTTGGTATTTGGAAAACTGCCTAGAGTATAATTGGCACGGATTCCTGTTTGCTGCCTGGATGCATACATGTTCTCTCCATCTGAGCAATGCTCATCGTGAGTTCAGGAGGCCAGACGGAGCTGAATACTCATATACTATGTTCTATAATTTCATATATTGCATGAAATTTCCACAATATTTTAATGTTACAATTTGGTTGTTTGCTACAAACTACAAGAACTTCTGTAGTTAAAGCAACAAATCTGGACTCTTTGTTTTAATAATGTAAATATCTTAATCTTATTTATACATTAACTGTAATTATAATAAGCAGTACTTAGTGCAAATACGATGTCTGAACCAGACAAGATAGTAAATTTTTTATATAATATTAATTTAGATTTAAATACAATTTAGGAGTATGGCTACAAATTCTGTACATATTTGTATATCCAGATAATTATAAGCAGTAACACAGAGAAAACATTAACTTTTTGCTATGATAAATGAATGATAGTTCTTAATTGAAGACACAGCATTTTGAGCAAGAATGAGGATTAAACAGGGACTTGAATGTCTATAAATATGTTGAAAGTTTTAGTTGTAAGTTGCTTCCCATTAGTTGAATAGCACTGGTATGCATTAACTTTTTGAGTCCATCTTAAATGAGAAGATTGCTTTTAATTCTTGTAAAAAAGAATTATGTACTATAATTATTTCCCACAAAGAAACAGAATCAAAATATTGATTTTTTTCTGCCTAAAGTTGTATCCTGCTCCAATGTGATGAAGATAAGATTCAAATCCCAGTCTGCCCAACTCAACTCAAACAAAACACTGAACTATCATGGCATGCTGCCTTCTGAAAACTCAGTGAGTGCTGATCACTGAACAATAAATCTCTATCTGTCTTTCTGTCTCTGTTCCTATCTCTCTGTCCCTATGTCTGTCTCTGTCTCTCTCCCTTTCTGATAAACACATACAGACCAAACACACAATCTCCTGAAGTACATGTAATTACCTATATCCATGATGAAATAGAGAATTAACTAGGCTATTTAACTGTTTAGCATCATATTGTCGATAAGAGGAAAAGACATTATAATTCAAATTTGTTTTATAATTCTGTGTGCTTAATCATAATATATTAAAATATAATATAAATGGCTTTCATGCAAAAACTTCCCCCCAAACATGTTTCTGATTACATTTTGTGTCTCTGGACATCCTGAGATTACTGTTTATTTTTCTATCTTGTTTTAGCTGAATGCTACATTAAAGTATTTAAATGTTCAACACCAATTTATTTAGAACCAGATGAGAAATTGTTATTCAAGTAATGCAATTCCATCATTGTTCATTGTGAGATAAAAGACATATATATATTTGATAATATGTTTAATATCTATAGAGATCTCAGTTCTTATGACAATACAAATTGTCATATTATCGATTGAGTAATTGGAATAGAGTAAAGGCATTTTATAATATTAGAATGTTTTTATTAAATGTGTTAATAAATTACATTTCAGGGTAAGGATTAGCCAAGAATTAGTAAGCATAACTCTAAACTTGAACCCTAAATACTCAGATTCAAGTTTCAGCTCTGTCATTTACTAAGTTTTTGAATTTTGGGAAGGTGGTTTTATTTTTCTGGGCCTCAGAATTTTGTTTGCTTGTTTCTGTTTGTTTGTTTGTTTGTTCATTTATTTGCTGTAAAATGAAAATCCTGGGCCAGTGCTATAAGTTCCTTTTGGCCCATATTCCCTGACATCACAACATTGCATTGAAAATATTCTGCTAGGTCAATATTAGGAAAGCAGAATAAATATAAATGTTCTGCTCATTCTCCATGCACACTTTGGAAATCATGAGTAATGAATACTAAACTCACATTTCTTATTTATGTATTTCTTGATCTCATTTTGTGGATATCCCCTTTGCAGTAGCCTCTGGGCACATTTACAGGATTTAATAAGAAGAGAGACGATATCTGAAATCTTAATTGTATAGCAGAATGATAAACTCACAGACGGAAAGCTTGTCTTGTAAATTTAATTTCCTCTAAGCTTGTTAGGAAGAATATACCAGAGACTATAACAGCTCTCATCTCGAGTCATTGTATTACATGAACTTTTCAATTTCCATGTCAACTAGTATTAATACATTTAAAGGCACATTGCCTATTTTAGAAGATATATGACATATATTTTACTTTGACTCAAGATAATTCTGTATGGTTTATATACACTATAGACCTATTTGAATTATCTCCATTAAATGTTTTTTAATAAGTTGGGTTTAGAAAATGTCTGATTGCCATTAGTATTTGCATTCCAGAGGCCATGATAGATAATTCAATTTCCTATTACTTAAAGGAATTGCCTTGTCCCATAAGTAGGTTTACTGCAGCAGAGAAAAACCTGAAGCGCTATAACTACTTTTTAATCTCAGGATAGAGAATTTTATTTTATTTTAAATTGTTTGGCTCGATATCTCATAGGATTTTCCTTATTTCAATCATGTCTGGGCAAATGTTTGCTCACAAGAACCAAAACAAAAAGATTTTTATTAATAGTGTAAATATACTACATAATGGTAGAATTCCAGAAAGGCAAATATTAATAAAACAATCAAGGTAAGATAATGTCTGCATGAGGATAGACTGAAGACAAAGAGAAGAAAGCACATACCATAGGAAAGATGGTATGCTATTTTTATTTAACTCTCATTGAGTTTTATAAAACTCAGTGAGTGTCATGATTAAATTATATTCCTTTTTTGGATAAAGAAAGTAAAATCTGAGAAATTAAGTTGGTTGCTCAATGTCAAAGGCTAGTTAGCTGTTGAAAATGCTAACCAACATTTAGTTTTGATGCTAGTACTTTAAAGATGGCACAAATTATTTTCTACACCTCTTATTGGGAAGTGAAGTCCATTTTCTTTTCCCATGAATCTAATTTCTGTGATTCCTTTACCAGTGAAAGTGACCCTTTGGAAGTTTTTAGGCCAAGATTATGAGACTGGCTACTCCCATTCTCTGCTTTTGAGACACTTGCTCTTGCACAGATAGCTGAGCAGCCATTTAAAATGTCAATTTCCCTGCTGGAAAGACCACTTAGGCCCTGCAACACAAGAGGGAGAGGCATCTATCTAATTGGTGTCAGCCTTTTTACTATCTCTGCAACGTACTAGGCATTTCATTTGTGTGAAGCTGTCTCAAAGCCTGCAGAGCAACCAAGTCTACAGCTAATTAACACAATGACACAATCAACATCATATGCAACAGAAGAATCACCCAGCTGAACTCTGCTTGAATTCCTGGCTCCCAAAATTAAGAGCTATACAAATAGCTATTGTTTTAAATCATTATGTTTTGAGTAGTTTCTTAAGCAGGAATAAATGAACAGAAACAGACACTAATATACATATTCATTCTACGATAAAGCTTTACTACCTGCAAAAAAACAAAAGAATTATAATTTTTCTAATCATAATAATAAAGTTGAAAGGAACTATTATTATCTGAGAACAATATGGACAAAAATGAATATGAATTCCACAAAATCTAAAAATATAAAATTAGAGGGAGCTATTTTACCCTAAGACAATATAAGGTACTTTTTAAAAGTGCTATTAAAAATACATGTAGCCAGAAAAAGGAAAGGCATGTATTTAGATATTTTGTGGGTCCTGAGATAAAGCTATGGATATTAAAGTACAAGTTAAATAATTTGAAAGGTATGTAAAGGGACATAACTATACTATGCCAAGAGAACTTAACACAAATTTTAGATATATATTATTGTCTAGATTTAACTCACAAAATATAGTATATCAGGTCATCTTTAACTATTTATTGGGCAAAGACAAGAAATTAAGATGCATAATGACACTCTGCCTTGAAGATCAGTCAGCTCATAGCCTAGCCCTAGGCTCCTACCCCTCATATGTAGTGCACACAGCTGCTGAATAAATCTTACCACAGGTCAGTTCTGATTATGTCATAGTTCAACTGAAAACTCTCTATGATTTTTCCATTGGAAATAGAATAAGAACAAAATATTTTGTTGCCCCACGATATTTTTGTATAGTTATTTTCCTCCTTTAGTTGTTTTAAAACAAAGATATCTGTCCCCTAAATTGAATTATTGTTTTCTCTTGCCCCTTATACACTGACATAAGCACACACAACACTCCACACAGATGCATGCACACAAAATATGCAATATAAGAGCATATTTGATCCTTAGGAGTAATGGAATTCTGCTAGATAGTGATTGTGACTGTACTATACCTTGGCAGTGGAAGGAATTTCTTTATTAGATCCTGAATCTACCTGTTGAAAGGAAACATACTTTTCATGGCCCCAGTTGGGAGATTCTTCCTTGAATATATGTTCTGTGGCTAAATCTAAAGTGATACATGGGAAGGTGTCTTCTCTGGGAGCTGCACAACTTTTAAAGCCGACTTCTTGACAGTGCAAGTTTGGTTGTCTGATGATTTTTCTAGAAGTCAAACTGTCACAACCAATAACTTTTTAAGTCCACAATGATCATTTCCTTGGCAATGCTCTTTCCAATAAGTTTCAGAAGTGTATTAAACTATTTTCTTTCTGTCGGTTCCATATGTCTCTATGTTGCTTTTAACTATTTTATTTCTTTTCTTTCTTGGATTCATGTTCCATACTCTCAATTTAATAGTGTCTGCCTTGAACGTATCTGAACCAATAGTCTTGGGTCCTTTCTGAATTGTTGCAGCAAAATATAGAAGCTTTATGAAAAGGGAATGAGTTAAGGGAGAAGAAGCACTCATTAAATAAATAATTAAAATAAACATTTTGCTTTGAAACAATAAAGTTAACAAATATTTGGTAAATGACAGGTTGATGGAATGTTTCTGAAACAAGGGAAGGCATTGGACAAACACAGTCAGAGTTCTAAACTAAGTGAGCCTCAACTCAAGAATCCATTATGTAGTCAAGAAACATATCCCTTGTCAGGGTGAAAGGTATTTGAGGCTATGTGCCGTGGCCCGTTTGCAGGATGGGGGATGAACACAGAGCACAAAGAAAGACACACACAAAGACAGTACATGACTCGAGTGCCCAATGCACTGGTCAGTTTAATTATATACTTTAAAAATCAAAGTTAGTTCCTTATACATGACCACCCAGGCATTGCAGCAATGGCCATAAGTTCCGGAACATGTAGACTTAAAGACACAAATCTCCCCTGACTCAAGGTTTTTAGGTGGTTGCTCTAGGTGCCAGGCATAGATTACAGATCGAGATTAGGCAAGGCAGCCATGGGGGGCATTTTTTGTCCCCAGTTCCTCTAGGCTGACCCCCTGTGGCTGGGCCTGGCTTAGGTTGTTCCTACCTGAGGAATCTTACCCGTCATTGACTAACCACCCATCTTATGGTGCTAAGCAGCAATCCTAGGAACAATGTGTTTATCATGTGGTCTCCAGACCCCTTCTGCTGTGGGGCTGGGCAGCTCTTGCTTACTTGAAGAAACTCAGGTCCTTTGTTATGCCTCTAGGCAGCAACCTTGTTTGTCACAAGGACCCTGTCCAGAACACATTACTTTCAAACGCTCTGGGCAGAGCACGTACATTACTCACTAAATTTAATTCTTAAACCAGGAAAGTATAATGTCAGTCCCCAACAGATATGCAAGAAACCCAAATAGTACATCTTCAATTTAAAACTACCTTAGAGAAGTACTTTAAAAACACATTTAACAAAGATCTAATAAAGATAAACTCTGCAAAAGAGAACTCAAATTGAGTAAAAAAGGTAAAGAAAGTAATTATCAACAATAATTGAATCTCTATTTACCTACTTTCTGTGATCTGGATGTTTGTGTCCTCACAAAATTAATGTGCTGAAACCTAATCCCTAGTGTGACATTATTAAGAGGTAGGGACTTTGAAAAATGATTAGGGCAAGAGGGAGGAGCCTTCGTGAATGGGATTCATGCCCATGTGAAAGAATCGTGAGGGGACTTGTTTGTCCTCTCTACCATGTGAGGACAAAGCCCAGAAGGCACCATCAATGACCCAGAAAACAAGCCCTCACAGGACACCTAATCTGCCTGTGCCTTGATCTCAGACTTACCAGCTTCCAGGACTGTGAGAAACAAATTTCTGTTGGTTATAGGCCACCTAGTTTATGATATTTCGTTACAGAAGCCCAAATGGAGTAAGACGCTATTGTACTACTTGTATATTGCTGTATTACAAATTACTAGAAATTTAACAGCTTAAAACTACACTTACTATCCCACAGTTTCAAAGGTTCAAGAGACTGGGCAGAGCTGGAAATGGTCCTCTGATCAGGGTATCACAAGGCTGTATCTCATCTATTTTCTCATCTGAGATTGAGGTCTTCTTCCAAACTCACAAAGCTATTGGAAGGATTCATTTCCTTGCAGCTGTGGTACTAACAGCATCTGCTTCTTCAAAGCCAGCATAGAAGATTTCTTTTTGGCATGTAAACTTTCTTTTAGAAAGCTCATCTGATTAGGTCAGGCCTACCCAAAATAATCTTCTGTTTGATTAAAGTCAACTGACTAGGGGCCTTAATTTTATATACAAAATGTTTCACCTCCAACACACAACGTGACAAAATCAGGGGAGTAGCATTCTATCATTTGGGGCATATTGTATTAGCGACAAATTATAAAATCCACTCTTATTCAAGAGGAAGGGATTACCTAAAAGCACAGATAACATGGGTTAGAAATCATAAGGGACATCTCATCTATCTATTTAAAAATACAAGCAAATAAAGGTCCCCTTAGCCTCTGGGAACCACTAAACTGTTTTCTATGTATACAGTTTGATCATTTCAAGAGCTACATAAATGCAATCATTTGGCTTCTTACATTTGGTGTAATTCTCTGGAAATTTTTCAAGGAGTTTATGTGTATCAATTGTCCAGTCTTTTTTATTGTTCAGTAATATTCCCTGGAAATTTGTTTAAACAATTTGCTTAAACATTCACCCTTTGAATGATAACTAAGCCATTTCCAGTTTTGGGCTATCACAGGTAAAGCTATTTACACACTTTCAAGTACAGGTTTTTATGTGAACATAAATTTTCATTTTTCTGGGCTAAATGGTTAAGGGTATAATTTGTGAGTTGTATGGTAGTTACATGTTTTTGTGTGAGTTTTGTTGTGTTTTTTTAAAGAACTGCCCAACTATTTCCAAGAATATCTTTACCACTTTGCATTCTACAGCAATATCAGTATTTTAGTTTCTTCCTACCTGTCCCAGTTTTTGATGTTACTATTCTTTTAAAAATTTTAGCCATTCTAATAAATGTGTAGTGATAACTTATTATGGTTTTAATTTGTATCTATATGTTCTCTTCAGTGATATCTCTCCATACTTTTTGTCCACTTTCTACTGGAATTATTATTTATGTTTTTTCATTTTTTACTTTTTTGTGTTCATTCTATACTTTATATACAAATCTTGTGTCAGATATGTGGTTTGCAATTATTTCCTCTCAGTATGTAGCTTGTTTTTTCACCCTCTTAAGTGGGCCTTTTACAGAGCAAAAACCTTCCATTTTGATGAAGTCCAATTTACCAATATTTCGTTTTATGGATTGTGCTTTCAGAGTCCGAACTCTCTGACTGGTCCTAGATCCCATACATCTCCTTTTTTCCCCTAAAATTCTTATATTACATAAAAATTTTGAAAATTACATTTAAGTCTGTTGTTCATTTTGAGTTCAATTTTGTAAAAGGTGTAAGAGTGAGATTTAGGTCAAGGTACTTTTGATTTTTCTTTTTATGGATGTCTAGTTGCTTTAATATCATTTCTTGAAAAGCAAATCCTTCCTCCACAGAAAGTGAGAGGCATATTCAGGTCCTCATTTGGTTTCCACTTACACTGGGTGAGTAGAATTTGGGAACAAAAATAATTTATAGTCTGGCAAGGATGAAAGTCTTGGCTCTATGTTTAGATTTCTCCCATACCACGGGTAGGACACTTTATTATAGTCTGTTAAGAGTGAAAATGTAGGCCCGTCACTTGGCCTTGGCTATTATGCCTAGGGGTAGAGCCAGATATTTTTTCTATATGTTTGATTATAGTAAAGAGTTATGTTTTAAAAAATTGTCTGACTTTCTAGGCTTCCCTTTTCCTGATTCTTTGACTAAAGAGTGCAGATTTTTGCAGGGATTTTTCTTGCCTACACACATTGGTATGGAAAAATCTAGAAAATCTGACAATACATAAAAGCAATCCAAAAGAAATACAGACCAGTATTCCAGAATAAATACATTTAAAACATAGAAATTTAAACTATATAAAAATTAAAACCATTGCATTGAACAATATTTCAAAACCAGAATCAATAAACTTAACATATCAAAATAAAAACCAGTCATATAGATTATAGGCAAAAGAATACTTTCAATATTATATGAAAAGATCCAACAAATTGTTAGGAAAAAATAAATGGTCAAATTGAAAAATATGCTCAAAGCTCCTCTTTAGTATAGCGGTAAGAAAAAATAGTCTATACATATTTATTATAATTTTAAAAGGTCTAAAAATAATTAATAATCACAAAAAGAAAAAAGAAAAGAAGAAAAATATGCTCAAAGAATATGAGTAAATATATAGAGAATATCAAATTGAAAAAGTCAAAAACATATAGAAAGATTCTCAAATTCCCTACTAGGAAGTACAAATCAAATTTGAAATATCTTATTCAAATGGTAAACCTTAAACAAATTTAAAAGAGCTATACCATATATTATTTTTCAGGAATGTAAAATCTATTAAAGTAAGAAGTGTATGTACTCTTCAACCAATATTATTCTTAATAAATATGGTTTATAACATACATTTTTTTGTATGAAAAGACAACCCTAGATAGAGTTACATATGTTAGTATGCAGAACAGAGAATATATATATGCATGTGATTCATAGGCAGTTAGTCCCCATTATTTGAAAAGTTCATATCTACAGATTTGCCTACTCATCAAGATTTATTTTTAAGCCCAAAACTGATATTCAGGGTGCTTTCATAGTCCTTTATAGACACATGCAGAGTGATGAAAAATTTCAGTTGCCTGACACACATTTGAGGTTGAATAAAGCAATGCTCTGCTTTCTTGTTTTAGCTCTCATAATGTAAACAAGGTATATATATGTGTATATATATATATGTGTGTGTATGTATATATATATATATACATACACACACATATATATATTACATGCTTATCTACATAGGATAATTTCAGTTCTGAAAATAATTTAGACTATATAGTTGGTCATTAGGATACATTCAATTCCGTTAAAATAGGTTACCTTAGGGAATGGGTAATTCTGATTTTGGTATAATAAAAATAGAATGACCACAAAAAGAAAAATATTCCACATCCTATTTTTAAAGTTATGTATTACACTCATAAATTAGTACAAATGTCCTGTGGATGCATATAAAGAAATTTTTTTAAATTTTAAGATTTTAAAAAGTTATTAAATAAGAAACAGTTATTTCAATTCTCATATTCTTCTAAATAATCTTTATATTTTTTCTATTTTAGCATCTATTAATATATTATTGTCTTCCATCTCATTATTTATCTAATAAGGTGGCAGAATACATAGGTTAATAGATAGGTAGATATGGACTGACAGACAATAATGACACAAATTGGGAAAAGGTAGAAATTGGTAAATATACAGAAGTATTCTTCAAATTGAACATTCACGACAAAATATTATCTCTATGTAGATGCCTATATATGTAAATATTGAAATACAAAGAAAGCCACCAGAGATAAAGATATGTATGTGTATGCATATACGGTATATATTTCAAGTCAAACAAAGACATCCCATGTTGATGTCCCTCTTATTAAGTAACTGGATGACCGTGGTCAAATTATTTTATTTCTGTAAGGCTGAGAATCTTCAACTATATAATCACCAGATTTATATAGTCAAATTCACTTTTTTGTGATCATCAAAATTATAACATTTTTATATAATGTCTTCTGAAAGATAATTACCAAACCAAATCGGATTTTAACTATCATTGCCATAAAATATCCTGACTAGTCCATTTAAATTCTTACCAATTTTTATTGAAACATCTTATTCCTCCTATGAACACTCTTAATTCGTGTTTTTGGTTTTCCTGTTTCTCTAAAAAGAAACTGTTTTATTAAGCCCTTGTAATGTACATGGGACAAAAGCAAACTCTGGATTTTTTAATCATCTGTATGGCAAAAAGTTTAAATGACATGTATAAAACAAAAACACAAACAAAACCTTGATGCATGCACTCAATCAGTCCCAACTGGCTGTTTGACTCAGTCGCTGAGCCCTTTGCCGCAGCTGGTTGTTTCAGGAGGAAACCGCTTAACCAGACTTGTGATTCTTGGAATGGTTGGAGTTCAGGCACAGCCACAGTCACCTGGTGCTACAATGTTTTGTAGGCTTTCTAATCCAAACATATTTCTCCTGGGTTCCTGGAGCTGTTCTGGTGCTTCCATTAGACTTAAATGCCCTTTTCTTTTTATTAAAGTCCATTTGTACTCAAGACATTTTTAGTGGGTTTTGGTGACTTGCAATAAAGTCTTGTAACTAACACACAGATTAACAAACGTCATATAATTTTCTTTCATAAATTTTATCTTTCTAGATTCTTTATTTGTTCCATTATAAATTGTCAACATAATATAAACTGTTTGAGTTAAAATCTTCAATTTTTAAAAGCAAATTAATGTGTTTTTTCCTTGAAATCTTCTTGTAGAAATCTTACACAGATCTATGTGGTATAGAAGTGATATTCTTCTATGATCAGTATTCAACACTAGCAAAAAGAAATACATATATAATTCATATTTGTATAAAATTATGTATAATTTATAATACAGTGTGCAATCTTATACATAATTTATTATGTAACATACATTTTCCATAATTTAATATATAGCATATAATTCATAATACATTGTTTACATATTGTTCACACATTTTTTTAAAACCACAGTCAAACCATAATGCCTAATGCACTTAGGTTTTCATTAAGATGTTACTCAGAATTTACCAACTAAAATAAATCTTTTCTGTTTTTTTATCATAGCAAGAATGAAGAATCTAGATTTTGCATGCCCATGTGTGAACACAGCATGGTGAGATATCTTTGCAGACATGTAAGTTGTCTTGCTACTGCTTTGAGGGCAAAAACTGCCCTCAACTAAGTAGTTTAATTATGATTCTGTTTTGGTAGCAAATATAAACTAAGTAAAATATTAAACTTTTGATTATGGTCTGAAAAATAATATTTCACATTAATATAATTTTCAAAATTTTAAAAATCAATAAAATTACTGAAGGTGATTTGATTTTTCAAATAGATTTTTGTTGATTCTCACCTAGTACTGATACCAATCAAACTTCAGTTTGCTATTATTTTACTTTCCACCCCGATAATATATTTGTTTTGTGCAAATCTAAATAACATTAAATCATGTGGCATGATAGCAGGCACTTGATTTGTACTTGTTCTTTGTAAAATTAGTTATTCTTAATAAAACAGGACAGCTAAGTCATTCAATACTTTAAATATTTGTAAATAAGATTTAGAAAAATGAAAGAAAACCAGTGAAATTAATGTAAATAAAGGAAAACAACAAGCTTTATCTCTCATTTAACCTATAACCACAATACTTTTATTCGAAGTTGGCTATTGATTCCTCAACTATCTATATATTTAAAATTAAAAATAAAAACACAGCAGATTGCTTGTTATATACATACTTGTCACCATGCAAGGTGCTATGTCAGCACAGCACACACAAACATGAGTAACACACCCACGCATATTATGCTAAAGAATTCCAAATAATTTTATAGCTTATTTGATAGGGGACAAACACAAAAATTTCAAAGTACATTAAAATTGTAGTTTAAATGTAGCTGGAATCCCAGTGGAGCCTTTGCTTTTTTCACTCTGCACTGACCTGGAAAAAGTAACCCCTTAGCAAGTAATCTAGTCCCTGAAAAACAAAATCACACCAGAGTTATAGCTTTTATTGAAATGTCAAGGAATACATGGAAAATTATTTCCCTGGTATACAATATGACACATATTATAATGATAGCAATAGAGATAGATTTTCAGACATGAATAAATAATCTATTTTCTTTTCTCAAGTAATGCTTTCTGGCCACCAGCTATATCACTGCATTACCTTCTACCTTTCCCTTTTCCCATCCACAAACAGCAAGCATCTAAATTTGCTCTTTCTTCCTAAATAATTCAATGCTATCTTTCAGCTTGCATATGCCACAGAGCAAAACGAAAGCTGTATAGTTACTGGCATAACCAACATTCTAGGAAAGCTGTCACCTGATTATGCATTGTATCCTAAGTGTTTCGAGTGTGGTATCACCTCCAACATATCCTTTTGTTGAGAGAATGAAATGAAAGAGTAGTTGTAAATTCTGATGCTAAGAAAAATAAAATTTTTCTCATTATGTGTACTCAATACATCAAATTGTCTGAAAAAAGTATGAATTGATCACATTATACAACTGGCTGTGGGGAGCACATTTAGCTGTGTATAGGGCTGAGACTGTTGCTCAGGAAAGGATGTGACAAACGAGTTGCAAGTCAGTATTTCATCCCTGCTAGTCCACTGTAAATACTTTAAGTCACATTATCTATGTCTCATTTACTTTTCTATTACATACTATGATAGCACCTTGAAAATAAGAGGTGTTACGACATTTGTGTGGAAGAAAGAAAAAGAGATAATTTTACTCTTTGAGGACTCTTTTCAATTGTCTTGTTGCATTTGATGGCTCATTATTTAATTGAGAAAGCTATTTACTTTTCTAAGATGTATAGTTCAGAGCTCCTCAGTACAAAGTTGGAAAAGGATTCTCTGTTGGACTTCGGGCCATCTGAATCTCTTCTGAGGACAGGCATTGCATTAGTTATCTCTTGCTATGTAACAAATTACCAGAGATTGTGCAGCTTAAATGAATATACATTTATTATCGCTAATTTTCCATAGATCATAAATCAAAGCACAAATTACCTGAGTCCTCTGCTGAGAATTTCACAAGGCTCCAATCAAGGAATTGGCCAGGCCTTTCTCCTGGAGGTTCATCTAGGGCAGGGTCTGTCATTCCAGTTACAGTCAGATTTTATTTTCCTGTGGTTGTGTGAGTGAGGGCCCCTGCTTCTCAGTGGCTGTAGGTTGGAGGTTCCCCTCACGAATTAAAGGACATCAATAGTTACTTGCCACGTGGCCTTCTCCATAGAAAGTCATGGCAGTTTGCTTCTTCAAAGCCCAGTAAGAAAGGTTTTCTCTGGTGCATACTGTTAAGATGGTGTCATATACATAATATATCATCATGCATCATACAGCAAATAACACATAATACATAACATAAGCATAATTTGTGTGCTATTATGTATATTATTATCAAATCATGGTTGTTCCCAAGTAGTTTTGCTTCATAAATTAAATTGTTATTCAAAGTAAAATTAATTGAACCAATTTTTCTTCAAAGCAGGTACGTAATTCAGGTAGATATACAAAGTAATGTGTTAGTTCACCTTTGTCATTCTAGTAAGGGTACACTCTTGTATCCAAATATTTTATTTATAGTTATATAGTAAGTACATGTTAGATTCTGTTATATAATGTTTATTGCATTTAGTAGAATTTTATTTAGACTGTCATTCATTGAACTGGAAAATAAATGCAAATTTTCCATGTACAAAATTATGTATTTGCACATTTAATGAAGGATGTCAGTTATGGAAAATAAATAATTGTCTTTAGTCAATTTGTAAATTTTATGAGTTCTTTTTATTTTCTGAAAATATATTCTTCTGTTCTTAAGAGATTAAAAATATACTAATACATATTATGAAATATGTATTTAATTTTATTTGTCTCTTAGTATTGTAGTAGTTTTTCTCTCCCTTAATTCTTTCTCTCAACAACTCCTTCAATACACATAGTTCAGAAGAGATGGCTTTTTATATTTGGACACATTTACTCACAGGTCTCTCACATTTCTGCAAGTCTTGAGAGCATGACTCTAACTGTACTTTGTTCTGGACTACATTTCATAGACATTTGTGTTGCAAATAACCTTGAAAGATACAGTGAGTCCCTCCAGAGCAAAGGGCAGGCATTCTTCCTAACCATTATGAGAGACTCCAGTCTCCTAAGCTCATTCTTTACCTGTAACAAACCCACTGCATGTGCAAGTGTTTCCTGGTCTTCTCTGTGTCACTCTGTGAAAATTGGTGCCGTACTTGAGAAACCAGTGCAAAAAGAAAAAACAAAAAGACAAAAAAACTGACACTCCGGATGCTGCTTTTTTTGTCAGAAGTAAACTGTCCTCAGTCTCTAGCCCAGGAATTTCATATATTCTGCAGGATCCTTAAAACTGTATCTGCCTAATTTATTAGACTGAAAGCAGATAAAGTCCTATACATTTCACAGTGTATATGTGATCTGCACACTTAGATAGGAAGTCTTATGACAGGTAATGTATCTCGACAGGTTTCACTAATAATAATAAAACTCAAATTTATAAAGCAGAATGACTTCTTATTCTAGTAATATTTGGCTTTAATGCAATTAAACATATTTATATATTTAAAGAGAAAATACCAATCCGAAGAGGTAAGGAGGGAGAACTTATCAAAAAATAAAGAACAGAAGACAGCCATTTTTAGAAGTAAAGTAAGTTACAATCAAGGAGAAAATTTCAATGGGAGAGTTCAGCCTGGGCAAAGAACTCAACTGCTCCCATTAGCAAGAATGCCTCTACTAGGGGGATTAGATACATTAGGATAGGTTTACAGGCTATTTTCTTTTACTGGTTGGCTGACACAGTCCGTTCATTGGCTATCTGAGGTCTTCAACAACTACCTTTACCTTTTGTTTTTGTTCTACAGAGGCTAGAAATCTTGCAGCCAAGTGTAACCATGTGATACAAGTAAGAATAATGGAATATATATACATATAATTGCTCAGTAAGGGAATCTTACTAAAAAAAAGTCATATTAAAAAGCCTTTTGTTATTAATTTTTCCATGATTTTCATGCCTAGAAAAAGGAAATGAATCATATTAGAATGCACATTTATAAGTTTAGAGTGAAAAAGTAGGAAAATAAAAAGTCCAAGTTGTTAATGTTACTCTTGAACATCTGTTACATGACAACGCTGATGTCCTATTACTTTAATTACTGTTAATTGAAGTTTTTGTTGATTGGATCCAAAGAAAATCCTGATACAAAAGAACAGATAAACTAAATAATGAGAAAGCCAACAGAGTCTTTCCTTTTTGATTTTGCCTAGGAAATGTATTTATAAATGTACTATAGCCCATTTTCACCCACATCCAAACTCATACTCACAAAAACATACATACCAAATGAAAGGCAAATCTAATATTAAAATTATAATACAGTTATTTGAGTACATCTAATAAAAGAATTTATTCTTAAATCTTTAATATTGTCATTTCTCCATAGATCATCACTGACTTTCATCAGCTATTGGATTTGGATTTGTGAACCTCCAACAAGCTATCTTGGCATAAATAAATAAGAATTAAATCAATCTTATTTTCTTGCTGCTTGTGTAAATTTATAGAGGAAAAAAAGTGCTGGTCAGAAGATACATGATCTAGTCCTATATATATATATATATATATATATATATATATATATATAATTTTATAGCATTATAACTATATATATAAAATTATACATACATACATATATCTCTATCTATCTATCTATCTATCTATCTATCTATCTATCTATATATATGTATATATCAGTTTACTATGGATGCCATAACAAAGACTACAGTATGAGTGGCTCAAGCAACAGAAACCTATTTTTTTCACAGTTCTAGAGGTGACAAGCCCAAGATTAACATGCCCACAAAGTTGATTTCTTCTGAGGCCTCCCTTATCAGCTTGCAGGTGGCCACCTTCTCATCCTATGTGCTTACATGGTCTTTCTCTTGCTCCAGTGCCTCTGGTGTCTTTTCCTTTTCTTATAAGGACACTAGTAAGGTTGGATTAGGGATACACCCTAAGGGCCTTATTCTAAATCAGTCACCTCTTTAAAGACCTCTCTCTAAATATAGTCATATTCTGAGGAACTGAGAGTTAGGGCTTCAGCATAAGAATTTTGGGAGGACACAGTCCAGCTCATAACAATATATATTCTTTTTATTTTATTTTTTCCTGTAACCTCCAACTCTTCTGGAGGTAGTAATTCTTTCATTTTTCTTAGGTCCTATCAACTCTAAATAAATGTGAAAATTACAACATGATGCCTAAAAGGTTGAAGTACAAAGCACGGGCTGTGGTGATAGCCACATTGTGAGTCCTTGGAGTTATATAGTTATATAGGGATATCCATCAAGACAGGATATCCCTAAAATCATCCAAATCATTTTACTCTTTCTATCAAAACTCTAATGTACAAATTTTAGAGAACATATAAAAGTTCCATGCTACAGTGTGCTTTTGGGTAAGAAGTCGTACTGCCAATCACTCTGCATAAACCAAGCAATTAGCTTTCTCCAATTTTGTTTCTCCTACCTTCAAATTAAGTTCATTTGCATTTTGTATTCCACTAATCACATTCATTTCAGTACTTTCCATAGTTCAGCAGCAATACATAGAAGTGATACAGTAATTTATCAGCTGACTTATACAATCTTTTTTTTTTTCATTTTTGTAGGACATAAGGTGACCACTAAATGACAAGTAGTTTGGTGATTAGACTTCATCAAGCAGTTTTTATTTCTGTTGTCTGCTTGAATGGTCTCTTCCATCTGAGATAAATAAGAATTCTTCTATACAATCCCTTCCAGTGACAATTCAATTGGTCACCTGGAAACTGAAAAGAAAGAAAAATAAAACATTCAATGAAAATAAGCTGTTTAGGTAGCTCAGTACCTAAGGTTTTTAAATTTTGAAAAATTGTATGTATAATAATAGTAGCCCTGTTTAAAATACATGAGTTTTTTGGTAGGAAGTACTGTAGGTGTTGTTCTTTTTCTTAAGATCTTAATACCAGGCAAAGGAATTTTATATGAAAATATGGAGACATATAGATTGAATTTTTGCAGTAGTCTCTTAAGTAGATAGTCAAGATGTCTGAAATCATTATGAACTTGAGACTTTATATGTGCTTCTAATTTTTTTCATTTCTAAGATTGAGGTATGAATTTAACAACTCTGAGAATAGTGTCAACCCACTTGAACACAACTAAAAACAAAGTAGACAAAAATACTGTGAAAATATTAAGATTCTAGTATTTTACAAGTGCCTATCCAGTTTTCCCAGCACCATTTATTGAAAAGGGATTCTTTTCCCCAGCGTATGTTTTTGTCTGCTTTGTCAAAGATTAGATGGCTATATGAGGATGGTTTTATATCAGGATTCTCAGATCTGTTCCACTGGTCAATATTCCTATTTTTGTGCCAATACCAGATTGTTTTAATTACTACAGCTTTGTAGTATAGTTTATTAATACCTCCCATTTTGTTTATGTTGCCTAGAATTGCTCTTGATATTCGGGGTCTTGATATAGCACATCTTATATTTTCCTGGTTAGAGCTGGAACCCATACTACTAAGTGAAGTATCCCAAGAATGGAAAAACAAGCACCACATATACTCACCAGCAAACTGGTATTAACTGAGTAGCACCTAAGTGGACAAATAGGTACTACAGTAATAGGGTATTGGGGAGGGGGGCGGGTATATACATACATAACGAGTGACATGTGCACCATCTGAGGGATGGTCATGCTGGAAACTCAGACTTGTGGGGGAAGGGGGGGAAAGGGCATTTATTGAAACCTTAAAATCTGTACCCCCATAATATGCTGAAATAAAAAAATCAATAAAAATAAATTTAAAAAAAGATTCTAGTATTTTAAAAGGGCCTAAAACAAACTGAATTAATCTGAACTTTTTGTTACTACTTGATGATTGTTTGTTATCAATATTGATTTACCTTACAGCTGTGACTGATATATTTTTATCCTTTGATACAGAAGCAGAGTATCATTAAACACACACACCACACACAGACATTTTGAACTAAAAATCAGAAGTCATTAGTTCTAGTTCTCTTTCTGTCATTTACCTAGTCTGAGATCTTTGTCAAATCAAAAATTAACAATAATAAAGATGATAAACAAAAACTAAGAAGCAAATGAAACAATCTGGACCTTATTTATTTAATTTTGAAAATAATAGAGTATTCCCCGCTTATATCAAAAATTCCTTTCATATTCAAAATTCACAATCATAATAGAGATATAACAAATATTATCTTAATATACTCTATGTCCAATTATTTTAATCCCTTCTTTGAATATATGTAAAGGGTCTGGCTTTGTCATACTAGCATAAAGTATGAATCCATGCCGTGGCCGAAACAGACTCCATCTCATGTGGCACAGGATTATTTCACAAAAGGAATGTTTGCAGAAGTGTCCACAGGATTAAGGAGACGAGCTAAGAATGTTGAAGCAGCCAGGGTCCAACAGCAGAAAGCCATTTACAGCCACCTTAAGACTGAAGCAACAAAAGCAAATAATATCACCATTTCACTTGTGAAAGTTGCATATACCAAGGTAAAATTACTTACGTCAGATTCAGACAAAATTGGGCCTCGAAGGCCGAAAGGAAAGAAAGTTCATGCTTACATATCTGAGATAGGAACTCTTTCTAAGACCTTTCTAAAAACCGTCTGTTCCTTTCCCCTCATCTGCATTGATAAGGTTTATCACTAGACATTCTTTAAGACTGCATTAAGTCAGACAAGATGTTCTCAGAAGAACATTTGCCCAGTAACAGAATCTCACCAATGGACTGACAACTTTGGCTTTGAATTTCTCTAACCAATGAACTCTGTTTCTAAGTGCTTTATATAAATCTCTTTTTGCTAATAAAAGCTCTCCTTATTCTCCCCTACCTCTCCCCACCAAATGTACTGGTGGCTTGCCATTCCATGCACTCTGGATTATAATTGCTATTTCTCCTTCCCAAGTAAACACAACACACTTAGAGATAATTTTCTCTGGTGTCTTTTTCTAGGTTGACATAATTTGTTGTCAGAAGTGGCCTGAAGTACAATTGCCTTTCTAGGAGCTCGGGGACCTGGAGCTGGGTGAGGTACCCACAATCGAGCCGCTTGTGCTCTCTGCTTCCATGGACTGCCCGTCTTCTGCCCAGGTATCTTTTCTCTTAGGTGGAGCTCCCTCCCTTTGGTGGCATCTCCCTATTGACTTAACTCAGGATCTGATTGGGTTAAGGAGGCTTAATGAAGGATCATGCATCCCTTCTGGGACTATAGAATACTTTTTTGTCTCTTCTAGCAAGCCCTTTCCAGTACAAAGATAGTTTGCCTTGCCGGTAAGGGTAAGTGTACTTTGCTTTCATTTTATTCTAACTTTTTGGTGTATGCTTATACTTGAGATTGTTTTCTGACCTAGACCAGTTGCTCCACATACTTGTGGGTTAAGGTCAGAAACAACACTGAATAGCCAAGGCTCCTTGGTGTGAGCCTCAGGGAGATTTAGCCAAAAACACCCCCAAAGACTGTGATAGACAATGGACTCCCTAAGGCTAAAATGAGTCACATCAAAACAGAACCAAAGGCCATAGCAGGTGAGGAGTTGGTCATGTACCCCTGTGTTACTGACTGCCACAAGGTTTTCATTTCTGTAATTAAGTAGAAACCAGTTCCTGAAAAACAAAGTCAATGCAATTACCATTGGAAATTCTCCGACTGACCACTGACCGACCGCCAGGGTATAAAGCACCCTCTATATTGTTACAGTAGACATCAGTTAGGTATGAGTAAGATAGGAGGGAAGTGAAAAGTTAGTCAGCTGGTTTGAACAAACAGCCAGATACAAATACAAATAGCAACCGCTTGAGGTTAAGGGCAGTTATTCTTTTCGAACTTGCCTGCTCCCTTTCTTGACAGTGTACTTTCACTTCTGCACAGCCTTTTCTTGTCTTTTCTTTTTAAATTTTAGAATATTACGGGGGTACACATGTTTTGGTCACATAATTTGCTTTTGTACAGTTTGAGTGAAAGTTATAAGTGTGCCATTCAAAGAACAGGTAGTATGCATTGTGCTTGTTAGGTGTGGGTTTACCCATCTGCTCCTCCTCCCTCCCACCTACTTGATTCCCCTTGAGTTTTACTCCCATATGTGTCTGTTCTAAACCTGTCCACTTTCACTCAATACACTTGCCACTGTCATTGGATTGTTCGTGCGCCCTAAAATTCCTTTCTTCAATCAGTCCCCACCACAGGACTCAAGGGCCATAAAAAGAGCAGGACTTCCCCAGCTGGGAGAGATCTTCTCCACAGAAACTGACATGCTGCCACTTGTCACTTAATTGGCACTCAAATAAGCACTTGGCATCTGCCACCAAAGGCTCTACCCAAATTAAGGACTGTGCCTTGCAAGATGCCAATGACCAACCAGACAAGTGCACTCCTCTTGTCCACATCACTATCCTTGAACTGGCTCTTTAACACCCTTTTCTATTTTCTTTTTTCTTGATGTTAAATGTTACTTTGCTTGATATGGAAATTTTAATATATGACATTTATATGTTGATTAAATATATATTTAGGGGTTACAATATTGGCCAATGGCTTGAGCTCATATGCTTGTGGCTCTGACTACCAAGTGAATGGGTCGTACTAAGGACAATTAACTCCTTGTGAACTCTAGTTAGTATGCAGTTTTATGGTTGAAACAGCAATAAAAGTTTGACCTTGTGAAAGACACAATCATGCATGGACCTGGTTATGTCTGACTTTGCACTGTTTGCAACCTGGATGCCACTTGACAAAACTCTTTCTTCTGTGGTTCTGTAACACCTTCATTTGGACAGAAGACCTGTAGTTTATGCTTTGTGCCATATAGGTCATCTATTGACATAAAGAACAAAATTCTACCTGATTTTAGTGCCAAAATCCCACCTCAAAGTAAACATGGAATGTGTGTTATATATATGTTTACTAACTGCACACACACTTGAATTCCCTCATAAATATTCATAGACTTTTCCCTAAGCCTGCTAATATGTATGTAAAACAGACCCTGTAAATCAAATACTAGCTTCCCCACTTCTTTGGAGAACACTTCCATTTTGCACCAGTGCTGCGTCTGCAGACTGTATTTGTAATAGAAAATAAAGCTGTCCCTTTTTCCTCTGAAGATCTCATGGTCTTTTGTTAATACAAGGCCTGACAAACTCCCCCATGAGGCTATTCTTCTGGCTTTTCCTAAAGTCTTAAACTGGAATAAAACCCAGACCTGTACCCAAGAACCTAATAAGCTACTTTACAACTATTACAGTCAGATCCAGGTTGCATTTAAAAACAAAACAAAACAAATTCTGGATTATCTATGGATATTGAATCTACTTGACTAGCCAGGCTTTTATTCCATGTTTGTGAAATGCTTTTCTGAAGAACTCTTCCAACTTGTCAAAAGAACTTGCCTGGAGTGCAAAACTATGTCTACTTCTGATATAGTTAATTTGGCAAATCAGCTTGCCTGAACCCTTGAGGGCACTACTGAAAAGGAAACCACTAAAATTCTTAATCTCCAATTATAGCAGATGAAGGCTCCCGACAGAACACTGGGAGAAAACCTACTGGCTATGCCAGTGCTGTAAGAAGCCAGGCTCCTGGAAAAGAGATGCTACAAATGATAGAGACTCTCTTTCTCATCAACTTTAATAGATTTGTAGGGAATTATGACGAGTGGGAAAAAAAAAGTATAAAAAGTGTATATACTGTATTATTCTGTGGGGATCAGAAAGCAATACCCCAAAGACCAGCACTTGAACATGCAAAGATGACTTAGAAGCTGCCTTAGAATCAAGGTTTCTTCAAACTTATTGCCTCTACCACCATCCACAAAGCTCAGGGAAAAACTTTCTTTGGAATTTTCTTTTCTGACCAAGAAGCCTTCTTTCCAAAAGAAATATAATCCTCTTAAATCCCCTCCCTAGAGATCTCATCACATAACTAGGAAAGATCTTCCACTAGAGAAGAGAAGAAACTGGGAGTCATCAGCACCGCCCACACAGACTTTTTCATCTATTTTTCTGAGGGCAGCTCCAACAGATTACCTGGGGAACTTCATGTGCATAATAAGACAACCTTTATCCCCATGCAACTCTACCCCTCATTGTTCTTAAATGTCTGCCTCCCACCTCCTATGTCCACGTATTCTTCCTAATGATTTACTACCCCTCAAATGAATTATCTCCATTCTCCAACTCCCCTCTCCTCCTCCCCCACCCGAAGACCACTCTCAACGAATAGGCCCTGAGGACTTAAATGGCCTCTTCCCATTTCTCTCACTTAATTATCTGGATGAAACCATTGTTCAATTTGGAAATAAAGCCTTAATCAATTCTTAAACACCCCAGACTTAATTATCCCCTGCCTCGGGGTAATACAAGTAGTGGAATTCTCCAACAAGCATTTATTGCTTTTGTTTCACAACCCATTCCTTTTTGTCTTGGCCCTCTCCAAGACAACAATCCATTTTTTGCTTTTTCTTAATTCTTCCCCACCCACCTGCTTGGATGTGATTTTCTAGAAAAATGCCATGCTGGACTTTCTTCTTTTCTGAAAGTGGGGAAAGAATTTGAGAATTTGACAAACTATACTGTGCTAACTCAACCCTGGATTCCTCTGACTCCCTGAATTTCCTCATTTGTTATGTCATTCAGAAAACTAAAATAATGCCACCCCTTCACTGCCGAATCAAACACCTGTTGTTTTATGGACAGAATCTGAAGAGCAAGTTTCTAACAAACTAAATGAAATATTTATAAATCCTCCAGCTCTAGGGCATCTTAAGTATAAACTCCCTTTTTTCCTTGTTTGCTCATAAAAAGGAAGGAAACACTTTGGGGATCTTAACCCAAAACACAGAGGCTGATACCAACCTCTAGGAATCTCTCTTAAACTCACATCACACTGAGCCTTTCTGCCAGCAGATGTACTCCTCATGAGCTTCCCCGCTTGCTGTCCCTCAAGTCACACATGCTGCAATAACCTTAACCCTGCGGCTCTCCTGCCATCCCCTTCAGATGAGACACCACATGACTCCTTAAATCTGTCAGACTACCTTTTACCTCTTCAAGGGGGTCTACAAGAGACTCCCCATGGACGATGCTGCATTGCTCTGGTTTACAGATGGCTATTTTACAAAATGAGTCTGATAAGTAATGTGCAGGCTGTGCAATCACGACTTCCTTTGAAGTCGTGCAAACAGCTCCTCTGCCTTTAGGCACTTCAGCCCAGCAGGCAGAGCTACTTGCCTCACTTGAGTCTGCCTCCCTAGTAAGGAGAAGTTTGTTCATGTTTACACATACAGTAGGTATGCCTTGGGAGTTGCTTATGATTTTGGAATGCTATGGAAGCCTAGAGTCTTCTTCACTTTCAATGGAGACAAAAGAAAGAATGAGCCATATGTGAAAGAATTATTAGATGCAATACAGCTACCTGCTGCTCTAGCCATTCTCAAAGTTTCAGGCCATTCAAAACTAGACTTTATGTAATCTAGAGAAAATCACCTTGCTAAAGACACAGAAAAGAATACTGCTCTTAAAGTTCCCACTGATCAAATCTCTGTCATGGCCCATCTAGAAAGAGTCCCCAAATTTGATCTTAAAACAATTACTAAAGATGCACAGACTTGGTCACCAGAAGCTAAAAAATAAAATTGGAAAAATAACAGAAATAACAGCTGCTGATTTAATGATAAAGAGGAACTCTGATATGAACCGAATAAAATACATATCCTGCCAGACTCCAAGAAATTTCTGTTATTAACCACTGTACATTATTCAACTCATTGGGCTACAGAAAATATGATTACTTATATGAAATAATACTTGTACATTAATATCAATAAAGAGGCCAAAAAATGCCTCACCTGTCCTAAATTCAAAATCCCCTGGCCTTCAACTTCCCTGAAGAGCCATCTGAGGTTTGTTTGCCAGATGGATTTTATCAGTTACTGCTCTCACGTAGATACTATTATGTTTTAGTTTTGATCTGTATTGGTTGAAGCTTCCCCTACAAATGAAGCACTGCCTCAGCAGTAGCTAAAGTTCTATTAGAAAGGATCATTCCTACCTAAGGAAACCCCCTCAAACGCCACAGCAACCAAGGAACTCATTTCACTGGAGAAGTTATAAAGCAAGTGTGTGCTGTCCTTCCCCAGCACTTTCATTGTGCTTATCATCCTCAGTTCCCTGAACTAGTTTAATGTATCAACAGTACTCCTAAAACCCAACTGACAAAGTTCATGGAAACCTTACACTTGCCACGGCCAAAAGACCTACTTATAGTACATCTGAATTTAAGGGCCACTCCCTTTGTATTACATAAATTCTCACCATTCAAGATAATTACTGGACAAACTATGCATTTTGCCCCAACTTCTTTTGACCCAGAATAAATAAAAAGTGACATTCTTCAATATTTTAAAGATACAATTGAGTAAAAATTATAACAATCTTTCTCCCTTGTATGCTCTTGAGAGACAAAGACCTAAAATCCCGTAACTACAAGTAGGAGATTTTGTCTAGATTTACAAAAAAAAAAAAAAAAAAAATACTGTCCCTCCAACCTCACTGGAAAGGCCCATATTGGGTCCTGTTCAGCAACCCTTGCCTGCCAAGGTGAAAGGAAGTGATTCATGGCTATATGTATTTTATCTAAAGAAAACATCAGTTCCTGAGTGGAATTGCACTTCTATCAACAAATTAAAATTAAAAATATCTAGAATTTGAAGGAGACAACATCTACATAGATGACTTTTTTCTGAGATGTCTGGAGCAGCCTATATACTCTTTCCTAATTTTTATTTCTTATTTTATTTTTTCTCCACAAGGATAAAACCCTTGTTTGCATTTTCTAGTCTGTTGTCATGGGGGAAAACTCTTTGAGTCTCTGTAACAGATGTAAGAAATTATTGGTACTGATTTTGAGAGGGAGCACTATTAACAATATGTATTAATATAACCAATGCTTAGCTTAATTCTAGCATGTACAAAAATCTCACAGATGGAAGGACTGCCTGTGCTCCTGTTGGATTTATGTACTTTTGCAGGTGAAATACCTCAATATCAGCTTTCAATGTTTAGACCCTTGGATAACAAGAAGCCAATGTGTATCAGAATATTTGACTGCTCCATTGTCAATACATAATAATCTAAAAGTTACCACTGGAATAATTATTACTCTAGCCCCTTCTCATTACAATAAAGAGTTAAATATGAGTTACTTGGTGGTTATGGGTCTCTAGATTTGCTTCCTTTGGCAGATCTTTTGTGTGGTGTAGGCACTAATAAAAAAAAAAGATAAGAAATGTATCCGATATACTAAGAATTCTTGCAGACTCCACTGCAAAGACGATTGCTGCTCATCAGCACTCATTAGCTTCCCTTGCAAGGGAAGCACTAGATAACAGAATTGCTCTTGTTTATCTACTAGCTGAACAAGGTAGTGGCTGTGCTACTGCTAATGCCGTATGTTGTACTCAGATAAACTCCTCTGGGGAAGTTCAGACTCAGTTACATAAAATAAGAAAAGAAGCCGCTTGGCTACAAGTCTCACACAGTTCTCCATGGTCCTTTGATCTGTTCAGTTGCTTGCCTTTAAGTCTAGGTTCATGGCTCAAAAACATCATGAAAACTAGAATTGTCATATTGGTATAATATTTGCTTTGTATTTTTCTTTTTAAATTGTGTGCCTGTTGTCTGTCAAATCTTTACAGAAATACGACTCCTGTCAGTATATGATTAGTCCAGCTCCTCGAGATGACAGCCAATGGCTATGGAAAAACAATATCAAATTTAAGGATGAAATCCAGACAAACTAAGTCTGAGAGCTTCTCCTTCTGGCCTCCTTATTGCCAAAATATGACTAAAAGGATCTTAGCACTGACTTCCAGCTGTTCATCACCTCCCGTCAATATGGAAAAAGGCCAATTAACTGGGAAAGGTTCTTCCTATCACTTAGGGACACTTAAAACCTAACAAAACTTAATTGATCAGTGAGACTTTCAGTGAAAGATCTTGATCGAAAGGGGTAAATGAGAAAGCTGCAGATACTATGATGAACTCACTTCTGTTAAGACCACACAAAATAAGGCAAGCAAGGCACAAAGAAAGAAGAGGAGCATCATGCTTGCATGTCTGAGATAACAATTGTTTCTGAGAACTTTCTAAAAAAAACTCTTAAATCCTTCACAGAACTCCTGCTTTGAAAATATTTATCACTAGGCATTCAATAGAACTTAAGTAATTCAATAAGATGTTCTTGGAAGAACACTTATCTAGTAAGGTCATCTCTACCAATGAAGTGACAACAACTCTGGCTTTGAAACTCTGGCGTTAATGAACTTTATTCCTGAACAGTTTATGTAAATCTCTTTTTGCTAATAAATGCTCCTCTTACCCTCCCTCTTACCCTTCCCTCACAGAATGCATTGGTATCTTTGCCATTTCATGTATTCTACATTACAATCTTTATTTTTTACTCCCAAATAAATCTAGCATATTTAGAGATATTTTCTTTTGTGTCTTTTTTTAAGTTGACACACAGTGAGCTAGAAATGTTATAGAGACACTGCAACTACCAGGAAAGAACTTCCAGAGCAGAGAAAGCATAGAAAGAAATATCCTGATATTTTCCCTTTTTGCCCTCCAATCTCCAATTAGAATCTTCTATTGATTGAATCTCAATCTGAAGTCAGCTATAAAGAATAACCTGGTGATACCATTGATAGAGATCAACCTCTCTGGAAACAAATTAAGGGATAGCAATGTAGATAATGAATCTAGGGTGGGGAAGGAAAGGTAAGTCAAATGATGAAAACTTGTACATTTATCAAAACCAAGATTCTAGTAAATTCCTTTCTCCTGTTGCTCCACATCTGCATCATGCATCTATCTTTGGCTGGAGGAAAACCTAAAAACTACAATAAAGAGAAGCATTTAGAGAAGAGAGACAAGATATCTGACTAGAGACATCAGCTGCCAGATTGTGTCAGAAAGAAGGGAAAAGTCTTAGATGAAAAAGGAAAAAGACATAGATTAGGTACAATTCTGAGGGAAAAGTGCCAGAACCTAACTAACTTGCTCTGCAAGTAGTTGCAGAGCAGAACAAGAAGGAACAAGCTCAAATCTTCCTCTTAAAGACCTGTAGCGGACCAGGGGGTGCTCACCCCGTGGTCTCCCTGCTCCCCGGCCCTCCCCAGTGCAGCTCTGCTGTCTGCTGCATCAGAGCAGGGCTCACCCCACAGTGGAGGGACATCAGACCTGCTTGAGCACCCCAAAGGCAACCGGGCCCAGCATGCTTCTCCCTGGCATGGTAAGGAATTGATTTTCTGGGATGCAGGGACAGGCCCACAGTCCAGACCCCATATTCCCAGGACTTGATTATGCTCCTCAGGGGAATGGGGGGGAGGAGAGATTTGTCAACGAATCTCGGGAGGCAAGTGAGGCCTAGTGGGCAGAACCGAGAGCAGAGTGCAGTGTGGATCTGAGTCAGGGCATACTGGCAGAGCACCTCTCCCCCCGTGGGAAGGCCATGCGCATTGCTGGGGTGCTCGGCAGGTTTGGACTCCTGCCTGCTGCCTGCTGACAGATGCCAGGGGAGACTGCAGATCAGGGGCGTGGCCGCAGAGTGAAACCCACTCCTGACAGAAAGACTGTGAATCCCAGACAGCCCTGCCCCACAAGCAAACTTTCTGGCTTGGCGGCACTGCAGCCCCTCTCTGGTGGAGATTCTCAGCAGCCTGGGAGGGGTCTTCCACCTCTGCCAAGACAGCTACTTGAATGGCTTTTGTGGAGCCCGAGGGCAGGATCACTGACTCAGCCCTGCCCAGCCTCACTTCCCAACACGCCTCTGCTGCGATGGAGAATAAGGACTTACCTCTACATTCCAGGGCCCCACTCACTAGCTGGGACATTCAGGTGCTTCTCCTGAGGGGCTAGAGCCAGTCACAAGTCTCCAAAACAACAGTGCACTGGTTCTTTCTGGCAAGCGCCTCCTACTGGCAGAAGGATGGTCTTTACTTTTGCTTGACTGAAGTTCACCTATTAATATAGAAAAAGAAGAGGTGTCATGTTTTTAGGAGAAAACCTCTCTAATTCAACAACATTCTACATGCATCCTCTATTTGCAGCCAACCCCTAAAAATACAATAATTTGTAAATGCATGAGAAAAATAAATTGCTAGAAATATTGCCTTAAACTATGTTTTTTTACAAAAAACCAAAAACCTGAGGACTGTATTGTAAAATCTTTGAACTAAAGAAATAAATTGTATAGCTTTTTGAATAGAAGACAGATTTTATAATAAACAATTTGAAGTGCTTACAAACATCAATTTCAGATTCACATAGACTATGTGGTGTCATTTCTTACTTTGTCCTATGGGATCTTTCCCAAAGTTTACTTTACCCTGTATCACCTCTCTGAAACTTGACCTTCCTTCCTGATTAAAAAAGTATTATTGATTGGGCCATGAAAGAATAAAAAGGTTAAGGCATAGAAAAAAAATTTAGCATGAAATAAGTCTTTAATAAATACTTGCTGTGATTATTATATCAATAACCCAGATGATGATTATTATAATTTATGCAAATTTTATTAAGAAACACACATAAACTCTTGAACATTATCTGCAAACTCACTGAAATAGCTTTGTCCTACTAAGCAGACATATAAGGGCACTCACTTATGCAAGCAATAGCAATTAACCAAGCATTCCAATTCTATTATAGAGTCTTATATCCTTCATCAGAAATACTGGAGGAGGATATGCTCTCTTGATTTCTGAAAAAAGGCATTCATCCCATGCTTACTTCAGAAGATTGATTGGGTGTGGATGCTTCATTTCCCCTAGAAGAGATCAAATTAGCAATTAACTCATTCACAGGTACAAACAGCCTGAGCTTAGAGACGCTTTATAAGGTCTAACCTGATGAAAAATTAGCAAATTGCCATAATAATCAATGAGGTTAAGTAAAAGAATTGCCCTGAATCAGGAAAATCATCATTATAAGTATATATTTTACCCAGGAACAACAAAATCAAATATTGCATGTTCTCACATATGAAAGGGGGCTAAGCAATGGGTATGCATGGTCATACAGAATTATTAAATGAACACTGGGGATTCAGAAGGGAAAGGTGTGGGGGTGAGGGCTGAAAAATCAACTATTGGGTACAATGTGCATTATTCAGGTGACAGGTATATTAAAGCCTAGACTTCTTCACTGTGCAGTGCAGCTTAGCCATGTAACAACAATCCACTTGTACCCCCTAAATTTATTTAAATAATTTTTTTAAATTTAAAAGTATATATTTCAGCTAGAGTTAGGATGGGCTTGTTATTTTGTAAGTTATAAAATTCTTTTTGACGGTACCTTGGTTTCTACGTATATCTGTAACATAAAGTTGAACATATATGGAAGGGAAATTGTCATTTCAGGTTATTAGTATTGCACAAAATAGCAACTTTTGTAGCCATGTGATAAAAATTCCATTATAAGCTTTCTTATCAGTGAAAACAAATTTTAAATTTGAAAAAGAAAGAGAGAAGATAAAAGAAAAACGAAAAGAAAGTTTCCCAAGTTGACAAGAACTGAAAATGAGTTACTCTTCAATGGAATTTGAACACAAAATTGTTCACAGTTGATTGCTGATACTTAAATTATAACATATAGTTAACTTTAAATTGTAATTTTGGTTAAATTCAGAGCACATAATTTGGTATATATTTACAAGATAAAATAATTCTTTCAATTTAAAACTGAAGTTGTGTTTCATGCTAATTTTATTAATTTTTTATTCCTCATCAACATCCTATATTGATTGTCACCTTAATATGTTTAGCTTTCTTTCTCCTAATCCTCACTGGGTAAAGTCAGTTCAGTCAATTAAATTCCTAACCCCATTTCTCCACCAGGAGATTTCCCTCATTCTCTCCCATAATTAGTGTATTTTTCTCTTTGAGTTATAAATCCTCCGATTTCCTTTCTCTCATTTTAGTATTTTTATTTTGGAATTAATTATCCTCTTCTAATGAAGATTCCCTGATTTTTTAAGCCTTCAAAGTCTCTGACATAATATAAAGCTGTAAAACCAAATAACTTACTGCTGGCCTCTGCGGTATTCATTTCTCTAGGCTGAATAATGCTCTCAGTGGGATAAAAAGGTGAGCATTGAAGTAGGTCAGGGATTTCCTTACAAATAGTATCACCACTCTATTGCTCCACTATAGAAAATAACAAGAGCATGTTTTTATCTGATTGTGAAGCCTTTGGCGTCTTCTGTACACTTTCAAGGCTGCAGGCCACAGTGGAATAGGTTGAATTAATCTCTTTAGGTTTAAGCTTATTTATCAAAAAGGAAGAAGGCTGTATGCTAAAGTCTTAGGTCAAGCCTTCTGTTTTCACTACTATCTTCCACCTTCATACAACTAAGATGGGACTTAATAATGTCTTTACACATTGAATAATGCTTTGTAGCTGCCTTATGATGACAGAACACAGCAAGACATTGTGTAAATGTTGAAAGATATAATATCATTAATCCAAGTTTGAATCCAGTAGCTAGAGAGCAGAAAGATTTAACAGTCTATAGGAAATTCACTGAAAATTGAGGTGTGCAATTTGTTCATTTTGTCTAATATATATATATATATATATAGTGTGTGTATATATATGTATACATTGTATATATATTTAAAATAAATATAAATTCAGGTTTCAGGCAAAGTCCTAATTCAGAACTCTAAGAGCAGACATGAGATACCACCATCTAACCAAAATATTTCTTGAAAAGTGATTAAAGATTATTAAATTATATTTTATTTTTCAGGTCTTTGAGTGAATTCCCATTTGTTCTCTTGGGTAATTCAGTTCAGATTTCCTAAGTGCAGGCAGTGGAGACTAATGGCATGCTTGTCAGAGATCTGGTTGTAATGCTAACAAAGTGGCTGTGGCCTTGGACAAATACACCAAGTTATCAAGATTTATCCTTGTCAAACTACCAAGACTCTCTCTAGACTGAATACCTTTTCTCCCTTGTCCTCAAGGCCAGGCCCAAATCATTGATTTATCTATTTCTATTATTTTCTTCCTTTTCTTTATCTGTGACTTTCTGGAAACAGGTATTGAAAATCTACTGGCTAGATTTTCTCTATGTAAAAATAAGGAATAAAACATACTCCCTAACCTAAAAAAAACCCCCTGAGGTTAATAAGGTATATATATTCACCATTAAAAAAGGTCTTATGAAATTTTAAGCACTAAATACTTTTGTATAGTAGAAATGTGAATAACTAGATTGGCTAAAATGATGTATGAGAATCAGAAATTATTCACAAAAACAAGGTCAATTATAAGGATAATTTGGAATCAACTACAAAGTTTGTTACAATGTAGATTTCTGGGGCCTGAAAATGTAGGTGGAACCCCTTAATCTGCATATTTAACAGGTAATATACAGAATATAATGATAATAGCTAACTCAAGATTGAATGCCTATTAATAATGAATGTTGTTCTGGTTAATCTACTGATCACAATTTGATAGACCTGGATTCAAGATCTGTCATATTCATTGGGTAAGTGTGTTAGCAATGGAGGAGAAGAACTACCAGGCAGAGATACCATGAAGAATTTGCAGAAAAGTATTGTACCAGTAGACTGTTGTTATAGTGGTGTTAAGTAACAGCCATCCCTAATCTCAGTGAATTATTATAGCAATGGTTCATTCTCCATCTAGATTGGTCTCATTCTAGGTTCTGCTGTGGGCTGCAGTGGATGGGCTCTGCAAGACCTTATTTTAGAGGCAAGGCTGAATGGGCTGCTGCTACTTGAAGGAAGCTCTAAGTTCTTACACCAATTTTAGAAGCTCAAGGGACAAGCACAATTATACTTTGTGTAAGGTGAGCTGACATCGTATCGGCCAAGGGCACTATTAGTAAGATGGTGTATGTGTCAGGTTCAGTCAGAAGACAATATATAGACCAGTTATTCAAAGATAATTTAATAAGAAGACTTTCTAAGGAGGCATAAAGTTGTAAACTAGATAACAGCAAGTTACCACCCCTATGCCCAAGAAAACAAAGAGAGGGCTTCAAATAATTAGAATCAACAAACATAGACATGGGGCCTGATTATGGACTAAACTGTCCTCCCAAAATTCAAAGGTTAAAATCCTAACCTTCTCTGTGACTGTATTTAGAGACAGGGCCTTTAAGAGGATAATTAAAGTAAATGTGGTCATAGGGGTGGGGTTAAAATTCCACAGGACAGGTGTCCTTATAAGAAGAGGAAGAGACAAGAAGTGTGCACACACAAAGAAAAAGCCATGCGACATAGAGGGAAGGTAGCCTGCAAGCCAGAAAGAGAGACCGCGCTGGAAACCAGCCATGCTGGCACCTTGATCTTGCGCTTCCAGCTTCCATAACTGTGAGCAAATAAAGTTCTGTTAAGCCACCCGGTCTGTGATATTTTGTTATGGCAGGCTGAGTTGACAGATCCGGGCCCTGTGGAGCTGAAATTTATACTTCTGGGACAGAGGTCCTGCTCATTTGAATTCCGAAGAGCAGTTCCTTGGGCATGTGACATGATTTTTGAAGATGGGTAAATATCTTGATAACATAAAAAAGTTTTCAATATTTAGTTATGTAGGGTCAACATTATTCTGTAAAATTGATTTTTTTGACGTAAGCTCTATTTCCTTTGAAAGCATGAGTCTTTTCAAAAGTTACCTTCAAAAATTATTAAATTTTAAAAAATTGTATTTTTGTTTTATTAAAAAAACCCTAAATTGATACAACAAAATAAAAAAACACAGAAAGAAATAAGAATATTAATAATTTAGGTAGGAATACCTAACACTTCAAATATTACTAGTGCTAACAATAATAATTAGATATATCTGTTTTATTTTTGAAAAAATAATTGCTTTTATTTTATTTTCTATTGATACATATCAGTACATATTTATGGGGTACATATGATATTTTGTTACATGCATAGAATGTGTAATGATGAAGTCAGGGTATTTGGGATATCCATCACCTCAAGTATCTACCATTTCTGTGTGTTGGGAACATTTCAAGCCCAATCTTTTAGTTATTAATATTTTGAAACATAAAATACTGTAGTCACTCTGCTATTAAACATTAGAACCATTCCTTCTATCTGTATGTTTGTACTTGTTAACCAATTTCTCTTCATCATCTGCTCTCCCTCCCCCCATACACACACCCTCTCAGCCTCTGATATCCATCCTTCCATTCTCTACTTCCTTGAGATCAACCTTTTTAGCTCCCTCTTATGAGTGAGAACACACAATATTTGTCTTGCTGTGCCTGGCTTACTTCACTTAGCATTATTACTGCCAGTTCCATCCATGTTACTGCAAATGATATAATTTCATTCTTTTTATGGCTGAATAGTATTCCATTGTATATATATATATCACATTTTCTTTTTCCATTTTTCTATTTATCAACATTAAGGCAGATTCCATATCTTTGCTATTATGAACAGTGCCACAATATCCCTTTGATATACTGAGATATATCTTTCTTCTTAATAAGACATATGATAAAACAGACATACAAATTAAATGCTAGGATTATAGGCATAAGCCACCATACCCAGACTAGTAGCTGTTATTTTCAATATTTTCTCATTTTAATCTTAAAACTAGAGTTAAATATGATTTGCACTCCACTATTACAATATTAGAAAAATCTGAATTTGTCTATATACCTACCTCTATCGGTGAGTTTTATACTTAAATATGTTTTCATGTTGCTGTTGCAGCTATTGGCTGTTTTTTGTTCCTGAGCTTGGTAGCAAAGAATGAATAATTACTCAAATCACAGTGTTTCAAGAGAAGGGGGGAGACCAAAATCTGAAGGAGAAAATGGCCTCCTCAGCTAATTTCCTCCCCATATTTACTTCCAAAGACACGCATGAAGGGTCAGGGCCGTTTGCTAATTCCTTTAAGAACTTCCATATAGGTCAACTGAGCTCAGCTGACCTTTGCACACAGCAAATAAGCACCTTTGGCAGGCATTTTCACCTGACCCTTCATTCACCTGCTCATGTTTTTTCCATCCATCCATCCATCCATCCATCCATCCATCCATCCATCCATCCACCCATCCATCCATCCATCCACCCATCCATCCATCCATCTATCCATCCATCCACCCATCCATCCATCCACTCATTCATCCATCCATCCACCCATCCATCCATCCATCCTTTCTTCTAGGCCCAGCCCCTACATATTACTAGATATCATCATTTTATTTCAGCTTATAGAACTCTCTTTAGTGTTTCCTTTTTGTAGTAATGAATTTATTATCTCTTTTTTGTCTGGGAAAGTCTTTCTCTTTCCTTCATTTCTAAAAAGCAGCATTGACAAGTAAATTATTCTTGGTTCAGAGATTTTTTTTTTCTCTCTCTCAGTACTTTGCATATATCATTACTATTGTACATTGCATACTACCGTGTTTCCCCGAAAATAAGACAGGGTCTTATATTTATTTTTCCTCAAGAAGACACCCTAGGGCTCATTTTCAGGGGATGTGTTAATTTTTTTAAATACGGTACAAATGATCTCTCTGGGCTCAGTAGGAGACTGCTTGCTGAAGCTTTTCCCCTATCATCTGGTGTTTGTGGGGGGTGAGAGAGGCCCACAGTGCTGAGTAAAATGGCAGCCACAGCTTTCCTTCTTCCCCCTGGGGACACACAATACCTAAAGCGGAGCATCCTGCTCCTCACTTCACTGAGGAAACTTTCTCCTCAAAGCCTCAGTTTGCAGCACGCACAGGATGGCCGGGACCTGAATGGGGGAGCTGATCTTGTTGGTGGGGCTACCTGCACCTTTCTGGTCACCTCTGGGATAGTAGTTGTCACAGTGGGGCAGATGAGAAGGGCTGCTCGTCTTCTTTACCGTTCCGCGAGGAAATGCATGGATTGTGCAGATTCGCTGCGTAGCCACGGTCTTACTTTCAGGTTAGAGCTTATATCACGCAAATGCTTAGAAATCCTGCTAGGGTTTATTTTATGGGTAGATCTTATTTTTTGGGAAGCATGGTATTACTATTGTACTTTGGCCTGTCCTGAAAGGTTTATTGTGAGACATTCACTAATAATCTTATAAGTATTAATTTGTATGTGACACTTCTCTTTTCTCATGCTGCTTTCAAGATTCTATTTGTCTTTGATTTTTGAGTTTGCTTATAATGTGTCTCAGTGAAGTACTGGTTGGGTTGATTGTATTTGGGAAATTTTGAACATCATGTACTTGGATGCCCATATCTTTCACCAGATTTGTAAATTATTCAGCTATTATTTTTTTAAATAAGATTTTTGACCCTTTCTTTCACTCTTCCTTTTCTAGACAGCTCATAATCCATACATTAATTCTCTTACTGGCATCCCATAAATTTTGTAGGCTCTCTTCATCACTTTTCATTCTTTGTCTTCCTTTGATTGGATAATTTCAAATGACTTGTCTTCCTTTTACTGAATTCTTTCTTCTGCTTGGTGATGTCTGCTGTTAGTGCTCTTTATTTACTTTTTTCATTTCATTTATTATATTCTTGAGCTTTAGAATTTTGGGCTGTTTTTCATGATTTTTGTCTCTTTTTTGAACTTCTCATTTTCTTCTAATTCTTTTTCTGATTTTGCTAAATAGTCTATCTGTGTCCTCTGTCCCACTCTGAGTTTCCTTATTTTGAATTCTTTGTTTGGCAATTCATATATCCCCATTTCCTTGGGGCCAGTTACTGGGAAATTATTTATTTTGTTTTGTAATGATATCATGTTTCCTTAATTTTTCATGTTCCTTGAAGCCTTGAATTGCTGTCTTTATATTTTAAGAAAAAGCTATCACATCCTGTCTTTTCTAATTGTACTGAGGAGACAGACACTTTGCCTAATAACCAAAGCTAAGGTTTTTGAGGCTTTCTCTGACCTTTTATATGGATGCACCTGTTTCACACTTCTTGTTCCCCCTAAGCGAGGATTCTAAAGAATGCTTCTCTTTTCTTAATTCTTCAAAGCCAACCCAGGTGCTGATACCATCACAATTGTTATCCCTAAAGCTTTGCCTTAAAAATGATCAAGTCTGTATGTTTTCTCCCAGTCTTATAGAGTTGGCTGGCAGTCTGCATGTGCAGTGAGCTTCCTACAGAAGTTTGCACTTGCCATCTCCTGGGACATGCACTAGGATCCAGTCATGTTGGGGTTGAGATTTGTGGAGCATTGTTGTGGGTGTCTGCAGATGAGGTATCCCAAGTGCCTCATGGGCAGGCACCTAAATGGAGCTCATGAAGTCATTAATGAGATTTGCTGTCCTTTATGTAGTTCTGTGCCTTGATTACTATGAGTCTCTGCCTTTCTTCCTTGCTCCCAGCTTCTTCCAACCACTGATCCATACCAATCACCTCAGTATTTGAATTGGAGTGAAAAAAAGGTGACCCTCTTGGGCAGTGTCCTGAACAGGAGGGGAATATAGGCATTTATTCATTATATTTTCACTTTCTTTCATGGAAGAAATTTGGGGCCAAAAGGGTCTCTTTTGGCACGGAGCTGTGCTAACTTGGTGTGTGTGTATGGAGGGGGGGCTGATGTGGGTTAAATGAGATTGTTCTTCTTGCCTTCTTCAATGTGTTTATTCTTTTGCTCCAAAGGTATGCTGGAACTTCTCTGCTAGACTCTTGGAATCCCACAAAATACTCTCATTAGTAGGTGGCAGTCAAAATTGATGCTTCTGTGGGGAGAGAAGGGTACTTCTAAAAGAATACTTCCATTGCACCATCTTGGTGAGGTCACAACTTCTTAAATAGTCTTTTCTCCTAAATAAAATGCTAAAAATTCCAGCATTTTATTATATCATTTCCATGAATTTCACTTTCTTACTAACCTGTGTGCTATCTCTAGAGCATCCCAGACAGTTTCTTTTCCTAAGATCGTAGAAAGTTTAATGCTTAATTTCTTTCTTTCTTTTTCAAGAACCTCTAAAATATTTGTGACCAAGCAGCTACTTGGTGACAAACATTGTTGATATGTTGCTATGACCACAAAATAGTTTGGTTCAAGAGTCTGCTTAATAATTTACTACTGCAGTAGTCCTTCAGATGTTCTTTTAATAATGTATTTTTTTGTCCATGTTTGGCTGCCACTTCCATGAATTAGTATTCTGTGTAGAGTAAATGGATAGTTCTTAATGCTTAGGGATCTATGTTTCAATAGATCCACTAAACAGGTTAGTATGCACAAACATATTCAGTATACCAAATATTTAAGAAAATAGGAATTCAAGGACATATTTTTAAAAGATTTATAAAATCCATTTGCCTGTTCTATTGTCTGTCTCTGTTGTCTACATTTAGGCATATTTCTTCTTTTATCTTGTTAAATGATTTTTTACCAATGTGACAGAGTCAAACAATTAAAGTAAACCATGACCCCAGTTGTTAAAAATAAGGCTCTAATAATTTGGGAGGAATGTATACAGTCTCTTTTTCCCTAAAATTTCTATAATAACTTTTTGGTGGGGGTTTTCAAATAATTAGTTCTAGTTTTGCTATGTGATTATTACAAGATATTCTAAATCAATCCTTACGCATTATATTAAAACCACTGTTAAGTTATAGAATAGGCTTTAAAAAACATTGATATCATTAGTGCCATTGTAAGATATTTAAAATTCCTGATAAATTCAGTAATTTTATTTCATTTGATAGTTTCCCATATGTCATGTTTTCATAATTTTTTGTTTCTTGACACATAGAACATAATAGCATGAATATAGGTCATGCCTATAAATGACATTTTATTCACCATATTAAATTATTTTATTTAAATTTGGCGTAAAAGGAAGTCCATCAGAGAGTTATACATGGACCTTATATAGAAATGAGAATTTGACATGTAAAAAAATAAAATAAAATGAAAAACACAAGTTAAATGACTTATCCTAAGTCATAAAATACTTATTTGTCAGTATCTACAGTAGAATTCAGATTACTAGTTCATTGTCTTTCGATAGCACCAGTGCAATTAAATAAATGATGTGAACATTACAATGTGAATTAATTAACATATCCCAAACTCCACCTTTATTATTGATGTAAGCTCGCTTGAAACTCTATGGTTATAATCACAGAGACACTACAAGGTACTATTAATGCCTTTGATAGAAGCTATGAACTTGTTCTTATTTTTCTCTTCTGTCACTGGGTATGAGAATTAAACATTAGCTTAAATAGTAACATAAGTATACTAATTAAATGAACAATAAGCAGAAGAAATCCACAAGGAGGATGACAATGGGATAAACTCAGTAGATAATTAGAAGATACATTTTATAAGAAAGGATGTATCAAAAATAAATAAATAAAGGCTTAGTTTGTAATAACATAGCCTAAAAGAGTGAAATATTTTTCTCTGATTATATAATCAAGGGTCTATTGCATTTTATTGGTAATAAAGATTTAAAATAAACACAATTTAGGTAAAAAGATAAAATAAACTATTACTCTACTTTTACAATCCATGAGAAATTACAAAAGTGTTGAATAATATGACAAGAAATTTATTTCCCATTAAAATGAGTATAAAATAAACAATATTGAATGGTGAAAAGTTGAAAGCATTACCCCTAAGAACTGGAAGAAGACAAGGGTGCCCACTGTAACCACTTCTATTCAACAAATACTGGAATTCCTAGGCAGAGCAATCAGGCAAGAGAAAGAAATAAAGGATATCAAAATCAGGAACGAGGAGGCAAACAGATCCCTGTTTGCCAATGATATTATCTTATATCTAGAGAACCCTAAAGATTCCATCAAAAGATTCTTAGAATTGATAATTTCAGCAAAGTTTCAGTTTACAAAATCAATGTACACAAATCAGTAGCATTTTCATATACTAATAATAGTCAATCTGAGAGCCAAATCAAAGATTCAATATCATTTACAATAGCTTCCTAGAAAGTGAAATAACTAGGAATATACTTAACCAAAGAGTTGAAGATCTCTACAAGGACAGCTACAGAACACTGATGAAAGGAATCACAGATGACACAAACACGAGAAAAATACCCTATGTTCAGGATTGGAAGAATCCACAGTGTTCTTCTAATGTTCATACTAGCCATAGTGGTTTACAGATTCAACACAATTCCCATCAAAATGCCAATGTCATTTTTTATAAATCTAACAAAATTAACTCGAAACTTCATATGAAAGAATAACAACAACCACAACAAAAAGCCCAAATAGCCAAAGCAATCCTAAGCCAAAAGAATAACTTAACTTCAAACTACACTACAAGTCTATAGTAACCAAAACAGCACATGACGCTGGTATAAAGATATAGACATAGACCAATGGAACAAAATAGAGAACCCAGAAATAAAACCATATAGCTACAACCCACTGATTTTTGACAAAGCACACAAATACATACACTGGAGAAAGGACACTCTATTTAATAAATGGTGGTGGGAAAATTGGATAGCCATATTAAGAGGAAGGAAAGAAGATACCTGTCTTCCACCATATAGAAAACTTAGAAAGTATTAAAGTCTTAAATTTAAGACCTGAAACCATAAAAATTCTAGAAGAAAACATAGGCAGATTGCTTCTTGATAATAGCCTTGGCAAAGGATTTATGTCTAAGACCAAATGGCAAATACAGCAACAACAAAAATGAATAAATGGACCTTAATTGAATTGAAAGTTTCTGCATAGGAAGAGAAATATTCAAGAGAGTAAATAAATAGTCTATAAAATGGGAGAAAATATTTGAAAACTATGTATCTGACAAAGGACTAATATCCAGAATCTCAAACCAATTAGTAAGAAAAAAACAAATAACCCCTTAAAAAGTGGGCAAAAGACATGAACAAACTTTTTTCAAAAGAAGATATACAAATGGCCAATAGATATATGAAAAAATGCTCAACATCACTAATCATCAGGGAAATGCAAATTAAAATCACAATGAGACTCCAATTTACCCCTAGCAGAATGGCCATTATTAAAAAATCAAAAAATAATAGAAGTTGGTCTGTATGCAGTGAAAAAATAACATTTATACACTGTTGTTGGGACTGTAAATCAGTACAACCTTTATGGAAAGCTGTGTGGAGATGCCTCAAAGAACTAAAAGTAGACCTACAATCGATCCCACAATCCCACTCCTGGGTATTTACCCATAGGAAAAGAAGTCATTATCTCAAAAACATCTATATTGAATATTTATCACAGCACAATTCACAATTGCAAATATTTGGAATCAACTTAAGTGCCCATCAATTGATGAGTGGATATGGGGAATGTAAGATATAATAGAGTACTACTCAGCCATAAAAAATAATGAAGTAATGTTTTTTGTAGCAACTTGGATTGAACTAGAGAGCATTATCCTAAGTGAAGTATCTCAGGAATGGAAAAACAAACACCACATATTCTCTCTAAAAAGTGGGAGCTAAACAGTAGGTATACACGATCATAGAGTGATGTAAAGGACATTGGAAACTAAACAAGGGGGAGGGTGGGAGCAGGTGAGGAATAAAAATGTACCTATCAGGTACAATGTACACTACTCTGGTGATGGGCACACTAAAAGACCTGACATCAGCATTATATAATTCACCCATGTTACAAAAACCCATGTACTCTCTTAATATTTTGAAATTTAAAAATTCATTATGGTAAGCTTAGCTTCCTTTGGAGCAAGGATATTGATTTACCTTTCTATTTTGTTTTAGTTCTAATAATGTTTCCAACAATATTTCACTCACAACTTTTGTATTTTAGGGTGCTCTGAAATATTTGCAATCTGTCCCAGTGATGTGGTCAGCTGTCTCTTATCAAACTAAAGGTCATACAGGAAGATGTATCTTCTTAAACTTTGAAAAAGCTGCCCCAGCTATCTCCCCTTGAAAATGGTAGGAGCATAATTTGGATTTGCCAATGAATTTTTTTCTTTTGAAATGTGTCAATATTGTTCAACTATAGCAGCAGTTAAAATGCTAGTTCCTCTGGAGCATTCCATTCCTGAATGATTTTGTCTGTGCTCCTATATTCAGTTTTCTCTTTGTAAACATTTAGCTGAAACTGCTTCATCTTAGTGAATCCTGAGTGAGCCATTCATGGGGGCACAAGTTGGTAACCATGTTAGCTGGTGGTATATTTGGAGTGGGTTTAAGTGATGATAAGTGGATATCTAAAAAATAATTGCATTTTTTTAAGTTTGTATAATCCTTCCACTAGACTGACAGATCTCAGAGCATAATCTAATTCTATTTGAATTGTTTAAAAATAAGATTTAATTGATTTTAGAGGTTTTATTAAAATAATAATTTTAGACTATCTTTCTGAAATGAATTATAATTGAATTCAATATAAATAACTGTCTTTTAATACTTAGTACTTAAAGTATAAAGAGTCAACAAATAAATATTCAATGAGACATGAGTAGTAAAACCTATATCATACACATCTACACATATATCAAAAGTAACTGATTTCTTTCCAAGTAATGCACATAAAGAGAAAAGGAATTAGCAAAGTAATCATTGAGTTGTTATTGGACTTATCTAAGCCCAAAGAATTTTCCGAGCTATGCAAAGAATGTATTCGAATTTTACAAATTTGAATTTTTTTACCAGAAAACTAAGCAAATGAATTTTTATCTGTTGACATTTAATCAATCTAAAAGTTTTTGTTTATATGGGCCATTATACACATTGGAATATTTATTTTCTCTCTCAGTGAAAATCAACCACAGTACGCTCTTTAGAAATAACATCATTAGCCAGACATAAGACATTTAAGATATGTGAAATGGAGAGAAAAGGAGAAAGAGGGGAAATGTCCTAGTATTTATCCAGTGTTTCCTATGTGGTCATGATTGCATTAAGTATACAGTTTTTAACTCAATTTTTGTCAGTTGCCCAAAGATGAGCCAGAAAATAAGAAATCTTTAGTAATGTTCTCAAAGTTATACAGCTTTTGTGTAGGGCAGTTGGATTTTAACTTCAAAGGCTATGAATTTATATTATTGAAGCTTCCAAACTATCTTTTGTTTACCTGTGTAATGACAAATAGAATATGGATACACATCACCCTAATTATAGAATGTCTCTTAAAATCATTTTCATTTAAAGTTATAATATTTAAATAGAATTAAACTTAATTTATTAATTCAAGAATATTTTTTATTAATTAACACTCATAGTTTAAATGGATTTTGAAAAATTTTAGGGTAAATCTGTGTCAGCAAATATTAATTAATTGATTTTGTTTACAGATTTTTATTAGTACTAATAACTTCTAAATGAAATTCATTTATTTCAAAAATGATTCAGTTTTTATATAAAGGGATTATTTTAAACAAAGATTACTTAAGGCTAAGAGAACATTCTTATTCTATGTTGCATGTTTACCGCATAGTATGGTATGTAAATGAGCAGTTAAGTATTCATACATGTGGATAATGTTAATATGACAGATAAGTGGATACGCCTATTGTGTATAGAATATTTTACAATTCACTTTGTGCTTCCAAAAATAAAAACAATGACCTATGTCTTCAATACAGCTTATAAAATATATGAACATATGCATTCATGTTGAGGTGTGAAAGTAAATATATTTCTGTTGAAAATTAAGCATGTGAAGCACAATTTTCTATCAGGAGAGAGAAATACAACATCATAGAGTAGTTGATGTTTAGCTGGTGGAAAGATGGGTATAATTTCCTATAAAAACTTGGAGCAAATGATGAGGATGGGAAAATCATGTTAGTTAAAGGATAAACATTCAAGTTCTATATAAAGATTTGTAATGAATTCAGCAAGGCTACATTAAAGATGAAAAGTGAAATATGGCAGAAAACATAAAGGCGAATCAAATGGACTATTGTACATAAACATCTTCTCAGTCATTTGAGCTGAATATAGACATACGATTCTCATATGAATTTACAGAAAATCTATTTGAATCTTGTAAAATTTTCTAAAATTATAGTTTTCTTTCAATCCCCGAATAAACATTTATGGACACATTTTTAACAGAGCAATAAAATGGCATTCTTCAGTGAGATCTCTTAAAATTTTCTATAATCAACATGCAACTTATCAAACGACCTGTATACTCAGCTTACTTGTGATTTATTTGTATCAAAATGTAATTATAGCCAGGCATGATGGCATGCTCCTGTAGTCCCAGTAACTCAGAAGGCTGAGGCAGGAGGACCTCTTGAGCCCAGGTGTTCAAGGCTGTAGTCACTATGATTATGCCTATGAATAGCCACGGCATTTCATTCAGCTGGGGCAACACAGCAAGATATTATCTCTTTACAAAAAAGGATTATAATTTCCTGAACTTCATTTTAACCTGAAATTGGACAACATCCTGTTGTGGATCTTTTTAATAGAATATTTGAACGATGAATATTATCACACCATGTAGATGTCCAAATTTACCCATAGCATGGATGAGGACTTGCTGGAAACAGTAGTAAAGTACAAAGCATGAGTCTCAATCAGATTTGCTATGTGTTTACTCTAAACGTATAAAGCTGAATAGTTTGTAGAGTATTCTGTTTAAGCTATCATTTAAAATAAGGTCCTTAAGTTGTATGTGCTGAATAAAAGCTTCATAAATAATTTATTTCAAGTGTTATTATTCTCCATGATATATACAAGAAAAAATAATCAATAAACCTGATCAATCCAGGTTTAGTTACAGTGGATTTTATTAAATAAACCAATTTTGAATTTACTTTAAAAATAAGATAATACTTGTAGCTTTGTATCATTAATTTATTTAAAAACTTGCTAATATAAGAACAGATGGTTTGGGATATGAGTTCCCATCATTATGACTTAATTGGCATAAAAAGAAACTTTAAAAGAAAATTCCAAAATGTTTAACAAGATTAATGCAGGAGGATAAGTGAGCCATTTTTAACAGAAATAAAATGGCGACATCACTGTAGCAAACTTTAGTTGAAAGTGAAGTGTACAGGTTAAAAAAATAATGATGTCTGCAGCCAGAGGCCCCATAACACTTAACCTCCAATATAGTTCCTAGCATTAGGTCGATTAAGAGCTATGAATGTTTTGCATACATGTAAACTGAATCAAGCCATCTATATTATGCTGCTTAAACTAGATTTCCTTGAACATGGGAAAGGCACAGATGTTTCTGCTTTGGGTATCTCTCTAATAAGAATGGCTTTGACTTTGTTAATGTATGCTATTTACTACCCCAAAACACCTGCACACTTTGGGTTTACTTTTGAGTTTCTCATTCCTCAGTTTGCTTATTTATATCCATTTCCTTGACTTTTATTATGCATAGTATATGTAAGATATTTTGCAAAGGCAATGTATGTATGAAATTACAGAGGCATATTTTTTAATTATATGAATTTCTCTGGATAAATATCAAGTAAACTTATCATAGGCCTATTTTCTATAAGAAATAGCCATTCTATTTCAATTGACACATAATAACTGTACATATTTATGGAGTACATAGGAATGTTTTGATACAGTCAATGTACAGTCAATGATCTGATCAGGATAATTAGTCGCTCCAAATATTTACCATTCCTTCACATTGGGAATATTCAATATCTTGTCTTCCAGCTATTTGAAATATATTTTTATTAATTATAGTCATCCTACAGTGCTATGGAACACTATAACTTATTCCTCCTACTTACTGTGATTTCATATTTTCATATCCTTTAATAAATCTATCCCTATACCTTCTTCCCCCTAACCTTCCTAGATTCTAGTAACCTCTATCCTACTTTTAACTTCTATGAAGTCAATTGTTGGGGACTAACATTATACTTTCCTAGTTTAAGAATTAAATTTAGTGGGTAATGTACGTGCTCTACCCAGAGCATTTGAAAGTAATGTGTTCCGGACAGGGTCCGTGGGACAAACAAGGTTGCTGCATAGAGGCATATCAAAGGACTGAGTTTCTGCACTAAGGCAAGAGCTGCCCAGCCCCACAGCAGTGGGGGTCTGGAGGCCACATGATAAATACATTGTTCCTGTGATTGCTGCTTAGCCCCATAAGATGGGTGGTTAGTCAATGACATGTAAGATCCCTCAAGGGAGGGGCGACATAAGCCAGGCACAGCCGCTGGGGATCATCAGCCTAAGAGGAACTGGGGAAGAAAAATGCCCCCTGTGGCTGCCTTGCCTATCCTTGCTAATCTCAGTCTGTGATCTATGCCTGGTGCCTAGAGCAACCACCTAGAAACCTTGAGTCAGGGGACATCTGTGTCCTTAAGGCTAATGTGTTCTGGAATTTATGGCCATTGCTGCAATGCCTGGGTGGTTCTGTATAAGGAACTAACTTTAGTTTTTTAGAGTATAAAAATAAACTGACCTGGTGTATTAACACTCCAGTCATGTAATTGTCAAAAAAAAAAAATTCTTGAAAGGTACTACCTTCATTCTTGATAACTACTTTTATTTTTATTCTTTGAATTATATCATAACTTGAAGGACACTCTAGGAAAACAAAAACCCGGAAAACGTGATTATTTAAAGCTAAAATGTACTCACTATTCACCATAGACTTTTTAGAACTGATTGAAAACTGGAAATTCTTCTCTATATAGTAAAAGTTATAAATCTATTTTATCTGGTATGGCATAATCAGCTACTGTCTCATTCTGCTTCTGGGAGGAAGTGTGGGAGGGGAAGGGGAAATTCTAGGCTGCCCAGAGTCACGCCAGAATATCGTAAGGCTTAACTAATTCTTTTGTCTGTTGTTGCTAATGAATTTTTTGTGTGTGTTGGAACTTTTACTGATTTAATTTCTTTCCTTCTATTGTGTTATATCCTATATTGCCTCTGTGGATTTTTTCTTATTGTCTCTTGTTTCTATAATCCTTCCCTCTTCTCCTTCTGTTTATTAGACACTATTTATTTTTGAGGCCCTGAACTCTAATATCACATCTTCTCTAATACTTAGAGTATTCACTGATGACTAATTTTTAAATGAATAAATTATTCTCTCTCTCTCTTTCTCTCTCTCATCCTTATATTCATAATCTATATACACAGATAGAGCCATAGGGCAATGTAAAAAAATCTGAGAGAAAGTATCCAGGTTGTAGACTAGTAGACTATTTAATGGGAGGGATTCTGGCCCCCACCTCCAATCTTCAACATTTATAACATGTTTACTTTCTGTTTAAAAAAATTTCTTCGTAATTTGAACATTTTTTGTGTATCTTATTTATTTTGACCCACATATGTTTAAGGGAGCAGATAGTTAGCTGTGAACCTCTTAACAACATGAGCCATGCCCCACTATTCCATTTATTGACCATATTGTGAGCGTACAACATTTAAGAAAGACAGAAGATACAATTAAGTCACTATGCAGAGTGATAATGGAATTGAGGAGATACATTTTAGAGCAGGATTCAAACTCCAGCCTCTTACTTGTTAGCTTTGTAAATTTAAGATGATATTAAAGATAAATATTAAAGATAAATATTAAAGATAAATTTAAGATGAATATTAAAATATCCAGTCCACAGTTTCCTGCAGAATAAACATAAGGAATTATAGTCATGCATCTATTAACAATGAAGATATGTTCTGAGAAATGCATTGTCAGGTGAATTCATTGTTGTGTGAACAGCATAGAATGTACTTACATAAACCTTCTCCTTCTTCTCCTTCTCCTCCTTCCTCTCTTCCTCCTCCTCTTCACATCTAGGTCATATGGTATAGCATATTGCTCCTACTGTGTTTCCCCAAAAATAAGACAGGGTCTTATATTTATTTTTCCTCAAGAAGACACCCTAGGGCATATTTTCAAGGGATGTGTTATTATTTTTTAAGTACAGAACAACAATCTACATTTATTCAAACATAATTAAGTCTTCTTCTTCTGGAACATCATCATAACTCTTCAAACCCCGAATTCCATCCTGAATTTCTTGCAACTCTATTTCCTTTAGAACCATTGGCCCCAATCTCTCATGTCGAGCAATAGAGCTCTCATGGGGCAGATGAGAAGGGCTGCTCATCTTCTTTACTGCTTCGCGAGGAAATGCATGGGTTATGCAGACACACTGAGCAGCCACGCCCATCACTAGCTCTTACTTTTGGAGTAAGGCTTATATTGCTGCGCAAATGCTTAGAAATCCTGCTAGGGCTTATTTTATGGGTAGGTCCTATTTTCAGGGAAACACGGTAGGCTACACACCTATACAGTATGTTATTGTACTGAATACTGTAGGTAATTGCAACACAATGGGAAGTATACGTGTACCTAAATATATGTAAATATAGAAAAGATACAGTAGAAATATGGTCAAAGTGATAAAAAAAAAATGGTACAGCTGTGTAGGGTGTGTATCCTAAATGGAGCTTATAGGACTGGAAGTTGCTCTGAATGAGTCTATGAGTAAGTGGAGTGAATGTGAAACCCTAGGACATTGCTGAATGCTACTGTATTCTTTATCAACACTGTACACTTAGGCTACACTAAATTTATGTAAATATTTTTCTTCAATAATAAATTAAACTTAACTTACTGAAACTTTATAAATTTTAAATTTTAAAAAACTTTTTGACTCCTTTGTAATAACACTTAGCTTAAAACACAAACACACTGTAAAGCTGTACAAAAATATTTTTTCTTTATATACTCTTCCAGTATATAAAGTATATAAAGTACTATCCTTGCAGTATTATAGAATTGTAATTTCAGACATATTTTTATAAACAAAATAGAGTTATGTCATATTAAAATAGAGGCATTTATTAATATATGGCTTTGAATATAGAGAAATGTGTATCACAAGATTAGAAAAGATATAAAAAATTTTACATGGCTAGCTATTTTTCTTATTTTCAATTATTTTTCATTCTTATAATTACCAACAGAGATAATCCGGTTGGTGTATTGAATAAAAAGTCTGTATTTAGTGTTCAAATTCAAAAATAGGTATCATCTAATCTGTGTTCCAAAGTGTAGTGTTTTTATAGACCATATTGGTCTGGTAAAAAGATCCTGAAATACTATTATACCATGTGATTAAATGGTATATTACTCTTTTCCTTTTGACCATTCTGTATTTTGGAGTTCTCTAAATTGTTACTAATATTCTGTCACTCTATTTCCTCTTGTTTCCTTGAAAATAATCACATATTAATAGGTTTCGTTTACCTCTCCAGGTGTGTCACTAAGTGGGTTTATTTATTCATGTGTTACCATATAAGCCTAACCTTTATCGCAATATTTTATTTCATATTTACAGATCAGCATTTGTAAATAAGGATGACTTTCTTTTCAGTTCATGTGAAATAAATTCTGGAGAGAATGTAATTAAAATCTCCTATTCTATTTTATTGTACTTCTGAGAAGTCAGGACTTTATTAAATATGTGACTTTTATTTGTATACCATGAGAATGAATTAGAAGAGTAAAAGTGTTTATATATTATGATTTTATTATACATTTATTCTGTTCACAGAAAACTCCATGCTGTAACTACTTAACAAAAATTAAAATGCTATGAATTTAAATATTCAAGTATTTAAAATAATTCTAATTGTTTACTATAAATAAACCTTGAAAAAAGATTTGGTGATTTTACTGAGTGCATTATTTACCATAAGCCTAATACCACAGTAATCCTGTTGTTAACATAAAACTTTTGTTCCTACTAAACACAATAAAGGAGTTTTCATCTGTATCACATTTAAAATGTTCGATATAATTCTTAGGCATTAAAAAAAGACTTTATTCTGAATCAATATATTTCATAGAAAATAGAAATTTGAAATATCATTATCACCCTGAAAATCATTAAAGTAAAATCTTTTTGTAAAAGTATGCTTATTAAAATATTTATTATACTAATGTTATTTATAATTACTTATTCATGGTTATGATTATATTAGCTTTATGTTTAAATTTTTTGCATGTTGAAAGGAGATTTGGGGCCTACAAAAGTATGTAAATGAGTAGTTCATGGTACCTAACCTATTAATTAAAGCTTGTAGTTGGATGAGAACTACCCTAATATTTCATGCAGGATGTATTTTAAAAATTACATTTTATAATACATTAAATATTTTTCTGTAATTTAACTGATAGCTGTATTAGAAACACTATACTACTTCTATATGCATGCAAAATATTTTAATAGTAAATTTAACTTTATAAAATCTATTTGTAAATGTCTTTTTATTTATAATCATAAACAATGTTTATTTATAATCATAAACATTTATAAACATAAACATTTTAAAATTACTCAGCAGGTTATAGAAATCAATTCTAAGACTATGAGGCTATGTGATAAGTTGGGAAAATAACATACTATTGTTTCTCCTATACATATATCTTTCTATTCTTCCAGATGATCAACCAATAGCTGCTGATTGCATCAGCTGTCCTTCACTTTGGTTGATAAATGAAGCATTCTTTTGATTTTAAAATCCACCATTATTATGCCTATACCAACAAATTAAAAAACAACCTTCTAATTTGCTTACAACTATATTGGTATGAGAAAAAATACATACATACACACACACACACATACACACATATATATATATATATATATTAAGCATTCTGACTATTGTGCCAATAAGAAAGGTATATTATCCCCATTTTAAAAAGTTTATTTTAAACTTAAATGAAAGATCCATTAGCAACTGATCATGATTATTATTATTATCATTGTCATTATTTTTTTCCTTTTGGGAATGAGTGCATAAGTTGCTCATATATTGAAAATTCTGTCAAACAAATAAATGTATTATGTAATTGTTATAAAGACATCTTCTTTTAATCTTAAACCTGAAGCTAATCTGAGTGATCTCAATTAATTATTTATCAGCAGACCACTTGGAAAAAACTAATGATCTCTATAATGATTGGTAATTTTCATTGCACTGGTAATGCATTGAATTGTTCTAGAACCACTGTGTGTGTTACTGTCATATCTTCTCATTATTTTTTGATTACTATAAAATCTTTTTTTTTTTTTTTTTGAGACAGAGTCTCACTTTGCTGCCCAGGCTAGAGTGAGTGCAGTGGCATCAGCCTAGCTCACAGCAACCTCAAATTCCTAGGCTCAAGCGATCCTACTGCCTCAGCCTCCCGAGTAGCTGGGACTACAGGCATGCGCCACCATGCCCAGCTGATTTTTTTCTCTATATTTTAGCTGGCCAATTAATTTCTTTCTATTTATAGTAGAGACAGGGTCTCGCTCTTGCTCAGGCTGGTTGAACTCCTGAGCTTGAGTGATCCACCCACCTCGGCCTCCCAGAGTTCTAGGATTACAGGCGTGAGCCACCGCGCCCGGCCATACTATAAAATTTTGATCAAACTTCTATTGATCTATTAGTTGATAGGAAATCAACTATGGGAAAATGATGTCATTTTTACCAATATTTATACTTCATGTATTCTCAAAGTTCTAATGAGGAACTTCATTTATTTATTCATTTTTGTAACTATCTTCCCTTTATCTTTGTTGTTCCAATATTCCACTTCATATCTTTTCAATTAATAGTGAGCCTTTAATTATAGAATCATTAAGCTTGGAACAATTTCTTCATGACTATTTTTAGTATATAAAAATATTTGCCCATTATCTTAATAATTTTGTGCATTCTAATCAAAATTTTATTATGCCCCAAATTTTGTTATGCATACCTACCATTCTATCCTTTGATATTGATTACAAAAATATAGGGGGAAGTTTAAATTTTTGTTTTAAATGCAGGCTTATAAGAAATAAAATTTCCTCGAACAAAATTGGAGTGAACAAATCTTTCAATTTGTTGGATGTAACATACAGTTTCTTATTTAATATACTGGATTATTTTATGAAATAATTCAATATATTTTATAAATGTATATTATACAACAGAGGATTTATTTACTTGCTGTCTTTCAGAAATTCATCATTAGTCAGACATTTGCAAACATATGTACATTTTTCCATTCAAGTAGAGTTTATAAAGTCAAAGACCAGAATAGCATTGTTTTTATTTTATTTATGTATTTATTTATTTATTTATTTATTTATTTATTTTGAGACAGAGTCTCGCTTTGTTGCCCAGGCTAGAGTGAGTGCCGTGGCGTCAGCCTAGCTCACAGCAACCTCAAACTCCGGGCTCGAGCGATCCTTCTGCCTCAGCCTCCCGAGTAGCTGGGACTACAGGCATGCGCCACCATGCCCGGCTAATTTTTTTTTTATATATATATCAGTTGGCCAATTAATTTCTTTCTATTTATAGTAGAGACGGGGTCTTGCTCTTGCTCAGGCTGGTTTTGAACTCCTGACCTTGAGCAATCCGCCCGCCTCGGCCTCCCAAGAGCTAGGATTACAGGCGTGAGCCACCGCGCCCGGCCTTATGTATTTATTTTTTAATATTAAATAGATACAGGGGTCTAGATCTTGCTCAGGCTGGTTCTCCAACTCCTGAGCTCAAGCAATCCTCCCACCTTGTCTTCCCAGAGTGCTATGATTACAGGCGTGAGCCACTACACCTGGCCAAATTGCATTGTTTTTTAAAAACGCTTTGTGACAGGGAATTAACTTGATATTTGCATGTATATCAGTGTTATTTATTTCATGTAGATTTTAATACAGGTATTTTTGAGTGTGACCACATGATCAAATATAAGTTTAGATTATAGTGACTTGATAAAGGATCTGATCAGTGTTTCTCAGGTTTTGTTTTGTTTATTTTGTCTATAATTTATTTAGAACTTTTCATCTTTATTGGTACCCAACAAAAAAAAAATAACCATATAATGAAGAAAATACAAGGATATTAGAGTAACTTGTGCCAGTATGTTTATACACAAATCTGCTTTAATAAGAAAAAGAAAAATTATTCATACTTCTAGGAGTGTAATATATATTTTCACACATTTTTTTTTCTGAGACAGAGTGTTGCTCTGTTGCTCCGGGTAGAGTGCAGTGGCATCATCACAGCTCACTGCAACCTCAAACTCCTGGGCTCAAGTGGTCCTCCTCCCTCACCCAAAGGGAAAAGATCAACAAGAAAAACTGAAACAAATGTCTGCACAGTTATTAATTTTCTTTTATTTTCATAAATTATAGAACTCTCTACCTGTATGCCCAATTTATTATTTTACTTTAATTAAATGCAAAAAAGAAAGAAAATAGATAATTGAAGAATTAACATGAATGGAGATGCAGAGTATTAATTTTAAAGGAATTATTATATTCCATTAGTTCATGTGAACCACAACAAAGTGAAAACAACAGACACAGAAACTAAGTATGTTGCAATAACAGTAATCTTAAAAAATGTATGACACAGGAATGTTTTAAAAATTCTTTTTGACAGAAAGTAACAACTGATCTTATTTTAGCAAATAGATTTAAATTATCTAATATTAATCAGAATGGGCATGTTTATTAATTTAACCTGCTTAAAGGCACTTGAGAACAAGTTTTTTTCACCCTGTGGAAATTCCCAGTTTGTTTGAGCCAGTACCCCCTAAAAATTCCACCTTCAGATGCTTTAGCATGCTTTCCAACCCTAAATTCAAAGTTAAAACAACTGAAATATTATATTTATGTTTTCTCATTATATCACACCCTGTCACATCACTTATGGTATATTACTTAATGATAAATAGTGCCATAAATGAAATTGTATGCTATAAAATATCATAATAGAATAAATAAAACAGGAAATTCAGTGGGTTTATTTTATTTCCCTTGAACCATTTACCAAGCATTGCTATTATCATCAGTGACAGAAACTGGTGATGACAAAAGCCTTGCATTTTCTGCTGCTGAGCTGAAAATACAGATTAGGAAACTGGCAGGATTTTTAAAATAATTTTATTTCGAGGTGTATAGATAATCATTCTGCTGTTTCCAAGGGTGATTACAGCCATTTTGACATCAAACATAGCAAAAATAAATAAATACATAAATAATTTGCTTTTTAATGTAAAAGCTAAATGAAGCCTGAGAAAATCATTTAATCTTGTCCTCTTTCTCTAACCAGAGCTGAACCTAAAAATGGCAAAGAGAGATGAATCAAGGTCTGAGATGAAATTCAAGTTAGTTTTTTTTCAGTAATCATTCTTTCAGTCACTCACTGATTCATCCACTCAGTAAATGCTAATGAGTGTTTTCCAAGGGCTAGGTACTGGAGCTGCAGGTACCTGGCATCATTTTATTCTCAATCCCTGCTTTCAAGAAACCTGCAGGAGGTGAGTCAAAGCTTCAGGGTATGAAAAACAGATGGTAAACAGAGTTCTGAATGGTGAAAGGTCTTTGACCAGCCTTTGAGGTGACACACAGCTGGGTAAAGGTTGGTCACAGACAGGCTGACGAGACAAGGAAGAGGGATGTGGGATTCATCCTGAGGTCACTGTAAGGCTATTGACAGACTTTAAACAGAGGAGTGATAGGGTGGCGTTTACATTTTAGAAATATTATCGTTGCAATATGGAAAAATGGCAGGATAAATCCAAGCAAGAAGACTATGTATAGCTCTCATTGGTGAGAAATTATTGACACAAATTGGGGACAGAAGGAGTGGAATTCCGCAGACACAGTAAAGATTGTTTCAAGAGACTATTCTGTTTAAAACCATGTGTTTTGCTTTCATTTCTCTTTCAGAAACTTTATCCCACATCTTTGAGTTGGAATATCAAGGGGCAGAGAAATTAACATTTTAACTTTTTTAGAGTGACTCTTCAAATATACCCAAAAGTTATTAAATAAACTTTCATCTTCCCTTCTTTTTTTTAAATTTTAGCAATCCATCTTTCCATATTACTCTGCTTTCTAATAGTTTAATAAAAATCTTTTAATTGAACACTGGCAAACCATTTAGACCAAAGTCTAAAAGTTTCTATCCTTGTTGCCAAGCACAGGGCCTTGCACTTACAAAGTAACATAAATATTAAATTTAGGCATGTGTGAATTATTTAATAGATGTTATTAAATTGGTAACAGTGAATCTCCCCTCAAGAACTTGGTAATAACAGGAGTCAAATGGACTTCTGAAGTTAGATTGGTGAGATATGAAAAATCATATTAAAGGGAAAGAGAAAATACATCCAGGTGACTAAGAGCAGATTGTATCCTGAGCAAATTCATTTATTGTCTGGTAATATTTATTTCCTAGAAATTATTCCAGGCGCAGACATAAAGTGAATATGAGACTAAATCAAACGTTAGATCAAACAGATTTAAAAAATTCTTATTAGGATACTTTGCTCACAAATGACGAAGATCTAATTGAAAATTACGTATGTGAAAAGAAAGAAAGAGAGAGGGAAAGGAAGAGAGAGTGAGAGAAAGAGAGAGAGGGAAAGAGAAAGAGAAAATGTAATGAAGTAATGTCTAAGATTTTCTTTATCCTGGAAGTGGTAATTCCATATGGTAGACTTTGGGGGGTCTAGGACCAGTTGTTCAAATAATGCCATAGGACTTTCTCTCGTTCCATACTTTGCATAAACTTCCCCATGGATGGTGGCCATGATGGTCCCTCAATGTTCATACCTCATCAGTTTATCTGCCCTAAGAGCACTTCCTTTCTTAGAAACCTGATTTTCAAAAAGTCCTAGGCAGATGTTAGTTTAGTCAGCTTGTTCTACATACACATTTCTTAATCAATCACAATGACCACACAGCTCTCCATTTAAATGGATAGAAAAAACTTCATTATTAAAAAAGGATGTGTTAGCTTCAGCTACCTGAAAAATAGAGATTCTCAGACGCAATCTGGCAGCATCCATCATGTGGTAAGCCTGATGGATGTTATCCTTCTTGTAGAAATGGATGCATCTAAGTGTAATAAAATGCCTAAATGCTCTCATAAGGCAGCTAGTGATAGAGTTCACAGATTATTTTCTTAGTAAACGTTTAAGTTTGAGTCCTTTCTTTGTCACTAACTTCTAGAGTAAAGTTGGGCAGTTTTTTTTTTTTCATTTTCTATTCATCAAAGTTTAGTAACTTACATCTCTTTACTTCATATCGTTATTAATTTATATACTGGCAGCTAGGGAGGAGACTGCAGAAACCACTTTAGCCCCAAATATTATGTTTTTAAGGAAAACAGAGTGATAGCAGAGAAACATACCTTGTATTATTTGTGCATATCTTTTAAAAATAATTTTCCTAAGCCAAGTAATTTTTATTTTCTTTAAGATAACATTCTCCCAAATGCTTACCTTCTAGTTTCCTAGGATTGTTTCAATTTTTTTCTCAGAAGAACTGGCAAAAGCTACTCTGTTACTGTTGAACACATTAGGGATGTTTCCCTATCTCAAGGCTTTTGCACTTGCTCTTCCCACTTTGGGAATCTCTGTCTCCTAGATTCCTTTTTGTCTTCATCCCTTGCTATTCTTATGTTGACTCAAATATCACCAGATGGGAGTCTTTCTTCACCATTCTATTTAAAATTGCCACTGCTCCCTCCCTCTGTACAGAGGGCTAGTACATCTGAAGTCATCTAAGACTTAAGTATTAAATATTAATAAAACTGTATTAGATTTCCATAAACAAGTCCTAGATACACTAAACAATTTATGGAGCATCCAGACAAAATGAAATGTAGTATATAGTGTTGCTGTAAAAAATGATGATAGATACCTATGTGTTAATTTCTAGGATGTATTGCTACCTTGATTTAGTATGCTTCCATTTGTTTATAAAACTATAAATATATACATATATACTCATGAATATATTCATTTGAAGACATATGCTATTTTTGAAAAAAAACACAATGGCTTTTGGGATGGGAGGATTTTTATAAAGATACATGAATTTTATAAAGATACATGCTTTTCCACTAAGAGACTATTTAAAAATAAAATAGAGTAATTTATTTACTCATTACAAAGGATTTGTTGAATAACTGTTATGTGCTCTGGACTGTGAAAGTCAAGCAATTGAAGTTCATAGTGTTGGCTGCAAGCTGGTAACTCTCACGTAAATCTCAGATATAAATTCTAATATCCAACATATTATTAATACATTATCTGAAGACATAACCTGGAATCTCCATTCTTGTCTAGGAGATACCATCTAAGAAGGAGGAAAGTTAATAAATAATTTAGTGAAATACATGTGAAGTATTAGGTGGTTGTGAAAACAACCAATAACCAGAAAAGTAAGAGAAGAGGAAGAGTGACTTTAAAGAGGTACAGAACAGTGGTAAATTCAGAGAGAATGGATAGAAAAGGATGTCTGAACTGGAGAAATTTGAGTCAGGACCTTAGGAACATGACAGAACAAGACATAAAGAAATGTAGAGAGCACGTATTCCAGGGGAGGGATAAATGCAAAAACCTTAAGACAGGAACATAACGTAAGTATTGAAGAAAGTACAATAGGAATGGTTTTAGCTATAGACAGATTCCCTGAGAGCAAAGTTAGAACATTCTTGGGAAATCTTACAGCATTTGCTTGAGAAAACAGCCTGCTTTGATATTGGGCTAGACTACCTAGATCAGGCCAAAAGAACCTTCTATATGGTCCAGTCTAATGCAATAGGATTTTATGATGTAATTGGCACAGTAGAATCACTTAACAATAAACTATAAGTTCTTTTATTTCACCTTATTCTTTTGCTCTATTAGTTCCCTGCAAGTGAACTCACTGGAAAAGGTTGCTTTATTGAGAACTATGTAGTTAAGCTTTGCTAGGTCCATGGCATAACTGCATATGAATTGCAATGCAAAATTTTCTTTTGGATAACTCATAAGATATACAATTGTCACTTTAATGCTTTTTTCCAGTTGAAAAAAATTATTGAGATAATATTGACTATTGCTATATCTGCTGAAATAATATTATGAATTTGTATTATGTTGCTACATCCATACTGAGTTTATTTGATTCTGAACATGTTTAACACACTGTAAAGGCAGGACCAATGTTGCATTTTGGGCTCTTAAAATTTGTGAAAAAAATGATTTAAAATGGAAATGGTCTATGTATGCTACATGCTTTATTAAATTGACTGTTAACATTTTTCCACACCTAATATAAATGAAAAAATATTTGTATGAGAGATTGTAATGTGCTTCTTAGTACTGTTTTCCAAATGCTACTAACCATGCCCAATCAATAAAGAAAGGTTATTGATAATCTTTAACATTTTTCTCATATCTTATCAACAAATACAGAAACAAACACAAAAAATTTTAACCAGAATGTTTTCATGAAAAACGTCTAAAAACAATAAAACCTGATTTTTTTCAGGTATCTATAAGTTGATAAATTAGAACTTTAATAATATGCTACAATTTTTATTGCCTTTCAAACCAAAAAGACTTATTAAAGAAAAAGAATTCATTAAATTAGAATGTCAATGCCATTGGAAATTTTTTTAAAAGCATAGGAACAAAATACAGTTGAATTTGCTTTCAGAATATGCATTATTTTAAAATAAAATAGAAAAAGCACACCCTAAATGTGGCCCAGAATCTCAACCTTATCCATAAAGTTGACAAATTTCCCAAAAGATTTATAAAAGTGCATGTGTCCTTTGTATTGGGAGATGACAGGGCTGCCCTGTGTGAGAAACATCAATCCCAGAAAATACAGAGGTGCCGATTGCCACAGATCCTGAAGGGACTTCACGGAGGTAGAACAGCGGTTCTCAGTACCAGAATAAAGGCGTCCACAGGGACAACACATCTAAAATACAAAGGAAACAGTTCAGGCGAAGTGGAGGCATAATGCAATCTAATACACTTGTCAACAATATTTGATTTTTTCTCCTTTGGAGAAGTGGAAAGAAGTGGATATCACATTACAGGGGGTGAAGGGAAAGGCTACACTGAAGATTTCCCAATGATTTTACAAATGAGGAAAATGACCTTTAAAACTAGTATTTCCATATCAATACATAATGAATCATAGGAGAAATATGCAAATTCATCTTTCACATTTTGAATGAATTAGTCATATTCAGAGTGTTACTTAGAGGCTATATCTCTCATGATAAATGAAACAATTTTCCTTTTAATGTTGCTCTCCAGTCAGATGCATTTTGTCCCTGTGGTTCTACCCCTGACATAGAGACGCCTCTCATCCTGAAATGCTCAGAATCATCCCCTAGACTTTGGTATAGTCATTCAAGCACTAGAGATAGTTACTTGGACTTTCTCTGCAGATCCACTCTAGAATATTACCCTGGCTATCCAAAACTTTTACACTAATTTGCATTTACTGCATATTTAAAACCAAATTCCCTAGTCAATCCTTTAAAAATTAATAATAAGCAAATGGATTTTATAAGGCAATAATTTTTAAAGTCAAAGACATAAAGCAAAAATAAATAATCTTTTCTTACTAGTAAATTGTTATGCACTCATTCTGTTATTTGAAGTACGATACCTTCACCTTGTCATTTTTGCAAAATGTTGAAAGTCAATAAGTAGGTTAAATGTAGAGGACTATTTGATATATTTGGAAGGCAGCTCTGCTCACCACTACACCACCACCACCATTTGATGTACTTGAAGTTTTATTTGGTTTTTTCTTCTATGCTTATTCTTAAAGTCAATCAATATAGAACTAAATAATCAACATGAATAGATTATGTCAATCAATATGACTTTTGAGGTGTCTCTGCCATTCACTTGAACAAAGTCATTTCTGCAAAGCAGGACAAAACTACAGTTGTCAAATTAGGTGTATCACGCCACTTTGTTTTATACAGCATGATGTCAGTTAAATCATAGAAGTATAATTTATAGAAAGAAAAATAGCTTTCAACACCAATGGCATTTCAACCCTCTACTAAATACCAACGACCAGATAACATTCATGGCAAAATGCTGTTGATAAAATATGTGGACTGAGACAATCATTTACATTAATTTTCTTGACCTATTTCACTTTCCTGGCTGAAGCTCATTTCTCTAAGAACTTGTAAGTAGTTAACATAAGAATAATATTCAACATCTTATTGTGTATAATTCTGTGAAATCTGTACAATTCATTCAGATACATAAACCGTATGTTTATATATCTGATATATACATAACACATAGGTAGTTTATGTATCAGAGTAAATATATTTGTATATATTATAACTTTGAGGTTTTACCAAATTTATAATGCACTATTATATAAGGGATAATATCCCTATACTTACATATCCTTTAGAAACATAATGTTAATGGATGCATAATATACCAGCATTTAAATGCACCGTGACTTTTAAATAATTTCAAAGTTTTAAAAGATTTGGTAATTTTAAATTTATCACTATTTTAGTTAATGCTTCAATGATCAAGTTTATTCATATATTTTTAAAATTTTCCAAACATTTCCTGAGGATAATCCTTAAAAGTGGATTTAAAAAGAGAAAAAATGGATAATTAAAATATGTTTATGCATTTGGAAAAATCACCCTCCAGAAAACTTGTTATGCTTTATAATCTCATGAGCAGTTTATATAAGCTCCTTCTTTACCTTATATTTGCAATAATGTACATTTTCATTTAGAAATGATTTTGCATATATTTTAATGTTAATTTTCTTTGTTTTGGTGACTGAAGATTTTAAATATATTTCCACTGGACATTATATTGATTTTTATTATATAATTATGAAAAAGAAAATAACATTTTATCTTTATTGATTGTATAGGTTTTAGATGAAACACAGAAATCAACAGCACTAAAATTTACATCCAGGTTAATACAATAAAAGAATATTATAAAACTAAAATGAAGGGTGTAAACCACTTTTATATGAGCAGGGTAGACACCCAATTTTTAATTTATTGCACAGAATATGAGTGAGGATAAGAGAATTCTTATTTGGAAGCATACAACTGATATTGATTCAAAGTAAGAGAAATCACCTTGTTGTAAGAGTAATTATGAAAAAAATATAAAAAAGATGTTTATCAAATTAAAGCTTAAGTGTTAAAATGATTACAACAAAAACAACTTGGTAGGTAGAAGACTTAATGAAGATGCATGATTAAGTGTAATCATATCAGTAATGACAGAAAATATTAATGTGGTGTATTCCCTTGTAGAATAGCAAAGAATCTCAGTTGGGTGGAAAACAATCATTTCAACAACACCAAAACCAGAACCATCCAGGTTGCATACAACTTGCTAGAAGCAGATATTAAAATGTATATGAATTGGTTAATTTTTGGAGGGATGATAAATTATCTAAACTGACTCAAGAAGAGGAAGAATATTGGAACCTGTACACACTGCATTTTAAAACTAATAAGATATCTCCTAAAATAGATGCCATGTTTATAATAATTCACTAACAAGTCTTATAAATGTTTTAGAGAAGAAATAATCTGAAATCATATAAACTTGGAACATAGAAAAAGTTAGACATCTTTTAAAACTCAGTCAGTGAGTCTAGTAACACTTTTATACTGAAACTGTGGCAACGTTAAGTAAAGGCCTTCACAAAGACCCACACACATTGTAGGCCAAAATCGCTTACAACAATAAATATAAAAATCCAAAATAAAACTTTAAAAGTTAGATAATATAAAATGATCAAATAAAATTACCCACAAGAAATCAAGACTGCAATAGGAAAGCTATAAATAAAATGTATTAACTAGATAGCAAATGCATTTATGCAATTATTAATAATTTATTTGACAGATTAACAGTGGTAAATGTCTTTCAATAGACACAGTACAGCAATTTTTTGAAAGTTTAAGTTATTATAAAAATAAGTCTTATTACAATAGAGATACTATCTTTCATCAATTGATAAGTCACCCACAATTGCCTTAAAGTAAATATAATATTCTAAATTAAACCTGAAAAGCCAAATGCCTATCATTTCTCCTCTTTAAGATACTAGCAAATATTCTAGTTATTGCAATAAGACAGGAAGAAAAAGAGTAGAGGGTGAGGTCTATGAATATTGAAAACAAAAAGACAAATCTGATATTGTTTCCAAAAGTTATAATCTTTGATTTACAAAATTTATTTAAAACATCGGAATCAAAGAAAACTTAATTTTCAAGTTTAGAGTTTTAAATATAAGCTATCGTTTCTTTGGGAGAAAATTCCAGTTTTTAATATCAAGTTAAAATAATTCATTATATCATACACAGAAATAAATTCAAAAGAGATTAGATATTTAAATTATACATATATTGGAAAAAATTGTGGAATACAATGTTGCAGGGAAAGCCTTCTAGAAATACAAATTATAGATATTCTGGAAATGAGGAAAAGGGATTTCCCAAGTATACTATATCATGTTAAACTACATGAGGCTAAAATGTTCATGACTATTTGGGAAACCCCTTTGTGAGTGTGTGTGTGTGTGTGTGTGTGTGTGTGTGTTTTATCCAAGTCCATTCCTCATTTAGTGAGTTTTTACCTAACATGTTTGTTTTTTCCTTCTTTCAGCATATCCTGGGGGTACAAATGTTTAGGTTAGGTATATTGCCTTGGCCCCATCTGAGTCAGCACTTCAAGCATGTCCATCCCCCAGACGGTGCTCACAGCACTCATTAGGTGTGGATATCACACACACCCCCTTTCACCTGCCCAATACCCGATGAATGTTACTACTGTATGTGCACATACATGTTGATCAGTTAATACTAACTTGATGGTGAGTACATGTGTTGCTCATTTATCCATTCTTGTGATACTTAACTTGGAAGAATGGGCTCCAGCTCCATCCAGGATAATACAAGAGGTGCTAGATCACCATTATTTTCTTGTGGCTGAGTATTATTACATGGTATATATATATATATATATATATATATATATATATATATTCCATTTTATTAATCCACATATGTATTGATAGGCACTTGGGCTGTATCCACATCTTTGTAACTGTGAATTGTGCTGCTATAAACATCTTAGTGCACATGACTTTTACAGAATGTCTTTTTTCCTTTGGGTAGGTGCCCAGGAATAGGATTGCTGGGTCAAATGGTAGTTCTACTTGGAGCTCTTTGAAGTATCTCCATATTGCTTTCCATAGAAGTTGTACTAGTTTGCAGTCCCACCAGCAGTGTATGAGTGTTCTTATCTCTCTATATCCATGCCAACATTTATTGTTTTGGGACTTTTTGATAAAAAACATTCTCACTGGAGTTAAGTGATATCTCATTGTGGTTTGATTTGTATTTCCCTGATGATTAGAGATGTTGAGCATTTTTTCATATGCATATTTTTTTGTTGGTCATTGGTCTATCTTCTTTTGAAAAGTTTCTGTTCATGTCCTTTGGACACATTTATTGTTTATTTCAGCATATTATGATGGTACAAATGTTAAGGTTATATATATTGCCCATGCCCCCCCTCCCCTCTCGAGTCAGAGCTTCAAGCATGACCATCTCCCAAATGTTGCATATCTCACTCATTATGTTTGTATATACCCATCCCCTCTTCCCCACCCCCTGCCCGAAACCTGATAAATGTTATTTCTATATGTTCACTTAGGTGTTGATCCATTAATACCAATTTGCTGGTGAGTACATGTGGTGCTTGTTTTTCCATTCTTAAGATACTTCACTTAGTAGAATGGGTTCCAGCTCTATTCAGGAAAATACAAGAGGTGCTATATCCCATTGTTTCTTAAAGCTGAATAGTACTCCATGGTATACATATACCACATTTTATTAATCCACTCATGTATTGATAGGCACTTGGGTTGTTTCCACATCTTTACAATTGTGAATTGTGCTGCTATAAACATTCGAGTGAAGGTGTCTTTTTTGTAGAATGTCATTTGATCTTTTGGGTAAATGCCCAGTAGTGGAATTGCTGGATCAAATGGTAGTTCTACTTGTATCGCGGTATCTCCATATTGCTTTCCACAGAGGTTGAACTTGTTTGCAGGCCCACTACCAGTGTAGCAGTGTACCTATCTCTCCTCATCCATGCCAACATTTATTGTTTGGGGACTTTTTGATAAAGGCTATTCTTACTGGAGATAGGTGATATCTCATTGCAATTTTGATTTGCATTTCCCTGATGATTAGAGATGTTGAGCATTTTTTCATATGTTTGTTGGCTATTATTCTGTCTTCTTTTGAAAAATTTCTGTTCATGTCCTTTGCCCACTTTTTGATAGGGTTGTTTGATTTTTCCTTCCTGATTTTCTTGAGTTCTAAATAGATTCTAGTTATCAGCCCTTTATTGGATGTGTAGCTTGTGAAAATTTTCTCCCATTCTGTGGGTTGTCTGTTTGTTCTCCTGACAGTTTCTTTGGCTGTGCAGAAGCTTTTTAATTTGATCATGTCCCATTTATTTATTCTTTTTTGCTGCTGTGATTGCCTTTGGGGGTCTTCTTCATAAGTTCTTTCCCTAGGCCAATGTCTATAAGAGTTTTCCAAACATTTTCTTCTACAATTCTCATAGTTTCTTGCCTTATACTTAAGTCTGTTATTCCCTGTGAGGTGATTTTTGTGAGAGGTGAAAGGTGTGGATCTTGATTCAGTCTTCTACATGTGGCTATCCAATATTCCCAGCACCATTTATTGAATAACGATTCTTTTCCCCAGTGTATGTTTTTGTCTGCTTTGTTAAAGATTAGATGGCTATATGAGAATGGTTTTATATCTGGGTTCTCAACACTGTTCCATTGGTCTATATCTGTGTTCTTGTGCTGTTTTAGTTGCTATAGCTTTGTAGTGTAGCTTGAAGTTTGGTAAATTGATACCTCCCAATTTGTTCTTTTTGCTTAAATTGTTTTTGCTGCACGGGGTCTTCTCTGGTACCATACAATGTGTAGAATTGTTTTTTCTAGATCTGTGAAAAATGATGTTGGTATTTTAATAGGGATTGCATTGAATTTGTAGATCACTTTTGGTAGTAGAAATATTTTAACAATGTTGATTCTGCCAATTTATGAGCATGGTATGGTTTTCCACTTCTGTTTACATCCTCTGCTATCTCTTTCTCAGAATTTTGCAATTCTCCCTGTAGACCTATTTTACCTTCTGAATTAAATAGATTTATAGGTATTTTATTTTCTTTGTTGCTGTTGTGAAGGGTATTGCATCTTTGATTTGGTTCTCAGTTTGACTGTTGTCTTTGTATGTCAATGCTACCGATTTGTGTACATTGATTTTGTAACCTGAGACTTTGTTGAGTTTATCAATTCCAGTGATCTCATGGCAGAATCTTTGGGGTTTTCTATATATAAGATCATATCATCAGCAAAGAAATGCTTTCAATTTTTCCCCGTTCAGTATGATGTTGGCTGTGGGCATGTCATATGTGGTGCTGACAGGTGGGACAGTTGAGGCATCGTGCAATTATAACAATAGAAATGATTTTTAAGTATTGATTGAAAATTAAGTTACTGGAGAAACATCTATATACTAGGTCCAGAAGCTCTAAAGTACTTTGGTCCAAAATCTTTCATATGTGACCAAATTCTTCCCTGATCTTCTTTTTCATATGCTTCCAAAAACATTTTTAAATACCACTCTAGAGTGTCTCCCAAAACAGAGTTTTCAAAACTATAAGTGGCTCCACCTCTGAAAGGACAAACTACAATTCATTAACAGTGGAATTGTTTTTCTCATCATAATTTGACATAAAATGAAATCATATGTTGGATTTGACCATAAGCAAAGCATGCTCAAATTTATTATCTAAAAGAGAGATATAAAAATATAGCTAGTTCATTACTAATAATTTTGAAAGCTGTGTAACATACAGAGAGAAGCCTTCAGAATTTGGAGACTATCTGTATATATTGGGAAAGCTGAATCTACTATTGATGATTACTCATAGTTTCAAAATGCTCCAAGTCTTCTGTATTTCAGAATTTTTAGATACACAACAAAATTGTCTTTTAAAGCATAATGAACCCAAACGATCTCATATTTATATTTAACTAAGTTAAATAGTTTTGTAGTTTAAAGAGAGTTTCTATACCATTGTCTTATAAATATCCCAGGAACAAACCAGGCAGTCCTGTTTAATATAAGTGCTTTCTACAACCTGTAAGCAGAAGGCTTCAGCAAACCATATAGAGTAAAGGAACTACTGACATCCAGAAAAACAATTAATTGATTTAGTAATAAAGAAAATATACTTGTTTTTTAAGGGGAGGATTTAGCTTGCAGATTCAAAGATGAAGAGGGAAGATTCTCTTAGAATAGGAATATACTTGATAAAATAGTAGATTTCTAAATTTATTAGAATAAATTCAGAATATACCATAACTGTCCAAATCACCTGACATAAATTTATTTTATTTTAACAAAACAGTGAAATAGTATCATATTTAGTGAGTTCCTTGTAGTACTGTGGTATTACAAGGTAAAGTTCCACAATTAGCTGTTTATGATGTGTTCAAAACCTTTATCCAAAATTTTCATGTAAGGTTGTGAGATCAACATTTATTTCTCATGATTTTGAAATAACACAACTGAGATTGCTGTAATATATATATATATGTGTATATATATATATATACATATATATATATAATGTTTCTGCAAAGGAATGAGTATAAACAACTCTTCTGTGGGAAAAGAGCATAAGATTTAGAGTTATAAGGTATGGGTTTGTGTTCTAAATCTGACCTATATTATCCGAGGTTTGGGATCAGTTTGCTAACTTTCTTGTATCATACTTTGTGTAACTCATATTACAAAAGAAGTTTAAATACAGGAGGACAGCACACAGTAAAGTTCATATAGTATTTCACAAATATTAAAATCTCATCACTGGAGCCACTCTACCACTAGAAGTTTTTTAACAAAATTTTCAAGGATATGTACAATTGATTTTAGGAAGGGCCCTTAAAATCCAATTAGAGATGACTTAGAGTTAATTCCACATGAAATCCAGAAGCCTCCATATTTTGAAAAATTAGACATAATTGAAAAAAGTTTGATATGCTGGTCAAATGCTATTGAGTCTATCCCCAATGTCTGCTGTGTTAAACATACTGTACCTTATTTAAGAGTAAGGCATGACCTGGTGAAACAAATGAATGGTGATTGACCTGGGAGGTGGTTAACACCACTATTCACATTTTCAGAGATATGATTGATAGAAACTCGAGATATGATTCAATCTTATGAAAGGGTGGTTGTCAATAATCAGCTGTACAAAACGTAACTCATTCAGGGGCATTTGGAATATTTTTTCCATCAGAATTTAGAATTACAACTACATATGGGGTTTCTTAGTGCTTAATATCTTTATTTTTGAATGCTCACAGGTTTTTTAAATTTTAAAAAAGGAAAGCCTAACTTACTAAAAAAATTCGTGATATCTTACATTCTGATAGAACAGGTATACAAAAATAGAAGTAATAAAATTGGCAGCATATCTTCTTATACATGTTGATATATCTTATTTAACCAAGTTTCTGCCAACATCATTCCTAAAATACACAACTAAACCTTACTAACTATTCTTTGACAATGATGTACTAATGACTATTTTAGTATTTATACATATGTCTTTCCATTTATTTACATGGTATGTCTATAAAAAGAGAAAAACATAGAAAGGTAAAGGAGAGATACATATATAGGGCACCTACTTTCAACTAGTTTTATCTTCACGTATGACTAAAAACATAAATTGCTAAAGTATGTCTACTTTTTTAGTATAAAAATTATTATTATGATCACATTTATCACAGTGAGCCAAAACTGACAGCTTGATAAAAGAGTATGTATTGAATTGGTTCATAAACATGTTTTCTTTAAAAGTAAAAGCAAAAATTTGGAGAAATTTAATTGAATAATTTCATGGAAGAAGTTTTATCTAAATTAGGTTATTAATTCTTAAAATGTTCAATTTCAAATTTTTGCCAAATAATCTGTATTTGTTTAGAAAAATTATAATTTTGTGCTGTATTCAGCTATTATAGTTTCTTAGTGTGTCATTTAGAAATAAAGTATCATAAAATAATTTAGGATTTGAAATGTTCCAGTGATTTGCTATATTCTGGGATTGTAAAAAGTGTCAACTTCAAGAATTTGGAAAATAGAATGAGATTTTATGCATATAAGTAAAAGCAACCATTTATTTATCACATTGCACATCAAAATAATAATATGTGTACTCTGAAAATACTGGTATAAAATACATTTTTTTTATTTTCAGCATTTGAGGGTGCCTTAAGAATAGTTCAATATGAAATAGAATTTAATTCAAAGTCTTCAATATCACTTGCTTAATAGTATTTAGAGTAATGATAAACAACGCTAAAACTCAGAATTATCTCTTTGTCTATCAGTGTTCTGTGTATATTAGTGATCCTCTCAGTTATAACAAAAATCTATTATGCGTATTTTACAGATGTGGAGAGCAGTTATATCACACAGTTAATAAAATTATGTAAAAAAAGTGTGTTAGGGTAGAATATATATATATATAGTTACAAATAAATCACATATAATCAAATTCTAAAATTAAAAGTTATTATAGTTAATAAGCACATTGTCCCAGTACAAATTAGTACATTTTTAAATTCTGGAGAATAAAAAAGGTTAATTTGTGAAATGCAATTCTAAATTTAAAGAAAATTCAGATTCAAAAAACATACATATATCCTAGAAATGTACATGAATTTCTTGCAGTGACCGGAGCATGTATAAGAATGTATAAAGATCATAGAAATGGCACTTCTCCAGTAGTAAGGGAGGGTGTCCAACTTTATCAGAATTCAACTGAGAACTGAGCTAAAGTTTGTACAAGATTTTCAAGACTTAAGTAAAAGTCAAACTTTATCATTGCCTTTTTACCATATCTTAAATACTTTCACATAAAACATACATACACATTTATTCACCAAACTTTGGATATGGAACCAAGGTTCTGCTTCCTTCCTATTTTAGCCTGCTGTTAGTAGTTTGGTATTAACTGTTTTGCAAAAAAACATTTAGTACAAAATGGATCTCTACCATTTCTAGTATGAATTTCTTTACAGTGAGGTTAGGTTTTAGACACTGCAAAGCAATTTAAAATTAGCAACTTCCTAATTATTATATATTCCAAACTTTAACAGTTGTCCTGCCCAAAAATTCATAAATGATCTGTTGTAGCCTTAAGTTCTCCAGAAGCATTTAATTTAGTATAATGGCAACAAATATCATCTTCATTGCAAATCTATATTTCATAGATTTAAATAATATTTATTTTGATTATTTTTTCACAAAAACAAGTGTAATTGGCATAAACATGCTTGAGAGCAAGAGTCGGACTCTGTGCATGGGACTAGTTTTCTAACAGAGTGTTCGGAATACTTTAGGGATCAGTCATTGGGCATTTCCAGCAAATGAGTGTGAGTTGGTTATGTAAAAGTTAGTTAATCCACCTTATCTCTCTGTCTCTCCATTCTTCTTGTTTTGATTTAAACCTCAGAAAGTAGGTGTGTAAATTTTATGTGAATTATATAAAAAGTGTGATGTAACTTTAATGAGAAAAATAAATACTTTCTGTGAAAAGTTTTCATAAAAAAAAGTTTTTCTTTCACTTCCAGTCTTGAAATAATTGCTAAAGAATAGTAAATATTAAACATGATTGTACTGATATGTATCTACCAAATGTATAAAACTGTTGCAGTAAGATGAAACACCATAGTATGTGTATAGAGCTAAGTTTATACATTTTTATTTTTATCCTTATTTACAAACAAAGCATTAGACTTTGGAAAATATCTAGGCAAATGGAGAACTCTATTGATATATATTTTTGAAATTTTATTTATTTTTCAATTGAAAAATAATTGTATATATTTATTCTGTATATTTATTTTCTAAAGGATTGCAAAAAGAGACTTGCCAATGCCTTTTATATTTGTAGTGGCACAATTATAGAGAAGCAAATGTTGCCTACAAATATATAACAGTCTGGATTCTTGGCAAGATGGTGGACTAGAAGCAACCCACAGGTGCCAATCTTAAGGAGAAGATCGAAAGTTGCAGGTGGATGCCCACCTATGGATGGAACTTCTTGGTGAGAGCATGGTGAATCATCAGAGAAGCTATAGGGGACATTCAGAGTGAAGGGGAAGGTAACAGGGTTGCTAAAGTTAATATAAAAATACAACATATAGTTTTGTTATAAGTACCTAAATAAATCCTTCAATATTTCAGAGATTTCATACTTTGTTTCAATCGTTTATATATTTCCAACATATAGATAATTATCTTTTCTTTTTATGGGTAATTAACACTTGAAATCTTTCTTCTAGGAAGTCTTGGTGAGAGACCAAGCCACTTCCATAATTAAACCCCCCAAAACAACATATTCTTTGTTTTTAGGTTCCCAGCATTGAGGAATAACCATTCTGGGGAGGAGTGGCATTACCTACATCCAGTGTCAAAAGGCAACAGTGGCCATGTGTCTTCATAGAGTGCCTGGTATGTGGTTTGGTTTCATTCTGAGTGTCAGCCGCCATTATTGTAACATTATTCAGATGATTATTTTCATAGCTATTCCTTCGAAATGCCTTTTTTGGCTTCATAATTACTTTTTAACCATAACTCTGCCTGATACACAATTGTGTTTGAGGACTTTACAAGTAAACAAATTATAAATGGCTACATAGAATAAAATGAAAAAAATAAAATGAAAAAACAAACAAACAGAAAAAAAAACACCAAACACTCTCCTCAAGGTTAGGAGAGACTTGATATCAAGTCCAAGGTGTATCATTACATTAGCTTTACTGATGACCTCAGGAAGGGCCACCATTATTTTTTAATATGTGAAATAAAGAATTGCCTAGAAGACATCACTGATGAGTATGCTTCCTAAATAGCTTGACTATTTTCAGTGTAACCTTAACATTTTTAATTCCAATTTTAGTTTATATGCTGTACTTTCCTGAGAAAATGGCAGGTAACTTAAAAAAATGCAGCAAAATTGATAATAAGAAATGAAGGAACTTCAGAAGATTTATTATAGTAAATTACTTTAAGAAAAGTCTGGCTTAAGAAGGAGAGAGTGAGGGAGAAAGAAAGAGACAAAGAGAAAATGAGGTGGAGATTCTCTGAAATACGTTAGTATGGCCAATATCAGGATGCCTAAATATCATAGCTCTGCGTTCCAACTGTGATGATAGATGCTAGTCTGGAAATTTATACAAAATTGATATTTCTTTCAATAGTGCCCTAAATTAGTCATCTGTATACCTAAAATTGGCCATTCACTACCCTGACAGAACATAATCCACAATTTTGGTTTTTGTTATTCTAATATTAGTACATGTGATCAAAAAATGTTGATATCTTACTTTCATTTAATTCCCACAGAGAAAAATGTGCATAAAATGACAATGGATGAACTAAAGTTGCAGGTGAAAAATAATGCAAAGTTTTGAGAAAATAAAATCATTTCAAGAATTTCTCACCTAGCTTTGGTCAGCCCAAGAGCATGAACAGTTAACACTAACAAAGAATGACATTTTACAATACTAGCAAGGGCAGGGAATAGAGGACAGCTTGTCTTCTCTTTATATTCAGGGCAAACTCAGGAGGTACTAGATAAATAACGCACAGGATGAAATAAATGAATTTCAGTTCTAATTTTCCCCTACTTCTCTTTGGGACTTTGGAAAAGTCCTTTTCCTTGTCTGAGTCACAGGTTTTCCATTTGTAAAACAAGAATGATAATAATGTCCATTTCTTATGCCTCTGCTTACTTTACAGTTGAAAAAAAATAATGCAGGTGAACCCATTTTGTAAACTTTAATGCACTGTGCAAAAAGATAGCATTTAAAACTTGGAAAGATATTTCTTTCCTGCTCCTTCTCAAATGTTCCAAGATATTACCATTTAGTGGCTTAAAAAAGCACAAATAATTGATTGACATTCTATTTTTCAGCGAAGAGGTAATCTAGTTGTCAAAATGATTTCTTTTTCTTTCCTCAGAATACTCTCTAAGATTGTGGGACTGTTTATAGAGTATTATTAAGTGCTGTAAGGAAGACTTCCCTAGCCCATAGTAGATTTCCCAGTGGCACAAACTCTCTATATGTTACTTATGTAGGTGGGGCTCAGTGCAGTCTCTGAGTAACACAGCAGCAGGTATTTAATAAATATTTCAAATTACACAGAATACACTGAAAGTGTCTGGTAATAAAGTGCTCTTAAACACACTAAAAGTTATAGAACGTCCAATATATTGTTTAAAGAACAAAGAAAACCACAATTAAATTTTAAAATGTCAGAACTCTCTTCAGCAATTATCCCCCAGAAAATCTGTGATTGACATTTTGATTGTGTAGCTACAGTCTAAGCAGCTTAATGCCTTATACTCACATGGAAAAAGTGGAGCAATGCATAAAATTGTGATTCTCAGGCTCTCCTCCCTCCACTGTATGCAAATCCCTTAGTGGTATATAAATGATCCCACAGCCAAGGGATCAGTAAATAATTTACTTTCCCTCCATATTCTTTATGGGTGCTATATACACTCTTTATGAGACAGCAATAAAATTCAGTAGGTTTCTTTATTTGACCAACTTTGTTCGCTGAGGGAAACAACGCATATACCCTTAACTGCTTCTATAGTAAGTCTCCGTTTTTATTGCACAGCTGAAGAATACAGTTTTCTTTTAAGTCAAATCTTACTGCTAATGAAGTTATCATATCGATGATATATGGACTAGTAATTTGCTAACTTACAATAAAATAAAATCGATGCTAAAACTATACAGAGCATAATTTCATTGTCGTGATAATACAGAAGGTATTTTAATGGTCTCAAAATGTATTAAGAACAATTGTATGCCTATCAGTTGTCATTTTACCAAAAGATAGATACAAAGAAATGATAATTAGTGGGAAATTCTGACTGATGAATTTGGTGAGTAAGCCAGCTTTTGTAGAACCTGTTCAACCATGAAACTGCAATTTGCATTCAAATGCAATATCCCAACACCTCTTAAAATATCTCCCGTGTCCTTCTTTTTGTGTATGCCGGCCTACCTGAGGATGTGACGAAGAAGGGACCAGGGATTATGTGGCCTAGCAGAAAACACGATCAGCCAACATCAGTCTGAGGAAATGGCCATCCAGTTAAAGTCGACTTGCTCTGTGCAGCTGCATATTCCCCAATTTTGTGTCATGGAAGGCTTCTAAGTGGACTTATTTTGTTTTGTTTTGTTTTGTTTTTAAGAATAAATAGATTATAGAAAATGCACTATATGCCATCCTAGAGTGATGCCAAAGAATTTAAAATTTCCATTAGTGCCTGATCATTCCCAACACATTTCTACATGCCTGTAAAAGAGAGAGAGAGAGAGAGAGAGAGACAGAGAGACAGAGAGACAGAGAGACAGAGAGACAGAGACAGCGAGAGAAGAAATTGCATACATCATGCATACAAACACACACACACACACACACACACACACACACACACAGGAAGTAAATTCTAGGAAGTAAAGTGCATTGAAAATTAACAGACTTGGTGTTAGAAAACTTACCTTAAATCCTGGTTCTACTAACTAACTTTGTAGCTTTGTAAAAGTTACTTAATTTTTCTGAATGGATTTTTCATATGGATGTAGTGGGGATTAAATTAGTTATCACATAAAACTCATTTTGCATACTTTCTCTACACAAAGTATAATAACTTTCCTCAAATACTGTTCAGAAACTTTGTGTGGGCCATATAATTCCTGGTCCATATTTTCCTTCAGGCATTGATGCAGTGACCGCACCCACAGACTCATTTTCTGCCAGGGAATTCTCTAACTCCACTGAGGTTTACACATGAGGAAACCCACATATCAATGCCAGAATAACTTGGGCATATGAAGGGGCTAACATTCAATGGGGCAGCCCTTGAATTAGGGAAGTCTGATGGTAGGTGGGAAAAGCCCATCCTCTTTTTCCTTCTGAAACTCATATTGCATGTCTCATTAGAAGGTCTTGGTAGAATCAAACCTCAGTTGCTCACAGTGTATCAAGTAGAGAATTTGCCATTTTCTGCTTCCTATATGTTTTTCTCCCTACTCTCTCTCCCACTCCCTGGAAAGACTTTTTAAATTAAATTATTGCCTATGAAAACACCCTTTACAAATCAACAAAGAGTCTGGAGGCAAGAACTGTGGTAAGGACCTAAAACTCAGCAAGGGCATAGGCGTAGCTAAAAATGATGATAATAACCACCCACTCACTGTCCCTCATTTGTTCTATAATAATCAGCTGTGGTCCTCCTGGTTGCGTCTCTGTGATTGCTACTCTGGAGTCACATAGCTGGTGGTCATAAAGACTTAACTTTCTCCATAGATAGCATCACCTTTTCAAAGCCTAAAGGTATTTTCTGAGACATCTTCCAAGCTGGCATTTCAGTGCACTGGCTGACCCACCCAGACCAGCGGCCCATACTGAGGAACTGATTCAGCTGGTATTGTAACTCCTACCCAAGAACCGACTCACCAAAGAAAATAATTTCTACACCTCTATGGTTCCACCCTGAACCCAGCCAATTAGAAGACCCAATTGCCAAGACTTTTGCCCCCAAAACTGTCTTAAAAAACCCTTTCTTCCAAATTTTTGAAGAGATAGGTGTGAGAAATTCCTCCCTTCTACTAGCATTGGCGCTTGCGATATTAAACTCTCTCTGCTGTAACCCTGCTGTCTCAGAGTATTGGCTCTCTCTTAAGAGAGAGCCATGAGCCTGGCTGGGATGTAACCCATAAAAGCCCTTGTTTCAGTCTCTCCTTTGTTGTATTGGACAAAATTATCAACATTCCTAGATTATTTCCAGAAACAATGGATTGGAGGCTAATGAGAACTAGAGAGTGTATTGATTGCAAATTAGTAACCAGTCTTCTCCACCACTGTTTGCAGGCCCTTCACAAGGTGATTTTGCCGCACCTCACATCAACAGAGTCCATGCAACTGCCTTTGAAAACACAACAATGACAAATATGATGTTGAGGCCAGTACACATTGGAAACAAACTGTCAGAGTGAGGCCTCCTCTCTCTTTCTGTGCCCAGGAACCCTATAGCTACCACCAGATGAATGTGTCTAGGATAGCTATCTGACGATGAGAGATACCTGGCCAAGCCCTCCGTGTCACCCAAGGTAACAACCAACAAGGAGACAAACGAATGAGGCTGCTGAGGCCATTCTGTACCATCCAGGCCTGGCTGAGTTGCCAACTGAGCACAGATATCAGCAGTGTTGATTCATACTTAAAAAAAAAATTAATAATCTGGCCACACAATTGTCAAGAAACGAATATAAATGTTGCTATGACACTCAGTTTGGGGGTAGTTTACCATGCAGCAAAATCTCACTAATACAGAGACAGTCCATATTGATTACTATTGCTTCTTCCCCCACATCAAGTAAGACCCTTGAATTTAACTTATTTTTTTGAAAATGTGACTATTGCAATTTTATTGTACTCGACAGGTTAAGCTTCATTATATGTTTTATGCCTTTTCCTGTGTTTTTTCCTATTATTGTTCCATCTTGACTGTTAGAGATTAGCTACATAGATTTTCACATAACAGAATTTTTAAAAAGTGTAAATGTTTTTAATTACTGATATGATGATCTCCATTTGTACATGCTTTGTAGTGTACATTCTTTTGCAACTCTCTCCCATATTCTATCAAGGTTAATAGGTGTGACCAGTAGAATATGGCAGAATTGACGGCATATCAATTTTTGAGATTAGTTTACAGCTTCTATCTTGAGCTTACTCCTCTCTCTATTTATATTTATTATCTATAGTATATAGAGATGATATACATGACATATATAGTCTAGATTTTATATACATAATCACTCCCACCCTGGGGGAGCCAGCTACCTACTGTGTCATAAAGACACACAAGTAGGTTAAGGAGAGGCCCCCATATTAGTAAAGAACTAAGGTTTCTTGCCAATAGCTGTTGAGAAACTGAGGTCTTACAGAACTATGTTGAGTAAATTTGGAAGTGGTTTCCCCCAAGTTGAACCTTCTGATGATACTTCTACAGTGAAACTTCATGAGACACCCAGATTCATGACCACCCAGCCAAGCTCTTCCTTAGTTTTTGACCCACAGAAACCGTGAGGCAATTATTGTTTGCTGTTTTTATCTGCTCGGTTTTTGTGGGAGAGTACAATTTGCTATATAGCAATAGACGACTAAAGCAATGTTCAACAGAGATGAGCCATATGATGTAGATCAGACCTACATCTTCTTATGAAGCTTAATCTGTACAATCTGTAATTTTCAGTCCTGGGCTATTTCAGAAACTTTTATTTATGGCAAGGAAATTCAGGTTCAATCTCTAATCAAACAACCAATCATCAGTGTACACACTCATCTGAATTGCAAGATAATCCTTAACATTCTTAATATTATGATGGTGTTTTTGCAAAACTCATTTTAGAAAAATCAAGGGAACAAAGTATTTGTTGAAGATATTAATAGAGTATTAGCAGGCCATTTCAAGATCTGGTCACATTCTTTTGGGACTTGCACCTGTAATCAAAACTCTTAGGCTCTATTACTAAACACATATGCATGCATGTGCCTGTGCATATGTTTATGATGTGTGCTCACACACAAATACACAGAATACGCTGTAAATCTTTCGGTGCATGCCTGTCAAATCAGTGGACCTAGCTTTATTATTATTATTATTCAGCTCATTTCTTGTAGACAGCTTAACCTTGGCTTGCTTGCACTATCAATGCCTCATCAGAGCATACTATTTCTGGAAAATTACCCCTTCCATAGAGTTTTACCAGTCTTTTCAATGTACAAATCTGATGTATCTTGAATGTCATCTCCACTTATCCCAATCTTTGCTATCTAAAGGTATGTCAACTAATTTCCATCCATTTATTCATGCGACCGTTCTTGGATTTTTCGTAGTGGTATATATCCTGTAATTTGTCAGTGAGTGAAATGTTTCTAGAAAAGTACTTCTTCTGGAATATTGGATTTTTCTTTTATATTTATATATATTTATATGAATTTTCTTAGAGACAGTACTATAATCCAAACTAGTGATTTTCAACAGCGGAAAAGTCAGAATTTCTTTTTGAAGGAAAGTAAAGAATGACAAGGAAATATTTCACAATAGTCAGCTATTTCATATGCCCAAAAGAAGAATAGGCCAATACTTTCTCAGAGTGAGAAGATGAGTTGGGTAGGTGAGACAGCTTGAAGCAGGTGGCCAAATCCCCATAGGAGTCTGTCTACATGCTGATAAAACCATTATTTTAAGATTCCCACTTCATGAAATTAAAAAAATAAATAAAATACCTCTTGTTAATGTAAATGCCAAAGGTTGGTGACATTGTTGGAATTGTGCCACCAAAATATGACTGATGTGAAAATGCATGACCCTTGCTGAGTGCACAGCTGAGCTGTTTGCTCCATCCCTCCATCCCACAGACAACCAGGTAGATGTATTCTTCTCACACAGAGAGAGCTCACAAAAATATCTACAACACCTTAAAATATCAAATGAAATGCTTAAAATATAAACTTTTGAATATTTTTCCATTTATGTCTACCTTTGTCTTGTCTTCCACTCACCCCAAGAATGTATCCCGGGCAGATTAAATCTCAAAGATAAAGAATTCATTTCCAGAATATGTTTCCTTGGTACATTAAAAACAGCTTTTAAGATTCTATTTTCTGGTTACATGTTATTTTCCCTTATCTTCCAACAACCGTAATATTAAGGAAATTTATTGTGTAGCCCAGGGACTTGGGAGGATAGGACCAAAATACTATATAACTGCAGATTTGGGGATGCTATTTGCAGCTATCCAAATTATGTTCATTGAGGTATAGTTTACTACTTCCATCCTGTGAAGTACAGAAAATTAAATGTGCATGCTTCGCTGAAAATACAGTGAAAGATCCACACTCTGAACAAGTAGGAAAATTATGTTCATATTTAAGTGGTATTTTGATAACTGTATGCAACTCTTTTTCTGAAGTTTTCTTGCCTACTTGCAGGCAGACTTATTCTCACAGTTTTGAGAATATACATTTTACACAAAGCCCCATAAGAACCCTTGCCTCATTACAGTATACATAGCTTTTATATGACTCTTCCCCCAAGACAGTAACTAACTTGAAGACAAAGATTTATCTCTGTTACTACATTCCCCAACCATATCTCATTGCCCAATAATTTATTAGACACTTCAAAATATCTGACAAAGGTTAACCACTACTTAAAATATTTCTAATATAAGATCATTAGATATTATAAAATGTCTAAACACTGGATTTATTAATGAGTGGTTAACTAGTGTCTATTTTTACTAATTTTATGGGCAGTCCCAACTGCAGAGTGTTAAAGGGGGATTAAAAATTAAAGAGTAAAATTGGAGCACATCAGGAAATAGCAACAGGAGGATGGGGGAGAGGTGAGTCAGGGTCAGAGGTTGGAGCACAAGAAGGCCTTATAGCAGGATGACAGACAGATCCACAGGGCCTGGCCCATGCATTCCTACAGGGCGTTTGGCAGGGCTAAGCCAGAGTCAGGATACAGACATGAAAACTACTCTCTCTTCAGTGAACACGCTCACATTTGGCTGTGGTTCTAGTCACATGGGCTTCCGTGTTCCTGCTCATGTACTGAAACTGGTTTCCAGTCTTTCCAGAATGATGGCAGCTCCTGTCGCTCATTTTAATAAATGAGTTCTCTATTTAAGTCAGCTAGAGTTGGTTGACGCTGCTTATAGCTAAGAATCTTGCTTGAGGTGGCCATGATGGCAGGCTTTTAAGCACACCTGAACCATTTCAATTACTAGAGCTGAGATACGGCATAGGGATTATTCACAAGAAATGGGTTATACATTTTGTTGATTAATTATGGTGAAATATACAATATCTAGCAAAATATATTGTAGCTCATTTGTTGATAGAAAGAATCTGTTGCATAGATAAATTTGTGGGTGAAAGAATGGATATATGAATTGTCAGAGGGAACAGCAGAAGAGTATTCTATGCCACTCAGCTCACTCAAGTTACAGTTACATCTTCCTCAAATTCTGATATAACCCCACAGAGTATACAGAGCAATGAAGAAATATTCAGGGACTTTTTAGACAGGGAAGATTCAGTTTACCAATTAACTCAATCCAGTGCATTTACATGCTCTTGGACAACAAAAAACTGAGCGCCGTACTTGCCAGACTCGATGAAGTGTAATTTTATCTTTTTTTTCAGACTGAAACTAGAGTTCAGGTCTGTGAAATATAGAAACTTATTAACACTTACAAGAAAAAGCTTCTTTCTTTGTCAGAAAGCAATTTCAATTTGTACAGAATATACCTATTCTTAAAATTGTTTTGGCTATCATTACCCCTCCCTATCCAAGACTGACCATATTGCCAGACTGGTGAAGGGTCTGAGATTTTACTTTACTTGCAGACTCACCAGTGAGTTTAATATCATTTCACATCCATCAAAAGTTTGATTTTGACACATTTTTAATCACAAATCTCCCACTTCTTATTGGATACTTTCCACTTGGATATTTTCAGACTAGATGAAATTAAATATAGTTCCAATCAACCTAATTCTCCCAGCAGTATAACAAATCCTTCTTCTGATTTACTAGTTTATCCTTACAGTACCATACCTTTCTTATTTAGGCTTAGTATAATGAAAATACATTTGATGTATTTCTCTTCTTTGCTCTTCTTATCTAATCGATGAATTCTCCCTGTACAATATGTCTCTCACCAGGATCCATAGTGATAATTCTGCTCCAGCAAGTTCATTATGAAATGTTCCCCAAATTTTGCTTCTGCTATTATGGCTCTTGTTTAACTAGCCCCATGTATTCCCTAGAATGAAATATTATCTGTATAATTCATTTAACAATCTCCTTACTTTTCATTCACACCAGCTTTTATAATCTACCATAAAAATACCCTCTTTATCCATCTGGACTAAAATAGTGGTCTTGTCCTCTGGCTGTTTAAATACTTGCACCACTTCTTTTATGCAAATCCAGGTCAAGAACTCACTCCATAGTCTCATATATCTCCTGGGAAATCATTTTTCCAGGATGTCTCTGCGCATTTTGAATTGGGTGCTCTTTTGACTATTTTATTCAGCGATGTTTCTGTAGAAAACTACCATGTAAGATAGAGAAAATGTTTCTTTTCAGGAAAGAGAGATTTGTTCCCCAGTCAATATAACAAAGATCATGCCCACTTTTCAAGGTAAAGGTTAAGCAGATTTGCTAGCGGGGCTTTTTAAAGAGTTGGGACTTATTCATCTCCAGGTTACTCATTTGTGACACAAATCCACTGTGCATGCAGCATCCACCTGGCCACTCTGGATCACCCCCATGGAAAGCAAGGGGGAATTGATGTGAAGATACATCTCATGTTGCCTGTTGTGATATGAATATTAGTGACCTGTGTCTCTAACACAGGAGCCTTGTGTCTTTTACCAGCATCTATGAAACTCTGGCAGGCTAAGGTACTGGTTTGCAAGTGGACTAAATCTTAGCTCCTTTATAGTTTTTGGCACTATTCACAATGATAATCACTTATGCCAGTTAGTTAGAACATAGGCCTATTTTGTAATTCTGTGTGTATATTTATTTCTCAAATGAATTTTAGATTTCTCAAAAGTAGTAAATGTAACATATATGAGTAACCTAGCAAACAATATAGGAATTCAAGTATATTTTTTCCTTCTTCTTATTACTTTGTTTGTTTTTCTACAATGGAATGCAGCATCTGTGGAAACAGGGACTTGTTTTATTTATCTGTTCAACCCTAGTGCTTGAAAAAGTACTAGGAAAAAAGTATATGCTTTTCAAAATTGTGATAATGAAGGATCAGAAACTCCAAGTTTCTAAACTTGTCTGGGAAAAAAATTAACTTTTCAAGATTAAATTAAAAAATAAAATTACTGGTAGCAAAGATTTTGCAGCAGACTTGACTTGTGTAACAAGATAATTTTGTTTGGAATATACAATGGCTTCACCTTCTGGAAATGGCTAAGATTTGCCATTACCAAGAGGCCTCTTCCAGGAAGAGGAAAAAAAGTGGGTTTGAATATAGTGTTTGCAGTATCCATGAGGACCAAATCCAATAGAATTACATGCATCTGTGTAACAGAAACAACCTGGGGTTCTCCAGTATCCATTCTGTCTTAATAGATTAACTTCTAGTATTTAACTAGGTACATTGTCTTTCAGAATAAAGACTACATTATGCAGCATATCTTGCAACTAGGTGTTACTTGTTACTAAGTTGAAAATAATGGGATAAAATTGGATTGCCTGTGTGACATCCAAATGGTGTCCTGGAAATCATGCCTTTCTTTGTGTTCTTTTTCCATCATTGTTTGCTTGAATGCAGATGTGGTAGCTTTAGCCAAGACAACTACTGGTATTGTGCAATCTTGGATTATACAGTTGACTCTTGAACAATATGGTGGCTAGGGGTGCTATCATTGTGAAATTGAGAATCTGCATATAGCTTTGACCCCCGTAAAACTCAATTACTATTTACCCTTTTTGATAACATAAACAGTTGATTAACACATACTTTGTATTTATATGCATTATATACTATGTTGTTACAATAAAGTAAGCTAGAAAAAAGAAAATACGAAAATTATAAGGAAATATTTTATTTATTCAATAAGTACAAGTGAGTCATCATGAAGGTCTGACGTCTCACTGTCTTCCTTACAAGTAGGCTAAGGAGGAAGAGGAAGAGAAGGGGTTGGTCTTCTTGCCTCAGAGCTGGCAGAGGTAGCAGAGGTGGAGGAGGTGGAAATTAATGCAGGAGAGGCAGTTTTTGTTTTCATTTCTCTAAAAATGTTTCTATATGGTACTCATCCTCCTTCCACCACTTTCTTTAGTTTCAGTGCCCATATCATAGAAGAGTTCATGTTGTAAAACAAGACGAAAGCAGACTCGAATAATCAGAACCCTTCTGCCAGGCTGTCTAATGTGAATTTGTTTTCTGGTACTGCTTCCTCCATGTCTTCTTTTTTATCTGACACTGGTTTGGAAGTACCTTTCTCCTTCAAGTTAATTAATTTCTCTGGTGTGGTGTCTGTTAGCTCTTGAATTTCTCCAAATTCCATATTTTGAAACTCTTCACCTCACATCTTTTTTTGCCATATCCACAATCCTTGTCATGATTTCCTTGATTGTCTTTATTGTAAATTCAGTGAAGTCATGCACAACATCTACATACTATTTTTTCCAGCAGGAATTTATTGTTTTGAGCTTGATGGCTTTCATGGCTTTTTCTATAACAATGGCAACATCTTCGATGGTGTAATCTTTCCACACTTTCATGATATTCTCTCTTTTGAAGTTCTCTTCTATAGCATTGAGGGTTTTCCATAGAGCACCTTGTGTAATAAGCCTTAAAGGTCCTTATGTATTCATGATCTAGAGGCTGAATTAGAGATACCATGTTTGGGAGCAAATGGACCACTCAACACCTTCAATGTTGAACTCACTGGGTGCCAAGTATACAGAAACAATGTCTAATATTAAAGGAATCTAAAAGTCAGTCCCTTACTGGCAAGATATTTCCTGACTTTGGGGACAAAGCATCAATAGAATCCACACAGAAAAACGGTTCTCATTGTTCAGGCCTTCTTTTTATACAACCAAAATATTGACAGCAGTTGTTTATCTTTTCTCTTCCAGGCTCAGAAGTTAGCAGCTTTATATATAAGGGCATTTTTGATCATAAACCCAACTGCATTTGTACAACTGTTGTTAGTCTATCTCTTCCTGCTTTAAATCCTAGCACTTGCTTCTCTTCCTTACTAGTGAATGTCTTTTGTGGCATTTTTTCCCCCAGAATAGGTCAATTTTATCTTCATAAAAAATTTGTTCAGGCAGATATCCTTTCCTATGATTTTCTTAATGGCATCTAGGAAATCATCTATTGTCTCTTAGTTGGCAGAAGCTGTTTCTCCTGTTATCTTGACATTTTTTAAGCCAAACCTCTTTCTAGAATTATCAAGCCATCCCTTGCTGGCATTAAATTATTCACTTTTAGATCCTTAACCTTCCTTTCACTTTAAGTTTTCATATAGTAACTTCATTTTTTCTCCAATTATATTAGGGTTTCTAGGTATACCTTTCTTATAGCAATTAAATACATAAAAGCTACATTTTCAATACAAGATAAAAGGTAATTCATAAAAAGTGGAAGTATTTTGTACCTACTGGCATACCTACAGTGATAGCTTTATGAATTTTGTTTACTTTTTCACAATGGTTCTTACACTGAATTGAATTATCTTGAAACGGCAGGCAACCACAGCTGTAGAACTCAATCTATGGTACATATAGAAAAAGGCAACATTTTCTTGTATTTTCTTTGCTTCTTGAAGCATTTCCTGCATCACTAATGACACTTTCTATGAGTCTCATGGTGTTATTCAAAGTGTACAGTATTTCACTAAACATGTTGAAAAATACACAAGAACCGCAAGAGATTCCTTTTTACTGCAATATGCAATTTACTGGAGAGATGAATTGCTCATACTGAGATGATTAGCATTGCAAGACATTTTAAGCAGATACTTGCAACACTTGAGCTCACCACAATAGCAACAGGAAGTGGCTATGAAATTATTATAGTAGTACAGTATGTACTACAGTTAATTTTACATAGTTATGATTTAATATTCCATATTTCTGTTTGTTGACATCTCTCTAGACTGCAAATGGTGCCAGATACAGTCTATAAGTATTTATGTATATAAGTTTTGAGAAATTATAATTTTTTATAATATGTATGTGTATATTTTATGGTGTAAATGATAAAATAGACTAGTATCCACATATATTTTATGTATTCATGACATATCTGACTTTTTCTCTTTTCAATATTTCTAGGATGTGTAGTTTATTTCTGAGGTTTTTTTTAATTATTGCAACCCCTCCCCCAATTTTTCCTATATATTGGAAAAACAATCCATGTATACCTGGACCTGCACAGGTCAAGTCTATGTTGTTCCAGGGTCAACTGTATGCATGTATTCCTATGGCTCAGTTACTTCATAACATTGGAACAATTTTAGGATTGTTTTGGGTATTAAAAAAGATAAAGTAAAGCTGTTTACTATGTTCATGGCACATAAGAAATACTAACAGCATATTTGCCATTGCTATTATTGAAGTTCTGTGTTTTAAGACAGTAAACAATACAGAAAGTGCTTGGTCTTCCAAGAACTTCAATATTAGCCCTTGATTTTATTCATCTTTATGAAATTTCTACAAATGAAGAGAAAAATCCATTTTGTCTAACCTATTATTACTAATCACTATTAGCTTACATTTTGTTTTGTTTTATTTTGTTCTTCCTCTTGGTCATTCTCAATTTAACTTAATGTGAATTGCTTAATTTGGTCAATGTATTTAAGGATGTTATTACATTTCTAACAAATAAGATTTAAGAAAACAAGAAAAATGATTCAAAATTTGGAACTCATAATGATTATAAGTTATTCAGTATTTTCTATGTGGAGATATTATTTAAAATCACCAGAATATGCCAATTTTACAAGGTAATTTCATTTTTTAAGTAAGACATATAAAATTGAGTCTTAGAGAGATAAAATAATTAGCCCAATGAAGCTTGCTAATCAAAGACAGACAATCCATATACATCACCATAGCTTAACCTTGGCTCCTTATTGACAGGGTTTCTGCTGTATTTCAGGCAGGTAGAGTGTGATCAGAGTAGCTTTTATGAATGTAGCCTCAAGGAGGCAACAGATCCATCTCTGCAAAAACAAAAACAAAACTGCCTATTCCTTTCTAGAGCTGATTGCCTGGAGCAGCTATTAGTGCTGTTGTTTTGGACATCTTTGGTGAGATGTGCAATCACATTGTAAGTTATTTTTGTGCGGGTAGCCTTAACTGCTGAGCTTTCTTTGTGGACGGTTATGCTTGTATTCTATAGCGTCCCACTGAAGTAAATCTTCTTTCCCGTGGATCCTTTCTCATTTACTGAAATGATGCCCAGAATTATTTTCCTGTAGCTAGATCACTTTCAGACATGAGGAATGAAACAGGGAGAGGATTTTGTGACTAGCTGCATTTTTGTTTTTCTTTTCTTGCCAGAATCTTCAGTTATCAAAAAATTTTTCTTAATTTTGTGCTGTCCTACTTATATTTATTTTAAATTGATAAAGAGAAAACAAAAACCATCCCTTAAGTCTTTAAGTGCTTTGGTTCTCTCTCTCTCTCTCTCTCTCTCTCTCTCTCTCTCGCCTCTATGTATATATGCATTTTAATTCTGATTCAACATTGAGCGTATAAGAGAAGACAAAAATTGATGAAGAATATTTTTTAGTTTTTCAAAAGGCAATCAACTACTGTGGTTTAAGTGCATGCCATACAATTCAGCAGCACAGTGGACACGGGAGTCGTTTTCTTTGGCCCCACGTGCTGCATGCTGCTCTCAAGGACACAGAGGCTCAGCTGGTAGCCAGCACTGCTCTGCGGGGCGTGCTGACAGTCGCACAGCCTTGAGTCCTTCAAATAAATGTAAGAGGCAGACGCCTCTCTTCCCAGAGAGAACTATTTGGAAACTAAATTATTTATCTTTGATAATTCAAGATTCCATTTACTTCTGGTGCCCTTTTGGAGGTGAGAGGCAGAAAAAGCTGCAGCAGTTAACTTGTAAGAACTTCACTTGCATTACTGTGCGCAGTGATGTCCGGGAGCTTAGGCTCCGGGCGTTGCAGGATAAGAGATGAGTAAGTTATTCTCACACTAATGTGTGAGTGGGGAAACGAAGAATGGGTGGGTATTGGTAAATCTTAAATGATGATATTCAGACTGAACAGAGCACTGTAGGGGAGAGAATAATAATACAGAGAAAAATCTCCAACTTATGTATTTTTTATTTGTGAATCAAATTTCCATTTAACTTAAATGCCCATTGTACCCTGGGCCTGTGATTGAAACTATGTTGATTGTATTTGTGATATGGAGATGTTTATTTAACAATATGAACTTACAGACTGGTTCATAATTGGAAAAATGTTTGAGTAGCAAAATAACTGGAACAGTTTCCACCTCCGATGCACTCAGAACTTTACATTCTTTTCTATTAGCAACTTTAGCTTTGGGTGAGACAGGAAGAAAGAGGGAAAAGTGATTGTAGAAAAATATATAGGAAGAGCAGTAAGGAAGCTTCAAGTTGTGTTCCAGATGTATTTTCCGAAGCAAGAAAGTAGAAGAGGCAACTTTTTGTCCTACCCAACATCTTTGGAGTTGAAATACCATCTTTCATTTGAACTTTGTAAAAACAGTAAATATAATAAGGCATATATTCTTTCACACATCTCCCTGATTTTTTTTCTTGTTATCTTCGAAATATATGTACAATAATTAGTAAGATTCTATTACTTGGGCATTTTTAGTGAAACGAAAGAAAAGGAGTCGATTTTCTTATCTAATTTTGTTAAAACATACATCATTAGCACTTCCTTTTCTGGCTTTGTCCTACTTTCTCTTTTTCTTTTTCCTCATTTTCTCCTACCCTCACCCTCTATTTCTTAACTACTAACACATCAATAGTTTCAGATAAGAGAAACAATAATTCAAAGATGTATTTTATGATGCTTGTTACCAGATTATCTAAAATGAAAGAATTCTGAAATGAAGAATTCTAATTAGGGACAAGATAATGCAAGTAAATTGAACATAAATTGTCTTTGCATAACAACCTGCATAACAGGGCAGAATTTACTTTATGAGCTACAGTTTTCTCATTTGTAGCATGGAGATTATAATTTCTAACTTGCATAGTTTTCAGTTGAGAAATGCGACATTTGCAGTGCCATTTGAAGTTTGACAGAGGATATCTAGGTAGTTAGTAATATAAGATTTATTGAACTCTTGTTATATGGCGAGCCCTCTCCTATGCATCCCCACCTGAGCTCCGCCTACCCCACTTGTTTCATGGAAGAAAAGTTTCCATTTCCTGGATACTTTCCTGACAGCCCTCGTATATCTCTTTTTTTCTTTACAATCTTTTAAGATATCGGAACTGATATTATTCCCATTATTAGATGAAGATATTGAAATCAGAAAGTTTTCATCACTTGTCTAAGGCAGGCGTCCTCAAACTACGGCCTGCCGGCCACATGCAGGTGTTTTTGCCTGTTTGTTTTTTTACCTCAAAATAAGATATGTGCAGTGTGCATAGGAATTTGTTCATAGTTTTTTTAAAACTATAGTCCATCCCTCCAATAGTCTGAGGGATAATGAACTGGACCCCAGTTTAAAAAGTTTGAGAACCCCTGGCCTAAGGTCATCAAACATGCAAGAAGTTTGACTCTAGAAAATACTCATTAGAAAATACACTTCATTATTCTATGGGACAATGTAATAACATTTCTCCCCTATCATGCTGTTATCATGTAGTCTAAAGAATAGTTACTGATGCTATAGTAATTTAAACCCATATTTATGGAAATTTGGTCTTTAAAACTCCTTCGAAGAAATATAAAAATATTTAATAATATAAAACAACACAAATTCGTATTAACCTGGGGTTTGTATGGCATATGTTCTATTTTGAGTATGGAGCAGAATGTGAAACAATGTTGGTTTAGTTACCAAAAATCCATTTCTTGGCTGGATTTCATAATGACTCAAGGGCAAAAACATGATGTTTTATAGTCATATATTATGAGCACTTATGAAAAAAAAAGCCTGAGATTTCTGTAAACAAAGATCTTTTAGTTCACCATTTGAGGACTAGTAAGATTAAGTTTACAAAACGCACACACACACACGCACACCCCTCCATATATTTGTTTTTCAAAGAGTTAATCTTCACAATTCAACAAATATTTTTAAACACCAGATTTTTGTCATGTACTGTAATAGGCAGAGAGGATAGTGGGGTGATAAAGACACAGTTGTGGAACTTACATTTGTGTGTTGGAGACAAGTGATATACTATTAAATAAATCAACAAATAAGACAATTACAAATTATGAAAAGTTCAGCGAAGAAAATACATTCATAGGTTGTACTAACTGAGTAAATATGAAGTAGATGGCTTTAGGTAGGATGGTCATGAAAGCGACTTATTCCAGAGGTGCTATGAAAGATATCTGAAGGGTAAGAAGGATCCAGGTAGGTGAAGAACTAAAGTATGATGAAGATAGACAAGATATAGATTCAAGAACCTGTGAGTAAATAAAGAAATTAGTATGCTTTGGGAAGAGAGAACGACCACTGTGCCTGGACCGGAGTGATGTTGAGATGATGTTACAGGACCATTATTGTCTTAGCTTGGCTGCTATAACAAAATACGAGACTGAGGGGCTTAAACAATAGAAATTTATCATTCTATAGGATGGAACATCCAGAATCAGGGTGTCAGCATGATTAGGTCTGGCGAAGTCACCTCCCTTGGTTTGCAGATGGCCACCTTCATGGTGATTCCTCACCTGGTGGAGAGAGAAGAAGAGGGTCGCTGTCCTCGGCAATGGACTCTTTCCAAAAGGGTAATGGGGTCAGCTTTTCACTTCTTTCACTTCCCATCTCTTTTATAATCATCTAATCTCCTCTGTCTCCACGCGTGTGTCTGCGCCGGCCGACAGGGCCCAAACGCTGGTGACTGCTTTACCCCTCACCGCTTCTTCTGTGTTCGTCTCCTACACAGAAGTCGATTCCCTCCAAGTGGGTGGGAGTCCCTTTTATGTTACTCCTACCCTCTTCATGAAGTGGCTTGTCCGCTCCACGGTTACGGTCGCTGTACAGTCTGAGTCTGTTCAGGGCCGCGGGGCTCCCCGCCAGCCCCGAATGTGGGACCTTGTCTGCCCCGAAACCTGGGAGCCGGTGCGCGTGTGTCGGGGCCGCACGGCAGCAGCGGGCGGAGGGCGAGCACGAGAGGCCCGTCTGAGTGTACAGCTGCTCCTGTCGAGCCCCGCCCTCCCTCCGCTGGCTGAGCGGCCCTGTAAAACAAGCATACACTGGTCAGGCATGAGAGAGCCTCAGGTATTGCTCACAAGCCTGCAGCTGCCTCCCATGCTACCGTGGCTTCATGGAAGGCAATCTTCCAAGAATTGTCTTCCGAGAAACCTGTCACTGGTGCCAAAAAGGTTGGGGACCACTGCTTTAGAGGGATCTATTTGCTGCAGGAATGGAAAAATATCATTTTAATACCTAATGATATCATCTTCATTATATATGGTTATATGCATGCACATTTAATATGTGTGATATTAATTTGCATTGCCAACATTTATCAGAAAATGTTAAGAAAATGAATTGGTAGGTATGTTTTTCTAAAATCGACTTTTAAGATTACCATCTTCAGTCTTTCTTTTTTTTTTATCTTTGCCAGAACTAATGTAAAACTTCATTTACTAGCCTGTAGATAAGTGTGTGCTCTATGATCATAATATTTAAACTATGAGAAAAGTTAGCATGCTTAAATGACCCTCATTTCTATAAAGGGTGATTATTTAGCTTAGGGGATTCTAATTATGAAATCTTGACAATAATACTTTGAATACATTATACTTCAAAAATTGGAGTACTCATACTAAGTTTTTTGTTCTGTACATTTTGTATTCAAGCAGTAATTAGTCTTATTTTTGTAAGAGAGCAAATTTAACTTCAGGAAAACTGTTTCGTGACTTCACTTCCTCTTCTTCAAACTCTCAGAGGAAAATGGAAATGCTTCATGCAAAAGATGAGTCTTCAAAAGAACATTTGGTACATCAAAAATTCATTATAGGTGCCAGGATAAATTTGGTGCTACACAACTTTCCTGAACCAATAAAGTTTTCAAGACATTTATGATACATTATCAACAGCACATTTAAAAACACATTTTGAAAGCTATAGAACTCACAGTCAATTTTCTAAGAAAAACAATTGTTTTCGTTCTCACCCCACGTGGAATAAATAAATAGACAAGGAGAGACAGAGGTGGATGAGGCCTAAGGGAGAGTCTTGAAGGCATAAAAATCAGCCACTTTAGGAAATAAGCATTTGGTAAATGCCCATCAACCCAGGCCTTTTTTGTTCCATGAAATAATTGTAATGCAGATTACATTTTAGAATATAAAATGTAAAAGTACAGAGATATGAACATTGTGTTTTGTTAACTATCTGCTATACTAAAATATATATTCAAAAAGGTGCTTATTATAAAGGTCTCAATTACAATTATCTTGTTATTTTTGTTTAATTTCTCATGTTTTCAAAAAAGATAATAGTATTTCAGAAATATGGGGAAAAATACGGTGATTTCCCAATTTTACATAGGTGTTTTCTTGCATTATGTCTCATACATAGGTAAATATTTTTTCTAAAGGAAAAAGTATAATTTTGGAATCCATGTGTTTGCCCTGAAAACCCAGAATGAAGTTAACAGAATAAAGAATGAGTACAAGGAAATAACTCTAAGACATTATAATCATGTAAAATTATAAAAATTTAACAGAAAAATGTAGATATACATACAATATAGTATGCAGCTATTGCTTACAGTGATCTATAAATCAAGCATAACACTTACTTTTACACATAATATAAAGTTCCTTTCAAACTGTTTCACCTAAAATTATGTTTTCTGTAAAAAACCTAATTCAACAAATATCTAAAATTTACCAATTACGTTACACTAGTTTCTATGTACTATACATCCTACATACTGCAGAGAGAGCAAAGTTTAGAAAGTCATCGTCCTTGCCCTCAAAGGATTTAAGAATATTTCCAAAGGGAAACCTAAAATATTTTCAGAAAATTGTTATATACGGACAGAGTAATACAAAATCTGATTTTCTGTGGTCTCAAGAAGAACAGATAGGAGACAATAGATATTGAAATAGGCAATAACTTTTTACCAATAACTAAAAGTGTGACATGGTGGCATTCTTAAATCATACCTTCCTTTAAAAAGAGACACAGAACCCAGAAAATAGGCTGGGTGCAGTGGCTAATGCCTGTAATCCTAGCACTCTGGGAGGCCAAGGCAGGAGGATCATTGGAGCTCAAGAGTTCAAGACCAGCCTGAGCAAGGGCGAGACCCCGTTTCTACTAAAAATAGAAAGAAATTAGCAAGACAATTAAAAATATATAGAAAAAATTAGCCAGGCATGGTGGCGCATGCCTGTAGTTCCAGTTACTCAGGAGGCTAAAGCAGAAGGATTCCTTGAACCCAGGAGTTTGAGGTTACTGTGAGCTTGGCTGATGCCACAGCACTCTAACCTGGGCAACAGAATAAGAATGTGTCAAAGAAAGGAAGGAAGGAAGGAAGGAAGGAAGGAAGGAAGGAAGGAAGGAAGGAAGGAAGGAAGGAAGGAAGGAAGGAAGGAAGGAAGGAAGGAAGGAAGGAAAGGACATATGTATAAAGTAGGATATAGCAAATATTGGACTATACTGGTCACTTACTTGGACAGAGGACTATTTGTAGAAATGAACAAACCATTATTTTAGGACCTAGTATCTCATTTATAAGGATTCCTATGTTTAAAGATGATATGCTGAAACTCATTTACATGAATTTAAAATCTATACCTAATCTGATAGAAGATAGGGAGTAATAGACTTTTATAAGTGTACAAATAAGTGGAAAGATATTGTAATTTCTTTATGGAATTTAGGAGTGCATTCTGGGGTGCCCCATGGCATCTGTCCAGATGAAGTCTAAAGTGGTACATTTCTTTTCTACCAATAATTTCCTTGTAGAAATAAGCTATTCAAAATCATCCACTGCTTTTCAATTGACCTTTTCATAGCATACATTTTTTCCCCGCTTGGACCTTTCTGGAGGGCAAAGTGTTAGAATTAAATGAGTGAATAGAAGCAAAACTTGAAATTGAGTTCTAAATTTGATAAATGAAAAATAAATTGAAAATTTAAAGTAAAAAAAAGGTGAGAACTACTTAAATAATGCAAAATATCAGAGACAAAAAGAGGTCCATCGATCTTAAATGTTCTCATTATAAAAAATATTAAGTATGCAAGGTGATGAGTATGCTAATTAACCTGATTTAAGCATTAAACTCTGTACAGGAATTCCTTCTACTAATTTAAATTTGGCCTAAAGCTGTCTCTGAACATGGTAAACTGTAACCTGACTTACTGTTAAACAAACTGCAACTTAATTTGAGAGTATATTCATGTAATAAGTAACTCAAATTTGGCCAATCGTAACAGCTGAATATCAGTCAGTCACAGGCTGCAGATTGGTCAGACATGTCCAAATAGAGCTGTAAACCATCCAACTATTTCCTTCTGTCACTGCCTTCTTCTGTCTATAAATACTGCCTGCCCCGGCTGCTGGGTAGAACTCTCTGAACCTTTACTAGTCCAAGGTGCTGCTCAAATCATGAAGCATTCTTTGCTCAGATAGACTCTGCTAAATTTAATTTGTCTAAAATTTTTCTTTTCACACCTCTTATCTTCAGGGAATCCAAGACTCCAGTGGATTCTTAAATCTTATATACACTAAATATTATGTTTCTTCCAATACATACATATCTATGATAAAGTATAATTTATAAATTGTGCACAGAGATTAACAAGAATAACAAAATCAAACAATTTAACAATATACTGTAATAAAAATTGCATAAATATGGTCTTTCTATCTTCCTCTTTCAAAATATATTTTTCCCTCATTATCTCAGCTTTATTTAGCATGTGAGAATGCAGTGTCCTCCACATATGTTTATCTCTTTTTTTTCAAAAAATTTTGGGGTAAGAGTGTTTTTTGTTACATAGAGGTATTGTATCATGATGAAGTCAGGGCTCTCGGTGTATCTGTAACCAGAATAGTGTACCTGATAGGTAGATTTCCCTCACTTCCTTCCCACTCTCACCCATTCTTAATTTCCAATGTCCATTATACCACTTTTATTCCCCATTTGGCTCCCACTTATAAGTGAGGACATATGATATTTGTTTTTCCATTTCTGAGATACTTCACTTAGGATAATGATCTCCAGTTCCATCCAGGTTTCTGCAAAACACATTATTTCATTCATTTGTTTTGTTTTTTGTTTTTTTTATGGTTGAGTAGTACTACACCTTCTTTATCCACTCATGAATTGATAGGCACTTAGATGGGTTCCATATCTTTGCAATTTTGAATTGTGCTACAGTAAACATTCAGGTGCAGGTGTCTTTTTTTTAATAAAATGACTTCTTTTCTTTTGGATATATAACCAGTAATGGTATTGCTGGATTGAATGGTAGGTCTACTTTTAGTTCTCTGAGTAATCGCCATACTCCTTTCCATAGAGATTGTGCTAGTTTACATTCCCACCAACAGTGTATATGTGCTCCTTTTTCTTGCATCCTCCCAAACATCTATTGTCTTTTGACTTTTTAATAATGATGATTCTAACAGGGGCAAGATGGCATCCCCTTTTAATTTTAATTTGCATTTCCCTGATGATTAGTGATATTGAGCATTTTTTCATGTTTGTTGGCCACTTACCTATTTTCTTTTGAGAAAACTCTGTTCATGTCTTTTGCCCACTTTTTGATGGAGTTATTTGTGTTTTTCTTGCCAATTTGTTTGAGTTCTTTGTAGATTCTGCAAATTAGCCCTTTATTGGATGTATGGTTTGTGAATATTTTCTCCCATTTCGTATGTCTATTTACTCTTATTTCCTTTGTTGTGCAGAACATTTTTTATTTAATTAAGTCCCATATATTTATTTTTATTTTTGCCATATTTATTTTTGGGGTCTTATTTATAAATTATTTGCCTAGACCAATGTCTACAAGCACGTTTTTCTATGTTTTCTTCTAGAATTTTTATGGCCTCAGATCGTAGATGTATGTCTTTAATCTATCTTGTTTTGTATATGGTGAGAGACAGGTATCCACTTTCATTCTTCTGCATGTTGCTATCCTATTTTCCAGAACCATTTATTGACTAAGGGATCCTTTCTCTAGTGTATGTTTCTTCCTGCCTTTTTGAAAATCAGTTGGTCATAGGTATATTGTTTTATTTCTGCATTCTCAATTCTGTTTCATTTGATCTATGGGTCTATCTTTATACTAATACTATGCTGTTTTGGTCACTAAGGCTTTGCAGTATAATTTGAAATCATGTAATATGATGCTTCCAGATTTATTCTTTTTTGCTTAAGATTGATTTGGGTATTTGGGATATTTTTGGCTCCATATGAAGTTTAGGATTGTTTTTTCTAAATCTGTGAAAAATGACATCAGAACTGAAATCTCAGGAAAGGGTCCTTTTGGGGACATGAGAACTCCAGCTGAGGAGGTCAGGAGAGGACAGACTTTGACTGACCACCTGACCCTCCACAAAATTTTGTATGGTTGCTGGAAACCAAAAACTGCTCCTACTGGCTTGTGTTATATTCTGCAGACTGGGGAGAAAAGAGGAAGAGACCCTCCTCCCTTCCACGAGCTTAGACTAGTGTCTTTCCTGAACCATTCAAAATAATAATAAATATTACTACTTTAGTACAGCAACTATGACATAAGTTATAGCCATTATCTTCTTCTCACATTTCCAAATCTAAATTACATAATATTTAAACAAATTAGACAGAGATAACCAAATGAGCCCATCTTAGTATCAAGAATTTTTCATGCATGTATTTATGTTCTTTATGTCCTTAGTTTTCAAAAACTACTTGAAATAAAATTTTTGCTATGTCTATTTCCTTATGAGTAGTTATTCTATAGTCTTTCTATATCAAATTTTAGTGTAACAAAGGAATTTGAAAACTGCAGTCAAATACAAACAACTAAAATATTAAATTAGCCAGCATGGTAGCTCACACTTATAATCCCAGCAGTTTGGGCCAAGCTGAGAACATCTCTTGAGGCCAAGAGTTCAAGACCAGCCTAGACAATACAACAAGAACTTATCTCTACAAAAAAAAAAAAAAAACTATCTACATGGGAGGCTGAGGCACAAGGATCACTTGAGCCCAGGCATTCAAGATAATGAATCTTGAATGCCACTGTACTCCATCCTAGGCCACAGAGGATTTTCCTATCTGTAGAAAAATATTTTAAAAATAAAAAAAAAATCATTCAAGTTTGTTAATTTTTCAAGATACTGTCCTTTTCTTAGTCATCCTACAGTTTGTAAATAGTCCAATGGATTCAAAAAATGGAAGAAATCCAGGAAATCTGTTAAAATAGCTCAAAACCATGAAGAGTGAATTATTTTTTAGATATTCTATATGTGTTGACCCTGAAGTAATTTTTAACCACTTATGTTAAAGGTCACTTTTTCTCTTTGAAATCAGTGACATATTGGTATTAATACTTAGAGGTTGATAAATTTTAAAATGTTCCCTATTTTACATTATTCATTTTTATATCTACAATCACAAATGTATCACTTATGAATGCTGTAATAAAAATAAAGGAAAAAAGCTGTGTTTCTTGTCAGTACTTAATGTATGCGTAAGTCCAAAAGACAATAGTAATCTTTTGGGAAAGATTTAATTTATTTCCATTTTAATATGTCCATTAATTTATTTGAACAAAAGTATCATTTTAGAGAGAAAAGATGTGTATGCATTTTACCAGTTGCAGCTCATTTGTTGATATTTTCATCTAAGATGTCAGTGAACAACAGAAATTATTAGGAAAAAAGATAGAGGAATAATAACAATAAGCACTCGTATCTTTATTATTATGTGCCTAGCACTATTTTAATATAGGGGATATGTGTTATAATTATTTTCATTTTACAGGTGAAGAAATTGAGGCACTGGGGCAAAAAACAAGGAGCACAGACGAGACTCAGACCTAGGTTATCTGGCTGTATAAGTAGGAGCACAGGTAAGGGAGAATATAAATTAGGTGGATGAATATAGGCATGGACAAAGGCTGCAGAAAATTAAGGTTTCTATGTGATATATATTTATAAGCATATTACTGATCCAATGAATGTTGGAGTATCCACAAGTCATCATCATTGATTAATTCATTAAGCAACCATTATTTTCCTTTAAGTCAGTTTCCAAAAACACACTCTACCCTTTTCAATTTCATTTCATATTTGACTATTTATACTATCTAATTTTCTCTCTCTACTATGTGTGCTAGCTTTATTTCTGTGTGCGTGTATGTATGAGAGAGAGACAGAGACAGAGAGAAAGAGAGAGAGAGAGAGAAAGAGAGAGAGCTCTCTTTCAGATGCAATTCCTTTTGGAAAGTTGGAAAAACGATGGTTTAATGCAATCTTTTTTTTTTTTTTCTTCTTCTCTGATTCTAGGTCTGCAGTATATTTGGGGATTTTAGGGTTTAGACTGCCGCCAAGAAGACTGCTACCGTTATCATACTGAACAGATGCTGCCAGCTCTTAAGCTCCAGATATTTCTGTAGAAGCTCTTCTAACTCTTTTAAGAGTTTGTTCAGAAAAGCGAAAGATAGGATAAGGCTACTCCAAAGCTGCCTGTGATATTTTATCCTGCAAGGTGATAGGTTTACTCAAGATGACACTTTTTAAAATATACAATCATAAGCCAGTTCAGAAAGAGTTCTTAATTGTTTTCTTTTCCCTTAAACTTTGTTTACACCAACTTTTAATTCATTTTGTTTAAATGGAATTTTTTTGAGGCCGTCAGGAGCAGACTGCATGCTGGGAATTGTATAGAACCATAAACGTTATCCCAGACTAAGTAACAGCTGGAAAGAAACTATGGGACCGCCCACATATCCCCGACTGAGATCTACACAATGGGTGAGTTATTGACAGAGAAATAGCAACAGCTGCCAAGTAGGTCTTTTTTTAAAACTCAACTTTGAAACTTTCAGAATTGAAATGAGCAGACTTTGTAGAGCTGTTGGGATTGAAAAAATATTCTTACAAATCTTCCTTTGCCAAATGAAATCTACTGTGTCTAAAATTTTGTAAGATCATCTTTTACATCATTATAATATATTAGTTCAGAAGTATTTTAGTTGAGATGAATATTGCTTTAACCTATAGGCCTAATGTCAGTTCTATATGGCACAATTTAACTATTGGCAATTATTTGAGAAATCAAATAGTGTATTTGGCCAAGATGTGCTGCCCAAATAATTTTAATTGTCTTTTCCAAATAATTCATTAGTAACAAAAAATTACATAGACATCAGAGAATTTTTAATATTTATATGTGTAAACACCTAAATTTTTAATGATTCAATATAATATTCCCAAATTGAAATGATCATGTTTGTTTAAAAATAGGATATATTTTAAAAATAAAATAGACATATGATAAATAATTTAGGATAGACTTTCTTTTCAGTCTTTACTACAATATCACATTTATCAAATTTGTTTACTCCACCTCAGGTACTTAAATACTCAAGTATTTGTTATTAATAACTGGAAGGAAGTCTCATTATTATCCCTAATACTGGTCAAATCCCTATAATATGTTAACTGCCACAAATAAAACATAGGAATAAAATGTAAGAAGCTTATAATTTCACAAAGTAGAAGTAAAAAATCCATTAATTAGTATCATTTTTTTTCTTGTTTAGCAGAATTTCCTTCATGTCTTCCCACTTAGTATTTATATTGTCAATCAAGCAAATTAAAAGTAATATTATTTGTAACAAGCCCAGCAATTGAGTTTACCTGGTGTTACTCTAAACTATGGAGTGAATAGATTTTTCAGGGCCATTGAATGTTTAACACTGGAATCTGTTTCTTTAGGTAGGGAATGGACAATCTTACAGCTAAAATGGAGAACATATTTGGAGAACACATAACATAAATGAAATATTTTTAATGGTTTACTGCTTTATTGAAGAAGATAATAGAAATAATTTCATTTTATATTTTTTCTACTTCATGTTTTTAGTGGAATCTAGCTATAAATCCTCACTGGGATTAGAATCATGGTCCTATGAATTGTTTGGCTGTGTAAAATTTTATTGAAAAAGAAAGAAAATTATCATATTATCTTTCTGTTTCATCATTTAGTTGTAATTTGGGAAGTTTCTTTACTTGTAAAGGAAAACTTAGCATTTTGAGATCGTGCTTTGTGGAAGCAGGTTGTATTATCGTCTAAAATCCTATTCTGGTGAAATAGACAGAAAGATGAAGGTTGGTGGTCTTTGAAAGTTAGATGATCTTTCCCTTTTGCCCACAGGAACAAGAAAGACTCACTGGGAGAGAGCCTAGAGATAAGAGAATATAACTTAATGTATAAAAATGCAAGGGCATTTAAAGTGGAAGTTCAATTTTTGATACAGCCTTCAGGAGCCTACAGCAGCTGAATTTTTGCTGCAGCAAGAACTGGGATGATCTGTAGTTATGTGTGTATTCATACAAGTCACTTGTTTTATGAGCAGTCCATACAGGTTAATACTTGAAACAAATGAAAAGTAAGAGAAGCAAATGATTTTGAAAAATAAACTCTTTTAAATTACTTGTGTTCTCTTAACTTTAATTCTGTTCACAAATAAATTTGATTATTTTCACAAAACTGCATTCTGCATAAACTGCTGAAGCGGGAACCTGTTGGAGAGCAGCAACACAGGAAGTGACGGGTCTGAAGTCAAAGTTTTACTATTCACATCACTGTGAGCTCTGATTTCATTATTTTGGAAGATTTTTTTAATGGCAGCGAACTCTTTATTTATTTTTATTTGTTATTATTATTATTATTTTTGAGGCAGAGTCTCACTCTGTTGCCCAGGCTAGAGTGCTGTGACATCAGCCTAGCTCACAGCAACCTCAAATTCCTGGGTTTAAGTAATCCTCCTGCCTCAGCCTCCTGAGTAACTGGGACTACAGGCATGTGCCACCATGCCCGGCTAATTTTTACTATATGTTTTTAGGTGGCCAATTAATTTCTTTCTATTTTTTTAGTAGAGACGAGGTCTTGCTCTTGTTCAGGCTGGTCTTGAACTCCTGACCTCAAGGGATCCTCCTGCCTCGGCCTCCCAGAGTGCTAGGATTACAGGCGTGAGCCACCACGCCCGGCTCAGCAGACTCTTTAAAAACGTCTTTCAGAGCAGCACGGCTCACAGTTAGTTCCAAGGGGATTAAATGCTTAAGAGTAGCTTTTCCTATCCCTAATTAACAAATTTTTATTAGTAGCCTTGAGAAGCCTGTTGATTTGGGTTTGGTTGGTCCTTAGGAGTGAGCATTTTGCCCTTGAAAGATTACACATATGACTCTGGAAACAAAACGGTTAAACTTCAGTCACAGAACGATAAAGACCTTTTCAGTCTCCAGCCCTTGCTCCTGTATAGTTCCTCTCCTGCAGATCCAACTGCCCACTCCATGTCCTCAGGGTCATTTTTATTTTTTTGTCACTACATATAAGCATACAGTATTTCAAAACTAAAATGAAACCTGCCTTCTTCCCCCAAATATCCACCAGTTTCCTTCTATCTTCCCTATATAATAAAAAACATAACCAGACACCATATGTTCAAACCTTAAACCTAGAACACATCCCTGATTCCTCAATATTTCTGAATTTCATTAACTCCATGAGCAAGTCTTCAAAAATATCTCTGCAACTCATGTACTTCCTTCCATTTCTAGAGCTACTATGTAAGTCCAGGGTACCATAATTTTTAGTTTATATTAATCATCTTATATCCAGCTTCCAGGAATCTAAACACACACACACACACACACACACACACACACACACACACACACATATCAATTCAACATTTAGATAAGGGGCTAGCATGATGTTTTAAAAATTGATTGAAATTCTTCATACACCTGTTTAAATTATCTTCATATCTTTCTTTTTCACTTAGAGTACATAAACTTTATGAAGACAGGAACCATATCCCAACATAGTAGTAACTATCACGCTGCTCTGCACCTAAGAGATAGTCTGTATTTTGTTTCATAAATAAACAACATTACTGTTTTGGTATTATATCTCACACACATAGTTAATTTTATGCTGGCAGAGATAACTTTCTGGTAGTATTTAATTGTACAATCTTCTGTGCATTCTCTTAGTCATTCTCATTTCATTATGTTACAGAAAAAAATGTGTAGTTTGGCTACAAACTTTACTGAGAATGGGAAAATGTTTTGATTACACATAGAAAATTATTTTTAAAATGTGCATAATAAGCTTTTAAAAATTATTTATTTGTTCTTATTGTTTATTTAAAATTTCCAAATACAGATGCCATTTCTGGAGATTAACAATTATTTTACAGCCATTTCTATTTTCCATAGATGATTTCTCTGACTTCTCATGGTATAATGGAACTCTAAGGACAAATGATTGTTAAGAATGTACTCTTCCACAAGGGGAATTCATTTACGGCACCACCTGCTAGCACCATCATCAGATTATCATTCTTTCTCTAATGGCTATCACTTCTAAGACACTTTTACTAGGTGTTAAAAATTAAGTATGGTTTTTCGAATTTCCAGAGAAAAGTTTTGAGTGCTAAAAAGAAAAACCAGAACACTCACACATACATACACGCTTTGTGATTCCTATTATGAGGAAGAAATTATAAACACTAAAAAAAGAATGTCTTATCATATTTATGCCAACCCAAATTTCTTATTTTATAATATTTATTTAAATGCATTTATTTGCAGTATCTTCTACTAGCTTAATATACATTTCAAAATCAAATGAAAACCATTAAGTAATTGCATATGTTTTGTCTACTATTAAAGTTGGAGTATTTTTAATATTAAAAAAGATACTGTCACATTGTGATTTTAGATAAGGAGAAAAACTTTACAATTTACAGACAAAAAGCTAAGATAGACTATCATAGTAACCTACAGTTTCTTAGTTCCCAACTTCGATACGTAGGAATGAAGTTCCTTCTCAGTTGTTACCTTATCAAGAAGGTCCTTCTTTGACCATCCACCCTAAAATGGCAGGTCCCACTCTGTTACATTCTGTCTCCTTAGCTTGCTTTATTTTTCTTCATAGTATAGATCATATTTAATATCATATTATATATCCATTTGCATATCTATTCATTGTATGTTGCCCTGGCTAGAATGTAATATCCACTGGAGGGGGGCAGTGGCTTACTGACTCTGTTTCACTGATGTATTTCAAGGACCTAGTAGATAAATAAGTATTTCTGGAATAAAATTATGAAATGTAAGTGATAGTCAACCTTCCAAAGAAAGTAAGAAAAAGAAAAGGAAGACTTTGAAGGATGCACTAACAGAACACTTGATCATTGTCAGTGCTCCCCTTACTTTAACATCCTACCCCTACCTGATAATCCTACTTATGTTTTATTCAAATTTTATTTGTAATTTAAATTGTAATTAAAGCAAAACAAAACTCTCTGTCCTTTGAATTTCATTTTATTTTTCTCTTTTCATTGTTTAACTGTTTTTGACAGGCATCAATTGTATAGGAATTAAAATTGCATTTGTATATTTTTATAGACACACATGCCAAAAACTATAACATATTTTCCAAACTTGATTGCATTTATTTATGTGTTATTGTTAAATTATATAATTCTATAATCTTCATGAGTCAGAAAATTATATAAATGAGTCAAAATGAGTCAAATCATTTATTTAAAAATTCACTTGGATTTATATAACATAATCTAATGAAGTAGTTATGAATAATCTAGTAATAACCTTTAAATAATAGCAGTAACCAATTCATTTCAATATACCAGTTCAATAATGTTCAGTGACTTGATTTTCTTTCCAACTTTCAGCTATCCCCACGTCACTATCTTTATGGCTTACCTTTTACAATATGATTACTCTTTTTCTCACCCTCTTAACCTTCTATATCATGACTGTATAAAATACCCAACTTGAAACCTATCCAGCAGCTGTCTAAATCATGCATCAGGATTGCTGAATATTTTTGAAATATATGTGTGTGTGTGTATATATGTAAATTTTAAGATCACTGCTAGTAAACATCAGATTAACAACTCTAATTGGCATTCAGTATTACCTCCTAATTTTCATATACTTCATTAACCATCTACTTTTATACTGTCTTTATAACCTATTTGCCATTGTCTGCATTCTACAGTCCTTTACCATTAATGACATCAGATGTCCTTGACAGCCCTCTCATCTTCAAACAGTGCTGCATCTCATCTTCCCTCTCCTGGGGGAATAGCACCTCCTCTTCACAAGGCCATTTTCTCTACCTGTGCCTCTTCTGAATGGGTTATCCACCTTGTTGCTATTGGCATCTTGTTATGGGTTCATTTTAGGTTGCTTAGCAGCAACCCTGGTCTCTGTCTACTAATTACCAGTAGCAACCAACCCTCTACCCTGAGTTGTGACAGCCAACTGTGTTTCCAGACATGGGGGAAACCCACGTTCAGTTGAGAACCACCGCCCTAATAAATGCCACTCTCCACTCATGCAATGCAGAGACCTTGTCCTATACATTAACAGATGTCTGGTGTCTGCTCCTTTTCCTCAGCTTCTTTCCAGTGGCATGTAAATATGCCCAACTTTCTCCCATCTAAAACTGAGCACTGTCAACTCATCATTTTTGTGTGTCCTTTCCTAACACTTATTTATCACTTTCTCTTCAAAGTTAAACTTTGTATAATCTTACTTTTATTCTATTTCTCTCCCAACTACAGTCTACCTTCCACCCAACAAGTCTATAGAAAATAACCTATTGTTCCACTCAATTAAAAAATTTTAAATCTCAACATTTAAACACATTTGACAGTATTGATTATTCACTTATTTTCAAAACACACTTTGTCCCCAGCATCTTCTCAGTCTCATGCCTTTTATCTCCTTTCTATATTCCTCGCATAAATAGTCGCGGTTGGCTTCTGCTACATGTTTTCTTTTTTGTTTGCTTGCTTGTTTGTTTCCCCTCACTCAAGTTTAATCTTCTGTTAAGCTTTTACCCTCTTTCATCCTCAGTACATAACTCTCTTTTTCTGTCAAGATATTGAACATTTGCTGATTCACTAATCATTTTATCATGAATTCTATCTTCTATAAATGTTTTAATATATTTATTTTACTCAACAGAATATCAAGGTGATATATTGTATATAAAGCACAATTCCTGGCACAGATAGCCTCAAATAAATGTTGTCACCATCAACATCATACACATAAACAACATAATAGCAAATCCTCTACCTAGATAACTTAAATATATACTTAACTCAATATATGCAAAATTAAATTCTTCATCTCACTGGATTTTTCTCAAGCACCATGCTATATTACCTAAGTCTAAGCCAGGAATCTCCAATGGATCCGTCCTTTCCCTGACTCCTCACAATCAGCCATTCACAAAATCCTGTTGTTTCTATCTTTCTTTGTGAAATATTAATATGCACGAATTCAATTGCCATTGCCAAAGTGTATCTCATCTCAGTCTTGGCATATGTTATCATATTTCACCTCAAATTGTATGTGGTGTACCTCTTGTCTCTTTCTTCTCTAATCTGTGTGACCTTCCAAAATGGCAAAGTTGACCATTATCCCCACATTTTAAATTCCACTTTGTCTTTCTGTATATTTTAGTTTAGGATTCAAACTTTTTAACCTGGTTCAGAGGGCATCACACAAACTATCCACTTTCTAACATCTCGCATGTTGTTTTCCCTGCCCAGTACTCACAGGGTTCTTTGTTCTATTTCTGCCTGTCTTTGATTGATAAACATTGCTAAAAAGGTGGTTTATGGTTTGGATTCTTATTAGCATAGAGACTGGAATGTGGAAAGTCTTCAAAAACTTCATTTTGATATTAGTATTATTGATAATAATATTAATAATACTAACAAAACTACAATGCCACAGCTTAAATTTTGTTCCTGGCAAAGTGTTTTTTACCCCTTAGATTTGGTTAGCTAACCCTACTGAGACCCTTTTTTCTTTTTTTGTCCCCTCTTACTTTCCCATTTACATTATGAGTTTAATGTCTTCCTCCCTCCCTATCCTATGTTGGTTCTAAGCAGAAATTGTTCCCATTTCATTCATCATTGTATTCTCAGAGCTTGTCAGAGTGCCCAGAATGAGGTATTATTTGCTCAAAGAATATTTTTGAACAAATGAATGAGAAGATGGATGGATAGATGAATAAATAAAATAATGATGATTAGAAAATTTCTTAAATATTCAATCTGAATTCCTGGGCTCAGTTATGGAAATTTACTTTATTTTACTTTTTTCTCAAGCAAGTTATTCAATTTCCTTGGTGTTCACTAATTTTATGTATAAAAGTAGGAAATGCTACTTATTAAAAAAAAAAAGCGGTGCCAGGACCAGTATAAAAAGCAACTGCAGACCCGAAGAATCCTCTGAAGACCAGAATGACACGAGAGGCGGCGACAGCCCAGGACCGCTGACACAGAGTTGGACTGGGGTTGTGGCATCTAAAGATCGACTGGGTGACAAACATGGACGGGTCGTGGTGGGGGTTGGTTGTTGTGTTTTGGGGATGTTGTGTTTTTGGTCTACTGTTTTTGGGGTAGAGACTTACAGCTGTACTTACCACCCCGAACCCCCACCAACACCATAACCTTACATGGATCTAAAGATTACTGTATAATGGTGTTAGTGTTCCCAAAAATAATATACCACACTGAGGAGACAATGTATGAGGGCATAGTAGGGCGAAGAGTCACCAACCTAAATTTTGAAAGAAAGAGAGCCCTTCACAGCCATAACCCTGGCTACTCTTTTTGGCTTAGGGGCAATAGGAGCAGGAACTAGTATCTCTTCTCTGGCAATGCGGCAAAGAGGGTTTAATACTCTGAGGGCAGCTGTTGATGAAGACATTGCAAGGATAGAAGATTCAATCTCACACCTAGGAAAGTCACTAACCTCCCTATCCGAGGTAGTGCTCCAGAACCAGAGGGGGTTAGATCTAGTATTCCTCCAGCAAGGAGGACTGTGTGCTGCCCTCCAAGAAGAATGTCGTTTCTATGCACACCATACGGGAGTTGTTAGAGAATCCATAGCTAAGGTCAGGGAAGGGCTTGCCCGCTGCAAACGGGAATATGAACAGCAAGCAGGTTGGTTTGAGTCTTGGCTTAACAGTTCCCCCTGGTTAACAACACTACTATCCACCCTACTAGGCCCACTCATTATGCTAATCTTAGTCCTTACTTTCGCGCCATGTGTAATTATAGACTAGTAGCTTTTGCGAAGGAACGGATAAACACTGTCCAGCTACTAGTATTGCAACAACAATATCAGCAGCTATGGTCAAGTGCTATAGAACTAGAGCACCTAAGAGACCTTGAGGACGAGCAAGAGTGCTCGTCTGCTACCTAGAGAAAGGGGGGAATGTAGGGCAGAGGAATTTGTAGGACAGAGGAAGGGCAGAGGAATTTGTAGGACAGAGGAAGGGCAGAGGAGTTTTTCCAATTGTCGGAATTTACTTGGGTGGGGCAATGAGCTAACCGCAAACTTTTGCTTCTGGTCATTGCTTGCTTGCTACACCGCTGTAGGGGGAATTATGGGATGAGGTCATTGAAGCACGGGTGACTGGCCCATCAGGCAACAGAAGGCAACCAACCCGCCAATTATTTCAAAAGGCAATAGTGGGCAACCAATCATTTTAAAGGTCAACGCATGATCCATGCGTAGTCAGCTTGTGCGCAGCTTGTGCACCATGGGGATAAAAGGCATGCCGTTGTTCCGGTCGGGGTCCTTGCCTGCGAGAGTGGCCACTGCGTTAGTGCTCTGGGGCTTGGACCCTGGCTAGCCAGAAAATAAACCTCCTCTTGTGTGATTGCAAAAAATATATATATATATATAAGAATGAAAGTATAAAAATGTCATGGTTAATAATAACCAATATTTGTTAAATGATTATCACATCCTAAGCACTGCATTCCACACATTATTTTATTTAGCACTTATAATAACTCTATAAGAAAAGTATTATTGATGTTACATTTTTCTATAATGTTTTTATATTGAAGAAAAAAATTAAGCATAGAAAGTTTATGTAAGAGGCCCAAAATCATACAACTAATATGTGACAGAGCCAAGACTTGGACCAGTTGCTAGGCTATAGATGTCCAGCTCTTGCCACCATGCTTCTTCATGCATATCTAGATTTTTTAAAAGTGTATACAAAGTACTAATTTAAAGAAAAAATTAATGTTTGCATTTTTGCTTCAGCTTTATGTATGAGAGGACAAAATAATAATAATTAATAATCACAATGTGCAAAAGTATATACATTCAAGGACATCACTATTCATGAACTTTTTTCTAAAAAATTATATCTAAAAGTCTAATATCTTATTTAAATATTTAAGCATTTCAGCATAAACTCATTAATATTAATTTTTCTAATGGGAGAAATTTTCTACTTTAAAATATCATCTTTGGAAAGTCAAAAGCAATTTTAATAAAAAATTATATGTGTACCTTCAAGACAGATAATAATGAATTCTGAATACTTTCTTAGTAATTTGAGCAGTTCTGCATATCTGTCTTTTTATACATGAAATAGTTTTATAGTTTTAGATTACTAAATAAGGTAAATACATAAAGTTACAAATGCTCAAATATCTTTATATTGCCTTTGAAATATTGCATTGAAAATTTTGTTTTTATATGGTATAAATATTCACACCATTTAATGTAATAGTTATGATTATAAAAGAAACAGAATTTCTTCAGTTTACTTATATATGTACAATTTAGAGAAATATACGTCCACACGGTAAAAACTATATTGTTTATTTGATCATCTTTTTTTGTTAAAACTAGTATTTTGAATTTTTGGGTTTTTTAAACTCCTTTTAATTCATCACATATCCTTTCTTTCTACTGAGCACGTCAAGAGGAATTGAGGCAGGAGTATTACATCACATTCTAAAGTTACAAGACCGGTCAGTAAATACGAAGGTAACACTTTCACAGATGTCATCCTCCCAGACCACTGCTCCGCTCACTCATCCAGACTCTTTCTTTCACCTTTTTAAATATGTAGAAATAAGTCCTCTAATATGATACTAGGCTTTATTTTGATGGATCTAAGGAATTAGACTCACCCTATCAAAAAAAAAATCCAATAATGCATATAATGAATTCTTCTCATTCTGTGTGCACCTGTTCTCTCTCATTATGTCTAAAAACTTGGGATTATTCCAAAGTGCTCCATAATGACTTTTTGTAAGCAAGACAAGTAGAAGAAATTCCTCAAGGACAGGGTAAATTGATATTTGAAGCCATGCTAACTAACTAGGTAGGAGGGAAGCACTAGCAACAGACAGACCATGAGACATACATCGCTTGCAGGTAGGAAGATTCATGAGATAAGGAATCATGCTGCCAGTAATAAAAGGTACAGAAGTTCTAACAGTCTCAGTTTTTTGAGCATCGGTTCATATTTCCAACTAACAGGTTTTTTTTCCTGTATCCATTTTTGTAAAATATTCAAAAAACATAATTTTTACACCTTTGAAGATATTTGTAAGAGTAATTTTTGTTTGTAGCCATTATGCATCTATAAATAAATATTGCCTAGATTTATTTGCAAGTTAAATTGTTTCTATTGTATAATCACTGATCTTTGTTTACATTTCAAATTTCCTCAAACAGTGAAGGTTGACACAGGTTAACCATAGCTATATTCCCCTAAACATTAAATCATGAGGGGAGATTAAGGTAGTATGGAAGCAAACCTTAAATAAACCCTTTCATTTAAAAAAGTATAGTACTAGTTGGGCTTCAAATAGCTATCCTAACTGCTTCCAAACACTTTTGAAATATAAAGAGTAGCACTTTAACATGTGGACTTTCTTTGGTGGATCCAAGACTAGATGCACATCATTGAAATTATTCCATATTATAATAATTATAAATTTTCATTTATTGATATTTTTGTGGAGGAATTCTGGTTGAATTGAGGTAGACAAATAAATGTACATATAGAATTTAAGTCTATAGTTACTAATCCAAATCTTTGGAAGACTAGAAACACATAAAATTAAGACAAAATTATAGCTGACAAAATTAGCCTAAAAAAGCATGTGGAGTGCCCAGTGAAGCATTTTGGGGTGGGAGGAACTTGCTTACGTCCTTCCTTCTTTCCTTCCTTCCTTCATTTCTTTCTCTCTTTCCAAGGAGCATTATGGATTTATTTTAAGACAATGTCACTCCAAAAATACCATAGCCAGTTTGTGGATTAATGAACCAAATTACAGTAAACTAATTGCATATTAATATCCAATAGGCCTGACCCATAAATGAAAGTGATTCTAGTTTATAATGATATACAATGTTGGTTATATAAAGAGCTTCAAACTATCTTTGGCTTATTTCAAGTTTTATTTTCTCCGGTTATGTTCCTTTCTATTTAGTTATTTTGGCACCACTATTATATTGTTAATCATAATACTCCAAGGAAGTGGACTTTCAGCAAAAAGAATATATACTTCATTGAGGGCTAATACAATAATAATAACTAATATTTATTGATAATTTCCTATATGCTGGGTACTGTGTCAAGCATGTTAAATGTAATATCACTTTAACCACAGAAACCAAGTGCTTAAAAGGAAAGAAAAACAATAAAAGCAGAAACAATAAGTTTAATGTTAATAGAAGAAAATATAGTAGGTTTAATTTATCTTATTCAGAATTTTTATGAGATTATGTTTTCATTTGATTTTGTCCTTAGTATTAAGTACTGCACATTTCTTTCCTTCTAATTAAACTCTATGAATTGAAAATAACTTGTAGACTCTAACTGACAGGAAAATGCAACTCCAGAATACTTAAATAGTTCTCTTTGGAAATTGGCTCTCTTTGTCTAATGTCAGCATTTTGTGAGCCTCCTCAGTTCCCACAATGACAGGAATTTTAGGAAGAAAATAGCCTCAAATAAATAATAAGCTGTTGAATTCACACTCAACAAGTATACGCCTGTTTCAATTTTTAAAATCAAGAAAAATATTCCAGGGATGATATTTTAAAATATTGTAGATGCCAAGATTTGAAGATTTAAGTCAGATATTTTGTTATATGGTTGTGTTGTTTAGTAAAGGGCTGGGGATTGTTGGGAAGGGGGTGGAGGTCATCAGCCTTGTTCTTTTCAGCGTGTGGGCTTAGGTCAGAGAGACCTGAGATCAAACGAAGATGCTACAACCTACTCTGTAAGCTAAAGCAACTTCCTCAAAGCTCTCTGAGCCTCAGCTTCTATAATTATAATAACATGAAAATAATAATGTCTTCTTCACAAAGTTGTTGTAGGAAAGCACTTTGCACATTTATGTCCTGGATAAATATCAGTGCCTTTCTTCCATTGTCTGTGACTTTAAGCAAGTCACTTAAACTTGTATTAAATATATATATTTGTATGAAAGCAAAGTTGTAGAGCAGATACTTATTTTGGAAATTATTTGATCAAATCATAAAGAGAGTTATATAAACTCAATGGCAGTTCTGACTTGATAAGTATAGTTACAGTATCAATATTCCTTAAGATCATGAATAACAGCCAGAGTTCCTAGTTCTAAGTGACAGATGAGCTTTAATTAAATAAGCAGCAGGCTTTAGGAGTAATAAGAATCGGTTGTAGAAAATGCACCACAGCCTATCATGGTGAGGCAGCAGGATCCTCTCCGGATGTGGCCATGGCTGGTACTATTTACCACTGATAACCCTACCAGACCTATGAGGCCACTAATATGATTGTGAGCAATTAATTTCTCTGTAGAGTTAATGATTTCTCAAAGCTTCTGATTTTTCATAATTTCCTTTTATTTCAAATTTTTGGGATAAGAAACTGATTGAGCATCTTGAACCACAAATTAAGAAGAATCAAGGCACTTAAGTTTCCATGGTTGCTTTACAGGTTCTGCCTCCTACCAAGATTCAGTTAATGGTAGATTCTCTCAAAATATGAAGTGCATTTGTATATGGAAGAGTAAAAACTTCATGTACCTCTAGAGTATAGTCATTTAATCAATTCAAAAAATACGCAACCTCTATAATATTTTAGGCATTTGTGAAATAGTCAAAAAGAAAACAAATATCCCTGCGTAAGAGTTTATATTTTAGGAAATATAGTAAAATAAACAAATAAAGTAATAAATACAGAATTACACTAGTAGTAATAAGCACTTTAAAATGTCTAGTTCAGGATAAAGATGGTGAAAAGGGTGACAAAAATATTTTAATTTTAATACAAAAATATTTAATTTTCACTACAGCATGTAGTGAAAAATAACAGGAAAACTTTTAGCTGAGTAAAGGATGAATAAGGTTAGCATCAATAGAGATAAAGAACACTTGGAGAAAAACTGATTTGGGGAGTAAAATCAATACTTCAGTTTTAAGAATATTATTAATTAAATGGAAATAAATATATGTATCTTAATTTAAGTGGAGAGGTCTGAGCTATGAATGTAGCTTTGGAAAATCATCAGCAGTCGAAGGAAACTTAGAGCTGTAATAACAAATAATATGAACTGAGAATTAAGTGTGAATAAGCAAAAGTTGTCTATGGTATGAGACACTGAGTATCTTAATATTCAGAGATAGGAAAGAAAAATAATTAAAGGAGATTGAAAAAGATCCTGAAAGGCTGTGCAACTGTAGGTTATTACAAGCCAAGAGAAGAGTGTTTTAGGAGGGGGAGCTGAAAAATCATTGACAATCATCACTGCTGAAATCAAGTAGGACATAGAACTGACATCTACCTAAGAAAGATAGTTCTAGTGGAGGGGTGGACACCAAATTCCTGAACGATGTGAATTCAAGAAAGAATAGGAGGGAAGGATGTGGTAGCAGTGAGAATAGACATCTCCTTCAAGGATTGTTTCAATATTCCTCAAGAAAGAGTAGAGAAATAAGCATCTAGAGAGTTGTTAGAGCATATAACTTAATTAATAACTACCTTAGAGTCTAAATTATTATGTTAACCCAATGTCAAAAGTTAAATATATCTGGAGTAAAATGCAAAGATATTAAACAAGGTATGCATTGGCGTTGAACTAGCATTGAAACAAGTTTATGAATTACATTTTTATAATACTTAGAGCATACATTTTACTTTCTAGCTTATCCCCATATTTGTATTGGCTGGTAAAGGATTACAAATTTTAGATTTCCTTTACCTCTGGTTTATTCTTACTATTATGCTAGACGACCAGATCAAGCTTTCCTCAAATATTAGAGTAAACGTAAGACGAGAGAGAGTGGTAGTTGTCAATTATCGATTCAACATCATTGTTCTGTGAGGCCTAGAGTCTTTAACAGCTCAGTGATCAGTTCTAAAACTCAGTGGTGTAGACATTTTATAAATGAATTTGAAAGCAACATTATAGTTTATGTTCCTTAATAGTTTTTTATACGAACTCAAAACAATGGTTGTTAAACAAGCGGATACCCAGAATCTACTACTATTCTTTAGCTTCCTCCATTGAAGTTCAGAGGACATTCCTTCAGGTTTGTATGACAGCTATTGGTTCCTCCCCCAAAAGGACAAAGGGACTTTGTTTGTTTGGCTGGTTGGTTTTGCTTCCTCAATAAAAATACACAGAGATTGATTAAGTTGGTCATTTTCCTATTACTAGTTATTCTGGGTGCCATGAAAAAAAAAATACAGTTGACCCTCAAACAACATGGGTTTGAATTACATGAGTCCATTTCTAGATGTTTTTTCAATAAATGAAGTTGGCCCTCAGAATTTGTGGATTCTACATCTGCAACAAAATATGGATCTAAACTACAGTATCCATTGGATGCAAAACCCCTGTATACAGTAGGCCAATTTTTTGTATAGGAGGGTTCTGCAGGGCTGATGAGTATGTGCAGATTTGGTATAAGCAGGGTGTCCTGGAACCAATACTCCATGTATACCAAGGGACAACTGCATATCATATAACATGACCAATCAATGTTTCAGCTATAGATATTTATTACTCTTAATTATGAGATCTTGAAATATTCCTATTCTTATCTGAAAAAAAAAAGTCCTCTTTAGCTAGTTCTGTGTTCATACTACTTGGCATCTTAATGATTAGCAAAAGAATATCTCAATTTCACATGTGGAAGCAATGCCTCCTTCTGAGTTAATACGCAAGACAGTCAACCTAACAGAGATCTCAGAAGCTAATGACTGCGGTACCTGAATGAAAGTCAAACAATGACTTCATTTAGTGTGCCATTGAAAAGGTTGTTGTTGCATATTAAGCATTTTTTTGTTTCTGCTTCTTCCCATAGATGAAATGATTTCTCTTTACCTCAATGAGTTTCGGAAAGATAATATTTTCTTTCATTTATTGACATGTTTTATTTTTTTTTCCTTAAGGATTTCATGTAACTTCAGTATCTTTGATAGAACATTAGTAAAGTCACAGTACTCTGTGCAAAATGTGTTTCCCTACTGTATACACCACCTCAAGCAATTCTTTCTTGATTTTTATCTCCTGCTTGCCCTTCTGAATCTGTTTACTATTCCCTAGTGTCCTGCTTTGGAGAGATTTCAGTTTAGAATAAATCCATTCCTTTTACTACCCTTTTACTCACAAATCATCACATTTGACTCTTTGGAGTACTGTCTCTTGGTTCTTGACTGAGCCCTTCCTAGGGATGGTGCTCACCATGACACAGTCAAACCCCGTCCTGGAACATTCTAGCAGCCACTCGTGGCTCCTGGAATCCCAGTTCAAATGAAAAGTCTCAGTTCTTCTTTTCTCTGAAAGAATAGTTTGTAATATTAGTAAGCTATTTTAGTTGTTGAGTGAATTTTTGCTATTTTATTCTTTATATATGAAATTAGAATTATATAACAAGATAGAGAAATTATTTAATATCTGAAAACATATTTTTGCATGAGTTTCTTATGAGTACATGTCTAAAATAAAATAAGAAAGAACGTTTTTCATTTATTTACTTTTTTTTATTTTCCCATTTGTTTCAGAATATTTCTCTCTAACCAACTCTTATGGGAATTTCCTTTTATCAGCACTTTGGTCTGGTAACAAACATAAGAAGAAAAGAAAAACATTCAGGCCCTATGCTGGAAGTGCAAGTTTACTGAATCTGCAATTCTATGTTGTAATAATTGTAATAAAAAATTCTGCAGGAGTCAGTAGAAATCAGTGCAAAATAAATTACGTGTAACTTGGTTACTTAATATAAAGGAATACCACTTTAGTTAGAAAATTCAACAGTTCATTTCTTAAATGGGACTAGGATATTGTATAACACAGAACTTTACACATATTTATTTTTTTAATTTAGTCACATTCCCTCCTTTGACCTGCAATATTCAATTTATTTCTTCTTTCTCAAATTTACTTTTACTTACATGAGAAAGTGTCAAGTCCACTGGATAGCATCCTATTTAAATATACAAAAAAAAAAGTGAATCCTGTGGGCCCTGAAATAATTTCTGGGTTAGCACCTAAAATTGATAATATATTATGTGATGCATATGAATTTATTGTAGAAAAGTTTATCTTCTGCTGATTTCCCAAATGCAGCAGGAAGTTAAACTGAACATAGGGTATAATTTGCAAATTAATTCTGCATTGCTAGGGACATGGGAATTGTCATACTGGATCAGATTCATGGTAAATTAAGGGGTAAGTCCTCTTTACATGATTGAGTTGTTCATTCAGCATATATTTCTTGGCACTTGCAAAAGTCTGGGGTCTATTTTGGGCAATAAAGAAAGAGCCATGAACAAAATTGAAAGAGTAGCTGAAGTCACAGAACATAAACTCAATGTCAATATTGAAAGTTAAATACATAGCAGGTTATTTTCATTGTGACTTGTGACTGTAATTCACACACAGACACACACACACACACACACATAAACACACATATGTATAGATATATATAACTGTATATCATTAAATGAAATAATTATATAGAAATCACATAAAATTGTGATTATTACAATAACTTTTAACTTAGAATAGTAAATATATCAATACTCATTTTATAGGTAAATTAAATCCATTTTTTTCAAACATGCAACACTGAAGGTTACACAGGTCACCCTAATCTTAAAAGATAATTATGTGATGAACATATATCAATACACACAGTATTCATGTCAAACATGATGCCATGAATGTTCAAAATTTCTTGAATAATATCAAAGCATCTCATCATTTGGATAATATTTCTTCACAAATTTTGTTTCTCAAACGAGCCATTCCAGTGATATTTTGAGTTAATGTGTTAAGCTAATATTGAAAGAGATAATTATTGTATGTTCTCATATGACTTGCCTGAGTTGTAGACCATGGTGGTGAAAAATTTATTTTATATATGTACACTGCTTCAAAATGGTACACTTATGTTAGATATATGAATGCTCTCTGTCACAGTTTTCTGATAATTTTATGTGTTCTATTTCTCAATGCAACTTGAGCTCTCACTCCTCCAGGCCTTTGCCCCTTGGACTTCCTCTGCCTATAACACTCGTTTTACCTTCTAAATTTTTCTCATCTTTCAAGATTTATTTCAGTGATTCTGTCTTCCAAAAATAGGTACTGATTTTTGCTCTCTATATCCCAACCTCTGTGTAAACCACATTAACTTTCAACATTTTATTTTATAATAAATTTTGTCATCACAGGTACACAGAGGAGACACAGAAGCTCGATGGAATCTTTAACTTCTCCTAAGGCTAACAGGTGGTTAAACTGGGAATTGACACCAGGATATCTGGGTACAAAGTGACTACGCATGCTGCTCTAAACACAAATTTAACATTTAATTTCAATCTGGAAATATATGGTTTATGTGATCATATCTCCTAATAAACTATAAGTTTCATTTTTTCCTTTCTCTTTTTTTATTTCAAAGTATTACAGAAGCATAAATGTTTCTGGTTACATGTATTGATTTTGTTATGCTTAAGAAAAAAGTTATAAGTGTGCCTTTCAAACAGGTACTCATTAGGTAGGTTTTCACCCACCCCCTTTCCCTCTTGCCTGCCCCCTGCTTGATTTCCACTGAGTTTACCTCCCTCTGTGCACATGAATGCTCATTCCTTAGTTCCAATTTAAAGCTAGTACAGGTGGTGTTGTTTTCCTCCATTATTTAGATATTTCACTTAGGATGATGGTCTCCAGTTCCATCCAAATTGTTGTGAAAGGTCTTAATTCATCCTTCTTCATGGCTGCTTAGTATTCTGTAGTGTACATAAACCACATTTGTCAATCCACTCATGAACTGATGGGCACTTGGGTTGATTCCACATCTTTGCGATTGTGAATTGTGCTACAATAAGCATTCATGTGTAAATGACTTTTTGATAAAATTACTTCTTTTCCTTTGACTAAATACCCACTAGTGGAATTACTGGATTGAATGGAAGGTCTACTTTTAGTTCTCTGAAGAATATCCATACTATATTCCATAGAGGTTGTACTAATTTGCAGTCCCACCAACAATTTATAAGTTTTCCTTTCTCTCTGCATCCATAACAGCATATATTGTTTTGGGACTTTTTAATAAATGCCATTCTAAGTGGAGTAAGGTGATATCTCATTGTGTTTTTAATTCATATATCCCTGATGATTATTAATGTTGAGCATTTTTTCATATGTTTATTGGCCATTAAGCTATCTTCTTTTGAAAAGCTTCTGTTCATGTCTTTCACCCAAATTTTAAATGGGGTTGTTTGTTTTTTTCCTTGTTGATTTGCTGGAGTCCTTTGTACTTTCTGTTTATTAGCCCTTTAATAGACAGATAGCTTACTGATGTATAGGTATTGATTAGCCTTTTAACAGGTGTATAGCTTACTGATGTATAGGTACAAATATTTCCCCCCCTTCTGTAGGTTGTAAATTTGGTCTATTGATTATTTCCTTAAATGTGCAGACTTTAATCAAGACTTTAATCAAGCCCTGTGAATTAATTTTTGTTGTTGCCATGATTGCCATTGGGTCTTTATACATTCTTTGTCTAGGCAGATGTCTAGAAGAGTTTTCCCTACATTTTCCTATAGAATTCTTACGGCTTCATGCCTTATGTATAATTCTTTTATCCATGTTAATTGCTTTTTGTGAGTGGAGAGAGATATGGATCCTGTTTCATTCTTCTGCATATGGCTATACAACTTTCCCAGCACCATTTAATGAATATGGATTCTTTTCCCTAGTGTGTATTTTTGTCTTTTTTGTTAAAAATCAGTTGGCTATAAGTGGACGGTTTCATATCTGGGTTCTCTGTTCTGTTCCACTGTTCTATGTTTCTATTTTTGTGCCAGTACCATGATGTTTTGATAGCTATAACCTTGTAGTATAGTTTGAAGTCTGGTAATGTGAAGCCTCTAGATTTTTTCTTTTCACTTAAGATTGCTGTGGACATTGCTTTTTTCAGGTTCCAAAAAAACATTTAAAATTATTTTTTCTAGGTCTGTGAAACATGACATTGTTATTTTTATGGGGATTACATTGAATCTGTAAATCATTTTGGGTAGAATGGACATTTTTTAACAATGTTGATTCAACTGATCAATGAGCATGATATGCTTTTCCATTTGTTTGTGCCATCACTGATTTCTTTCCTCGGTGTTTTGTAGTTCTCCTTATAGAGATCTTTCACCTCCTTGGTTAAATATAGTCCTAGGTATTGTATTTTCTTTGGAGGTATTGTGAATGGTACTGAGTCTTTAATTTGACTCTCACCTCAACTGTTATTTGTTTATAGGGAATGCTACTGATTTATATATGTTGATTTTGTAACCTAAAATTGTCCTGAATTTTTATATAAATTCTAGGAATCTCTTGTTGGAATCTTTGGGGTTTTCTAGTTATAAGATCATATCATCAGCAAAAACTGATGGTTTGACCTCCTCTTTCCTGATTTGGATACCCCTTATTTCTTTATTTTGCTTGATGACTTTGGCAATGACTTCCAGCACTATGTTGAATAGAAGTGGTGACAATGGGCATCTTTATCTTGTTCCACTTCTTCATGGAAATGCTTTCAACTTTTCCCCATTCAGTATGATGTTGGCTGTGGGTTTATGATATGTGGTTTTTAAATTTTGAGATATGTTTCTTCTATACCTGGTGTGTTGAGGGTTTTTATCATGAAAGGATGATGAATTTTGTCCCTTTTCTGCATCTATTGAGATGATTATATGGTCTTTGTTTTTGCTTCTGTTTATGTGGTGAAACATGTTTATTGATTTTCATATGTGTTTATTTATGGAATTTTCTATTTAATATATGTAGACCACAGTTGACTATGGGTAACTGAAACCACTAAAAGCAAAACTGTAGATTAGGGGGAATACTGTGTATGCATAATTCAATGGTGAGAAAGAAAACTTAATCAGCATTTTCAATTAGTTTAACATGGAGTATATAATAGGAAAAAAATGACTAACTAATGCACTATGGAGTGGTACTGAATTGAATTAGTAACTGATTCTAAGAAGATGTGAAGACAAGCCCACCTCTAACTTGAGAATTGAAGGATGAGTATTATTGAGTAAGAATGGTAGTTAAGAGGGGGAGAGAGGAGTGCTTCCTAGCATAATGAACAGTAGATATAAAGACCCAATAGTGAGTAAGAGTGCAGTTAGATGTAGAACTGCAAGTGTTACTGTTGTATAAATACCGAAAAAAAAAAAAGAAAAGAAAAATAGAATCTAGAGTTTGAGTCAGCAGATATTAAGTTACTAATCACTTTTGTAGAGGCCAAAATAATAAAAATTTCTGTTTTCATTGCTGTTGGGCCTTTTTGTTTGTTTAGTTACTTTCTTTTCTTTTTATTTTTTTGTTTGCTTATTTATTTTGTTGATTGCTTAGATCCATGTTGTGGTAAGAAAAACGTATCAATGGTAGTTTGGAAGGGAGATGAGAATTTTTCTTGAGTGTTTTTGGTGTGATGCTCTAAGTTAAGTGCAGCAAGTATAGCAAAGATGAAAGTGGCAATTCTGAGACACTATGAAAGACTAATCAGGAGAATATATTCTAAAATGTTTATGTACTTGTTTACTAAGATACAATACTAGATTTTATTTTTATCTATTGATAAATTTACTTGCTTATTTACTTATTTGTAACTTGCTTTGCTTCAAAGGGGATTCAACTAGAGAACATCTAAGGTTGCAGATATATTAAGTATGGGGTAAAATTAATGAAAGAGAGGGCTTAAAAAGTAAGATTTTGACTTAATTGACTATTATGTTCAACAGGAATATAAAATTCACAATGGGAGGATGATGACTATTAAGATATGTTGCATTTGAGATGACAGTAAGGACATCTTAGTGAGAATCATTAGCCAGCATTTGGAGATAATGACAATAAAATACTTCAGGGTAGAAAAATACATTTTAATGTCATGTATATATAGAAGACAATAAAATAGATAAGTTTTTTTAATTATTTAGAGAAGGAAAAACTGGCCAAAGTTTGAATCTTGGTGAATATAAACATTCAAGATTTAAAAAGTTTTTTCCAAAGTCTGAGTTTTATCAAAGATAAGAATTATAATGCGGCCGGGCGCTGTGGCTCACGCCTGTAATCCTAGCTCTTGGGAGGCCGAGGCGGGCGGATTGCTCAAGGTCAGGAGTTCAAAACCAGCCTGAGCGAGACCCCGTCTCTACTATAAATAGAAAGAAATTAATTGGCCAACTGATATATATATATAAAAAAAAAAATTAGCCGGGCATGGTGGCACATGCCTGTAGTCCCAGCTACCTGGGAGGCTGAGGCAGAAGGATCACTCGAGCCCAGGAGTTTGAGGTTGCTGTGAGCTAGGCTGACGCCACGGCACTCACTCTAGCCCGGGCAACAAAGCGAGACTCTGTCTCAAAAAAAAAAAAAAAAAAAAAAGAATTATAATGCTTTTTTCTTGCTCATATTTTATGTTTTACTGTTCATTTCATCCCTGGAAGGTTAAATATATTCATATCTTTTAATAATCATATATCTTTCATAAAAATATGACTTTTGTCAAAGCAGCAGGGAATGCTTACATTTCAAATAAAATCATATATTCTGTCTTTTAGATTCATTAGTTTTTAAAAAGAATATAATTCAAAGGCACTACAAAAGACTATTTCATCTATCTGAAGTGTGTGTGTGTGTGTGTCTAGCTTTATAAGCTCATTTCTTCTAACCACAAATATTTAATTTTCCTACATTATGTTTGAGCCCATGATCCCAGGCTACTTAGGTGAATATAGGTCAGAATTATAGATGATGTTGGGAATGCAGTTGTATTTAAAAAAAGAAAAGTAACTCAACTTGTTTGTGGGAAGTATTGAATACCATAATGTTCAAAGGGCTGATTGGAATGATTTGTTATAAATAGTTAAAACTGTTTTATAATTAGATTTTCTATTTTCTAAACGTAAACACTTCTTAGTGTTTTACTAGTTCATCTTAAAGCAGTATAAATCCCTTTTCCATGTGTTATGCCTTGCCTTGCGTCCCCGTCGAGAGTTGCTACTTGCCCAATTACACTCAAGACTAATTGCAAGATAACTTTATAGACTCAAAGACACACAAACAAGCTTGGAGAAAGTAAGTTATCAGTTTATGCCAATAGACAATGAATTAAATATTAACTTGGGCTAAGACTGAGAAAATGGTGTTGAACATAAATCTCTGAATGATAACATGCCCATCCCTGATTCTTATTGCTCTCCAATGTACTGCACTTTAAAGGTGTCTCCAGATCATCATTTAATAATGCCTTTTTATCAATTTCTTTCAGACAATAATGTCTGCTGGTAGTATTGGTTTTCCTTATCTAATGGTTATCCCTTTTTTTCAAATGTTGTTTACCTGAACAGTAGTAGCCCAGTACCATTTTGTTGAATGTAAACACAGCCTGTATTTAGTTTTCTCTTGCAAGTTGTATCAGAGAAACTAGTCCATTTTGCAACACTATGTGTTATATACTGGAAGCTGCCTGTTCAATGATCCCATTCTTTTTCCTAAATGGAAAATGGGATCACCAATTTTTCCTAACTCAGAATGAAACTCACATTTCCTAATTTGAGACACATAGCATAGAGTGTGTCATTCTGTCTTTAATTCTCTTTAATTCATTATTTATTTTAGCATATATTCACTGAAAGACTTCAATCTGCCAAGAACAGTCTTAGAGCTTTGAAGAAACTGTAGTAAAGAAGAGGTAACCACCTTTGTCCTAAAGATGTTTATGTTATAATAAAGAAGATAAGGATTAAAAGAGGCAGACTTAATTCTGATTTCAAAGATTTTTATATTCTGTCAGAGAAAACCTCATTAAAGGACTAGCTATGTAATTCATCATTTAAATATAGGTTTCAGATCAAAACCTATGGGAACTCATGGCAGGCACATCTAATTTACTCTAGGAACATATTTTTTTATCATATATAGGAAGGATGTCACTGGTCGAGAATGTTTGTTTTGTTTTGATTTATCTAAAATTTTGTGATTGATTTAATATTCAAAGGTTGTATAGTGTTTAATTCCACAATAATGAGACATCAGAGACAGGTACAAGGGAACAGAGGACACATAGAAGTCAAAGCATGCCCAAGCATTCTGAAAAAGGAAGAAGCACATGAGAAACATAAAATCCAGTGATGAAATAAGAGTGAGAGGGATAAGATACAAAGATGATAAAGTAGGTAGAGGCCAAATCTTGCAAGAACTTAAAGGTAGGTGGGAAATATATATTTATGGCTGCATTTTTAAGAGATAAAGGAAGAGCTATTAATAATTATATCAAAACCACAGGCAAAATTGTCCAGTGAAGGATTTGCATTACTATTGTAAGAGCAATGGGGTTGCTGAAGAGTTTTAATTAGGTGAGAGATTGGGATTCTCAAAGGATAACTTCCAGTGCAGAAGAGAATGGGTTGGAGAGAGGGATGAGTGAATGGGAGAGACTGGCTAGAAAATAGTTTTAGTATTCTAGGAGAGAGATATGATGCCTTGACTTAGGATGCTAGCAAACATAGATTATTAAATAGAGTACTTAAAGGCTTAATGGTTCTGAGATATTCCATTGGTTTATTCTCAGAAGGGCTAGTAAAATCATTCTCAGGTTTCCTTACTCAGGAGGTATATATGTTAAGTGAATCTAGGGATCAGATCATTCAAGAAAAATATATAAGAGAGCATCAGTGTGACCTGACTCTATTATGCATTCTCTTTAAGCATCCTACCCTTAAAATCCAGAGGCAGCTACCTATTATTAAAAACTGAAATATAGTTTCCACATGTAAGAGATCATGTGGTATTTGTCTTCCTGTGCCATGGGGAGATGAGAGATGTTGATCACAGGATACAAAGTTTTACTCAGAAAGAAAGAATAAACTTTAGTCATAAATTGCACAGAATGGTGACCATAATAAAAAATAATGCATTGTATATTTTTAAATTGCTAAAATAGCGGATTTTAAATTTTTTCATCACAAAGAAAGTAGTTGAAGTAATGGATTTGTTAATTAGCCTGATTTAATCATCCCACATTTTAAACATACATAAAAATCATATTAAACCCCATAAATATATACTATTATTATTTGTCAATTAAAAATAAAATTTAAAAAAAACCCTCAAATCTAGGGTCATAATTTCTAGTTTCCAAACCTGATTCTGTAATTTTTCTTAGCCTTAATTTTTAATAAAAGACAGTTATAATAAAACATTTAATGTCAGATATATGTTTAAGAATTTTTGGAGTGTTATAGAATGCTTTGTTAGCATCACATGTTTCCCAAGGTCTCCTTTTGTCTTCTTGTTGCCTTTTCTTTTTCTCTTAACAGAGCCATACATCTCAATACTGTCCCATCCTAGAATTTCCTATATTAAAAGAATAGCATTGACATAAAACTATTTTTTTCAAACCAGAAGACTAGAAATCATGTTTCCCTTTTCCATCTATTTGAGTCTATCATCAAGTTCCATCTATTTTGTATCCTGACTAGTTTTCAGAACTATATAATTGCCTAGATCACACCTTCCCTCATGCTAGTCCAAACAAAAAATATCTTTTGTCTGGATTGCAATAATGATTTCCCAACATTCTCCTCCACAAAATTAGACCATTATTTTTGTGGCCATAATGATAATTTCTAAACATAATCTTCATGTATAGCACCTCCTGTCATATACCCATCATACTTAAACACTCACCACACTCATTGTCTTTTTAGCACTTTTGGTGTAAAAAGGAAGATATAAACGTGGCCCAAAGGAACTTGGATGTGTGATCCCTACCTACCTCTAATTCTCATCTTGCACCATATGCCCACTCTTTTTTGACATCTACTTCTTTCACTTTCTTGAATCTATCTTGTTCTTTCTTGCTACATGCTCTTCCATCTGCCCAGATGTCTTTTTTCCTCCATACCCAATACATTTGTCCTTTATGTTGCAATTCTAATGTCACCTTTACTACCAAGTGTCCCTTTATTCCTCAATTAGGTGAAACTTTCTGTTAGATGATCTTACAGCACAGGGTATATTTTAAAAATTTCTAACAGCACTTGCCACATTTCTTTTCCTTTGCTTGTTTGGTTAATATTTTATTTAAGAGCATAAGTTTCCAAAGCACTAGCAGTAACTGTTGCTTTTGTTCATAGCTGAATGTCTAGCTGTTTGAAAACATATGCTCAATAAATACACACTAAATGAATGAATCAACTCCAGGTAGACCTGGGATCAAATTTGCCATAGAGAAAAAGCTAAAATGCATTGACTTCCATGATCAGACAAAAGTCAACAACTTAAAAAGTAGTACCATTTCTTTCTTTGTGGTTGTGCTCCTGTTTATTCCTGTACACATTTTCTTGCACATTGAATTCCCACAAAATATTTTGACTCCCTGAATCCTCAAGTTAATTTTTATTTCAAAGTAAAGCACACTGGAATATGATAAGCCTATTGGTACCTCAAATCCTGGTGGATACAGAGTCAATTACAGATCTGCAAGCAATTTAACTCCCTCCTTTCCACTAGACTACAAGTGCCTTCTAGATCAATGGTTCCTGTTGGAATGGATTGCAGACCCTAGGGCGAGGTGTGTGGTTCTACCATTGATGTTGTGTAGTCATCAACTGACTTCCTAACAAATGGCAATTGAGTCAATGATAGTTGATGCCTACAAACAATGACATTTAATGAAATCATTGACAAAATTCATGTTTGTGTTTTGTATGATTGTCCTCAGCTGGACTTTCATTTATATATATGCATTTAGGTGTGGAAAGTTTGCACAAAAATGTCAAAGAAGAGTGGTTATTTTAAACTAGTGGGATGAAGAGTGATTATTCTTAATTTTTTCTTTGACCTACCTGCCTTTTCTATAATAATAAAGTTATTCGTGAAAATTTTTAAAAGTTAAAAACATAGATAACGAGGCACACTGTTCCTTCAACCAGATCCTTAATAAAGATGCTAAATGCAGTGGGTATGGGCACTACTTTTCATCGGCAATGTGCACCTAAGAGAATATAACACTTTTTGCATTTCCCTAACGGTCAGCTTTGCAACTAATTTCAATCCCCTATCATGTCCCAGCAAATGTAAAGGCATTTTTAAAGAAAAACTACCATTATCAAACATTTATTCTAAAATATGAATAGAAGATGGACCATTAAAATGGATGCAATATTCTCCCATGGTTCCCAACCTTACCACTCCACCTCTCTATCACCCCTGTCCTAGGAAAAACCTCTATTGGTTGCCAATAAACCTTAAGGAGAGGACCAATCCTGGAGAAGCCCAAATCCCGGCAAGCCCAGGGCTAAGAATTACATAAGAGGCAGAGCAGAGGTGGTCAGTGTGCCGAGTGCAGAGCCCAACCTTGTCAGATGTGACTCAAGGGAGACTAGAGGCAGAGTCGGTGCTGTGAATGAGCTCACAGGACCTGGTGCACCAGAAACAGACAGAACCTGTTGGCTTCCTGTAGTTGGGCACTTTAGCAGTAAGACTGAAGGATATGGGTGAAGGTGCTTAGATGCTCATGCCAGATCTCTCTTTTCCAGCCCCTTTGAGGTGGCTCAGGAAGGTGTACCTGGTGTTGTCACCAGAGTACCAAAACCTTTGACCACTTGGATTCTCACCCTTACAAAAGCTAGTCGAGGGCAGCATCCCATTCTGGCCCAGTTCTGGTTTCTGGAGAGCTTTGGAGAGTCTCAACCTGCAAGGTTGCTCTTGTTCCCCCTGGCTTTGTGTGAATGGAAAGATCCTGGTTATGTGTGATCAACACTGGGCTATGTCTGCCAGTTTCCTTACTCTGCTTACTAGGTTGTCCATTCCTGTCTTTGCCAAGCCTAAGACCATTTCTTGTTGTTCTCACATCCTACCTGTATGCATGTAATTTGGGACCCAAATGTAGGAACTTTTGTGGATCCTTGCTAACTTTCCCTGTACTAAATCTAGTCATTTGTTGTTCTGTATCTTTTGGGTCCTATGCAAGTGGGACTATGCTGGGGTAATATGAACAGATGAGATATATAGCAGGTGACACTAAAAGGTAGATGGGTAATATATTTTTGGAGCAGGATCCAAGTCTTGGGGTGAGGATTAAATGTCCATCACTCAGTGGAGGGGTTGGTAGAGCTCGAGGTCCCTCCAATCAGACTAGTGGATAGGGGAGGGCAAGGCTCAAGGCAATGCCTCCCTTCCTTTCCTTGTATTAACCCACACTTTTTTTTTTTTTAACCTGGAATCGCCTCCTATCTAAACTATCTACTCTCAAATCTTTGTCTCAGGGTCTGATCTTGAAGGAACTCAGCCTCATCTATCTGCTCTTTATCAGGTCTGCCTATTATGACTTCTTTTGTCACATCCATTACATTGAATTCTTTCTTTCCAGGATAACTTTTTGGATACTTGCAAGGACAGAGAGGTACAGTTTCTGGGACCCATCATCTTGGTCTCTAAGGTGAAAGAACAATAAAACATTGTACTATCAGGGAGAGTTTCTGCTTTGCTCTTCAAAAGACTGATGAAGAAACTTCCCCATCTTCACTTGTCTCTTAGTATCCTAGTGTCAGGTCACATCTGGTTGAAGTGGTCTGTGAAAGATATGTAAAGATGAGAGTCCAAAAGGTTTTCTTTGCCATTCATTAGTTTGAGACTGGCATGCCATTTCTCCACTGTGCATAATTTGACTGGGAGTTCAGAATGGCAAAGCCCAAAAGAACTAGAATCAGTCTTTCTCTTCAAATTTTAACTGAAGCTTCATTCAGATTTTTTGTTTAATTTCTTGATAAAGCTTCGAGGTACTGCCTAGTGCCCTTTTATTTTCACTCTGTAGGATTCTCTTGAGCATTTTTTTTTTCAGGCGGATCCATTGGTAACAAATTCTGTTAGCCTTTGTTTATCTGAGAATGTGTTAATTTATCCCTCATTTTGAAGAATTATTTTTTCTTTAACAGTTTAAATATATTGTCCCACAGCATTTGGCCCTCCAAGTTTCTGATAAGAAATATTCTGATAATCTTATTGAGCATCCCTCATATGTGATAAGTTGCTTTTCTCTTGCAGCTTTTACGATTCCCTCTTTATCCCTGGATTTTGAAAGTTTGATTATAATGTGTCTTAATATGGGTCTCTGTGGGTTCATTAAGAGTTCTTGGAACTTCTTGAATGTTTATATTCATGTCTTTCATCAACCTTGGGAAGTTTTCAGCCATTATTTCTTCATTATTTTCCTCTCTTTTCTATTTTTCTTCTAGGACTCCCACAAGGCATATGTTGGTCTGCATGATGGTGTTCCACAGGTTCCTTGGTCTCTATATACTTTATTGGATCTTTTTTTATGTCTGCCCACCCTGGACTTAATATTTTTCATTGTCCTGTCTTCAAGTTTACTACTTTTTTCTATGAAATCTCAAATCTGCCTTTAAATCCCTCTAGTAAAATTTTCATTTTAATGATTGTACTTTTCAGCTCCAATGTATTTTTGTTTTTGTTTTTAGTTTTTTATCTTTATTGATATCTATATTTTGTTCATATATAATTTTTGTACACTCTCCACATCTACTTTTAGTTCTTTGAGCATCTTTTAGGTAACTGTTTTAAACTATTTGTCTGGAAGATCTGTCATCTATCTTTTTTTAGGGACAGTTTCTATCGATTTACTTTTACTTTGAATGGGCCATACTTTTCTGTTGCTTTTAATGCCTTGTGATTTTTTTGTTGAAGACTGAGCATTTGAGTCTAATGATGTAACTCTAGAAATCACATTCTTCCTTGTCCTTAGTGCTTACTGTTTTTTGTTAGTGTTTTTGTTTGTTGTTTGTGTTTTATTATTATTATTATTATTATTATCATCATTGTAGGCTGTCTCTTTGCCAATGATCAGCCTGAGGTGTAACCTTAAGGTCTTCTTAGTCTTTACTCAGCCTGTGCCTTTCCCTGGGCATGGACAACCACTTTCTAGTTTTCTCTCTATATTCAGGTACTTCTGAATGTCCTAGTCTTTAATATCTATCTACCCAAAGAAGAAGAAAAAGGAGTAAAGGGAAAAGTGCCAGCCCTTTAAATATCCTCTAGTCAACCAGAGGGAGAGGGGCTTGCAACGACGGTGAAAGGTTCAACAAGAATGGACACCTGCCTTTTCTCTAATACCTCTGTAATCATAAACAGCAATAAGAGCACAGATTCTTGATACTTGGAGGACAATGTGCTTTTTGCCCGCCCTGGCTATATGTTCCAGGAATGTATGCCCAGCTGTCTGCCATAGAGCTGAGGTGAAGGATGAGTAGCTAAGTGTTAAAATTGACTAAAATTAACTACAATTTAACCTCTAAGCCTTATCCTGGAAGTCGATAGCCTTCAATAGACTACAGAGTTCAAAATATTTCATCAGGCAGCTTCTGTCAGGGCAATTGTTGTTTAAGTGGGGAGACAGATTCCTGATACCTCCTATTGTAACTGTTTTACCATCTTTACAGAAGCCTCTAGAATTTGTTTTTATTTTGCACTTGTAAAAGTCACATAACTGTTTTTCAATTGTATTAACAGATTTTAAAAATACACATAGTCAGATAAATATAACATGTATCATACTTTTTGTTTCAATTTATAATACATATGGTGACAAAAGAAGAAAAAGAAAGATTGTATTGTATTGTGTTAACATCCCATCTCAAATAAGAGCACATTTAGCAATTCTCTTATGCTCAGTTAAGTGAGTAAAGAAGTAAGGGCAAAAAGGAGAACTGTAAATGTGACCAATTACTTTAAGCCTATTAGAAAACAGAGATGTATAACTTGCAATAAACTTTCCAAAATCTCTTAACTCTGCAAACACAAATTTTTCTTTGATTTAGTAAGAGAAATGTTCATTTTGTTCAGCATAAAGCTGCTTGGATCTTCTTATAATACATAAACAATTCTAAATGAAACAAAACAAAACAAAACAACAACAACAATAAAAAAAATTGATAAAGCACAGTATATGTTGGGCAGGTGGTGAACATATTTCTTATCTTCTATTAGCCAGTTCAGGGGTGACATGAAACTTAATAAACTGCTGAAATTGCAGACAATGCAAACTGTAATTTGAATGAAGATATGTATTTTCTGAGGGTGAAGAAATAAGCTCTACGGGAGAAAGAAAATGAAAACAAAATTTTAGGAGACACCAAAATTCACCTTACCTTTCATTCTCTTAGTTTATGTCTGAATTTAATTTTATGACTTCTTGATTGCTCTTTTTGTCCTATTTCTGACAAAGTACAATTAAAGATGTTCTCCAAAGTCAGCATAGTATCAGCTGGGCTCAGATAATGGGAATCAAATGAACTGCTCTAACATGGTTCAGTTAGAGTTACCTACTGGGTCTAATTAAAGTTCTAAATAAGAAAATCCCAGGAAAACCAGACTCTAACATAGGTTGATTAGCAAAAATCCAAACATACTTACAATGAATAAGACTATTTTCAAGCCTCACATATTTATTTTCAAATATATTAACATATTTTCTAATTGCCAATGACATCGACAAAATCTATCTTACTGTCTTCTAAGAATTCAAAATAAAGAGAATCTAGTGATTATAATATCTGAATTTATCATGGCTGTAAGAATCATTCAGCAGATGCGCTGAAAAGAAGAATCATATCTGTTTCCTTATTAGAACTAATTAGTATAATAAGATACATCCGAGTTATACTCTAGATGTTTCTTCTTATTATTTTCCCTTAGAATTTGCTGTGCAATTGAGAATTTAAAATAGACAGTGCCTAGTGGAATCGTTTTTAAAACTAATTTGTTAACAATAGCAAATGAGATTTCATTTGTATGCTTATTCAAACTGTGAAGACTTCCTGAAGATCCCTTTTGGTAACTGCTTTGTTTTACCCTCTTTCCTGAGGTATCACAGCTTAGGCAAGACCCAGTGTATAAGACTCCAAACTTTCTATAGCCCTCTTGTTTCTGAGTATTTCTCTCATATCCTTAAAAATCAAGTCACTAAAAAAAATGCACAAGTCTCAAGTATGCACAGATGTCACTTCTGGGTGGAGAATGGGGAATAAGTAAAGTGTATTGAAAATAATACTTAATATACTTTACTCTTTCATTTTTTATATATTATTGTATGAGGCTTCAGGGAAGAAGTTTTTAATTTTTTTTTAACACTTGACACTTACAGTAGTTATACATAGTAACATAGTACAATAGTTATGAAACCTATTCTTGTTCTCAGATGTTCATGAAAAATGTAGGTCTTCAGCTGATACAACTCCCTACTTATTTCTGGGAACTTCTGAGGGTCATCCTCATGTGTGTTAACATATAATTTGTGTCCAATACTTCACATCACGTACCAGTACATGTCCTATTCCATCTCTCCTCATATAGTAGCACTTGAGAAGCTTTGTGGAAGGTGCTTCATTTCCACTCTCCTTTAACTACTCATTAGGGGCACCAGCAGTAATTATATCACCTTTAAATGTGAACTGGCTGTATTTTACTTATTATGTGTTCTCACTGCAGTAAAAGAAAATATTTCATGAATTCTTTGTGAGACTACTTCTAAATCTGCCAAGCATACGGGACAACGTCTCAGTCCTGGGGTAAAACTATTGCAGGTTCAAGTTTGAAGCACTGGCTAAATGTGAAGTGGTGATATTAGAGAGAACACTCCAACTCTGGCTGCCTGGAGTTCTGATTATAATTCCTGACTTTGTTTGTTTTGTCTAAAATTGTTGCCACATTCTCTGCCAATTTACTTCTCTTTGAAATCCATGTTCTCTATTCTTTCTACTTTTCTTCTGAAGCCAAAATGCTAAATTGTTTCTCACCCTTCTTCAATATTCTCCAAGCAAGAAATAGGCTCATGACTCTGTAAGATATAAGGAAGCAATGCAGCCTATGTCTCACTCAAAATTTATATCTTCAACTTAGATCTCCAACTCAGTTACTCTATTTTAGTGAGTTACTAAGAGCTGTTCAAGTTCAAAGGCTATAATGAGTTATATCTTTGTAAAAATGCACTCTTTTATTTGCCCTGATTCATGTCATATCATGTTCAGGATGCTCTTCTAAGTGGTCTAAGGTATAGAAAGATGACTCAGATATGAATCATATGTTTAGTAATGAACGGGCTCTAAAAGACTATAAGAAATCATAGGCATGTAGTAAAGTGGTATACAAACCACCACCCAAAACCCATGTCTGATCTTAGCCATTTCTTCTTGTAAATGACATTTTACTGAAATAGAGCTATGCCAGTTTTTTACTCACAGGAGGGACTAGGATAAGGCAAGAAAGGCCACAAGGCACAAAATTAAAGGAGGTATTCAGTTCCAGGGTGCTGAATTGGAACCACCCTGAAAATGAGTGCCTCTTTAAGTTTTGTGACCTAGCACTCACACCTCACTCTAGCCCAGGCCCTGTTTTTGCATACTGTCTGTAGTTACATTTACTCTATGAATTTAGAAATGAGTCATTTTCATAGCGACTGTATGGCCTGCAAAACCTAAAATATTTACCACATGACTACTCATGTAAATTTTTTCCAACTCTAATTTATAGTCTGAAAGAATCATACATTTTGGAGGCCTGAACAAAAAATGACCTATCATTAGTGATACCCTTATTTGGAGTTTCTGAGCACGTAGTATACTATCTAACAGAAGAAAACTGATCTTGAAGATTAAACCCGTAACACACACTCAGACAGTAGAGTGATTCTGAGTCACGTGCAGCGGCTGACACTCCAGTCTGCCCCTTGTTCAGCCACCTCCTTCTTCCTTTTCAGTAGAAAGGACTGCAGGCTGAGGAGTCCGATGACCTGGGTTGAAATCCTGGCATTGCCACTTTAAAGAATGTGACCTGAGGTAAGTTGTTTCGCTTTTCTGAGATTCACTGTCTCCATTTATAAAAGGGGGCAGGGAGTAAAAATAGTAGTGCCTACCTCGAAGTATTTGGATTTAGAGTAAACAAAATAGCTTATGGAAAGAAAGTAGAGCAGTATTTGGCACATGGTGGAATAGTAAGTACTCAATAAATATTAACCGTTAATATTATCAGAAACTGAGGGTGAGGTGGCTATCAGTAAAATTTTAAGCAACAAATTTTGCTAAATTTTCTGATACATTAAGCAATATATGATTACATGTTGACTGCCCTTTCTACAATTTGTGATGAAAAGAAGAAAATCATAAACAGCTTTGCCTGGTGGCACCACAGGGGCTCGAGGCTGAGGACTCCAAAAGCTCTTTGGGGCTGTCTGGAAGAAAGTTGAGGCCCGACTGTTCAGGATGGGGTAACATGCCATTTAGTAATCAATCTGAGTTAACTTAGTTCATCGTGTCTCATTCCTGACAAAGGTTATGAGGACCAGTGGCATTCTGGTTATAACCATTTTTACATAAATTTCTAGAGTAAAGAAAAGAATTGAAACATTCATGTATGTAATATTATAAGAATTAAGATAAGGGAACAATTACTTCCATCTAGGTATTAGGACATCAGGAAAGACAGAATGACTAGATTATTTAATCAGGAATTAGAAAGATACATAATTCACACATCAAATTGATCTGAACATTTAGAGGAGTTAAGAGAAAGCTTGCAAACCTGGTGAGGGACACAATTTAGGACAACAAAAAGTCTACAAGAATAAAGTCTTTTGTGTGGAGTAACTAATGTCTAACATTTTATTCCTATAGATTACATGATAGAACAAATGAATCAATAAATGTCCCTATGTCATGTTCTGGCTATTTATTTGCCCCGATTGATATTAAAATAACATTATATGCTCAGTGGATTCTGGCTTTATCCTTACTACTTTGTACTGGTCCTGTTAATCTCTTAAACCCATTCCATTATTCATTTTACCAAAGGGTCAAGCATATGTGCTACTCTTAGCATCTAATTACATTTTAATACTTTTGTTCATTCTTTTTCCTATTCTCTTTTGTTGTAATTAACTGATATTTGAGGCAGTTTAGAAAGATGTTTCTAGTCTAGAATGGGAAGGCAGCTCATAACGTGTGCCATGAATTTAAGTAGCCCTTTGAATTAAAATGTGTTATAAGAATCAAAATAGTTAAAAGTCATAAAACTTGTTTTATATTGTCTATAAACTTCTCAGTTTTAAGCTGAAAATATTTGATTACCTAATTCTGCATTCTATCTGGAAGATGTTTAAGCCAACCAAAACTACCTCCAATTTAGAATTAGCAAAATCTAATTATCACCAACAAATATTTTGATCAATATTAAGGGCACTTACATTTTAGGGCTTACAATATACCAGATATTCTTTAAAATGATTTGTATGTATTAATTGAGAAAATCAACAAAACACCTCTTGTGATTGGTGCACTATTCTATCATCCTTAAAACACATGAAGTCTGAAATATGAACAGCTTAAGAGCATTTTCCAAAATCATGAAGCCAGTAAATTGCAGAGTTGGCATCAAATAGACTGCATTACGGGTCCAGGATCTATGGGTTTAGTCACTACTAGTCACATGATAAAATGTATTAAAAAGGCTATGAAAATATTGCTCTGGCCTGCATTTAAGAAGACAGACACTGTTTTTCTTGAAAAGTATTCTCTTTGTATTTATTCTGGATCAATTAGCTTAAAAATAAAACAGAATAAAATGAGAATCTGTTTTGGCCACATGAGCCAATAGACAAAAGGATTGCGGCCTCTGTTATATTCTTGCTAAACCCAATTAAACAGTTCATCAGAAGGATTTTTCTTCTTAGCACAGGTTGAGTGAATGGCCTTTTAGGACTATGTTCCTGGTTAGGCAAGAATATTTTCCAACATTGACTTTGTCTTCTAAGATTTTTTTATTATTTAGTTATCAGGGTGCCATTTAAGAGTCTTTCTTGAAAGATACACTTTGACATATAAAATTTTTTGATGCTTTTCTTATAAATGTTTTCTGTTACAAGAGTAAGTAAAGATATTTAGAAACATATCTTTATTTTAAAATACAGGAAAGTGGAGTTCTCCTGATATCATCACATAGTTTGGTTAGAGGCATCATAAAATACAGAGATATTCAACAAATATATCATCAACATCCAGACATAGCTGATTTGTTAGAATATCTATTTTTCTGTATTAATCACAGCACTGGCACCTTTTGTAAGTTCAGTGAATATTTGAGAGTAATATGGTGCCAAATCTGTACAATATCTGTTCTATTTTTTTCCTTTCTTTTTCACCCCATGGTAATAAAATTATTTCAACAGTTTTTGTCACATATTTTGGTGGTTACAAAATTGGAAGCAGCTATTTTTCAACATCTGTTAAAACAGACTGAGAGACATTTTGGCAAATGTGTTATCACATGTTACTATGAAATAGTATTTCAAATTTTTGAATGAAAATTAAATTTGGTATTTCCAGACTGATATATGCCACATCTGTAGCCTCACTGGGTTCTAGACTGGGTTATCATTGAAAAATTATGTTCAATATTTTTTTCTGATACTGGTAATATTGTTTTTTCATTTTTATTTGCACAGTTAATAGATAATACTATACAACAGGTTTTTCAAGTTTGTTGAAAATATTTCTCAATCATGTTTTTAGTGGACTTTATAAAAACATAAGATTTTCTTGCATAGCAGTTATATTAGGTTTTATTTCATAGAGATATTCATTAGATACTGGAAGCTGACATATAAAGTTATAGTGAGGTTTCCCTATTCCCACAGGAAATACATTTATAGATTGAAAAGACCACTAAAACAGATTTTAGACCTCCTTCCAACTTCACACATTCTACCTCAGTAGAGTTTAATTACCTCATTTTTTTTTATCACTGGTAATCCCAATTCTCTATCTTCCCTTCAATTTTAAAAAAAATAAGACTGAATAAATTATAATTTAATGAATGTATAAGCTTATGTAGGTAAAACTATGTTTAAGTTAAAAAGCCAAAGGTATTGCTTGATACACATAAAGGAACCCTGGTAAGAAATGTATCTTACTTGACTAAATATTTGTAGTAATTCAGTATATTTATTCAATAATACAGAAATTAAAACTTTCTAAGTTTTCAATTCAATTACTAAAAAAAACAATAAAGTGAAATACAAAAATCTTTAACTTGACTAAATGATCTGAAATGGCTTTTTGGACGAGAGGCACTGTTAGACCCCGATCTTGTTAGTTTATAATTTTCCTCTTTATGTATGTGTGTTAGAGGTTTCCTATACTGAAGTGCTCAACCTACAGATACCCTTTACTTTCAATTAAAATGCATAATTATTACCATCTAAACAAATGAAGTTTAGTTGAATGTTTTAAATTGATTATTTGCCTTTGGAAAAGAGAACCTTATCTAAACTCCAGCTCATTCAGGACACAGATGTTAGGGGCTATAATTAGAAATTCAAGTACAAAGCAAAGGTAAGGTAATGGAATAATTGAAGAACTATCTCTCTTTGGTCTGTCTTTCTAGTTTTCTCTTATGTATCTGTATACTGGGTTTCATAGTGAGATAAGGAACTCAAGTAGGCCCTGTTCAATAGAGTCATAAGCCTCCAACGAAGAGCTCTGATAAAACAAGAGACAGCAAAATATCAGCCCCAAACCAGCTAGAACACAGATGGCCGTGAAAAATGACCTCAGGTTACCCTCACTGCTCATTCTGCACTGCTTATAATGTGTGAGCATGGTAAAAGAAACTCCCACCAATGCCGTGACAGTTTATAAATGCCATGGCAACTCCTGGAGGTTACCATATATGGTTTAAAAGAAAGGAACCCTCAATTCCAGGAACTCCCACCCCTTTCTCAGAAATCTTAGGAATAATCCTCCCCCTGGTTAAGGTAAAATTAAATAGAAGGTATAAAATAAGACTCTGGAAACTCACAAGAGGCTACTTTCTGTTGCACTGAGAGATAGCTGCTGCCTTGTGTGTGCAGAAGCCTCCTTTTTCTTTACTTTTATTACTTTAATAACCTGCGTTTGCTTTGCTTTGTAAGTTTGCTCTTGAGTCCTTTCTTGTGTGAAGCCAAGAACCCACTTGGCCTTCAAACAGACCCCAGATAGGGGTCCACTTTTCTGTATCAATAGTACATTCTTGAATTGTGTAAGATATTTCAATGTAATGGTTATAGCTTTCCCAGGAAATACTTCTTTAGAGAAAAAACTTAAGACTTATAATATGTAAAACACAATAGATAAACGACTGTATTTTACTTATTAGTTTGTACTGATTCTCTTTTAAAATAATAAATTATTAATAAAAATAACAATGGAGTTATTACTACAGCTTGGGTATTACTCTACATATTTCTGCAGTAAAGTTAGTACCTAAAATTAACTTTTGAATGAATATTTGCAACAGATTGATCATAAAGCATAGTGTAGGAGTTTTCAACAGAAAAATTTATCCCAGTCTTATTTTAAATTGCTTGATTTTTTTTCTTAAAATTTAAATAACAGTGTTTTCCATTCTTTGTTCTAGGCTAGAGTTGATTAGCTTCCAAAACCATAAATTAGTGCCACTCAGAACTTTCCAATTATGAAACTGGAGGAAATATATTTTCTCACTTAAGCCCATGGGCTGCCGACATTTTAATATGGGTGAATTTCAAAATTCAAAGTTTGCCTGTAACTACCATTTGGTGAGGTATGAGATATAGTTGCTAAATATTTTAGTATGAAAATAAATGATTTTTCTAAAAATTATACCATTTTTATACTCAACATCAACAGTAAGCCTATGTTTATTGTTAAAAATTAAAGGGATAAATGATAGCAGTACCTTAGCAAATAGCCTCAACTACATTTTTACCTTACTCAAATAATTGACTATAAAGTTTGTTTTGCCACTTGCATTAAACAGAAACTTCCCTTACTTGCATGCACATTTCTATTTGATTTGGTGGGAATAACCTGAGTAGTTACGAAAATTTAAAATAATAAAGTTGATGGTCTATTAATGTAAAAACATTATATTACATCATTTCTGGTTGAATTGTTATTGGGGAAAAAACTATCTAATGGCATTTTGTTAAAGCAGATTGGAATATTTTAGAAAAATGATCCTTTATTTTCTCAGTTCTATCTTTTTGTTTGTGTGGTTTAATTAATTTATTGTCAATATTTCAAATAGAATTGAAATTCCATAAATTAAATAGACACATGTTTCTCTTTTGAAATTGTTTCACCATAAAATACGAAGCTAAAAGTTCACTCTAAAACTGGTGAGTGGTCTTGATATAATTTAGATTAGAATATCTACAATTATGTCCCAAGAAAGAGAGGTTTACCTCAAATAATGGAGAACATGTATGTTACCATTCAGAAGTTATTTCTTTCAGGGTCTTATTTTGTATATGTGCAGAAAATGGAGGGGAAGCCAGCTTTTGTGGGTAATGCTATCTTCCATTTTAGTGAGAATCTCTAGTTTCTAAAACATTCTAGAAATCAATGAACTGATCACTATTTTATTCCCTTAGGAAAACTGAGAGTGGCATGAGAATGAATGAAAACATAAATGCCATGCATGTTATAATTTAAAATGTAAACCTTCACAAGTTTATTTAAGAATGACAAGAAAGCTGAAATTTCAAAACCACTGTTAATGGCCAAATTTCAATGGGACATATGATCTTGAATTAAAAGCCATCACTAACCTGAAAGAATCAATTCATGAAAAAATGCCAAATGTATATGCTGGCCAAGAAAGCTGTTATTTAATAAATTAAGGAAATATATACAGCTAATATGAAATTCATATCTTTCTCTTAGCAAAAATTATCCTGATACTATTAATTAACTCAGACAACATTTTTCTCCAGCATTATCTCCGACCTCTCTTATGTGGTATTTGTTATTCATAGTTTTGGTCTTAACTTGTGGATAATTTTGGTCCAAGTCCTAACTCTGAAGTGTTCCTTAATCACTTAATTTCCCCTCTTATTAGCTGCTGCTTTACATAAGAGACCATTGAGTGCCAATTCATTTTTCACAGAAAGGTCAATTTTATCTAAAAATAACAAACTTTGTCTTGTTTCATTTTCTGGTGAGAAGAAAAGAAGATCTAAAATTATTGTTGTGAGATAATACATATGTATTCAAGGAATTTCTCTGGCTTCCAGAGAATTATTTTAGAAATTACATGGTGGTGGAAAGAGTGAGTATATGCTTTGCTGTGAAATAAGTTGAACCCTCATTCACATGTTGAAGCCCTAAGTCCTAATGTGTCCCACTCCCTCTTCCTTCCCTCCCCCTCCTCCTCCCTCTCCTTCTCCCTGTGCTCAAATCATTAAAAGAAATGAGACTATATATATATGTATATATATATATATATATATATATATGTGTGTGTGTGTAAACCTCATATTTATTTATTTTTCTCCCTTTCAAATGGAAACTAAAATTCTTCCTTACACCAGCACTCAGACTCTGGAAATGAAAACCCAGTCCTGGAATCCTCATTCACGTACTTACTAGCTCTGTGGCTTTAGGCAATTTAGTTAATTTATCTGAATTGGTAATTAATGCAAATTAGGAAAAAATATTTAAATATTTCAAGTAGTCTATGGAGCAGTCCCTAACCATTTGGGCACCAGGGACTGGTATTATGGAAGACAATTTTTCCACAGATGGAGGTGGGGGTAGGGTGGGGGAGGGGAGAGAGTTGGTTTTAGAATGATTCAAGTGCGCCACATTTATTGTGCACTTTATTTCTATTATTACTACATTGTCACTTGCCACATACTGACAGGTTTTGAAATGAGTCTGCAAACAATTGATTTATTATGGTCTCTGTGCAGTCAAACCTCTCTGCTAATGAGAATCTGTACTCGCAGCCACTCCCCAGTGCTAGCATCACCGCCTCAGCTCCACCTCAGACCACCAGGCATCGGATTCTCATAAGGAGCGTGCAACCTAGATCCCTCGTAAGTTAGGTAATAATATTATAATTATATTCAAGCTTTAGATACTATCTGTTTGACCTGGACAGGTTATTTAGCTTCTGTAGATTATTTTTTCATTGTAAAAATGGGAGTAATAATATTCTCAAGATTTTGCTTCAGAAAATATTTTTATATTGAAAATAAACTTTTCCATTTAAATAAATCTTTTATGTATATTCACAGTACAAAAGAATGTTACCTAAATTTAACTGAATAGAAAGATTTGTCTATAGATATAAAATAGTTTGCTCAATTTTAATGAGCATAGTCTAAGTTTTCGACATTCATTATAATTTTAAAAATAATGTCTTTAACAATCTGGATTCTGGTCTCTTTGGAGGATTGTTTCTATTACTAATTAGGCTAAGCTTTCTAATATATAGCCTTTCTATATTCTTCAGAAATATTTATACCTAAATATAAATATTCTTCCACAAGGTTATAGACCTAATTGAATTAACTACATTCTTTAAATGAGTGCATTTTGTAGAAGTACATAAATCTTAAGTACCAGAATGTTTGCAGGGTTAAGTTTTTAGCCTTGACAAACATTCTTGAATTTTACTACACAAAACCAGGATTGGATAAAAGCATAAATATCTATGGGTTTCAAGTCCTTTTCTCTCTCTGTGTATTTCTTTCTTATAATCTGTCGATCTCAAGTTCCTAGCCTTATTTTATGAAGCTTTTAAAAACATGATTCCAAATCACATTCTGTGTGATCTATCTGATAACCTAGAGCTTTACACAGGTAATTGGGACTTTTACATAAGTTAAGTAATTTGATCATAAAATTCTGTCTGACCTTATTGAGAGCCTACTATGAGCAAGGAAGTTTGAATAGGTCTGAGCGAGTGTGAGCGATATGCAAAAATAAATAACGTATATTTTCTGCTTTCAAGGAGTGTCAAGGTGAAAAAACAAATAGTAACAATGATTCAAATGAGGTTGAAGGCTTTAATCAGCTCATGCACAACCAGGAACATTATAAATCCAGGTAACCCTCAGAACTCAGCAGGATTGGAGTTTTACAGTGTGAGAAAAGAGAAGGCTATATGATCTGGGGTCTTCCGCAGGTTGCTATTTTCCTTAACTGCTGCAAAACTTGTGGTTGGTATAGTTGGGAGATTGTTTTTCACCTCTTGTTCGAGATCACTGGTACGATCTTACTTTGTGAGCTGTTAGAGCAGTTATTTTGAGAACTATCTTTGTAAGACTTGCAGATTTTCTGTTAACCATCTAATGTCCATTAAGTTTCAAGGAAGGAGATAAGGGGGGGGAGGAAAAAGAGGGACAAAAGAAAAAAGAAGGAAAGGAGGCAGGAGATAAAGCTAGGAAAATTGCCATCTGTTTTAATTCTTTGATAGGATTTGGTGATCTAATAAATTTGGAGTTTAAATCCTGTGCACGCTACTTTACTCTATTTGTAAACCCAGGCAAAGGTATTAAAATTCCTGACCTTCAATTTCATCATCTGTAAAGCAAGAATAAAAGATATTGTTAATCATATATCAAAACTATATGTGAAAGTGCTCTGTAAATCATTCTTCGTGTAACTATAAATAGTGATAAAGGCATAGCATTACCATTGCCATTCAGGCATTTTAAATTATAGGTTTATAGGAAAAAAAGAAGTCATAAAAATTGTGAAAGAAAACTGCCTGGTCAAAATAACTGTTAACATCAAATTGTTCTGTATTCATGAATTTTCCAAAAGACTTAACTCAATTCTGATAGTGAATAGATAGGTGGATAGAGATAATACTCTGTTGAAAAGTTAATCATGTTCTTAAAAGAAAATCAATGGCAAAGCAAATGCTAACCTTAGTTTTGAAGTAGAGTAATATGGAAGAGATCCAGATTGTTATCTATGACTAAGAAATTCCTGAGAAAAGAAATCCATTGATGATGGCAGGGAGGAATTATTTTATTAGCACAGCTTTGTAGTGTGTCAGTATATTGTTGCAACATTATTCTTCTTTGAGCATCATTTTATGATTTGTAAAAGCCTGTCATATTTTGTATCTTCTTTGAAACTTTTTTCCAGCTTTTATCGTTGGTGGACCAAGTATTACAGTCAACATTTTGGAATGGAGAAAAATGAGAGTCTTGGAATTTAACAACCTTTTCCAATGTTATTCATCTAGTCACTGCTGACAGTGGAGGTACTATTCATTCTGACATTTAGCCTGGTATTTTGTTATTAGATATTAGGAATTTAACAATTAATAATGAAGTCTATTTTATATCAGGTATTATACTAGACACTGGATATACAGAGGGGAAGGAAAATCACATGATTATTATATTCATGAATGCTAAATTCTGATAATAAACAGGTTAAAAATTAAACAATCCTCTGAAGTATAATGAAGACAGTGCTGTGATAGAGGAGGTAAGGATGTACTGACTGTGAAAAGATGGTAAAAGAAAACCTGTATGAATTGATAAATTTGTGCTGGGACTTAATGTTGAGGAAATAGTAGTATAAAGAGTTGAGAAATTAGAGCACAGAATACATAAACTGTGCAATGCTATTACTGTGGCAAAAAATACACAAATTTTGGCAGATTTTCGGAAATGAACAGAGATCAGTGTGGCTAGAGAAATTGAGTGATAGGTAACTAGAGATGAGAAAGGAGAAGGAAGTAGGGACAAATCCTAAAGGATCTTATTAAATATATAGATGTAGAAGGAAGTAAGATTTTGAATTTGATTTAATGTATTGGTAACCAATTAAAATTTTTCTTTCTTATATACTTAGTTTTATTTTTAAAAATACCTTCATTGAGATACCATTCACAGAAAGTACCATACACTCATTTTAAGAGTACAATTCAATGCTTCTTATTATGTTCACAGAATTGTAAAAGAATCAAAATAATCTAATTTTAGAATATTTCCAATACTTGAAAAGAAAACCTGTACCTCTTATCAGTCACTGTCCATTTCCCTCAATCACTCCTTCCCTCAGGCTTAGACAACTACTAATCTACTCATCTACTTTTTGCCCCTAGATTTTTCTATCTTGGGCAACTTCTTCAAATGGAATCGTACAATATGTGGTCTTTTGTGACTGGATTCTTTCACTTAGCATAATGTTTTCAAGGTTTCCATGATATAGCTTAGTAATGTATTACATTCCTTTTTATTGCTGAATAATATTTCATTGTATGGCTATAAAACATTTTATCCATTCACATCTTTATTGACTTTGGAGTTTTCTAAGTTTTGGCTATGATGAATAACACTGCATCATTGTCGGTTCTTGTTGTCTATGTTTTTGAGTATAACTATCTTGATGAATATGATGTATTATTTCTTGTGGTTTTGATTTTCATTTTCTTAATGAAAAGTTGAACATCTTTTTTACATACTTATGGGTCATTTGCATAACTTTGTTAGAAAAATGTCTATCAAAATCCTTTATTTTAAAATTTTCTTATTATTGAGTTTCGAGAATGATTTATGTAATCTGTATATAAATCTTTACAAATATACAAATTCACATATATTATCCATTTAGTAGATTTTTTCACTTTCCTGTTGGTATCCTTCGAAATACAAACATTTTTAATTTTGATGAAATCTAATTTATCTATTTTTTCTTCTGTCACTGTGATTTTGTTATCTAATATGGTTTGGATGTTTGACCCCTCCAAATTTCATGTTGAAATTTACTCCTCCTTGTTAGAGATAGGATTTGGTGGATGGTGTTTAAGCCTCATGATTGGCTTGGTGCCCTCCCCATGAGTTCTCAATTCTCAGTTTGTTAATTCACATGAGAACTGGTTGTTTAAAGGGAGCTGGCCCTCCTCCTCTCTCTCTTTCTCTTTCTCTCACTATGTGACACAACTGCTCCCCTTTTGCCTTCTGCCTTGATGGGAAGATCTCTGAAGCCCAGGAGTTGCTGGCACAATGCTTGTACAGTCTACAGAACCATGAACCAAAGAAATATTTTTTCTTTATAAATTACTCAGCAATAAATAAAGGTATTTCTTTATAACAATGCAAAATAGACTGACAAAGTACTCTAAGAAACTCCTGCCTAACACAAAGTCATAAAAATTTACCCTAAGTTTTCTTCTGAGATTTTAGTTATAGCTTTTGCATTTAGGTCTATAATCGATCTTGAGTTTATTTTGTGTAAGCTATGTTATAGAGGTCCATCTTCACTCTTTCACATGTAGATATCAAGTTGTCCCAGCATCTTTGTTTAAAGACTATTCTTTACCCATTCAATTGTTTTGGCACCCTTGGTGAAAATCAACTGACCATAAAATTAAGGGTTTATTTCTGAATTATTTTATTTATATTTATATATATATCACATATACACACACATATCCTCATGTCAATAATATATTGTCTTGATTATTATAGCTTTTAAAACTCTTAAAATCATAAATTGTGTCCCCATAAATATATTTTTTTCCAAAGTTGCTTTGATCATTCTTGTTCCCTTGCATTTCCAGATGAATTTTTGGAATGACTTGTCAATTTCTTCCCAAGAGGCAAGTGAAATTTTGATGGATAGTATCTATTTTTCTTCATTTCTTTCTCTCTCTTTTTCAAATAGCATAATATCAATCAATTTATCTTCAATGTTACTGATTATTTCTTCTGCCAACTCAAAACTTTTTTAGAGCTCCTCTAGTAAATTTTTCTTTTTATGCATTTTACTTTCTAACTCCAGAATTTCCATTTGTCTCTATTTTCATAATTTCTGTTTATTAGTATACTTTATTAGATAAGATATTGTTATTATATCTTTTTAAAATTATCTAAACATGGTTTCCTTTAGATTTTTAACATATTTATAATAATTACTTTGTCATCTTACTTAAAGATATTCAATATCTAACCCACCTCAAAGACAATTTCAATTGTCTGCTTTTTTTTTTTCCTTCTGTATATGTCATACTTTCCTTTTTATTTTCTTACCTCACAAATTTTGTTGAAAATTGGGCATTTTACAAAAGATGGTACAGCAGCTCTGGACACTGAGACACTGATCTTCCTGTCTCTGGAGCTTATTACTGTTTGCTTGTTTGTTTAGTGACTTGGCTGGACTCATTCAGTGAACTCTATTTTCCCCTGCAATGTAAAGCCTTTGCTATTTTTCAGAATACATGGAGATAATATATACATATATACTCTTCTGTCCTTCTAGGATGACTGGATTTACCCAGGCTCTGTTTGCATACCACTTTCCCTCAACTCCCCGTTCAGCTTGATAGTATAGCTTGATAATATAGCTATATACTTGATAGTATAGCTTCTACTAATTTTCAAATGATGCCTCTATTCTTCTATTGTTTTACTTTTCCTGGGAAGTTGTTCCAGGTTCTAATTGATTGCAGCTAGGCCCTTTTGCAGAAACCAGTCTTTGCAATTTGCAGAGACCCTCTGTGGGGAAAACTGCTCATGGAGCAGTAGCTATGGGGACAGGTCAGAGAGATGATTAACTCACTCTTCATCTGAAGCTTCCCTGGGAGCAGGAGCCATGCATGTGTTAGGGGGAGGGGAACAGGTAGGCTAAAAACTGGCACCATCCCTGGCTGCTATCAACACCCAGTGCTATGGTTTGAATGCCTCCACTAAAGGTTATGTTGAACTTTAATTGGCGTTGTAACAGTATTAAGAGGTGAGATCTTTAAGAGCTATTAGGTCATGAAAGCTCTGTGCTCATGTACAGACTGATGCTATTATTGCTGGAGTGGGCTAGTTATCATTTGAATGGGCTCCTGATAGAAGAATAGATTCAGTCCTATCTCTCACCTTGTTTTCCATGCCTGCTTCTGCCTCTTGCCTTCTGCTGTGAAATGACCCTGACCATATGCCAGCACTATGCTGTTGGACTTCCTGGTTTCAGAACTATGAAAAATGAATTTATTACTTTCGTAAATTACCCAGTCTTAGGTTTTTCTGTTACAGCAGGAGAAGACAGACTAACATACCCATTATGGGACTTTTTGGGCCAGGTGATAGGATTCTGTCATGTTCACTGGATACTGAGTCCACCTAGAATAGATTTTCTGTCCAAAGAAGTAAGAAGTATGAACTTCCATTCAGCTGCCACGCCCACTACTGTAGCTCTTCTACTACACAGAACTTCTCAGGGAAGAGAAGTCCTTACCAGCTGCAGTCCTTACCAGCTGCCCTGCCTGAATTCTGTCTACTTAGTGAGAATTGGTGGTGGGTGTTTGAATGTTGTCCACCTGCTGCTGTCCACCCAATTGATATGATATGGTACTTTGACAGATGGAGATGCAAAAATGGTATCTTCTGATACCTTCCATTTCCTGGAAGTAGTCTGTCACCAATATCCACTATTTTCCATTTGCAGTCACTAATGCAGTTAGGCCCTTTGTATCTCAGTAGGGCCGGGGAAGGGGTATCACACCTTTAGCCACAGTCCATTTTACAAAGAGGAAAGTAATATTCCATTCTCTGTGATCTCCTCTCTAGTAGGAACTCCTTTAAAACTGATGGGGTACTCTGCTGGAAGCCACTTTCACTAGGCAGATGGAGATTCAGAGCACAGCAGCTGCTCTCTCTCTTTTCATTCTGAAATTACTTGCATTGTTATTATACATTCTTCTTTTAAAGAAGAGGTTTTATCTCAAACACTTCTTGAAATCCTATTCTATATACTATCAGCACTTCAGGTGAAATGGAGGTCAGAAAAATCACTAGCGGAGTCGTTTTCCAATATATACTGCTATAGATGTTAATTTTGCAGTTGTGTTATTAAAATTATATATACGAAATAATCTCCAATCTAAATATTGAAGAAAGAGTAAAAATAGGCCAAAATAAATGTAGAAAGAAGAATGTTTCAGAAAGAAGGCACAGAATAGAGTTGTGAAAGAAGATGGAGAGAAGAGTTTTATATCTATATCATTGAGAACTCAGTACAGGAAACAAGAACCACTCTAGATATTTTAAGCAAGAAGATTTTTAATACAGGGATTTAGTGTTTCTTAAATAATCAAAAGGGCTGAAAGGACATGTTCTAGGTTGGAATCCTGGAATTAATTCCAGAACCTTATCAAATTGATTGATTATTGGTACTTCTCCACTTGAAACAAGTTCTAGAGCTAAGCCAGAAACAATAAGTCTCTGCCACTCACTGCAACTGTCAGGAGATTGGAGAATGGATGGTAAGGCTCTTAACACCAGGAATATATAATAAATATATTCTCTTTTTAGAAGAAGAAATATCCCAAGAAGACCCATCATACATACGAATTTTCTTGCAAGGAATACCACCAAAGCCTGCAGGAAGGGGAACACCACCACACTCTACCTTCCAGATCTTACCTGACTGCACCTGAGTAGCACCATGCATGGAATATTTAGAAACCTGGTGATCAGGGATTCTGGGAAATGTAGTTTTCTAATGAGATTAAAGAAATTGAAAAGAAAATTGAAGGATTTGAGGAGAAACTTTTGTGTGCTGTGGGCTGAATTATGCCTCCCAGAATTTATATGTTTAAGTCTCACTCCTTAGTACCTCAGAATATAACCATATCTGGAGATAAGGTTCAGAGGTTATGAAGTAAACATGTGGGCATTAGGATGGGGTCCTAATGCGCTATTACTTGTATCCTTATGAAAAGAAGAGAAGACTTCAGGGGCACGCCTGCCCCTGGGAACAACCATGTAAAGAGACAGCAAGAAGACAGCCCTCAGCAAGTCAAGGAGACAGGCCTCAGAAGAGAACAACAGTCTAGCACCTTCTTCTTGGACTTCCAGTCTCCACAACTGGAAGAAAGTAGATGTCTGTTGCTTAAGACCACCTAGACTGTGTAATTTTGTTATGACAGTCCTAGCAAACTTTGAATAATATGGCTGGTTTGTTTTGTTAGTGTTTTGCTGTATGAAACATCATCAAAATTTTAAACATGTCTGAAACAAAGGGACCTATACCAAATAAAGAGCTGCATTTGACAAATTCTTACCACAAGTAATTCTAAATATAAAGACTGCTCCAGTTTCAAGGATTTGATATAATGCATAGCACTTCACCTTCATTTTTAAGTTTGCTGAGATATGAAATAATGAAAGTAGAAAAATATTAAATCATAGAGGTATTTTAAAAATATTTAGTTATTTATACAGCTATATATCTAAACTCAATTTCTCATCTTATTGTATATAGTTCCATATTAAAAGCAGTAGCCTTAACAAGTAGGTATGGCTACATGGGGCAGAATCAGTTATAAAAATGGAATATTCCTCATAAGTAACTTTCTTATTTGATTGTTATTAGCTTGGATGTGCTGAATTGTACTTTCTTTTATAGGAGTGATAGTCATAGTGGTTAATTGTTTATAATTTCCCCTTGAAAAATTGTGATTAAGTCATTCTATCTAACTCCATTCCTAAAGAAACCAGTATACAATTGATTGTGTTCAGTGATGGATAAATCTATTTTGTTTTCCTTTGAGTCCTATCAACTCAGTGTCTGAGATTAAAAGGAACCAGTGTAGCACTTGGAGAATATGAAACAGATTTAAACATTCCCTTCATGCAAAAATGTGGGGTAAAATACGTTTAATATAAATCATATAAATCAAATACTATGTTATATAGTATTTGAATACTATATATCAAATCAAATAATATGAAATATATCCAAATAAATATAAATCAAATAATATATATATTATTAATAAGTATAAATCCAATAATATGCTTTGTAATTATGAGACTTGATTGTAGATGGTTTGCATGTGTTTCCCCAACTCAGAGATTATTGACTTCTCTAAAAAGTAAGCCCTGGGATGAATATTCTAATGGTGAGATAAATGTTTTGAGACTCGACATAGGCTTAAGAAAGAAATGTCATGCCAAACAGGAAAAACATAGGAAAGACATGGTATTATAGTGGGTAGAACATTGTAGGCATCCATCTTATAAAATTGGATATATAATTAGCCAAAGGTCCAAACCAAAAATAAGATCCACAATTTTATTCAAGAAGATAAACAATAAGTGATTTGTGAAGCAGCTATTACTAGTATTTGGTTTGATAGCAGAGCTTTAATCAAAGGACATTCAAGCTCTCAGATAAGTTTTTCATGCAACAGAAGAGATAGTTTATACAATAAGAACCCAATGTAACTTGTGTCTAGGATATCAAAATCAGAAGAATCAGGATGGGATGAACTTCAAGACTGTCTTAATGAATGCATTTGGTGTCCTTGCTTAGGTTGAGAACTGATTTCAGAATTTAAAACTATAAGGAAACACATATTTAGTAGACTAGAAATGTTTCCATTAATTGTGGATCAGTTCTCGAGGCAGAATGATGGATTTACTTGACATAGGTTATTTTAATTAAATCTAAAGAGGACTATGGTGTCTTATCTAAATGAGATATATTGTTTTTGTGTTTTTTTTTTCCTGGAAAACATGGGCACACTGTCTTGATTTTCTGGATGTGCCATTTGATTCAAGAAGATACTCAGTAGGCTTCCATCTGGATTCTGATTCTATGATTTATTCCTAGGAACAAGAGAACATTAGCGTTAGCTAGAATTGTCCCATATTATCTCCCTTTGCTTGAAAACATAATGGTTTTTCCAAATTTTCTTGTGCAGAAGGAAACACTAAAGTAAACTGCATTGTGTTTATATTTTATTAATTCTTCCTGACTTTAATGGCCAATAGTTTTAAACAGGATATGTATGATTAATCTAGGCAGAAAAGGTCCTCAAAGAAGCCTCATGGTTCACTTTGGTGAGTGGCTTCAGCTTTGCAACAGACTTCTGAACACCATAAATGTAAATGGCGTAAATAACATTCTCATTCATTGATCTGAAATCTGTAGAATTTTCCTTTGACCTTTTCAACAACAATAAGTGTCTTATGTGTTTCCTGTACATGTGCCTTTATCATGGTATCTCTCACTCTGGTCAAAAATGAATAACATAACTCATTTCTGTCATCTTCTTAAATCATATTACTTAAAACTAAACCATTGTCATATGTCAGGTGCTGTATTAGATTATGTGCTTCATTTCATATAATGTTCAAAAGACTACCACAAATATACTATTATTATAATTTAATGATGAGACTATAAAGATACAAACATTTTAAATAATATATCAAAATCATAGGACTCTGTGAAAGAGAATGTAATAAATCTAAGAAGTCACCTATCATCCTGAAATTCCCAGCCACTGTACTGCTTCCCTCGATGATAGTCAACACATTCAACACATAGATTGAATGTTCAATAAATGCTTGATATATATTTACAGAATGAAAGAATGAATACATATTATAGGTAAATCTTGAATCATTAATGAAAGTAAGTTCATTACATATTACTATTAATAATTAATAATTCTGAGTTACATATTTTTCAAGAATATTTAAATCTATACAAAATGGAAAATATGTTAGATAATGAATTATTAATATATTCTCAGTGTCAAGATATTTGTTTAACTTGATCTTTTCATCATGCAAGCTTTAGCTCACATTGTCACTTCTTTGTGGAGACTTTTCCTAACCACCCAACTTAAGTAGCTGCCATCACTCTTATTAGTTTCCAATATTTTCATATGTATTTATTTTTTATTTATTATTTTATTATAATTTATTTATAGTTACCTTCACCAGAATAAAAGCTCCATGATATTGAGACCATTTCTACTATATAATTCAAGACTTAAAATGATGCTTATAATATTATAGATATGCAATAAGTATCTATAAAATAAATTAATAGGTAGATTTTTACAAATTAAATGTTTCTGAAGATATCTGAAATAACAAACTAGATAATATTAGTATTATTATTTACTTTTAAAATAGTAATGATGATAATAATACTAATTAATTGAATGCTTACCCTACTATATAGGCTTTAATGTAAATTTATTTAAAAGACAGATATTATGTATATAATTGTATAATAATCCTCTAAGCATTTTTTTGCACATTTTAGAAAGAAGAAAACCAATTTTAGAGAATATAATTCACTAGTATAAGAGCACATAACCAGTAAGAAGGATATCTATGATTTGTTCTTTATTCACCTTGCTATATTTCTACATTATTTTCACTTGTTATACTAATGTGTGTGGATTCTTTTAATTTTATTTATGTATTTTAGGTCTACTACATTCATGTCTTCATCAATTTCTCAACAGTAGATTGTAGAGGACTGACATATATTTTCCTAGTTTAAGAATTAAAGGTAGTAAGTAATGTACATGTTCTGCCCAGAGTGTTTGAAAGTAATCTGTTCTGGACAAGGTCCTTGTGATAAACAAGGATGTTGCCTAGAGGCATAACAAAGGACCTGAGTTGTAAGTAAGCAAGTGCTACCCCACCCCACAGCATTGGTGGTCTGGAGGCCACATGATAAACAAACTTTTCCTGTGATTGCTGTGTACACCCCATAAGGTGGCTGGTTAGTAAATGACGGGTAAGACCCCTCAAGGGAGGGGTGACTTAAGCCAGGCACAGCCACCCAGGTTCATCTGAAGATCTTAGGGGATCACCCTAAGAGAAGCTGGGGATGAGAAATGCCCCCTGTGGCTCACCTTGCGCTTCCTTGCTAATCTCAGTCGTTTATCCATGCCTAGTGCCTAGAGCAACCACCTTGAAATTCTGAGTCAGGGGAAATCTGCTTCCCTAAGGCTACGCTTTCCAGAATTTATGTATATTGCTGCCACGCCTGGGCGGTTATGTACAAGGAACTAACTTTAATCTTTTAAAGTATAAAAATAAAATGAACCCAGTGTATTATTACTCAAGTCAACCGTCTGTATGTGTGTCTGTGTTTTTCTTTGTGTTCTGCATTTGTGTTTTGTGTTCTGTGTTCATCCTCCGTCCTGCAAACGGGCCACGACAGTAGATTCTCTTGCCTAATTTCACTGTTTAGTTCCATTCTGGCTAATGTGCTGTTATGAGTATCAAAAAAAATTTTATATGTTTATTTGTGTGAAAGATAAGATCTACTACAAAGGAATCAATACAGTATTTTTATATTGATTTTTGTAATCCTATCAGTAGTATATTTTTTCCAGCATGTGACTTAGCCATGGGTGGGAATCCATTTAATGGGTGTTGAATAAAGTCTGTTGATATCAGAGAAATAAAATACACAATGAGGGTTTTAGTCATAAGGAAAATGGGGGACCAGGTATAAGTGGGAATTGTTCAATAGAACAAAATTTGAAGAACAACTAATTTGATGTTGGATTGGATTACCTACCTGTCTAAAACCAACACTGGACTGAAATTTCTCATTAGAATCAGACGTATAACCACCATTCAGTAAGCCCATACTGGGAGTGTCAGAGTGATTTGGGAACAGGAGCCAGTCAAGAGCTCACAAAAGGAGATGGAAAATGGCAGAGTAGGGGTGCCCTCCTGGCTCTCTGCTCCCAGAACAAATAGTGAAGAAAGCGGATAGCCACACTCCAGCGATCTGCACTTCCACGAGACCAGCTTTGCAAGCCTGCAGATACCCAACAGGACATGGAGGGATAAGACCATTTACAGCCTAAAGCAAAGATGAACCGATCATTCTTCCACAAAACTGGGGGATTCAGAGGCACACATCAGGGAGGGAGCGAGGCGCGGCTTAAGTGGCACTCAGAAACACCCCTTCCTACACCGAGCTCCACTCCCACATAGGCAACACACCCCCAAAGAGGAGCACCAGCCCCTTAGAAACAGACAACAACCAAAACCTGGCAACTAAAATGACAGAAGAGGAATTTCGAATGTGGATCATAAGAACACTCACTGACCTGCAACAACAACTCAATAACCAACATAAAGAAACCACAAGAAGCCTCCAGGAAATGGAACAAAGGTTCAACAAAGAGATTGACACAGTGAAGAAAACTTTAACTGAAGTCCTGGAGATGAAGAATCAACTCAGGGAACTACAAAATACTGTGGAAAGTCTCAAGAACACGGTAGATCAAGCAGAAGAAAGAATCTCAGAGATTGAAGATAACACCTTCCAATTAAATAAATCAGTCACAGAAATACAGCAGAGAAACAAGAGAAATGACCAAAGCCTACAAGAGCTGTGGGATTATGTGAAAAAACCTAACGTGAGGGTCATAGGGTTAGCAGAACGGGAGGAAGACAACACTCAAAGGCTGGACAAGCTTTTTGAAGACATAATAGAGGAAAATTACCCAGGCCTTGCTCAAAATCTTGATATACAAGTTCAAGAAGCCCAGAGGACCCCTGGGAGATTCAATGCAAACAGGAAGACGTCACGTCATGCAGTCATCAGACTGACCAAAGTATCAACTAAAGAGGCCCTTCTAAGAGCTGTAAGACAAAAGAAGCAAGTAACATACAAGGGAAAGCCAATTCGAATAACATCAGACTTTTCTAATGAGACTTTACAAGCAAGGAGAGACTGGAGCCCCATTCTCACTCTTCTGAAAAAAAACAATGCCCAGCCTAGAATCCTATTCCCTGCAAAACTAAGCTTCATATATGAAGGAGAAATAAAGACATTCCCAGACAAGCAAAGCCTCAGAGAATTCACCAAGACAAGACCAGCCCTACAAGAAGTTCTCAAAACAGTGTTACACACGGAACACCATAATAGAAACTCATGAATGTAAAAAACAAAAAAAAAAAAAACAAAAAAAACCAACACCCAAAGATTAAAGGCCAGATACCTTTATGGATCAAGAGAGAAATCAAAGCAACAACATCCAACCCAACAGAATGAACAGTAATCTACCTTACCTATCAGTTCTCTCAATAAATGTGAATGGCTTAAACTCTCCACTCAAGAGACACAGGCTGGCTGAATGGATAAGAAAATACAGGCCAAGTCTATGCTGTCTTCAGGAAACACATCTAACCTGCAAGGATCCATATAGACTAAAAGTAAAAGGGTAGAGATCAGTATTCCAGGCAAGTGGAAGCCAAAAGAAGGCTGGCGTGGCTGTTCTAATTTCAGACGATTTAGTTTTTAAACCAACAAAAGTAGTGAAAGGCAAAGAGGGTCATTACATAATGGTGAAGGGGACAGTTCAACAAGAAGAGATAACAATGTTAAATATATATGCACCCAACTTAGGTGTACCCAGATTCATAAAGCAAACCTTACTGCAGCTAAGCAAATGGATTAATAGCAATTCCATAATCACCGGAGATTTCAATACCCCACTGACGGCTCAAGACAGATCCTCCAAACAGAAAATTAATAAAGAAATAATGGACTTAAACAAAACCCTGGAACAATTGGGTCTGACTGACATCTACAGGACATTCTACCCCAAATCCACTGAGTATACGTTCTTCTCAGCTCACGGGACATTCTCTAAGATTGACCATATGCTAGGACACAAAGTAAATCTCAAGAAATTTAAAAAAATAGAAATCGTACCATGTATCTTCTCAGATCACAATGGAATAAGGGTAGAAATCAACCCTAACAGAAACTCACATTTCTACACAAAAACGTGGAAATTAAACAACCTCCTACTAAATGATTACTTCATAAATGAAGAAATCAAGATAGAAATAAAAAAATTCTATGAAGAAAATGACAATGGAGAGACAAGTTATCAACTCCTATGGGACACAGCTAAAGCAGTTCTGAGAGGAAAGTTTATCTCCATAAATGCCTATAACCAAAAGTCAAAAAGATCACAAATAGACAATCTAATGAAACGACTCAAAGAGCTGGAAAAAGAAGAACAGACCAGCCCCAAACCCAGCAGAAGGAGTGAAATCAACAAGATAAAATCAGAACTAAATGAAATTGAAAACAGGGAAGCTATTCAGGAGATTAACAAAACAAAAAGTTTGTTCTTTGAAAAAATAAGCAAAATTGACACGCCACTGGCTAAGCTAACGAAAAGCAGAAAAGAGAAATCTCTAATAAGCTCCATCAGGAATAAAAAAGGAGATATCACAACTGATCCCAAAGAGATACAAGATATAATTTATGAGTACTATAAAGATATTTTTTCACACAAACTGGAAAATGTGGAGGAAATGGATAAATTTCTAGAAACACACAGCCTCCCTAGGCTCAACCAGGAAGAAATAGATTCCCTGAACAGACCAATCTCAACAGCTGAAATAGAAACAGCAATTAAAACTCTCCCTAAAAAGAAAAGTCCCGGTCCAGACGGCTTCACACCAGAATTTTACCACACTTACAAAGAAGAACTAATACCTATTTTGCAGAAACTATTCCACAACATCGAGAAGAATGGAAATCTCCCTGACACCTTTTATGAAGCGAATATTACTCTGATACCAAAACCAGGAAAGAATCCAACAAAAAAAGAAAACTACAGACCAATATCCCTAATGAATATAGATGCAAAAATTTTCAACAAAATCTTAGCTAACCGAATCCAGACGCTTATCAAAAAAATAATCCATCATGACCAAGTGGGCTTCATCCCAGGAATGCAGGGATGGTTCAACATACGTAAATCTATAAATGCAATTCACCACATAAACAGAAGCAAAAACAAAGACCACATGATTCTCTCAATAGATGCAGAAAAAGCTTTTGACAAAATTCAACACCCTTTCATGATACGAACACTCAAGAAAATAGGCATAGAAAGGACATACCTAAAAATGATACAAGCCATTTATGACAGACCCATAGCCAACATCATACAGAATGGGGAAAAACTGAAAGCATTCCCACTTAGAACCGGAACCAGACAAGGCTGCCCACTATCTCCACTTCTGTTCAACATAGTACTGGAAGTCCTGGCTACAGCAATCAGACAGGAAAGTGGAATTTAAGGTATCCAAATAGGGGCAGAATAGATCAAACTTTCACTGTTTGCTGATGATATGATATTATATTTAGAAAACCCCAAAGATTCAACCAGGAAACTCCTGGAACTGATAAATGAATTTAGCAAAGTCTCAGGATACAAAATCAATACACAGAAATCAGAGGCATTCGTATACGCCAACAACAATCAAATCAAGAACCAAATTAAAGACTCAATACCCTTCACCATAGCAACAAAGAAATTAAAGTACCTAGGAATATACTTAACGAAGGAGGTAAAAGACCTCTACAGGGAGAACTATGAAACACTGAGGAAGGAAATAGCAGAGGATGTAAACAGATGGAAATCCATTCCTTGCTCGTGGATTGGCAGACTCAACATCATTAAAATGTCTATACTACCCAAACTGACCTACAGATTCAACGCAATACCTATTAAAATCCCATCAGCATTCTTCACAGATATAGAAAAAATAATTTTATGCTTTGTATGGAACCAAAGAAGACCCCGAATATCAAGAGCAATTCTAGGCAACAAAAACAAATTGGGAGGTATTAATATGCCAGATATCAAACTATACTACAAAGCTGTTGTAATTAAAACAATCTGGTATTGGCACAAAAATAGGATTATTGACCAGTGGAACAGATTTGAGAATCCTGATATAAAACCATCCTCATATAGCCATCTAATCTTTGACAAAGCAGACAAAAACATACGCTGGGGAAAAGAATCCCTTTTCAATAAATTGTGCTGGGAAAACTGGATAGCCACCTGTAGAAGGTTAAAACAGGACCCACACCTTTCACCTCTCACAAAAATCAACTCACGCTGGATAACAGACTTAAATCTCAGGTATGAAACCATTAGAATTCTAGAGGAAAATGTTGGAAAGACTCTCCTAGGCATCGGCCTAGGCAAAGAGTTTATGAAGAAGTCCCCAAAGGCAATCACAGCAGCAACAAAAATAAATAAATGGGACATGATCAAACTGAAAAGCTTCTGCACAGCCAAAGAAACAGTCATGAAAGTAAACAGACAACCTACAGAATGGGAGAAAATTTTTGCATCCTACGTATCCGATAAAGGGCTGATAACTGGAATATACTTAGAACTCCCGAAAATCAGCAAGATAAAATCAAATAACTCTATTAAAAAATGGGCAAAGGACTTGAACAGAAACTTTTCTAAAGAAGACAGAAGAATGGCCAACAAACATATGAAAAAATGCTCAACATCTCTAATCATCAGGGAAATGCAAATCAAAACCACAATGAGATATCGCTTAACTCCAGTGAGAATGGCCTTTATCAAAAAGTCTCCAAATAACAAATGCTGGCGTGGATGTGGAGAGAGAGGAACTCTCCTACACTGCTGGTGGGACTGCAAACTGGTTCAACCTCTGTGGAAAGCAATATGGAGATACCTTAAAGCGATACAAGTGAATCTACCATTTGATCCAGCAATCCCATTACTGTGCATCTACCCGAATGATCCAATGACACTCTACAAAAAAGACACCTGCACTCAAATGTTTATAGCAGCACAATTCATAATTGCAAGGCTGTGGAAACAGCCCAAGTGCCCATCAATTCAAGAATGGATTAATAAAATGTGGCATATGTATACCATGGAGTACTATTCAGCTCTAAGAAACAATGGTGATATAGCACATCTTATATTTTCCTGGTTAGAGCTGGAACCCATATTACTAAGTGACGTATCCCAAGAATGGAAAAACAAGCACCAGATATATTCTCCAGCAAACTGGTATTAACTGAGTAGCACCTAAGTGGACACATAGGTACTACAGTAATAGGGTATTGGGGAGGGGGGAGGGGGGGCGGGTATATACATACATAGCGAGTGATATGCGCACCATCTGAGGGATGGTCATGCTGGAGACTCAGACTTGTGGGGGAAGGGGGGGGAGGGCATTTATTGAAACCTTAAAATCTGGACCCCCATAATATGCCGAAATAAAAAAAAAAAAAAAAAAAAAAAGAGCTCACAAAAAACATTCCCATACACATATAACATATATAACAAATTTGGACACAATTTTAAAAGTTTTTTAATATTTTTCAAAAATAAAAAAATTGCTACTTTTCATTGACAACCTTGCATCCAAATGAAAATCATTTCAGTCCATCACAATTAGACGTACCTTCTCCATTCATTCAAATGGAGTGTGCTAACATTACTAGGTGGCAGTCACCTGTTTGCCTGGTCAAAATATTATATCATTAACATATACAAAGTTGATTTATATAAAGCATGATATTTTTAATGCACTGGATTCTGAGGGCTCTATTTCTATCTTTACCTGAAAGTAACAAAGGAGATGATTACCAGAGTCCAGGAAGGGGAGGGAGGAAAGGCAAAAAAAAAAAATAAATAAAAATAATAATAAGTGTATTAATTATCACTGAACTGTACACTTAAAAATCATAAAGGTGGTAAATTATATATTTATATTTTACCTCAACAAAATTGTTTTTAAAAATATCAAATGGTACTTAGCAGAATCTACAGATAGATAATATAAAACAATCCCCCTGCCCCAAGATGCCATGAATACTCTCACAATAGAAAAGTAAAAACCACTGTTACATGACTCAAATTATTTTAGAAAGATAAAATAGGACATTTTAAATTATTTTATGTCACTGTGATATTTTGCACTGAATTCTTAAATGGCTAAATGTATTGCTCCTTATTGGAGAGAGGGGCAGCTATAGACTTTTAAATGAGAACATTGCTCCCCAACACATTTTTTTTTTTCACCCAGGTAAACACACTGCATAGCTTTCTTGGTTTGTATTGCTCTTGGAAGATGATTTGTAATTTACTGATCATGATCCTCTTGTATTTAACTTACCATTTCAGTCATAACAAAAAGTATGAACTGGTTTAATCTTCTTGCCAGAGCTGCAAACACGTCTGTGTATATCAAATTAAAGTTGGATAATCTGTTTATAGAAAATGTTATGAGACTTGACCTATGTCTTTCTACCCTTGTGAAAGTACATAGCATGTTCTTGGGGATAATGGAAGAAATTAAAAACAAAAGCTAGAAAAGGGGAGAAAAAGCACTAGTGTCTTTGGTAGCTTGCCTTTAGCATAACTCCAAGGTAATAATTAAAAGAAAATGGAGAGATAAACCTCATACATGCAGGTGTGCCCACATAGCTGTTGGAACCTTATAGGAAAACAATATCTTCTTCCCTTTTATTTGCTCTGTAGCCAATTAACATATGTAGAAATTTTACATAATCTCTTTGTGCCAGAGTGTTCTTACTAGAGAAATGGAGATAATAATGTTAGGAGATAATAATAATTTTATCATCATAGGATTGCTATGATGATAAAATGAATTAATGCAGTAAGCTCTTAGAAAAGTGCATGGTGGATAGGAAGTACTATTCAAATTTTAGCCATTATTGACATTATATATTTATTCTGCCAAACTTGATATTTATTCATTATAATAAAGTTGCTATCATACTAAGAATCAAATTAACAGTTATGAATACTGTGTTTCATTACAATTTGATGCATATTACTGATGGCCAATACTGATTCAGTAAAATCTATACATTCTATGTAAATGTACTAGACAGAATTTTGATAGTGATATAAATAACAGTGTATCACTTCTGGGGATAAAATATTGCAAATATTAAATAGTAGAAATTTAATAATAGAAATAGTAGAAATTAAAAACAATTAATTGTTTTTTGTGAATACAGTAGCTACTCTTTATCTGTTAATGACTATTGAATATGTAAATGTACTAAGTTTGTTTAATGACTATTCTATTGAGACAATTTAAAGTCATGTTTAACTTAATATTTTGCCACAATTCATGAATATCCTTGTCGTGTATTCCTGTGCAAAGTCTTCTCTATCTTAACACCTACTCTATTTTAGGGAAACATTTTCTAAGCAATATCAAGGTCAAATAAAAGTAATATACAATACCATAAATTAGCAATATAATTGGGAAGAAAAGTAACTTAAAAGGTTATAATGTAAGCTATTGGTTATATGAGATATAAGCGTGGTGTCAATACATAATTTATAGGTCCAGAGCTTTCACAGATTACTTCTGCATGGAATGTCAAGGAAAACTGGAATTTATGCTCAGCCTAGAAAGGTATACATGATGCATATCCTTCAGATCTGAGGGTGATATAGTGCCTTGCTGTTACTAGCTATTTCAGTTGTCTATTGATGCATAACAAACAGCCCCCAAACTATAATTTAACACAAAAATAATCATTCACTTGCTCATGATCCTTCAATTGTGTCAGGGATTTTGGGGGCCAATGTAGTGTCTGTTAGGGTACCACATGCAGTGGGACTCAGCTGGGATTTTAGCTTAGGTGGCAGGAAAGGATGACACCTGAATGAATCTCTCTCTACAGGAAGATAGCCAGGCTTCTTATATGGTGGCTCAAGGCTCCAAGAGAGTGACTGAAAACAGAAGCTGTCAGACCCTTCAGAGCTGGTCTGAAAAATGATTCAGCATCACTCTGACAACTATTCTCCTCTTGATCAAAGCAAGTCACAAGCTGGCTCATAACCAAGGGAAGAGAGAACACACTGCATCATAGGAGGAAGGGGAGGTACACATGGAAATGCAGAAACTGAGGATGACTTTCTTTTCAATATAATAACTACCATATTAGTTCTGGAGTACTGTACATATTCTTTTGATTTTTATAAATTCTGCTTATCCCTCTGTACTATTTCCTTTATTAAACTTATCCACAATTACCCAATCTAACTGCTTCCTGCTGAGATAATGATACAGTTGATGCCTACAAGTGGCCTCAGTAAATAAAGCTTTCAATGAAATTCTGGGGTTGAATTGATCTTATATTTCAAGAATATGCCCATAGCTTCTTTGCCAGGGATCACTGGTAATCTGTGGCATGCAATCACTGGTAATCTGTGGCATTATAATTACATGGCCTGTTCTTGGTGGCTGCCATGGGCCAATAAATTGGAAAACAGTCCTAATTTCCATCGGCCAGGCTGGGTAAGCATGTATAGGAGTGCATTTGAGGAAGAGGAATAAAATATAATGCTGTATTGGGTCAAATTTATTGACATAGTTTCACAAACTTCAAATTCAAGATTTAATGTATTACCTTGTGAACTTGGGTGTGGCATCAGTACTCTGTTAAGTTGCTACATGAAGCCTGGAATCTTCAATGGACTACAATCAATGAGTTGGAAACGCCAGAATTTTGTTACATGAAATGTGTTAAGGCATTCCCTTCTCATACCAACAGAAGCAGCCAGATGATACCACCTGGAAGATATTAAAGACTACTTTGGTAAGAGGGCTTATAAGCATCCTTGAAATGTTCAATTGTGATTGTCTTCTGTGAGCCAGAGAGTACTGTGGGGATGCTATAATGAAACTGAATTTTCTGATCTCTGTAGGAATAGGGGATAATAAACAGTAGAGGCAAGTGACAGCACTTAACTACCAGAGATAAAGTAGGAGGAATTATCACACTAAGCCACATACAGGAAGAGGTAGTCTGTATTTGTGCTCACAAGTATCTGCGTGTTGGCTAATTCCTCACAGTATTGCTAGAAGCAAAATATACCATCAGCTACTAAAATGCTGCTTGACATTTATCAGCAAAAATGCCATCTACATCAGTGGGCAGACACCTAACTCAATTCACTTTAGTGAGGATTCCTGGCCTCATGCTCTGTTCATAGGGATAAACCAATTCACAGATTTAGAGTGGTGTGACCTCAGGCAATCTGAGTCTTTTCTGAGAAAAGACCTTGAAGCATGACATCAGATATACATCATGAATATTCCCTCAAGCTGTCCCCAAGTGACCTGCTGTTGTTTACCAGGGTGACCACATGGTGGGGAAAGTGATATCCAGATCTTCAGTGGTTTATAAGGTTTTGATTCTTTATCCAAGGTAATTTTCAGAAACTCATACTTCATTCTTTCTAGGTTGCTGTGGGCTGTCTATGAGCCTCCCCTAAAGCTCCTTTCTTTTTGCTCTTTTCTTTTTTCCAATCTATATTTGGTGACAACTCTCCTATTAGCTCTGGTGTTCTGAACTATTTCCTGTTGGTTTTCTTAAATCCTTCCCACATTTTATAATAAGTTCCTTTTACTAAAATCTCCTTTACCTAATCTCTCTGAGTATGACATCCATTTGCTTAGGAACCTTGACTAAATCAAATTATTATAATGATAAACCTATTACTACTACCCTCAAGGACTAGGCACACAAATAAATGAGCAGCCACTTTTACTAAATAAGAATGTGATAATAAATCTGGCTAACCCTTACTGTTGTTATAATTATTATTCTACATAAGCATCTTTGATGTCTTTGAAGATGAATTAGATAGTTTGACCTAGGTATTGCCTCAAAGATTGACTCATTATTTAGTATTTCCTTTGATAGCTAAGATTCTATTTATTATTTTCTTTCAAATTTTAGGGCAGATATTACAGACATTTGTATTCTTCATTGTATATAACTGGCTTTTGGCATGAAGAGTATTTACCCGCAGTGCTTCTTGGGTATTATGCTAATTCAGTGTCTGATTATCATAATGATCTTTTCTATATTTTGGCTTTCTGGGTAGCAGTTTCCACCAAAGTCAAGATGGAGACTTGATTGAAAAACTGATCTGTTTCTATTTTGTATCAGAACTGCCATAGTGCATTGATTTGTTTTGCTTCATAACTATCTGGGATAAAAATAGTGCCATGTCAAAATATATTATAAAGAAATATGCCATTTATGTTGATATAGTTGTCTTACAAATTTTTATAACTACTATCATGGAGAGTGGGATACTAGTGTCTGACTATGTGTTCGGTAAGCCAATCATTTTACCACGTTAAACTACTCATCATGGCCAGGTCTTTTATTACCAATATTTATAATGTGTTCTCAAAATATTCAAAATTTTAAATATAAAAATATGACACCAGTCTTTCAACGTGAGATTTCATTGCATTTTTAACTGTTCTGCTTTTGCTCTCCTAGGTACTAGAGATACAGAGATAATTAGAGCACAATCTCTGTCCTTGTGAATTAACACTGTATGGGCTCAAATTTTTCTTCTTCACTAAGTTGTACCTTACAATCCAGCCAAAACCTACATATACAGTTAACTCTTAAACAACATGGGGGTTGGGGCTGCAAATCACCCACACAGTTGAAAATCCACGTGTAAATTTTGACTTTCTAAAAACTTTACTGATAGCCTCCTGTTGGCCAGAAGTCTTACCAATAACTTAAATAGTTGATTGACATGTATTTTGTATATTATATGTATTACCTACTGTGCTCTTATAATAAAGTAAGCTAGAGAAAAGTAAATGCTATTAAAAATATTAAAAAGAGAATTTACTATTTACTACTAAATTTATTTATTATTTATTACTACTAAATTTATGTATTTACTACTGAATTAAATGGAAGTGGATCATCATAAAGGTTTTGATCCTAGTCTTCTTCATGTTGAGTAGTCTGAGGAGGATGAGGGGAAAGAGGGGTTAGTCTTTCTGTATCTGGGGTGGCAGAGGTGAAAGAGGAGGAGGAAGAGGAAGGTGAGGTAGGAGAGGGAGGCACACTTTCTGTAAGTTTATGGAAAAATGTCATAATTTCTCCCTGACTTTTTTGCTTTTTAATTTCTCTAAAAATGTTTCTATATAACACCGATACTTCCTCCCCTGTTTGCTTTAGTTTCAGCACCCATCTCATAAAAGGAATATTGTAAAAAGAAGTCAAAAGTAGCCTTGACTAAATGGGACCCTTTTGCCAGATTATCTAATATCAATTTGTTTTCTGTCACTGCTGCTTCTGTGCTTTCTTCTGTAGTAACTGGCACTGGTTCAGAAGCACTCATCTCCATCAAGTCGTCTCCTCTTAATTACTCTGGTGTGGTGTCTGTCAGCGCTTAAATTTTTCCAGGATCCATATCTCAAAACCCTTCACCCCCTACCTCTTTTTGCGATATCCACAATCTCTTTCATGATTTCATTGATCGGTTCTAGCATAAATCCTGTGAAGTCATGCACTACATTTGGTCGGTTTTCTTCAGCAGGAATTTAGTGTTTTGGGCTTGATGGGCTTTTTGGCCCATGGGCTTGATGGTAGATTTTTCTTTGAGACAGAGTCTCACTCTGTTGCCCCCGGGTAGAGTGCCGTGACATCAGACTAGCTCACAGCAACCTCAAACTCCTGGGCTCAAGAGATCCTTCTGCCTCAGCCTCCCTGGTAGCTGGGACTACAGGCATGTGCCACCATGCCCAGCTAATTTTTTCTATATTTAGTTGTTTGGCTAATTTCTTTCTATTTTTAGTAGAGACAGGGTCTCACTCTTGCTCAGGCTGGTCTCAAACTCCTGATCTTGAGGGATCCTCCCACTTCGGCCTCCCAGAGTGTAGATTTTTCTATAATAAAAATGACATCTTTAGTGGTGTAATCCTTCCAGACTTTCATGATGTTCTCTTTATTGTGATTCTCTTCCATAGCTTTGGCGATCCTTTCCATAGAGTACTGTGTGTGATGAACTTTAAAGGTCCTGATGATACCCTGAGTGAAAGGCTGAATTAGAGTTATTGTTTTGGGGCAAGTAGACACTTTGACAACTTCAGTGTTAAACTCATGGTGTTCTGAGTGGCCATGGTCATTGTCCAATATCAAAAACACTTTAAAAGGTAGTCCCTTACTAGAAAAGTACTTCTTGACTTCATAGACAATGGAACAAATCCAAAAAGTGTTCATTATCTCCAAACCTTCTTACTGTAAAACCAAAGGACTGGCAACTATAGTTAATTTTACAAAGCTATTATCTAGTACTGCATCTTTATGTTTATCTACATTTAATGATGCCATAGAAAGTCCATGTTTGTGTGTGTGTGATTTTTGATAATTTTAACTTTTTATAATAGATTTGCATATATTTTGTGGTAGTAAATGACAAAATAGACTAGTGTCTACACATTTTATGCATTCTTGACATATCTAGCTTTTCCTTATTTTTTTTTAATATTTGTAGCCTATGTGATTCATTTGTGAGTTTTTTTCAAATTGTTACAAATCTTTAAAAAATATTCCATTATATTTATTGGAAAAAATCTGTGTATAAGTGGATTTGTGCAATTCCAACCTGTGTTGATCAAGGGTCAGCTATACATATGTCTTAAGAATAAAGACATGAATAAGTTATGGACTTTAGAATTAAATATAATATTTCAATCCTGTTTATAATTTTTACCTATGTTTTCCTTGGCACATTTTTTAAATGTTCTGAGTTTCCCATTATTCCTCTGTATGATGAAGATGAAAACACTCATTCCTTAGTTTGCTGTAATGATTCAGGAAAAGAAATGATGAGGAAAAAGCTCCCAGAAACATGCCAGCTATAATAGAATTATAGGGGAAGAGAAAACTTTTCCACTACACTCTGAGGTTCAGTGGCTGGAGACTGTGAGCTAAACTAATAAAATATTAACGGAAGAAAAGTCATATATATTTTATTAATATATTTTATGTACATGAGGGCTTCACAGAAAGAAGTGAAAACCCACAGAAGTGGTTCGACTCAGAAACATATATGTTATTTTAATGAAAGGTGACTAATTGTGGATAACTGACCAAACAGACAAAAAGGGAGTTTGACTTCTGGAGTGATAAATGGTGGGAAAGTCGATATATGGGAAAATGAATGAAAGGTAAGAATTACTTTAATAAGATTTGTTTGTACAGACTCATCTACACTTTGCTTTCTGTCTTCTTCTTGGCCATAAAACTCCCCCAGGGAGGGGATTGATGGCAGTCCTCTTTTCTCAGAAGTTTCTGCTTCTAGTAAGATAAGACAAGATCTAAGAAGGCTTCTTTCTGTGTCTGTTGATTCTAGGTTGCCTTTAGCTCAGAATAATTCATATGCTAATTGAAAGTAGCATAATTTAGGGTGGCATAGTCTGATCCTCTTTAGGAACAAAATACATTTTTTTTTTTTTGCTCAAAGTCAACTAAATATAATTTCATTTTAATATAGGCTGATGTGACAGTATCTCATAATTATTTTAATGCATTATCTCTGATTATCAAGAAGGATTAAAATATTTTGATTTATTTATTGGGTATTTGGATTCTTCTGTTCACATTTATTTTTTATTTTTCAGTTTTTGGAGATTTTTCATTGATTTACAGGAATTTCTTATATATTGTGATGCTATCTTTTACTTAAACTATTAAATTTTTCTCTTTAAAGATGATAAAAAAAATCGTAAGGTGAAAGTTGGAACTGATTTTTAATGAATTCACAGACAAATGTTTATACTTTTCTGTCATAAAATTATTTTATTCATCTATAAAGTGCAGAGTTGTACCAAAGTATTTCCAAAGGCTAAATCATGTGAAGAGAACATTATATTTTCTGAAATACTAGAGAAATTGTAATTTTTATGCAGTCTTTTCCATTTCAATAGCAATCACCACTACCTTTACCTGACTTATGCCTGAGTGCATTTGTTTTATGGTATATTGTAGCTCTTTATTTCATAGTTGTAGAATGAGCATGAAAATAAAGTAAGAAGTTTAGGATGCAACAGACATTTTTTTCATTTTCCCAAATCTCTTATTAGATATTATTTAACTCAATTTACAAAGAAAGAATACTTTTTTAAAAAGCTGTCATATAACATCTAATGATTATTGAATTCAGAATTTTTCAAACTTACTTGAAGTAGAAATCTTTAAAAGCAATTAGCTCATTAGTGATAAATACTTTTGTAAAGTTGCAGTTATTCAGAGATTAATTTAAAACAAATCACAGATTTTTAATTCTTATATAAAATTAGTTGACTGAAAATTTCAACAATAGGTATTTTCTATTGACGTGTGGATTTAATTTATAATGCCTCCAAACAGCCAGATGTATGTTGGAACTTGGGCTTTTCAATAAACAGATTCTGAAACAAAGATTTGAGTGCAGGTAGTTTATGAGGGACCCAGAGAAGTCACAACTGTGAAGACTGAGGCAAACAGAATTGATATGAAAACTCTTGTGAGATATCACCTTATACCTATAGGGATGGCTATGATCCAAAGACAACAAATGATAAATGGTGGTGAAGGTCTGGAAATAAGGGAACCCAAGAAGATTGTTGGTGGGAAGGTAGATTAGTACAGCCATTATGAAAAACTACATGAAGATTTTTAAAAGAAATTAAAAATAGAATTACCATATGACTCCACAATTCCTATTCTGGGTATATACTCAAAGGAGATGTAATCACCACCTTATAAAGATATCTACATTCCCAATTTCACTGGAGCATTATTCATAATAGCCAAAATATGGAAAAATCCTGAAATATGTGTTGATGAATGAACAGAAAAAGAAAATGTAGCATACATATACCATGCAATATTATTCAGACTTAAAAAGGAGACCTTGCCATGTGCCACAATATGGATAAAACAGGAGGACATTATGCTAAGTGAAATAAGCTAGATGCAGAAAGAAAATATTGCACAATCTCATTTATCTGTGGAATATGTATTTTAAAAAGAGGACAAATGCATACACACAGAGAATAAAACTGTGCATACCATGGGCAGGTAGGGGAAGTGAGGAAATGGGGACATACAGGTTAAAGAGTAAAAAGTCACAGATATAGAGGATGGACAACTTTAGAGATCTAATGTACATATGAGGATTAAAATTAAAATTGTATTAGAGGTTTTTGTTAATTAAGGAGATTGTAGCTGCTCTTGCCACAAAAAAATAACTACATGATAAGATAGATGTTAATCTGCTTTACTATAGCATCATTTTACTATCTAAATGTGTCTTATCACATCATGTTGTAAGCCTCAAATATACACATTGAAATTTATCTTAAAATAAATAACAAATAAAAACACTGTTCTTTAAGCTGACCAATTGCTTAGAAGATGTTAATTGGTGAATATCCAAAGGGAACATTGTTAATATTAATATTATCTAACTCTGTGCTGAAGACATTTTACTGTGAATACTTGCATCCTTTTCCTTTAAAATGTCATTTTATCTCATTGAAGAGCATTAGAACCATAAAACTTTCAGCTTCTCCTAGTACTATGGAAGACTAACTTGTTTGGATTAATATTAATTTTTTAAGGAAATATTTAGAGGGCATCAACTGATGAAACTGGCTTTTAGAGTTATGAAAAAAAAAAAAAACATCTAATGAAATATTTAACCATTATTCTGCCTGGCTAAGGTTTTGTAATGGACTGTAAATGAGCAATCTGGACTTAGGTATCAGCAGTAAAGTCACTCATCTGCATAATAGACACCCATTAATATTAGCAAAAGAAACCCAAGTGAAGTGAGAGCCATCCATAGGAAATAATAACCAAAAGAGAAAATATGATAAAATGCGAGCATTGGTATTTTGTCTATGGAGCCTGAGGCAGAAATATTGATTTTTTTAAAATTTATTATTTATTATTCTGGATATACAATAGTTGTACATGTTTATGGGCTAAATGTCATATTTTGATATACAATATATGCAATAGGACAGAAATATTTAAATGAACTTTTAAACACAGCCAGTATCTAACTATCGGTTCTATTTCTTCTATTGATCCTGAGTCCCAATTTTCTTTTACTATAGAATGAGGCTAAGATTCCAATTTCCAGAACCACACAAACTCAGAAACAAAATAAAACATTTTTTTCTTTTTATGCCATGAAATACTTAGGGAAAATGCATATTCCTAGGAATAATGGGCAGATAATTTGGTTCATTTGATATCAGGGAGGAACTCAGAAAGCATCATATATAAAATACCCCATCAGAAAATTGCAAACCAGACGGCCCATGGATCATTTTTGATGAAATATTCCTCTGAAGTAATCATGTGTTTATTGAGATACCTATCACATTATGGATTTGTATCTTTAGTACGTAAGACAGTGTCTGGCATATAATACTTTCACAATAAATATTGTTGATGCAATGAATAAATTCATATCTATTTTTTACATACTGTTGTTGGTTCCAAGATAATTAGAAGATGTAAAATCCAGTAGCTTTATAAAAACATTTAAGTCAGTCTTAAAAATACAAATAATGTATTTTAAAAATAAGTGACATTTTGAAATATTAAATTTAGGCTTGCTCATAACTTCATAGAGCTTGACAAAATATACAGGGATTTCTAATGATTGGGGATGGTTATGGTTAGGAAAGATTCCACTGTACCAATCGCAAGAATAGAGGCAAGATTAAGAAAGGCTTTATAAAATTAGAAGGCCAATATTTATATAAAATGGGGATATTTATGTCAATATTTTTGCAGCCAGAGATTTTTAAAGGTCAAACCAACATTCAAATGCATGATGAGATGATCTGGACTACAAATTTTAATATTTGTTGCCTTGCAAGTGTGTAATTATTCAGCTTAATTATTTTTCTGCCAGTATCTGCCTGGGACGTTTTAGCAATACGTCCATAACTATAAGTAGCAATTTTATCTTTGAGAGATTTAATTTTTATAGCAAGAAAGAAAAAAAAGAGCATTGGGGGGGAAAAGGATGCATTACTCTTTAGATTCATCCATCTGAATATTTCTCACATCCCAGTGGCTGAATGAAATTGGATTTGTTCAGCCAAATATACACAACCCAGACTTGAGAATGACCCTTACATTCTATTGTCAAATCTGAAGACCCACTAAATGAATGAGTTATTGTATCCTTAAAGGAAAGTTACATATCCCATGTTCAACACAATGGGTTTTAACCATGTGGTAAAAAAAAATGATGTTACAACTTCATTACAGTAATATCATGGATCATACTAACTTATGGGGAAAGAGAGTTATGGAGCTAAATTAACATATTTTGCATTTCTTTATTACAAAATACACCAATAATATATACCTTTGTTTATTTTATTCTGGGAGATGGGGTAGGTAACAACATCAGGTTGATAAGTTAAAACACTAACATCTGTCCAAATCTTTTATTTTGTTTCTTTAATTTCAGAATATTGCAGGGGTACAAATGTTTATGTTATATGTATTGCCTTTGCCCCATCTGAGTCAGAGCTACAAGAATGTCCATCCCCTAGATGATGCACTTCACACTCAATAGGTGTGACTATATCCGTCACCCCCTCCCTCTCCAACCTACCATCTATGCACGTAAGTGTTGATCGATTAATACCAATTTGATGGAGAGTACATGTGATGTTTGTTTTTCCATTTTTGTAATATTTCACTTAGTAGAATGGGCTCCGTCTCTACCCAAGATAATACAAGAGGTTTTAGGTCATCATTGTTTTTTTTGTGGCTGAGTAGAACTCCATGGTATATAAATACCACATTTTATTAATCCACTCATGGATTATTGGGCACTTGAGTTGTTTCCATATCTTTGCAAATGTGAATTGTGCTGCCATAACATTCTAGCAGAGATTGCTTTTTTATAGAATGTCTTTTTTTTTTCCTTTGGGTAGATGCCCAGTAATGGGATTGCTGGATCAAATGGTAGTTCTACTTGTAGCTCTTTGAGGTATCTCCATATTACCTTCCACAGAGGTTGTACTAGCTTGCAGTCCCACTGGCAGTGTATGAGTGTTCCTATCTCTCCACATCCACGCCAACATTTATTGTTTTGGGACTTTTTGATAAAGGCCATATTTACAGGAGATAAGTGATCTCTCATAGTGGTTTGTTTTTTTTTTTTTTTTTTTTTTTTGAGACAGAGTCTCGCTTTGTTGTCCAGGCTAGAGTGAGTGCCGTGGCGTCAGCCTAGCTCACAGCAACCTCAAACTCCTGGGCTCAAGCAATCCTGCTGCCTCAGCCTCCCAAGTAGCTGGGACTACAGGCACACACCACCATGCCCGGCTAATTTTTATATATAGATATATTAATTGGCCAATTAATTTCTTTCTATTTTTATAGTAGAGACAGGGTCTCGCTCAAGCTGGTTTTGAACTCCTGACCTTGAGCAATCTGCCTGCCTCGGCCTCCCAGAGTGCTAGGATTACAAGCATGAGCCACTGTGCCCAGCCTTATTGTGGTTTTGATTTGCATTTCCCTGATGATTAGAGATGTTGACCATTTTTCATATGTTTGTTAGCCATTAGCCTGTCTATCTTCTTTTGAAAAGTTTCTGTTCATTTCCTTTGCCCACTTTTTAGTACGGTTGTTCTCCAAATCTTTTATTAATAAGTCATAAATAAAATGTGACATATTTTACTTGAATAAAACATATATTTCTACCACAAAATCAATAATTGCAGATACAAACAATTTCACTTATTTTACTCACTTTCTAAGATCTTTGTATAGTTCTTGCACTGATTTTTGTAGCTTACAAAAGCAAGCTCTATCACAGAGACCATGGCTGAAAATATACATGTTATCAACTATCATAATATTTTAGAAGGTATCAGCATGGCTGTGACATTCTTTGCCTTTTTGTCAATTTTTTGTTAGAGAATTGCAAATACGTACACAAAAACTTATTGAAACCAATCACTAAAAATGCCTATGTATGTATTTGAAACTTACAAAGAAATACAGTCCAAATAGCAATAAATATTCTAATTCTCTAGCATCCCTTAGCAAGTCATGCTCTAGATCTATTTATTCATCTTTCTTTGCCAAGTAAACCATAAAAATTCTTAGGACGACGGCTACTTTTCATTTATCCCATTATGGACTGTAATTTGTTACTACATAGTACACACTTTATATCCTTGGAGAGATGAGTTCATTTTCTTATTCTCTTTTAGGATCATATATTTTATATTTTAGTTATCTTTTCTTATTGATGCCAATTGCTAGCTTTAAAAAAAAATCCTTTTATCCCAATTATGGAACATCCTAAGCAAACATGGACTCTTTTAATTCATGTAAAAGGAACTGTCACAATAAATCTAAATTCCTGTTTAAAGCAATTCTCAATTTTGGAAATGTAGCATTATGCCTAACTAAAAATAATAAAAAAAGATTCAGACAAGGAATATTCCAAATACTGTGCACTTGCTTCCAAACTCCAGTGCATATTATAAAGTAGAAATATTTTACACTATTCTGTTCTCAAAGTGAAAGCTTTACATAACTATATTTTATCTTTTTAGTTGTAATCCCTGCAGAAACTGTGGCCTCTTGTGACTGTGGCCTTTGAATTCACTGAGGCTCAGCTGGACTCAGTCTCCATAAGCCAGAAGAAACTAGCACTTCAAATAACAAAATTTCCACTTAAACTCACCTGTGTGCACAGAAACAGCATTTCCTCTTGCTAAACAGAAATTTCTATGAGTCAACAGGCATATCACCGAGAGCTTCAGATACTTCAAAGGCTTCTCACAACCTGTAGGGCATCTGAAAAATTCTAATGTGATGGTCAGAATATCAGGTTTCATCAACAGTTGTTCACATCATTTATGTAATGATCTTGAAGTATTTGTCTACTGTTGAAGACAAAATAAGTACAAAATTATATGAATTGGAGCTGAACAGTGAAATACACATGATGTGTCATTCATTTTTAAAATAAATGCCAAAAGAAATTTTGAATAATTAAAAAGTAAAAAAGTATCAAAAGTCATATTTAAATGATTTATTTAACATTATTTTTATGTAAAATACGCTTGTTTATAATTTGTTTATACAGCCATTCTATAATCTTGAAAAGGTGAAGAGCCCATGTGGAAAATTATTCCTGATAAGTGGCGGCTGATTAGAATCATCTGAGAGATGCATAAAACAACTGCTGCCTGGGCCACACCCTGCAAATTCTGATTTGATTGATCTGAGACTCTAAGCAGACCAGGTATTCATAAGTTTAAAATACTTCCCAGATGGTTCCTATTTACAGTCACTTCTGAGAACCCTATTCTAGAATGAAGACCAAATATAGCAAATTATTCTGATGCTCCTTCCTTTACAAACTGTCACTTATCTATTTAATATATTTATTTAATATTATCAACTTTGCTTTTTAACTTAAAATTTCAATAAAATGTGTATTAGTTGCTCCTTTTAACTTTAGTATTTTTTATATTATTAACCTAAAATTATTTCAATTTACAGGAGACAACAAAGAAAATTGATGAGTTTCTAATATATTTAGGTTAGATATAAAGCAAATATTTTATTTAATTTTTCCAGCCAGCCATTTAACCTTCTAAAGTATGTGCTATATTAACATTTACTTTATCAAAAATAAAAATAATAGACCAAGAAGTGAAATTTTCAAATATAACTAATAGACATTAGCCAATGAAAACTGTCTTAACTTTTACATACAATTGTCATAAGAAATTCAAGTTTCCCCATGCTGTGAATAGTTTAACTGTTTATATAGCTTGCATTCTCTAAGATACCTCAAACTTTCTATTCTATTTTGTACTGAAGCATACTATCCACAGAGAGTGTAATTTTAGATAACTATAGTTGAAGCAAAGGAGAAAAATGTCCCCTTAAAACAAGTATATTTTTCTCCAATTAAATTTTCATTTCATTAACATTTTTAGTCTTAATATTCTTGGTATGGTTATATGAAGACCAAGTGCCTGTTACTTAAATATATTTAGATCAGCATCTTTTCATCACAGCACATTTTACATTGAAATATCTTAATAATTAAAGTTTCAGTGGATGATTTCTTAAATTTATGAACTACATTATCATTTTGTGTACATTTTAATTTATAATCTGAATTAGTAGATTGTATTATTGTCATTAAGAAAAAATAGAAAAAATACTAGCAATTATAAACAGTATGAGTTGATGTAAGCATTTTTGTTAGCCCTGAAGCAGTTCTGATAGTTTTATTGTCTTAATCAACTTAGTCAACTCTCTTTATTGCTCTTTGGAGGTGGTAGTTTTGAACACATGCTGGGTGTTAGTTCACTGGTACCAAATTAAAAATGATAATTCTCATGCGTGAAATAACTATATGGACTAATGACCAAATATCTTTATAATGTGAGCCACTGTTGCAGCAGGTGGCCAAACAATTAGACACCGTAATATAATATATCCCAAAAGTAAAGAAAAAATAAAGACACTCATGAAACAACTAAAGCAAAAACATTAGGAAAAGAATAAAATATATATATTTTGATAATTAATGCATGCTGAAGATTTAATAGGTTTTTTTTGTAAATAGTAAAAATAAGCCCCCTTATCCTGAATGTTTAATTTCACAAGTATTCATGAAATACACATTTATAGTGCATGCATGAGAAAGATGAAAATGTGATTAAAGAACCAATATTATTAGAACACTTGACCTTGTGGAATTGACAGTCATTTCTCAGGAGATTTATCTCTAGTAAGTGTACCCTTGGGAAGGAAAAGCCTGCAAATTAAGAATGATTATGGGAAATAAATTTCTGGAAAGAGTGACTTGGGAGGTAGGCAAAGAATAGATCATGATATTTCTTATACACAAAGCTTAACTTTGAAATTTATCTTGAAAGCAAAGAATAGTCACATAATAAGCTTTGCATTATATAGAGAAATTACTCTTGCAGCAATATGAAGGATGTATTTCAGGAAGGAAAGAAGATTGATTAGGAATCTTATGTAATTATCCAGATAAAGTTTTAATAGCTGTGAATGGAGATCAGAGACCATTTAAAACTATTACATAGAAGTTAGATGTACATAATTTTTTAACGTTAGGAAAAGCATAAGAAGATAAGAAAACTCTGGCGTGGTATCCAAGATACTAACTTGAATATATAGGCAAGTGGAGATCTTACTAACTGATCAAGTACTATGGAAGGAGAAACAGGCATGAGGATAAGAAATAAGTGCAATTTAACATGTTCCTCAGATAGTGTTCTAATAACTAGCAGCCTTGGCTTCAACTGGTATTTTGTTATAAGCCCACAATTTCAGACTCCTCTATGATCTATTAGATTGAAAACTGTATCTTAACACAATCCCTAGGTAGTTCGAGTGCATAGGTATGATTGTGAACATATTAAATTTGAGATACTTATATCATGTAAGGATACATCATATGGTTGGTGTAAAAATTAGAAATACACATATAAATACCAGTAAAGAGTCACAGAACGGAAATACAAATTTAAGAAGCTTCAGCAGAGATAGCCATGGAAGAACATAAAAATTCTTTGAAGCAAATGTGTAGAAAAAGGAAATGGAGTTTGGGAACATAAATATGCAAACCGAAGTTCAATGAAGAGACAATGAAGGAAGCTAAGAAGAAAGAGCCTCTAAAAGGACATTGAGATTATAATCACCTCAGACAATTCATGTGGGTGAGGAAATCTTAAGACTGATCTTTTCACTAAAAGAGTCTGAAAAAAGGCCCACTGGATTTGGCAGTCAGAGAGTTATTGGTGATCACAGTGCAAGCACTTTTAGTGAAATAATGAAGTCAGAAGATAGAGCACAACACACTGAGTCCCTGGCAGGTGAGGAAGAGAAGACAGTAAATACAGATTAACTTTTCAGAAAAAAAAAAACCAAAATAAACAAAAAAAACCTTGTCTGTGGTTTAAAGGAGAAAGTAAGATTGAGTTAGGGCATAGTTGGCACCATGTAAAATGTTCCCCGAAGATTTCTACCCTTGCATAATGCCCTCCTCCTGAGTGTGGGCTGGCCTTATTGACTGGTTTTTAATGAAGAGAATTTGCTTCAAGGTATGGGATGTCATTTCTGAGATTAGATTACAAAGAGACTACGGCTTCCTCATTCAGCGTTCTTCTCTGCCTTGTGGCAATCTGCCCGCCATTTCATAAATTGCCCTGTGCAGAAACCCAGGTAACAAGAAAGTCAGCAAGGACCTGAGGCCCGCCAACAGTCAGGTGGTGGAGCTTGGCAGTAGAATCTACCCCAATGGAACTTTGAGATGACTGCCACCCTAGCCAACAGCTTAATTGCAGAAAGTAGAGAGAACAGAGACAGCACAGCTAAGATGCACCTAGATTCCTGACCCACAAACACTGTGAGGTACTAAATGTTTGTGAGTTTTTCTTGTTTGTTTGTTTTTAAGCCAATAATAGGGATTTTTTTAAAATGCAGAAATAGGTATCTAATACAAATTTTAGTACATAGAATTGGAGTGCTGCCCTAACCTAGATGTAAAAGTGGCATAGGAGCCAGACAATGGCCATCGAGAAGAGTGATTATGAAAGCTTAAAGGACATTGAACATATTATTCATTGAGTTTACAGCTTTAAAGAGCTTGTGGATGAGTAAGGAAAATATTATTGAAGCGAATGAAAAGCCATTGTTGTAATATACTGGAAGAATTTTAATAAACATTGTTATCTATAATTATGTGGAAAGCAGAACATGTACTTAATGATCTGTGTGATCTACTTAAGGAAATTTCAAAGCACAGTGTTGAAGATGCTGCCTGGTTTATTCTTGCTACTGAGAGTAAAATGTGAAAAGAAAGAAAAAAATTTGAGGGAAGAACTATTTAATAGTTAAAAAAAAAATACAAGAAAGAAACCAGAATTTGATAGTGTTGAAAAAAGTTAAGTGCTTAAATTAGGTGCTAAAATTAAGAAATAACTTCAAAAGATCAAATCCTAGGAAACTACCAGAAAAATATGATATGAAGCTGAAACTGAAGCCATGACAGTAAAACTTCTTAAGACCTCAGAAAGATGAAAGCTGATGAGATGGTTAATTTTATGCATCAATTTAGAGGATGTTTTGGAATGAGTTTAACATTTAAATCAGTGAACTTGGAGTAAGCAGATTGCCCTCCATAATGTAGACTCAGACAATCAGTCGAATGTCTGAGTAGAACAGAAAGAGTACCCTCACCATGGAAGAGGGAATTCAGCAGACTGGCTTGGGACTTCATTTGTCCTGGGTGCCCAGCCTATCAGCCCACATTGCAGATTTTGGACTCACCATTCTTTATGATCATGTAAGCCAATTCCTTACAAGAAACCTCTTGCTCTATTCATACATTCTATTGGTTCTATTTCTCTGGAGAACCCTAATAGAGGTGATGCCACAGAGTACTGTTCAGTCACATAAAAGACCCTTGAAAGAGATTAAGGGTGTTCTACACAAATCCTCTCAATCTCACAAAAAGATCTCTATGAAATTAGAAGGGTTCTTCATAGCTTTTTCAACAGTTTCCAAAGCTAGAGATAAACATATGTAAGAGATTTTTGTGGTGTGTCTTTTGTTTAATGGAATGAACCACCACAAAAGACCTACAAAGTGTGTTAACACTTACATATTCAAAAACATCATTACATTGAACTGAAAAAAATTGAAAAGGAGAAATTTGGATCCCAAAGTCTCTACAATTGGAAAGCAGGCTGGGAAACTACTCACTTGCAAAGGCATGCTAACTTTACAAGATAGAAAAAAATGTCTCTGAGAGCAGAATCAAGAGTTCAGAAGGCAGAGTGAGCTTGGAAGCAGATCCTTACTAAATCCAGCTTTGAGGTAGCTATAGTCCCCTTTGTATTTTGTCTGATCCCGGGTGAGAGGCTCTGAGTCAAAGACACCTAACTAGATCACACTGAATTTCTGACTCACAAAAACTATGAGATCAATTGTTTTGAAATGCTTAAGTGTTGGGATATTAGATAAGTTATTTATATAGCAGGAGAGATGGACAGTAAGTGACATATTTGTATAGATGAGAGTTTATATTAATAGGAGAAGCAAGTGTTTTGTGGTGGGATTGGTCTTGGTTAGGAGATGTGATACTTCTTGCCTGAGATGAAAATGTGTGTGCTGTAGAGTATTACTAATATGTGGGGAAGAGTTTGAGAGTTTGCATTTAGTTGATTATCTCTATTTTCTTTCTACTTTCTTAATTATTTTTTTTTGCTCAGAACAATGGATTTGAGTTTGAATGAAAAAAATCTGAAGGGAATTTAAGAATTATCAAACCAGAGACAGCTAAAAGAAAATTGTCAGAAAGTGCTGATGGGAAGACATAAATTGAGGTTAATATATTTGTATTGTGGGGTGGGTCAGATAGAAGTATTCAGATAAATGGTTTAAGTCACTTATCAGAGAGAAAAGATGGTTGACCTATGGCTTTTTCAGGATAGAAGAGTCAGGGAGGATGGGAACTAAAAGACTTATGGATGTCAAGCAAATATTGAAATGATGAATAATTGGGTCTATAATATAATAGATAAGAAGATAAGTAAAACCAAAAGAGCTCAGCAGATTAAAAGAAAATGATGGGTCCAACTTCTGATATCTTTTGGTCCAGGGCATAATAAAAAGAGAGGATGTGATTCGCTAATGTAATTTTTGAGTATAAGTGTTTGGAGGTAGAGGTACATGGTCTAGCCATCAAAGGAGCATAATACAAAAAGGAAGCACACTTCAATGATAAGGTATGACATGAGGCATAGATTTTCTGGGTTATGGCAGGAGTTCTTAGAGATTATAGATGACCAATCTTAGAGTTTAAAATGTATGTGGATTAATAGTTCTATGATATTTTAGGTGCTTTGTAAATTACAGAGATGAAACACACTCCTAGGACAAACGTTATAAACATTTTAAAAATAAGAGGCTGTCTTCATGTTAAAACATTCACATTTAATAATAATCTCTGGGCATATATTTTTTTATTTTAAAGTATAGTTTAATGTTTTATTATTGCCAAATAAACTTCTGGCTTATAAATTAAAAATAAATAAATGAATGCAATAGAGACTCATAGAGAACTTGGAAAATGAATAATTTAAATGTAATAATTAAAATCACTTATTATTCCATCATTTAGAGATAAAACTCTCTTGATATTATTATGAAACACTTTCTTTCAACATATTTTATACTCACAAACTTAAACCCATAAATGTACATATATACAAATTGCTCTTATGTATCCAGCTATATAATATATCCTGCTTTAGATGATCAATTATAATGCATATCTAAAATATTAAATTAAGTCATTAAATTATATCATTGATATTTTTTAACTGCTTAGATACTTCTTTTAATTATTTCTAAATATTCCATTATACTGGTTTATCCTAATTTACTTATTCTCCCATTTTATAAGAAATATAGATGTTTTCCATTACTTTTTAACTTTAGAGTAATATAATGAGTATACTAATTCATACGCCTTTAGGTACAGTAGTAATTATTATGTTAAGCTAAATAGTAAAAATATGTTTGGTTTTAGGATATGATTTTTTAAGATTAAAAATACAATTTATATGTTTCCAAATAACTTTTATAAACTTTCCTTTTTAAAAATAAAACTTGCACACTTCAGTTTTGTAATAGTGCCTTTTCTCTACTTGCTATGACCATTATTCAGTACATAGAACATATATAGGAGACCTGTTACTTGGCACCATAATCATTATTGGTTTATAACATACCAATTTTTATCAAACTTTGGGGCACCTTGTACTAGTTGTCTTCCTGTACACTTCTAGGACGTAACTTCTGCAGGGTAGACTGTAGGAAAGGGAAGATGAGTGTAACATGGGGAGAACTAGAACAATCTGGAACACTATGAACATTTGCCTAAGACTTTACACCCTTGACAGTTCTCATCGCCTTTAACTCTGATGGTGTGGGTACCCTTATAGGAGATGCTAACAGCCTGACTCTTGGGGATAAATCAACAGTTAACCAAGGAGTCAGGAACTGAGGGAGGATTAGAGGGAGGGTGGAGCAGGTGCAGGCTCAGCCACTGCCACATGCCAGCAGTGTAGTCAACACATGACTGACAACGTGTCTGCTGCAAAGTTCCTGGTGACCCTGACCTGACCTTAAAAGCATAATATGGTAGCTGCTTCAGTTCAATCCTGTAAATCTAGCATAAAAATGTCTCTTGTGGCCTACCTTAACTAGAAACACACAGGAAAGGGAATTCTGGGAAACTAGTTCAGCCAGGGAAAGTTGATGCATTACAAAGCCACCATATACAGTCACAATCTTTTCCTTGAGAAGATATTATGTTCTTAACATTATTTATTTCTTGAATAAAGCACATCTTTGACTTATAATTTTAAATGACAAGGAGCATGAATGACTTAATGACACTTGAAAATAATTTAAATACTGACCCTTTTAAAAATAATTTTCTCGCTCCCCCAAAGACAGCAATGATTTTTACATTTTGACATTATTAACTTGTCTGAAATTACTCAGTTTTGTTTTCACAGAAACAACAATGCTATTTATTTTTTATTAACTTTTTAATGGCTTTGTGAAAGATGAATAAATTAAGAAATTTTAAGAAAATGTGTGATTTGTCTAAACAGATTTTGGAACAATGCAATAGAATATTGTCAAGCCCATGATTCTTTTGGAAGAGGTTCATGACCATACTTAAGAGTAACCAACTTACCATAAATTTTCAGCCTGCCTTGGACAACCACAGTCAATATATTTTATGGATGAAAAGAAGACATCAGCTGCTATGATGTGTCTTGTTAAACTGACATCTATCAAGAAAACAAGTACACCATTTCCTAATGTACATATATGCCTGTGCTTAAGCATATACATGCATATGTAAAGGTACATACATATATAAATACAAACACATATATATGCATGCAGATAAATGACTGACATAGATAGATAGATGATAGAAAATGAAAAAGAAAGGCCCTGAACTATATCATATCTGTAGCTATATACAGTGGTATGTTGGAGCTGGTTAATACCGACTTACAAGAGCAAATCGTGCACATCATTTCTCAAATTCACATTCGTTAACATCATGTTGGTAAGTTATTAATAAAATGTGGCATGGTGGGCTTATTTACACTGTAAAAAATTGACGACTTAGATAGAAGCTTTTGGGATGAGGGTAACAGGAGGAGAAAAGCCAGTTCTCAATCATTTATCAGCACACTGCTGGTTCCATGTGTATGCATGTACACACGCTCCAGCTATTTTAGAACCATTGCAGTAGATATAAGACATTTTATTATTTAAATCACCTCTAGTAAACTGTACTTACTTAATTGTAAGATGCACATTTTTCATCTTTTAGATTCCTGAAGTTCCCATATACACTATAATCAATAGTATTTTGTCATTGTAATTGGCTGATTTTTTTTCACTTTGGTACTATAAAAATAACACTATGTCTTATGCTCAGCAGTGTTTCATATTTGATATTGTTATACGACACATGTAGCCTAAACTTATTCTAATTTTTCAGAATTTTTTTGGTTTATTTCTAATTTTTCATGATTACCAACAATCCTATAATGAATATATTATTAATACACATATCTTTGTGCACATATGAAATTAATTGAAGGATAGATTTAAGCAAATGGATAAATTGGAATAGGTAGAATTAGTAGTTCAAGTGCATTTACATTTTAATTCTCATTAGGTAATGCCAATTTATGGTGGAAAAATTTTATCAAATACTATTGCAATAGTGGATATTAACATCATACTTTCTTTCTATATAAAATTTAACCTATTGTTTTAATGTATATTTATTACTTAGTATAATAAACACTGAAAAAGATGGGTGAATAAGATAGAATGGAGTCTATATTATTGTAGATAGTGGTGGATAATGTAAAAGTTAAATTAATAAGAATATATATCATGTACTATAGGAAAAGAATTAAAATAAGATGTGATTTAGAATGAGATAGTGGTTACTTTATATAACTGGCCTCCTAAGAAATGAATGACAAGAAAGAACAAATGAAGCAAACATCAAAGGAAGAATAATTTTTTCTGGAGTCCCTAATATTGATCTAATATTCTTGTTAAAGAAATAAGAAGGCCAGTATTACTGGAACATAGTGGATGAGTTTGAGAATAATACAAAGTGAGATTAGAAAGGTGGATATGAACAAGATCAGGATAAGGAGTTTAAATTTTATTCTAAGGGTAGGAAAGTCGTTGGAATATTTTATGCAGCGTGTAATTTAAACATCTAAATTATCACTCTGGTTGCTAAGCAAAGAAAAGATAGTAGGAAATCAAAAGTTGAAAAAGAGAAGCCAATTAGAAAGTGTATTAGTCTGCACACGCTCTCATAACAAAATACCAAACACTGGGTGGCCAAAATAACAGAAATATATTTCTTACAGTTCTATGTACTGGGATGTCCAAGGTCTCAGCATAGTCAAGTTCCATTGAGGTCTCTTTACCTGGCTTGCAGAGAGCCACCCCTTGCTGTGCATTCACATGTCTAAAAGTAAAAAAGAATAAAAGCAAGGTCTCTGTGTCTCTTTTTAAAGGGGCACTGACCCCATCATGAGGAAACTACCTACCTGACCCCAACTAAATGTAATAACCTCCTAAAGGCTCCATCTCCAAATAACATCACACTGGGAGTTAGGGCTTCAGTGTATCAATTTTAAGGGAACAATTCAATCCACAGCATTGAAAGTAATTGCAATAGTCTGGATGAGAACAGCTCAGACCAAGGTCATATTTAAAGCAGAGAAAAACACATAACTTTGGGATCCATACTAATGGTAGACTTAAGAACACTCACTAATGGATTTACTGTGGTGTAAGGAAATTTGATGAGTCAAAGTGACTCTAAGATGTTTGGGTTGAGTGGTGGACAGTGGTGCCATTTATGAATGTGTGGAAGATGGAGAAGAGCACAGTTAAGGAGAAATATCAAGAATTCTGCCTTGGCTAAGTTAACTTTAAGCTTCCAAATGAGATTCCAAATCACAACATCAAATAAGTGGTTGAATGTATGACTTTGTATTATTCTGGAAAAACTGAGATTATAGAGAAATTCTGAGGAACCATAGCATATAAGTGTCATTTAAAATTAGGTCATTAAATAAAATCACCTAAGGAAATGTATAAATAGAGATAAGTAGATGGCTCTAAACCAAGACAAGACCAAATAAATGCTAATATTTAAAAAGTGAGTAGACGAGAAAAAGTCAAAAATAGATACTAAGGGAGTCTGGTGAGAGAGGAAGAAAACTGGGAGTGTATAGAGTTAAGAGGCCAAGAGAAGAAAGGATTTAAAAGTGAAGATGGGGTCTACTCTCTTAACAGTTTGGCAGTTCACAGGCCATGTATGAAATATTATCTATAATAAATGAAAAATAGAATATGAGATAGAAAAGTGAGGAAAATCAATATGGACAAGTGTTTAAATAATTTTAGTTGGAAAGGGGAGTGAAAATAATAGGGTCATAGCTAAAAAGGAACATGAGACAAAAAGATGTATTTTTTATGTTAACTAAGAATTCCAGGACATATTTATATGCTGAGGGACAGATGGCATGAAGCAGGGGAAATCAAGGATGCATGAGAGAAAAAAATTGGAAATCAAAAACTGAGAAGGCAATAATAGGTAACATTCAGACGTCAGGCAAAATAGATGCCTTTGATAAGAGCAGGGTATCAATCTGTGGGAACGTGGCTGACAGCAGAGGGCATACACCAGGCTGTCCACAAAGATTCCAGCCATGCAAGCATTTTCTTTATATTAACAACAGCTGGATACTTTCTGGACTGTATATACATAGAGATCGGTTGGTAGATTTGATGTGTAGATGATGAGAAATTTTCCAAAGGATATTTCTAGGGTACATTTCCATAACTGCAGAGAGTATTTATTGTATGGATAGTTCTTTCTTTTTCCTTGCTAAGACTGACTTTCTATTGAATTTAGCGGGAGTATTTCTACTCTTTTTCCTTAACTAACATGTTTTTTTTTAGGTTTTCAGTAGATATTACTTATCATAATATGGAAATTTCTTTTGGTACCTAACTAAGAGTGAATATTAGAAATAAATATTATCTCTAATATAACATTTTGAGGCAAAATGTTATATATTTTGCCAGGCAAAAATATATATTTATAACCCATGTTGTATAATAATCAAAATTTGATAGTATCAATCAGATCAAAGCATTTCCTGCTGTGAAAACATCATTTAAAATATTCCACACCTTTCTCTTTCTTGGATCAATTTTTATTTTTGTTATGGCACAGCTGTGAAAAATTCTTTCAGAGGGCGTGGTAAACTTCTGAATCCTTGGCTGGATAAAAATGTATTTTGCCTTTTGACTTGAATTCATGATTTTACTGATGGAGAATTCTCTTTAAATGAAAGTGTCCTCAAGATTTTCAACTTATGTTTTATCAGCTGGTGATTTAAAAAAAATATGATGCTAATCTAATTATATAGGTCTAAAACATATGGATAATTATGTCTTCCTTCTAAAACCTCTATGAACTTTTCATTTTTGTTTGTTTGCATTTGGTTTCTGAAATGTAATCACTCTGTCTCTAGGAAGCTCTAAGGAATATTATTATAAAGCATAACAATATTTAATAAATTATAATAATCTAATAAATAATAATTATAGCTTTTATTACAATAGATTTCTTTAGACTATTTTCTCCCTTTCCTGAATTTTCTTTTAGACGGTTAGGAGAAAAGCTAATCTATTCTCTTTCTTATAACCGTTCTTTCACCTCCCACCTCTGTCTGGACTTTTGTACCTCCTTCTTAAACAATACCATAGTACACACAGGCTTGCAGCAAACAATGAGAAAGCCTGTGCTATGGTACTGTCATTTTTTTCCTTTTCTTTTTCTCATCAGTTTTTTCCACCATTATTTTTAATTCTTCTAGTAAAACTTTAATATTTTTAATTTACACATATTCTGATTGTTTTTTGTAGCCCAGCCTTGTTATTTGTTTACATTTGGATTTTTTCCTTGTAATATTTGATATATATAATCTATGTAACATGAAAACAAGATATGACTCACAGTAACAATATGAACAACATAATTCAACCCATCAAGTTTTTCTGTATCCATTTCCAAAAATCTCATTTCCCTGCCTGTATGTTTTGAATTTTGTTATTTATTGAATATTTTTAACTAAATTTTCTTTTACATATATGATCCTAAATATATTTTCTAAGATTTCAAATTGGTATTAACCAATCAGCACCTAAGTGGACACATAGGAATTACATTTATTGGGTATTGGGCAGGTGGGAGGTGGGAAGAGGGGATGGGTATATATATATACATAATGAGTGAGATGTGCACCTTCTAGGGGATGGTCACACTTGAAGCTCAGACTTGTGGGGGGAGGGGGGGGGTAAAGGGCATTATTCGAAATCTTAAAATTTATACCCCCATAATATGCTAAAATAAAAAAAAGGAAATAATGTCAAAACATATGTCGCTGTAGCTTTATGTTTCTAAGATTCATGCATGTTGTTGTGCTCACTTTTACAAGACTCTATAAAACTCCTCTATATGCACAGTCCACAATTGACTTATCTCTTCTCTTGTTGATGAACAAGTGGCTTGTGTCTTTTTAATAAATTATTCAATCAATATTGTACATGTCTCTTTATCACATTTGTAAGCGTTTTGTAGATAATATAACTAAGAGTGAAATTTTCAGGGTGCACATATTTCCAGTTTCGCAAGATAATATCAAATAATTCTCTAAAAGTGTTATATTAAATCACATTTAATGTTTGAATTATTATAACTGCATAATGCTGTACATTTTTGATACCAGTAAAAAAAATTATTCCTTTCCATTTATTTTTCAAAAATATCACGATTAAATTTTGCATTCATTCTCCCATTTAAATTTCAATACTCCTTGTCAAATTATTGTGATTTTGAGTTAAATGCCATTAAACTTTAAAATTAATCTTCCCATGCATTACATGAGCTGTCTTGTCATTTATTGAAATATTCTTTTACAACTATCAAGAATATTTCATAGTTCTAAGCTCATTCCCAGATATTCTCTCGATTCATTGTTATTACATAGAATAACTTTTTTCTCATGTGGTACTTTTTAAGGACATTTCTTTGGCTGAATCACTCAAATCATATCACAGAATGCTGCATATATGTTATTGTTTGCTTATTTGTGTACTTGAATAATACAATTTAGCAAACCTCCTCAAAGACTAAAGCTTGATTTCCAAGTTCTTTTCACATCATCCCAACTTTGAGGCAATATTCCAAAAGCATACCAGCACAAAGCAAACCAGAAAGAGTATATTGCCTAGAAATATACATTATTCGATTGGCAAATAAGGTATTTGTTTGGACTCAGGTAAAGGCCCAAATCTGACTCAGTACAGCGTATGGGTTTAATCTGAAATACAGTTGGTGACAGTAAAAAAAAATATAAGTAATTTTGGACAAAGTTACACATCTTAACCCAGATGTCACCTGTGGTATCACTGCCCAGTAATGTCTTGATAAAACTAATTTAAAGCATGGGCATCATTGTATTTACTTTCCATAACTTCATTTGTGACTTTTGGGGCTGTGTGCTGTGCTATGTCCTTCCTCATAGCTACCACCTGTCTATGACTAGGTGCTTCTATTACTCTTTCATTTTCTGTTCAGCATCATTATATTTATTATTATTTTTTATTTTTTCTTTACATAAAGAAAATTTCCTTGTAGTGTTGCAATCATGGGTTATTTTTCCTTCTATGTAGCTACTAGGAGTCAAAGAGAGAATTTTGGTTGGGGGCAGGGAATGAGAAGAGCGCAATATTTTGCATCTCGGACAAATTCATATATTTTACAATATAAAGAATTTTCTGCCACACTACAGTGTTGTTTGGATATACAATCTCTTCTGTAACCTCATAAGCCTGACCACACCTCAGAAGTAAGTCCAACAAAACAAAGTTCTCCCATTTTTGTATGCTGAGATAGTTATTTGCTGTTTCTTTTGGGATGCTTTTTCCTTATATAATACTTAGTAATTTCATTGTTTCTCCCACATCTATGTTGAATGCATTGCTGCTTTTAACAGACTTAAACAATGTAAAGAATGAGTTATAACGCAGAAGTGGCGAGGCTGTCTTCCATTTGGTGGTGTAAGAGATTGGTCACACAATAAAGGATTGAATGAAAAGACCATCAGCAGAAGAGAACAGAATATGGAGGGAATAAATATTTCCTATATTATCAGAAAACTGTCATGTGGAATCAGCCAAATAGGTATTTTATTTCTAGTTATACTGAACTTATCTAAAGCAAAATATTACCAAAACTAAAACCAGAGGCACCTTCAAAATCAAAGGAAATATACATAGCACTTTTAAAATAAATTGCTGAGTTTGGAGAGGAAAGTCCTTCTTAGTTCATGTTTCCCCAAAAGCAGGACTTGAACTGAGGTGGTTAATTTCAATGATGTCCCAAAAGCAGAGGTGCAGGACTAGGAAGAAAAATGCAAACCAGTATAAGAGTGCATTGCCCAAGTGGCTGCTTTGTTGATTTTTTAACACTAAAAATAGCAACTAAATGAAATACCCAATTGAAATATAATTTGAGCGGAAAAAGAAGCATGTACTATATCTACCTAAATCAAAGATTTCAATTATAATCTGAAAAATCCTACTCAGAAAATGAACAACAAATACTCAACAACAACAAATGCTCTTATATCCTTCTGCTGAAATAGAATAACTAAGGCACATGGAAGATGATAATACAAGATTCAAACAAAATATTCTGAATCTATGAATTTACAAGTAAAATGAACATCCAAATTCAAAGTCAATAAACCATACTTGTTGATTAACTTATATACATATTAATGGGGTTATTTTACTAGTTTTTCTTCTAGATAGAAATGAATGCACAGAAACTGTTTTAGAATTTGATGTTAGGAAACCAAGTCTCCAATGAAACTCTGGTAAGTTTCTTTTCATATCCTAAAAAGATTTTGTTTACAAAATTCAAATGTACCCTTCTCATCTGAAAATGATTGATTGCTTAATATTAAACAGTTGATGAAGGATATGTCTCAAATAATTTACCATTCACGTCTCCAAAGGTCTCAATTTCCTTTGTTGCGTTATTTAAAAATTAATTTTTCAAAAAAATAGTCATTCTTTCTGTTATTGCTATTTATAATTCCAATTTGCCCTAGATGGGATTTTATTTTCAATTTCCATCTTCCACAAATATAGGATAAGAGTGTTACACACATATATACTTAAACAAATGGAAAAATGTATTCTTGTGGGGTTTTTTGCTTTAGATAAAAACCAAGAAATTAAATTATTCTTTAAAGCTTTAAGAAATTATTATTCCTTCTATAAAGATCAGTACTAGTTAGTAAATTTTTGCATAGACCAAGTGTGCTAAGGTAGAAAGTAGAGTTAATGATTTGATTTTCCAGTGATGGAGATGAATTACTAATATAATTCTTCAAACCCCGCCCCTAAACTCACACACACACAGATAAAATGTTCAGTGTGTGTATCTGGCTTAGCTTAATTAATTCAAGCACTGGAATTCTTTCACAATCATGTATTTTTAATGCTATATTAAATGCATATAGCAAAACAGCATCTGTTTAATATCATTACTTTAAACTTAATATGGATAATCACAAAAATCTTAAATCTGCACAGGATATTTTCAGCTACAGTAACATTGGGCATGTAGACAAAGGTGCTCAGTTGCTTACATTTTCACATAAATGTACGAATGGATGCCTGAAGCAATGTGAATAGCAGCTCTCAAAACTTCAAAGAATCTGTGAAGGATTCTTGCTCAGCTCTTGCCATCCTGAATTGGCCTATGCTCAGGGAGCAATTAAAATTAAATAGCCTCTGAACAGGAAAAAGTGAAAAGCTCTATTTCTGAGTATGAACATACTCTATCACAGTAGTGGCAAAGGAGAAGTGTTATGAAAAAATAAAATAACAGAGCAGAGAGGAGGTCATGACATTTTCTATTGAGAATGTATATTTTTAGACAATACTTAAGTGTAAGCAAATTTCTTCATGGTCCTCCTCTTCTGGAATAAATATATTTGTGTGTAGTATATTTTTATGCATATATACATATCTCAGAGTATATGAAGGATATCTTTTTAGCATTCATTAGTGCAGTATTATAAAGATCAATAATTCTTGGAAATTAATCCTTTTAGTTTGTTAGGCAGTTGTCATATTTCCTAATTTCAGCAGAAGTTCCCTAGAATTAGTCACAAAAGTTTAAGATATCTGTTAAAAGTACAACAAATTCTTACTTTTCTGAGATTATAGATATACATTAGCATGGATGTTTAACATGTTTTTAAGATCCCAAATCATCTTTTTAAAATATATTACCATAAATCATTCAATTTTGATTTTATTTTGTTTAAGCTGAATTGGAGAAAAAAGTCAATTTGAAATTTGGAATTAGCTGTTCACATTGAGAACCAAATCCACACACACACACACACAACACACATATACTCCTACCTTATTATTCACATGGCATGATCATTGGCATTCTCCACTACAATGAATTTTCTATTCCTCTATCTTTTTTATATTACATTACTACTTTAGGGAACTCTTTACCAGGAAGGTAGTTGAAAATAACTTTATTGTTAAAGAGCCCCTGAAAACTCATTTAAAGTTGCCCAATTTTTCAAATATCAAATGCCTGTTTATATTCCAAGAATCTTAAAACTCTTTGCTCCCTTGCTGTGTCCACCTGTCCTGAACTATATCACAATTCATATCTAATACCAATCAAACTCATGGATTGAAAGATCAAGTTTAAGCCAGAAATCCAATACCATAAATATTCCAACTCTGCCCTTTCTACACTGGGATGCTACTTAGATTCTGTCAACATAGTGCCCCTCTCACTACAGTAAGCAAAAACTAAGCTTTTCCGTATTAAGAAATTGACCTTGTGGCAATTTCATGAAGCCAGCATTCAGCATCCAGATGGTTGATGTACATTCAGACAAGTGAAAGGCAAAGGCAAATGGAAGGGGCTAGAGTAGGTAATACGCCCCTAGGTTCATGAAACAGTCGTTCTTGACCATGAATGAGAACAAGACTTGACATGTAACTCTACTTTACAAACATAAGTGATATCTAATTTCAGAACTTCCACATTCCAGTGCAGAATTTATATGGCATCAACTTAGATTTTCCTGAGATGCCATCAATTTTATAATTTTTTCATATTGTTTCCAAATTTTTCCCTGCATTTCTCTTACCTGCAACTCATTGAAACACAAATATCAAAATAAAAGGAAAAAAAGACAGAGGAAAAAAGAAAGCTTCCTTCTCTGTGTGATTCTCTATACAGGAGAATGAAAAGTATTAAATTAAGGGAGTGTAGACACTTAAGATTTGGATAGAAAATTAACAAAAATTAAAAATGAGTAAAAATGATCAAATATGTCTGGGAAAAAATAGTTTTAACAAGGCTGGAAATCATGGTTACCAGAGGAAGCTAAAAGTGTTTGAGTAGGAAGGTTATTTCAAGGGCATCCAAATGGGGGTAGAAGAGGTCAAATTATTGCTTTTTGCTGAAGATATGATCTTATATCTAGAAAACCCCAAAGATTCTGCTGTGAGACCTTGGAATTGAAAAATAAATTCAACAAAGTTTCAGGTTACAAAATCAATGTACAGAAATCAATAGTTTTCCCATATGCCAACAACAGTCAAACTGAGAACCAAATCAAATACTCAATACCACGACAATAGCAATAGAGAACATAAAATACCTAGGGATATATTTAACTAAGGAGGTAAGAGACTTCTACAAGGAGAACTACAAAACACTGAAGAACGAAATAGCAGAGGATGTAAACAGATGGAAAACCATATCATGCTCCTGGATTGGCAGAATGGATATTGTTAAAATGTCTGTACTACACAAAGTGATCTAAAGATTCAATGCAATCTCTATTAAAATATCAATGTCATTTTTTGCAGATCTAGAAAAAATAATTCTACGCTTCACATGGGACCAGACAAGACCCTGTACAGCAAAAGCAATCTTTGGCAAAAACGACAAATTGAGAGACCTCAATTTACCAGACTTCAAGCTATACTACAAGGCTATAGTAACTAAAACAGCATTTCACTGGCATGAGAACAGAGATATAGATCAATGGAACAGAACTGAGAACATAGATATAAAAGCATCCTCATATAGCTATCTAAACTTTGCCAAAGAAGACAGAAACATACACTGTAGGAAAGAATCCTTATTAAATAAATAGTGCTAGGAAAACTGGATAGCCACATGTAGAAGACTGAACCAGGATCTGCACCTTTCACGTCTCACAAAAATCAACTCACATTGAATAACAGACTTAAATCTAAGGCATGAAACTACAAGAATTCTAGAAGAAAATGTTAGAAAAACTCTTATAGACATTGGCCTAGAGAGAGACTTTATGAAGAAGCCTACAAAGGCAATCTCAGCAACAACTAAAATAAATAAATGGGACCTGGTCAAATTAAAAAAGTTCTGCACAGCCAAGGAAACTATTATGAGAGCAAATACATAATTTACAGAATGGGAGAAAATATTTGCCTGCTAAACATCCGCTAAAGAGATGATAACTAGAATCCATAGGGAACTCAGGAAAATAGGCAAGAAAAAATCAAACAACCCAATCAAAAAGTAGACAAATGACATGAACAGAAACATTTTAAAAGAAGATAGACTAATGACCAACAAGTATATGAAAAAATGCTCAACATCTCTAATCATCAGGGAAATGCAAATCAAAGCCACAATGAGATATCATACATCTCCAGTGAGAATGGCCGTTATCAAAAAGTCCCAAAACAATACCTGTTGGTGTGGATGTGGAGAGATAGGAACATTCATACACTGCTGGTGAGACTCCAAACTAGTACAACCTCTGTGGAAAGTAATATGGAGATACCTCAAAGAGCTACAAGCAGAACTACATTTGATCTAGCAATCCCATTACTAGGCATGTATCCAAAGTAACAAAAGACACTCTATAAAAAAGGCACCTGCACTAAAATATTTAGAGCAGCACAATTCACTATTGCAAAGATGTGGAAGCAACCCAAGTGTCCATCAATACATGAGTGGATTAATAAAATGTGATATATGTATACTATGGAGTTCTACTCAGCCACAAAACCAATGGTGATCTAGCACCTTTTGTATTATCCTGGATAGAGCTGGAGCCCATTCTACTAAGTGAAGTATCATAAGAATAGAAAAACAAGCACCACATGTACTCACCATCATATTGGTATTAATGGATCAACGCTTAAGTGCACATATAGTAGTAACATTCATTGGCTGTCAGGCAGGTGGGAGGAGGGTGAGGGGATGGATATATACACACCTAATAGGTGCACTGCGCACCATCTGAGGGATGGACACGCCTGAAACTCTCACTCGGGCAGGGCAAAGGTCATATACGTAACCTAAATATTCATAGCCTTGTAATATGCTGAAATAAAAAAATAAATACATAAATAAAGTAAAAAAGAAAGAATTAAACTATTTTCATATACAGTGATTATAACTGATTTTATATTATTTTATTCTTTATTATGTTACTTTCATTGTTTTGGTCTTGCATTTATTTAATAATCCCTCTGTGTCCCCCTGTCTTGTTTCTTTTTCTCCATTTCTTCTCTGGAAGAAGGAAAGAGAGCTGTTTGGTAGACCAGGAATTAAGTTGTGGAAATTCAATGAGTTTGTATAAATGCTTAGTAAAATATCTGGCATATAGTATTCACTCAATAAATATATTTAAATACACTGAATATTCATCTTTGTATTATTGTCATTCACATAATTACAAGAGAATTTCCCATAATCTTCAAGCTTTCTCAATGTTATCATTTATATAGTTTATGAATGTTTATTTACAACTACGTGTCTTATATATTTATGCCATATTCATCTTGAGAGATGATATATTTTCCACTTTAGTAAATGTCACAGAATTATGTTAAATCATAACCTGGCTAAATTGACTCACTTTATTCAAAAATTCCTATGAAGTATGCTATTTTTTCAGCAACTGGCTTAACAATAATGGGCTCTGAATTCAGACTTACAGGACTTGAATCTGTCAATTATTAGCTATTCCACTTTGAATTCTTAATATCCCTGTTGCTCAGGTCTTATCTAAAATATAGGGAAAAAATGCCTCACAGAAATGTTGTGAAATTAAATACTAGAATTCATTGAAAGTAGTTATTCAATCAGATTATATCTGTTGGATACAATTTATCAATGTGCTTAAGGTCATTTCCTTATAAATGCTGCTAAACACAAATAAATAAGAAAATATATTAATACTTTTAATGCATTCTTTGATTAATAAAGCAATTTATTTTAGAATAAAATACATTTATAATTTTTATTTGTATTTAATTATCTATTGGCAATCTTTCTGCGATGTTTCCCACATATATCCTCTGCTAAACATTCCACATTTGCTATAGATACTCTTTAAGTATTCTGATAGTTCAGCCATGACATCTAATTTGAGGACTGCCATTTTCTTATTATGACCATTACTTCACTACTATTCTGTGTATAATATGATATCAGGGAACATTTTCAATGCTGCGAAGAACATACTTAAAATTCAGCTTGGATTGCTTCTTCATAAATTTAGTTGGTAGTCACTGTAAGTGGAAAGGTCTATAAAACGGGTTTCATTCATTCCACTACCAACATAATCTCTAGAGTTAAACACAGAAAAGTATTAAAATACATACATGCAAATACACACACACACACATAAAATGAAAGCTGTTGAGATTCTCATAGGGTAGATAGATGCAGACAAACATGAATAATGCAGAGATACCATCTCTAGAGTAAAATGAACATCAAAAAATGTGAAGTCAGTTACCCTTGAGGGACAATGAAACTGTAGGTAACCTGAAATATTTAAATTAAATCACATTGTAATATGCAATATACACCCTGAGAGAAATAACAGAAGAGGAATTAGCTTTTTTAGTCCTCTAGGACACTGTTTATTATGTAACTGAATTAAAAACATATTTATAAAAATATATGTGTACAAGTATATATATACACAGCACATGTATATATATAAAAGCACAGTAGTTAAAAGTCTAAGCTTTGGTGTCAGACAGCTCTAGGGCAAATTCAGGCTGATCTTGAACTAATTTTTAATTTTATTTTATTGGACAAGTTAGTTATTCTAAATAGAAGTATCCTATTTATAAATTGTCTGTCTATAGTAACATTCAGTATATGCATTGTGAGGATTAAATCAAGTAATTGAGGGTAAAATTGTTATCATGTTGCCTGTCATACAATTTATACTTTATAAAATAGGTTTTGAATATGTATATAAAAGATTCTTATATATACATATAAGAATGGATGTTTTAGTTTTATATTGCTGTCATAAATTACTACAAATTTAGGGGTCTCAGAAAACACAAATCTATTATTTCACAGTTTTATAAATCAGAAGTATAGTAGCAAACTTAATTCCATCTTCAAAGTCTATTTTGACATGGAAGGTTAACATATTCATGTATGTAATATCAGGAGGTGAAGGCCATGTATGTCAAAATCCTAACTACCATAGCAGATGAATCTTAATCTTTTATATACATATTCAAAACCTATTTTATAAAGTATAAATTGTATGACAGGAAACATACTAAGAATTTTACTCTCAATTACTTGATTTAATACTCACAATGCATATACTGAATGTTATTATAGACGGACACTTTATAAATGAGGATACTTTTACTTAGAATAACTAACTTGTCATATGACATAAAATTAAAAATTAGTTCAAGATCAGCCTGAATTTGCCCTAGAGCTGTCTGACATCAAAATTTAGACTTTTAACTACTGTGCTTTTTATTAATGTGTCAACACTCACATGCAAATTCTTATGTTAGCTCATGTCTAAATATAAAATGCTAAATCAATTATTGAGTTAATTTTTAAATATGTCAATAGAGTTAATATTAATTTTTAAATATGTCAATAGAGTTAATAATAATGTATGTATGTCAGTCCTGATGACAATCAGACACACATATTCACATATACCTGTTATTGTGTCCTTAAGGTTTTATTTTAGAGAGCAATTTTATTATTTTTAAGATAATAGTATAAATTCACCATCAAATAGTTGTAATTAAATCTAATTTTAAAAGCTTTTATATAAAACATTCAAATATTTTTGAACTTTATTTATAGTGTAGCATAAGTGTAAAATTCAAAGAATCTTTATCATTTTCTAATTTTCAAAATTCACTTTCTGGTCCGTGGTACCTCTATTTTTATAGTTGCTTTGTATCAACACATTAAAACAACAACTTTGCTGTAGAAGACAGTAAATTTATGGAATATGCTCTACAAATTCTTCATAAGTGCAATTATATATCCTTAAGTCACCAAGGGCAAATTATTCTTTACTCGTCTAGCATTGTCTATATGTTTCAGATGATATTCATGATTCTGGAATCTTGTGCACAGACCCGAGGAAAAAGAGACTTTTAAATCATTTATTCTGCAATAATTTATCATGTTATTTGTTTCATTTGATTTTACTCACTTTTATCCTTGAAAGTGGCTGGGCAAATATATTCTCAGGCTTGTCTACCTTTGCCCTGTACTTGAAATATATAGTCCTCTAATGCTGTCAGTTATATCTCTGTGTCCTTTCAAAATACATAGAGGACCTTACAGCCTCACATATCTAAGAACACAGTCAACATCTGTCATCCTTGTTACTCACAAGACAATGGCATTGCTCAGGGGAGGTGGTCACACTGCTGCTCCTTGGTTTTAATCTGTCTGAAAGTAAGCAGCTCACAGGGAAGAGTTATGTTGGATTGCTTGTGCTTGTCAGCTTTGTCACACCTTTTTCCTCTGGCTATATATTTTGTGATTATGTTTTCATCATTTTCTGCTGATTATATTTCTGAGAGTCCTTTCCACAGTGACAGTGTCTGTCTGACATTAATTTTAACCATGAATCTGAGTTTGGGGGCAGGTAATAAAAATTTAGAAAAGGATACTGTCCTATTTTTTGTACACAATTTTTTTTATGGTTGGAATTTCCATCACATAGTTTAAAATAACACAAAGTTGTATACTCTGTTTATTTGGGGGTTACAAATTTATGCATGCAATTTTCATTGAATTAGTCTTGGAGAGATTTTGGCATTACACAATGAACTTTTGACAGGCTTGTTCTAAGTGTATCATAGGGTACAATAAACCCAAGTCAGCTATAAGAGAGGTTAGGTTACCAAATTTGGCATTCTATCCTACTGGTAATAATATCAAACACTCCAGATACTCTAAGTCTTAGAAATTTTGTCAAAACTGAAAGAGAAGAAGTCAGAGTTTTCCAGTCAAGAGCTTCTAAAAGCAAAATAATATGTAGTTGATTAGGGGTTCAATTTTAATAAAATATAAATTATTTTAGTATGTTTTTGTCATGGCATGTAATTTTTAAATATGAGACTATTTGCACTTTGATTTAGAGGCATTTAATATGAAAAGATGCTTTATAATTTGCATAAATCTTAAAATACTATATTCAAAAATAATAATAAGAGAATAGCGAAAGAAAAGGTCAACTATCTAGTGTCAGTAATCACCTATATAATACTTTCACATGAATAAGCAAATAAACTTTTGTATATTTGCTTACTTTTTTTTTTTTTACTTCGGCATATTATGGGGGTACAGATTTTAAGGTTTCAATAAATGCCCATTCCCCCCCTCCCCCCACAAGTCTGAGTCTCCAGCATGACCATCCCCCAGATGGTGCACATCTCATTCATTATATATGTATATACCCGCCCCCCTCCGCATCCTACCTGCCCAATACCCTATTACTGTAGTACCTATGTGACCACTTAGGTGCTGTTCAGTTAATACCAATTTGCTGGTGAGTATATGTGGTGCTTGTTTATCCATTCTTGGGAAACTTCACTTAATAGTATGGGTTCCAGCTCTAACCAGGAAAATATAAGATGTGCTATGTCACCATTGTTTCTTAGAGCTGAATGGTACTCCATGGTATACATATACCACATTTTATTAATCCATTCTTGGATTGATGGGCACTTGGGCTGTTTCCACAGCCTTGCAATTATGAATTGTGCTGCTGCAAATATTCGAGTGCAGGTGTCTTTCTTGTAGAGTGTCATTGGATCTAATGGGTAGATGCCCAGCAATGGGCTTGCTGGATCAAATGGTAGATTCACTTGTATCACTTTAAGGTATCTCCATATTGCTTTCCACAGAGGTTAGACTACTTTGCAGTCCCACCAGGAGTGTAGGAGTGTTCCTCTCTCTCCGCAACCACGCCAGCATTTATTGTTTGGAGACTTTTTGATAAAGGCCATTCTCACTGGGGTTAAGTGATATCTCATTGTGGTTTTGATTTGCATTTCCCTGATGATTAGAGATGTTGAGCATTTTTTCATATGTTTGTTGGCCATTCTTCTGTCTTCTTTAGAAAAGTTTCTGTTCAAGTCCTTTGCCCACTTTTTAAGAGGGTTATTTGATTTTTTCTTGCTGATTTTCGTGAGTTCTAAGTATATTCTAGTTATCAGTCCCTTATCAGATGCATAGGATGCAAAAATTTTCTCCCATTCTGTAGGTTGTCTGTTTACTTTCATGACTGTTTCTTTGGCTGTGCAGAAGCTTTTCAGTTTGATCATGTCCCATTTATTTATTTTTGTTGCTGCTGTGATTGCCTTTGGGGACTTCTTCATAAACTCTTTGCCCAGGCCGATGTCTAGGAGAGTGTTTCCAAATTTTTCCTCTAGAGTTCTAATAGTTTCATACCTTAGGTTTAAGTCTGTTATCCAGCATGAGTTGATTTTTGTGAGAGGTGAAAGGTGTGGGTCCTGTTTTAGCCTTCTACAGGTGTCTATCCAGTTTTCCCAGCACCATTTATTGAAAAGGGATTCTTTTCCCCAGCGTATGTTTTTGTCTGCTTTGTCAAAGATGAGATGGCTATATGAGGATGGTTTTATATCAGGATTCTCACATCTGTTCCACTGGTCAATATTCCTATTTTTGTGCCAATACCATATTGATTTAATTACTACAGCTTTGTAGTATAGGTTGATATCTGGCATATGAATGCCTCCCATTTTGTTTTTGTTGCCTAGAATTGCTCTTGATATTCGGGGTCTTGTTTGGTTCCATAAGAAGCGTAAAATTATTTTTTGTATATCTGTGAAGAATGCTGATGGGATTTTAATAGATATTGCATTGAATCTGTAGATCAGTTTGGGTAGTATAGACATTTTGATGATGTTGAGTCTGCCGATCCACAAGCATGGTATGGATTTCCATCTGTTTACATCCTCTGCTATTTCCTTCCTCAGTGTTTCATAGTTATCCCTGTAGAGGTCTTTTACATCCTTGGTTAATTATATTCCTAGGTACTTTAATTTCTTTGTTGCTATTGTGAAGGGAATTGAGTCTCTGATTTGGTTCTCAATTAGATGGTTGTTGGTGTATATGAATGCCTCTGATTTCTGTGTATTGATTTTGTATCCTGAGACTTTACTAAATTCATTGATCAGTTCCAGGAGTTTCTTGGTTGAATCTTTGGGGTATTCTAGATATAATATCATATCATCAGCAAACAGTGAAAGTTTGATCTCTTCTGCCCCTATTTGGATACCTTAAATTCCATTTTCCAATCTGATTGCTGTAGCCAAGATTTCCAGCACTATGTTGAACAGAAGTGGAGATAGTGGGCACCCTTGTCTGGTTCCAGTTCTAAGTGAGAATAATTTCAATTTTTCCCCAATCAGTATGATGTTGGCTATGGGTCTGTCATATATGGCTTGTATCATTTTTAGGTATGTCCCTTCTATGCCTATTTTCTTAAGTGTTCGTATCATGAAAGGGTGTTGAATTTTGTCAAAAGCTTTTTCTGCATCTATTGAAAGAATCATGTGGTCTTTGTTTTTGCCTCTGTTTATGTGGTGAATTGCATTTATAGATTTATGTATGTTGAACCATCCCTGCATCCCTGGGATGAAGCCCACTTGGTCGTGATGGATTAGTTTTTTGATAAGTGTCTGGATTCGGTTAGCTAAGATTTTGTTGAAAATTTTTACATCTATATTCATTAGGGATATTGGTCTGTAGTTTTCTTTTTTTGTTGCATCCTTTCCTGGTTTTGGTATCAGAGTAATATTCGCTTCATAAAAGGTGTCCGGGAGGTTTCTGTTCTTCTCGATGTTGTGGAATAGTTTCTGCAAGATAGGTACTAGTTCTTCTTTGTAAGTGTGGTAGAATTCAAGTGTGAAGCCATCTGGACCGTGACTTTTCTTTTTAGGGAGATTTTTAATTGCTGTTTCTATTTCAGCTGTTGAGATTGGTCTGTTCAGGGAATCTATTTCTTCCTGGTTGAGCCTAGGGAGGCTGTGTGTTTCTAGATATTTGTCCATTTCCTCCACATTTTCTAGTTTGTGTGCATAAAGATTTTTGTAGTATTCATAAATTGTATCTTGTATCTCTTTGGGATCAGTTGTGATATCACCTTTTTTGTTCCTAATGGAGCTTATTAGAGATTTATCTTTTCTGCTTTTCGTTAGCTTAGCCAATGGTGTGTCAATTTTGTTTATTTTTTCAAAGAACCAACTTTTTGTTTTATTAATCTCCTGAATAGCTTCCCTGTTTTCAATTTCGTTTAGTTCTGATTTGATCTTGTTGATTTCACTTCTTCTGCTGGGTTTGGGGCTGGTCTGTTCATCTTTTTCCAACTCTTTGAGTCATTTCATTAGATTGTCTAATTGTGACCTGTTTGTCTTTTGGTTATAGGCATTTATGGAGATAAACTTTCCTCTCAGAACTGCTTTAGCTGTGTCCCAGAGGAGTTGATAACTTGACTCTCCGCTGTCATTTTCTTCATAGAATTTTTTTATTTCCATCTTGATTTCTTCATTTATGAAGTAATCATTTAGTAGGAGGTTGTTTAATTTCCACGTTTTTGTGTAGAAATGTGAGTTTCTGTTAGGGTTGTTTTCTAGTTTTATTCCACTGTGATCTGAGAAGGTACATGGTATGATTTCTATTTTTTTAAATTTCTTGAGATTTACTTTGTGTCCTAGGATATGGTCAATCTTAGAGAATGTCCCGTGAGCTGATGAGAAGAATGTATATTCAGTGGATTTAGGGTAGAATGTCCTGTAGATGTCAGTCAGACCCAATTGTTCCAGAGTTTTGTTTAAGTCCATTATTTCTTTATTAATTTTCTGTTTCGAAGATGTGTCTTGTGCTGTCAGTGGGGTGTTGAAATCTCTGGTGATTATGGAGTTGCTATTAATCTATTTGCTTAGCTCCAGTAAGTTTTGCTTTATGAAACTGGGTGCACCTAAGTTGGGTGCATATATATTTAAAATTGTTATCTCTTCTTGTTGGACTGTGCCCTTCACCATTATATAATGACCTTCTTTGTCTTTCACTACTTTTGTTGGTTTAAGAACTAAATCGTCTGAAATTAGAACTGCCAAGACAGCCTTCTTTTGGCTTCCACTTGCCTGGAATACTGATCTCCACTCTTTTACTTTTAGTCTATATGCATCCTTATAGGTTAGATATGTTTCCTGAAGACAGCATATACTTGGCCTGTATTTTCTGATCCATTCAGCCAGCCTATGTCTCTTGACTGGAGAGTTTAAGCCATTCACATTTATTGAGAGAAATGATAGGTACAATAGATTACTGTTTATTCTGTTGGGTTGGATGTTGTTGCTTTGATTTCTCTCTTGAGCCATTGTATTAAATGGCCTTTAATCTTTGGGTTTTGGTTGTTTTTATATTCTTGAGTTTTTATTATGGTGTTCCATGCGTAACACTGCTTTGAGTACTTCTTGTAGGGCTGGTCTTGTCTTGGTGAATTCTCTGAAACTTTGCTTGTCTGAGAATGTCTTTATTTCTCCTTCATATACGAAGCTTAGTTTTGCAGGGAATAAGATTCTAAGCTGGGGATTGTTTTGTTTCAGAAGAGTGAGAATGGGGCCCCAGTCTCTCCTTGCTTGTAAAGTCTCATTAGAGAAGTCTGATGTTATTCGAATTGGCTTTCCCTTATATGTCACTTGCTTCTTTCGTCTTACAGCTCTTAGAAGGGCCTCTTTAGTTGATATTTTGGTCAGTCTGATGACTGCATGTCGTGATGTCTTCCTGTTTGCACTGAATCTCCCAGGGGTCCTCTGAGCTTCTTGAACTTGTATATCGAGATTTTGAGCAAGGCCTTGGAAATTTTCCTCTATTATATCTCCAAATAGCTTGCCCAACCCTTCAGTGTTGTCTTCTTCCCCTTCTGGTAACCCTATGACCCTCACATTAGGTTTCTTCACTTAATCCCACATCTCTTGCAGGCTTTGCTCTTTTCTCTTGTTTCTCTGCTCTATCTCTGTGATGGTTTTATTTAGTTGGAGGGTGTTATCTTCAATCTCTGAGATTCTTTCTTCTGTTTGACCTACCCTGTTCTTGAGACTTTCCACTGTATTTTGTAGTTCCCTGAATTGATTCTTCATTTCCAGGAGTTCAGTTAAACTTTTCTTCATTGTGTCTATTTCTTTAGTGAACTTTTGTTGTAGGTCCTGGAGGCTTTTTGTGGTTTCTTTGTGTTGGTTATTGAGTTGTTGTTGCAGGTTGGTGAGTGTTCTTATGATCCATACACGAAATTCCTCTTCTGTCATTTTGGTTGGTGTTCGTTTCTAGGGGGCTGGTGCTCCTCTTTGGGGGTGTGTTTTCCATTTGGTTCTTCATATTTCCAGAGTTCCTTCACTGATTTCTCCCATGTTGATCAGTTGTTGTTTCTTTCCTTTAGGTTTTTGTTTGGGTATTCACACACCTTGTTTAGTTTCTGAGCCATTAGGTGGTGTCTGTGGGTGAGATTGGACCACTCCCTGTATGTTGAGTCAGTGGGTGCAGTGTAAAGGCTGTGCAGGATGCCATCCATGTCAGTAGGTGGTGCTTGCTTGGAGTAACAGGCTATGCTGTTGATTTTGTGTCCTGTTGTCAGCTCTTGTTCTGGGTGGAGCTGGGTTGTGTAAGCCTGCCCTCAGGCACCACCAATGCCATTAGCAGGGGTCAAAGTTCTGTTCTCTGCTTCCAGGAAAAGCTGTCAGGGAGGGGCTGGAATGGTCTCGCTTGGCCAGAAAGTCTGTTTGTGGGGGTTGGGCTGTCTGAGACCCGCAGTCTGCAGCAGGCTTCGCTTCTTCCCCCCTCCCCAACTCCACAGCTACACCTGGGCCTCTGCCAGCAGGCCAGACCACACGCCACCAGGCCTCCCTGGACTGTGATGCCGGCGGGGAGGTTCTCTGCGCAGGAACTCCACCTGGGTGGGTGCACCGCCTCCTCCTGGGAGGAGGGTTGCCCTCTAGGATGCTGATCTGCCCCTGAAGGCACACACACCTCAGTAGGCTATTCACATATATCCCTTCTGTGCCCCGGGGAATGCTAGACCTCCGTGCACAGGATCTGGTCTGCAGGTCCGACCTCTGGGTCCCAGAGTTCAAACTGTATCCCCACCAGGGAGAGGAGTGCCAGTCCCAATTCACCCACAGGGAGCCTAAGCTGGGTCTATGTCTCTCAGCCTCTGAGTCGGCACCGTTCTCCTGGAAACACCATGCCAGCAGCACCTGGGAGGGCTGGCGGGTAGGGAGCTCACAGTCTGAGTTCCCCTTAGTCAGCTGTAGGGTCCCAAAAGGGAAGGTCCCGTTCCCTGGAGGTGCCTCTGGCTTGTGGCTGTATTGTCTCTCTGGGCAGCCGTGGGTAGCGTCGGCAGAGGGGAGGAGGAGGCAATATGGCGCCTGCCGCGTGGTTCGGGTCTGTGCACACGGAGGTGCCCCGACGGAGTTGGGAGCCTGGTGCTTCGTCCGCTACAGGCTCACCACTAGCTGGCTGCAGGCGTCTCTGTGCTGGTGTCCGCAGGTCTCTCCACCCACTGGGGAGCCCACCAGCAGTCCTAAATGCAGGGGAGGGGAAAGGTGATTTATCCACCTACCCTTGCCGCTGGTCTCCGGGCTGCTCCAGTGGTCTCAGCTTCCACTTCTCCTCTGCAGTCTCCTCCCGTGGAGTCTCCCGGGGTCTCAGGTACCTCTCCCTCTAGCCCTCGTCCGCTGTATGCTCGTCTTCTTGCTTCTTTTTTCTAATTTCTGCTAGAATCTGTCTTTTCTGCAGAGACACTCTGTCTGGAGGTGTTTCTAGTCTGCCATCTTGATCCCTCACTATTGCTTACTTATTTTGCTTCTTTTCTTCATGCCCCTTTTTTTTCTCAAATGGTAGGCATATTAAACATAATTTCATATAAGAAGATTATACTTTAATATGATCTTTGTCTAAATGCTGGATTTATGTCCTTAAATGATACATTTTATTAAATCTTATGGTTTACAATTATCCCAGTATTCTTTCTTGCAATTACACACAAAGAGGCCTTCATCATTGGAAACCCAAGACCTTAAAATTCTGCACCCTATTTACTTTTAGTTTTATCTAGCAAAGTGGATAATTGTATCAGTCAATCAATTCTGTGTTATAGCTTGTTATAAGCAGTGAAAAGCAAACAATGCACACCCAACATTTCAGCTCTTTCCAACCACTACCCTTAGAGTACAGACTCAGTGAGCATGAGTTTTGCCTTCCAAGATAATGTAGGCAAAAGGTTTATATCTTCCCATCCAGGGTCAGTTATTTCCCTGTTGCCTGCCTCCCAACTAACTATCTACTTGCACTAGACAATTTTATTCATAGACCTTCCCTTCAAATTATCAATTTCTATATTGGTTAGTGTAGCACTATCTACTACAGTAAAGAAAATATTGATGGAAACTTCTTTTTTTCTAATATTCCTGGCCAGTGGTTGCCATTCCTCCATAAGATGATTGGGAGAATCTGACAGCTTCCATATAACACCTCCTACGTCTCTGTCGTCATCTGCAATTTGCTGAGAACTGGAAAAGAGAACGAGGTAAAAGTACACCCAAATCATAAGTGTCTTAGCCTGGAAATGTGATATTTCACTTTTATTTTGGGAAGTGAGGGAGATACAGAGTTTAATTATTTATTTATTTATTTTAACATTCTATTACTTCTTTTCAGCTTATTATGGGGTACAAATGTTAGGTCATATATATTGCCTTTGCCCCACCCAAGTCAGAGCTTCAAGCATGTCCATCCCCCAGATGGTGCACACTGCACCCATTAAGTATTTATATACCCATCCCGTCCTCCCACTCTTCCATCTGCCCAAAACCCAGTGAATGTTATTACTAGATGTGCACTTAAGTGTTGATCAGTTAATAGCAATTTGATGGTGAGTGCATGTGGTGCTTGTTTTACCATTTTGGGATACTTCACTTAGTAGAATGGGCTCCAGCTCTATCCAGAATAATTCAAGAGGTGCTAGATAACCATTGTTTTATTTTGGCTGAATAGAACCCCATGGTATACATATATCACATTTTATTAATCCACTCATGTATTGGTGGGCACTTGGGTTGGTTCCACATTTTTGCAATTGTGAATTGTGCTGCTATAAACATTTTGGTGCAGACGTCTTTTTTATAGAAAGTCTTTTGTTCCTCTGGGTGGATGCCCTGTAATGGGACTGCTGGATCAAATTGTAGTTCTACTTGTATCTCTTTGAGGTATCTGTATAGTACTTTCCACAGAGGTTGTACTAGTTCACAGTCCCACTAATAGTGTCTGAATGTTCCTGTCTGTCTTCATCCATGCCAACATTTAAAGTTTTGGGACTTTTTGATAAAGGTCATTCTCTCTGGAGATAAGTGATATCTCACTGTGGTTTTGATTTGCATTTCCGTCATGATTAGAGATGCTGAGCATTTTTTAGTATGTTTGCTGGCCATTCATTATTCTGTCTTCTTTTGGAAAGTTTCTGTTCATGTCCTTTGCCCACTTTTTGATAGGGTTGTTTGAATTTTTTCTTGCTGATTTTCCTGAGTTCTATATAAATTCTAGTATCAGCCCTTTATTGGATGTGTAACAAGCAAATATTTTCTCCCATTCTGTAGATTGTCTGTTTTCAGATATCTTACATCTCTTGGTGATAAGTTATTACCTGATCCACCCATAATAAAGGGGCTGAGAAATATAGACTCTGACTGGGCAGTTTCTTCACAATAATAATGCTTATTAATGGATGGAGAAGCAAAATATTAATAAGTAAGAAATTCTACTTAGGAGGAAAGTAATGAGTAGATATAAGGAAAGTTCATTTTATATTGGTCAGGGAAGAGTGGAGAGAATATTGCATACATTATTTGAGAAAAAAACACCTTAGAATGAGAAAACTATGTATGTCTTTCATACAGACAAAACTATTCACGCAAGGGGAAGAATAGCACCAGTTTCATGTGGTAATTAAATTAGTTTATAAAGCAATTTTACTTAATGAGCTATAATTCTTTGCTATTATTTCCTTTATTCTTATTAGTATAAAAAGTTTTATAAATCACAAATATTTAAATACTAGCAATTACTTGTCAGGCTGATCATATATAGTAGGCAGGATATTTTGGATCCTCTGACCTTCATTTTTTGTTGTTACTACTGTAAATATGAAACTTATATAGCAAAAGGAACTTTGCAAATGGAATTAAAGTTAGTAATCAGCTGACCTCAAAATAGAGTAATTCTAGACTAATCTCAAAGTAGAGTTATGTGGGTTCAATGTAATCACATGGGCCTTTAAAATCAGAGGAAAAGGGCACATGATCAGTGAAAGACATCCAGCAAAAAAAGGTGACATAACACAAAAGGCATGAGAAGGACTAGACCTGTCTTTGCTGGATGGGAAGACAAAGGCTGGGAGCCAAGGAATGCAAGCAGCCTTGAGAAGATTAGAATAATCTCTGGAATGCAGCAAGAAATCCGGGACCTCAGGCCTACAACCACATGGAGCTAAGTTCTGCCCACAACATATTTGAGTCTGAAGGGAATTCTCCCCTCAAGACTTCAGTAAAGAACTGACTTCTGCTGATACTGTGATTGTAGCTCAATGTGACCCATGTCAAATTTCTGACCTACAGAAAAAAAATAAATAATGAAAATAAAAAACTATAGATTTTTGTTGGTTCAAATCACTAAGAGTGAGGTAATTTTTAGGGCAATAATAGAAAATTAATGCATTAAATTTCACCATATATTCTTTAATATTTTTATTTTATTTTTCTTTTTTTATTTCAGCATATTATGGGGGTTATAATGTTTAGGTTATGTCTATGCCCTTTACCCACCCAGTCAGAGCTTCAAGCATGTCCATCCCCCAGATGGTGCACACTGCACCCAAAAGGTGTATATATACTCATCCTCTCCTCCCTCCTCCCATCTGCCCAACACCCAATGAATGTTATTACTATATGTGCACTTAAGTGTTGATCAGTTAAAACCAACTTGATGGTGAGTACATGTGGTGCTTGTTTTCCCATTTTGGGATACTTCACATAGTAGAATGGGCTCCAGCTCTATCCAAGATAATACAAGAGGTGCTAGATCACCATTTTTTGTGTGGCTGAATAGAACCCAGTGGTATACATATATCACATTTTATTAATCCACTCTTATTGATGGGCACTTGGGTTGTTTCTACATCTTTGCAATTGTGAATTGTGCTGCTATAAACACTCAAATGCAGATGTCTTTTTTATAGAATGTTTTTTTGCTCCTTTGGGTAGATGCCCAGTAATGGGATTGCTGGACCAAATAGTAGTTCCATTTGTATCTCTTTGAGTTTATCTTCATATTGCTTCCCACAGAGGTTGTACTAGTTTGCAGTCCCACCAGCAGTGTAGAGGTGTTCCTATTTCTCTGCAGCCATGACAATATTTATTGTTTTGTGACTTTTTGATAAAGGCCATGCTCACTGGAGATAAGTGATATCTCATAGTGGTTTTGATTTGCATTTCCGTGATGATTAGAGATGTTGAACATTTCTTTGTATGTTTTTTGGCCATTAATCGATCTTCTTTTGAAAATTTTCTGTTCATGTCTTTTGCCCACTTTTTATAGGGTTGTTTGATTTTTCTTGCTGATTTTCCTGAGTTCTATATTGATTCTACATATCAGCCCTTTATCAGATGTGTAGCATACAGATATTTTTTCCTGTTCTGTAGGTTATCTGTTTACTCACATGATAGCTTTTCCTTGGCTGTGCAGAAGCTTTCTTTTAACTTGATCAGGTACCATTTATTTATTTTTGTTGTTGCCTTGACTGCCTTTGTGGCCTTCTTCATAAAATTTTTGCCTAGGCCAATGCCTATAAGAGTTTTTCCAACATTTTCTTCTTGAATTCTTATAGTTTCATGCCTTAGGTTTAAGTCTGTTATCCAATGTGAGTCAATTTTTGTGAGAGGTGAAAGGTGCGGATTCTGTTTCAGTCTTCTACATGTCCAGTTTTCCCAGCATCATTCATTGAATAAGTATTCTTTTCCCCAGTGTATGTTTTGTCAGCTTTGTCAAGGATTAGATGGCTATAAGGAGCTTGTTTTATATCTGGGTTCTCAAGTCTATTCCATTGGTCTATGTCTCTGTTTTTGTGCCAGTCGTATGCTGTTTTAGTTACTATAGCCTTGTAGTATAGCTTCAAGTCTGGTAAACTGATGCTTCCCAATTTGTTGTTTTGCTTAACCACTTCAGTATGGCTCTGGATGCTAAACCTTGCCCACAGCCGGCACTCATAGTCGGCACGATAGTTTGTGCTGTGCATTGACAATGAATCTGTTTTGCTTTTGTGTGATGAGGAAAGCTTTAAAGCACTGAAAGCTTGTTTTACTTTACAGGCAGCTTTACTTGTAATGTAAATCAGAATAGGTAACATATACATATATGTTTTATTATGTTATTTTTAAATGTTTACAATTTTATTTTGATAAATGAAAAATTAGAAAAGTCAATTCAAAATTATAGTTTTATTTCATTCATATCATAAAGAAATAAGGCAAGTTTTTGAATATTATGATAAGTTTTATTCTTTGGTATGATAAATTTCAAAGCATGGGGCTACACATAGGCCAACATTACATTGTTTACAATAGTATTTAGTACTATGCCTTTTATTATTTTTTGAGCACACAATACATCTCTTAATGGATTTTTCCTTTTTGTTTTATCACTATTGTAAGGTGCTGGAAAATGTCTTTCTCTAAAACACATGAGATTTTCTGATGCAGTACAAGGGTAGTATTGCCTTGATTTGAAGTACTGTTGTAGAAGTTTTGTTATTAACGCTAAAGTTGACGCTTGGCTTTGCGCCTTCATCTGTGGCTATTGACTATAGTCGATGCTCGTACCAAAGTGGTTAAGATTGCTTTTGCTTTATGAGGTCTTCTCTTTTTCCATACAAAGTGCAGAATTATGTTTTCTAGGTATGCAAAAATGCTGTTGGCATTTTAATAGGGATTGCATTGAATGTGTAGATCACTTTGGGTAGTATAGACATTTTAACAATGTTGATTCTGCCAACTCATGAGCATGGAAGGGTATGGTTTTCTACCTGTTTACATCCTCTGCTACTTCCTTCCTCAGTATTTTGTAGTTCTCCCTGCAGAAGTCTTTTACTTCCTTAGTTATATGTATTCCTAACTATTTTACTTTCTTTGTTACTATTGTGAAGGGTATTCAGTCTTTGATTTGGTTCTCAGTTTGACTGTTGTCTGAATGCTACTGATTTCTGTACACTGGTTTTGTAACTTGAGACTCTGCTGAATATGTTTCTCAATTCCGGTAGTCTTATGGCAAAATCTTTGGATTTTTCTATATATAAGAACATATCATCAGCAAAGAGAGATAATTTGACCTCTTCTGCCCCCATTTGGGTGCCCTTTATTTGCTTCTCTTGTCTGATTTCTCTGGCTAGGACTTCTAGCACTATGCTGAATAGAAGTGGTCATAGAGGGCAATCTTCTCTGGTTCCAATTCTAAATGGCAATGCTTCCAATTTTTTCCCCATTCAGTATGATGTTGGCTGTGGGTTTTTCATATATGGCTTGTATCATTTTCAGGTAAGTTCCTTCTATGCCTATTTTGTTAAGTGTTCTTATCATAAAAGGGTGTTCTTTTATATCATTTCCCTTTGTGATAGTCATGTGACTGTTCTAGCTTGCACTGCCTTTTCTCAAAGCACTTTTTCGTATGGTTGGCTGGATATTCTTTTAAGAATAGGAATCAAATGCTGTCATTCTCCTATTTCAGCCTCTTCAATGGCTTTCCATTATAGTTTTACTTAAATACAAAATTCCCTCATCATCTATAAAACCTTACCTTTTTCAACAACGAAGCCCTTTCCTTTGTACAAGGTGATCCAAATTCGATGACCTTCTTGCTTCTCAAACATGCCAAGCACTTTTCTAGCTCAAGAAATTTTCACATACTCTTCTTTTTCCTACACAGATCTCTCTACAATATTGGCATATTTTCTTTCTCCATACTTTCCATTCTCTATTCAAATGCTACACATTCAAAGGTGAATTTTACATCATTGCCATGAAAAAGCATATCATTCCCATTTTCTGTACCTACTCACATGGCTTTATTTTTTTGTAGTACTTATCACTACCTAACATTATTTTATGTTTATATATTTATCATTTATTTCCCAATCTGTATAAGAACAAATTTTATATTTATTTTATGCAACACTATATTCACAGACCCTAGAAAAATTCCTTGAAAAATAGTAGTGTTTATTAAATATGTGGTAAATCAGTGTTGGCTTATGAAACTATGTTTTGGGTGAAGCATTCTGTATCACATTTGCCTTAGGGTAGAAAGAGTAAATTCAGTGAGATATTGATTGGGTAGTATAATATTATTCTCAAAACTGGAAAACAATAACAAATACATCTTTTTTCAGATATCTGGCTAAATCTTCAACTTTTGCTGTAAGCTTTCAGATTTATATTTTGAGTCTTTGAGTTCTTTTCTTGATTTACACTATGCTTTCCCTTTGAATGATCTCATTTACAATCCATTTGTAATTGCTTTTCAAATACACATTTCTCTTTCTAATTCAGACCCTTGTACCCAAGTTTTCATTATCACTGTTAACTGTACTATAAAAAAAATGTTGCTACCTATTTTAGGAAGGAAAGTAACCTAAAGAAAATTCAAAACCAACTCACTATTCTTTTGAGTATTCTTATTCTCCCTCTATAAACCTGGCTACATATGTGCTCTACTTCAGTGATTACACAAGAATCCATCCAGAAACCCAGTTCTAAGCTTAGTACCATCCATCATTAGTCTGTCACATACCCTGCCTCAAATCAGCAACCTATCATTTGTTAGTTTCTGTCCCAAAAAAGTATTTATTGTCTTTCAAATCTGTCTACTTCTTTCTACAACTACCATTTCAATTCAAATCTTCACTATCTTTCACAGGTTGTAGCAACCTATGAATGGGCAATTTGTGTATAAGATTGAGTTTGCTTAATCACTGAAGTTCATGTAGTCCTTGTATGATTATTTTAGCACTTAGATACATTACATAAATATTAGGAAGCTTACATTACCTTTACACTCATAAACTATTATAATTTTTTGAATATTGTCATATATATGGTGGTTACACACATAATACCATTATTAGACTCATTTTACTAATGTTTGTCCTGCTTTGTTTTCAGTATAACTTTGTGCTTATTCTTAATGATAGTTTTAATTGGAATTATATTTAATCCAACACTTTTTGTTTCTTTTACGTAACCTACTAGTTATGCTATTATGTTTTAATCCAACTATAAAATCAAGTTGTTACTGACTAGCTTCAGAGTATTTTCCATCAGAATTATAACATTTTAGGTATAGATTACCTCAGGAATGTCCATTGCTTGTGAATCATCTACTTCAGATACTACTTTCATGATATTCCTTGCTTGATTCTTTATAACACAAAATGCATGCCAATCTTTCTCACATTTCAAAATTTTTCCAAAATTTCCTCAATCTCATCTCAGAATTTTTGTTTTTTCCATTGTATACTCCCTGCAGCCTCACTTGACTGACTTTGGCTGCATATCACTTACTCATTCCAACATGCAACTAATTCACAAACAGATGGCAATTGTGAAACAGTGCTAGACACTCTTGTGTATGTGATTTTGTCCCACTTCATGTTCTTCCGTCTCCTTTTTAAAATCCAGTTGCCCTTTGAATTTTTCCAGGAATTTCTTTTTTTTCTTTTTTTAATCAGAGGTTTCTATCTCTTCACACACTCCTTCTGGATGCTTCAGGCATTCATGAGTGTAGTTCTCACCTTGTATATTTGAACTCATTTGTACTCTGCAATGTAAGCATGTGAAGGAAGCTCAGGAGCCCATGGTCTTTATGTACAACTACTTCATATGTTCATCAAAAGCACCTTTTTCTTATATTTTCCATCCATGACCCCTGCACATGGTTCCATACGGTGGACATGCAGTAAATGGTAGTCGACTATCACTTGAAGTGAGATTAAAATAGGATACATTTTTTTAAAAGTATAATAAATGATAATAAGAAAATGAGGGCATGAATTTAAGAAATGAAAAAAGAATAGAAACTCAAAATAGAAAAGAGAATTAAATAGAAAGAGTTTCTTACACAATCATGATATGTAAACTATCCATAGCCTTCATTAAATAGGTTTACACCTAAATAGTGAAGAGATTTCTACCCTGAAAGATTATTAGTCACACAATTTTTAGTGAAACTACTTCTTATTAACACAGATAACAAGTCAATTTAACTTCATAAGTGGATACTGATTTTCAAATTTTTTTAAAAAAGGGAATGTAACCTATGTATGTACTTTTCTATTCTCAAAGAAATATTAAACCCTTTTAAATGGACTTGAATGGACTTCTGAGCTTAACAAACTTACGTTTTGCCAAAGTCAAACTAAGGTATACTGAAAATTTAATTTACAGGCTAATTTAATAACTCAGCATGTTATCTTTAGTCTTACAGATTGACATCATTATCAAAACCCCACAGGACACTTTATAATCAAGTAAACAAAATTTAGGAATTATTTAAAACATCTAAAAAGACTCGAAGAATCTATCACATCTAGATCATTTCATCTTTTCTACAATGTATATATAAACATTGTTATTTCATGTTTCATTATTAAAAGAATAGATATAAAGCAATTTGATAGATTTTTTAAAAGGTATTCAAATTTACACTGAATGACTTATAATCACTGTATAACATGAAAAAATGGTTTATTGAAAAACTACAGAAAATTTCTATTTGGCTAAAATAAGGAATTCTCATTTAAATTAAATTTATATTTCTGACTTTCCCAGTACAAGATATTACATAGAAAGAACCGGATGCTTAATCAACATTACCACCTGACTGCTCTATAATTAATAACATAAAGATTAAAATTCTAAAAACTAATGATTATCTATCTGATCTTGTCCTTGACTTCTTTATCCTGGCAGCAGAGCTGTAAACCTGGAAGACATTAAGACATTTCCCATTATCATTTCATAATATCGTCATTTCATTTGGATTCTTTTTCTTTCCTTCTTGTTTTTCTTTACATTTGTTCCACACTGAGAATTTAACCAGAAATCATAGCTTGAAAAATGGACTTTACTAAGACTCTCAAAACTGATTAACTACACCAAATCAA